>NC_053396.1:125188046-125850874 GCF_905171765.1 Bufo bufo
CAGGAAGTCTGTGAAGGCGTCCTGTTGCCATGGTAACCATCACTCGCTGCCACAACAGAGCAGTGGGTGATGGGGAGGGAGGGGCGTCCCCTCCCTCTCCCATCGGGGGGTGAAAAGGCACAGCAGCCCCCTATGGGAGCTCCCTCCCTGTTAACCTCTTCCATACAGCGGTCCCTACGGACCGCGGCATGGAAGGGGTTAAACGGCTGACATCTGTGCCAGCAAAACCGCAGGTCACAGGACCTCTCTTGGCATTGACCCAGGGTGCCTGCTGATTGATTTCAGCAGGCACCCAGTTCCGATCATCGCCCGCCGCGCGGCGGTGATCGGAACGACATAGGACGTACCTGTACGCCCTGTGTCCTTAAGTACCAGGACATCAGGGCGTACAGGTAGCCCTGTGTCCTTAACAGGTTAAAGAGGCAGCAGACACATGCCTTTTCATAGAAAAAAACAACACTGCATGGTATGGAGGTTATCTTGGTGTAATATAAAGAACAGATGTAATATACTAATTTCTTCTAGAAAAGAAAAGTGTGTGCTAGGAAGCCTTACATTATTACAGGATGTTTTATGACTGCCTGTGTCTGCTACTCACAGTCTGACATAAATGACACCCTATATTCCTCTGATGGCCTTATGAAAAGAGCTAACTTAACTGCCCCATCCCTTCTATGTTCAAGTATCGGACCATTCCTACTCACAAAGGGCACAATTCTGCTCATAAAATTATATAAGTTAATTGCTGTTTAAAGGGCATCTGTCATCAGATTTTCACCCACCATACACAATAAGGCATTTGTAAAAGGTTGTCAATGGTGTGGTCAGTACGGCTCATAAATGAATGACTACTCACGTTTGCAGAGTTGAAAACATCAGGTAGAAGGAAATTAAGTAATGCCCATAATTCATGGAGGTTATTCTGAAGAGGCGTGCCCGTCAGTAGTAAACGGTTTGTGGTCTTAAACTCTCGAACAATCTCAGACAGCTAAAGAATAGAGCAAAAAAACACATAATCCCAGTGTACAGTGGTGCCTGTTACTTTTACTATTGTTCACATCTGTATACTTTCTCTCATTCTTGTAACACTTTAAGAAAAAGCTATGCAGTACAAATAAACGCATACAAAGGGGTCCTCTTACCACATGTTGCTTTCATTTATACACTGAGCAGATGGCAGATCTCCCTTACCTGGTCTGCACTGCTTCAACTCTGCATTCTCCAGCTCTGCTGAGTGAGGGAGCGTCTGCCAAGCGCAGGGACAGGGAGAAGTGCACACAGCCCAGGCACTGTTATCAGCTGCTGGGGAGGACCTGGCTTTAATCATTTACTTACAGTCCCTGGCTGTCAGTAATATGAGCCTGCACGCTGCGTGCTCCGTCTATCAACAGATAGACGGATCATGCCTACCAACCTGATTTTAAGCAGAGGTAAAAGTAGGCAGTACAGGGAACAAAAATGTGGAATTAAGGGGTAATTGAATACACAGTGAAAAGTTGAAATAGGGCCACCAAGGTGATATTAATCACCACAATCCAATACTCAAAAAAAAATAAAAAATACGACAGTTATCCTTTAAAAAAATACATACATTTTTTTCAGGTTTAAAGAACAAAGTGGTAATTGTTGAATTTTCCAGTTGGGACCTGTATTTACTGCGAGAACTGACATAGGCGCTGATTATGGTAGGTAAGCCTCTGATTAGATCTGCACTGTGGCTTCCACCCCAAACAACGTCCAGCTAATTTAAAGCTCCTCTCCCCAGCTAGCTACATAGGCACTCCCCCTGTTGCTGCTTTGACATGCCTATCTGCAGTGCCACAGTGGACCACTGCAAACTGCAAAGGGTTAATTATCGCTTAAAGGGTTAATTTAATGTTACTGCGTTAAATGTTGTGATTTAATGTTGAAGCACGTACAGTCAAGTCCATAAATATTGGGACATTGACACAATTGTAACATTTTTGGCTCTATACACCACCACAATGGATTTGAAATGAAACTAACAAGGTGTGCTTTAACTGCAGACTGTCAGCTTTAATTTGTGGGTATTTACATCCAAATCAGGTGAACGGTGTAAGAGTTACAACAGTTTGCATATGTGCCTTCCACTTGTTAAGGAACTAAAAGTAATAGGACAATTGGCTTCTCAGCTGTTCCATGGCCAGGTGTGTGTTATTCCCTCATCATCCCAATTACAATGAGCAGATGAAAGGTCCAGAGTTCATTTCAAGTGTGCTATTTTCATTTGGAATCTGTTGCTGTCAACTCTCAAGATGAGATCCAAAGAGCTGTCACGATCAGTGAAGCAAGCCATCATTAGGCTTAAAAAACAAAACAAACCCATCAGAGAGATAGAAAAAACATTAGGCGTGGCCAAAACAACAGTTTGAAACATTCTTAAAAAGAAGGAACGCACCGGTGAGCTCAGCAACACCAAAAGACCCGGAAGATCACGGAAAACAACTGTGGTGGATGACCGAAGAATTCTTTCCCTGGTGAAGAAAACACCCTTCACAACAGTTGGCCAGATCAAGAACACTCTCCAGGAGGTAGGTGTGTGTGTGTGTCAAAGTAAACAATCAAGAGAAGACTTCACCAGAGTGAATACAGAGGGTTCACCACAAGATGTAAACCATTGGTAAACCTCAAAAACGGAAGGCCAGATTAAACAACATCTAAAAAAAAAGCCTTTACAGTTCTGGAACAACATCCTATGGACAGATGAGACCAAGATCAACTTGTACCAGAGTGATGGGAAGAAAAGAGTGTGGAGAAGGAAAGGAACTGCTCATGATCCTAAGCATACCACCTCATCAGTGAAGCATGGTGGTGGTAGTGTCATGGCGTGGGCATGTATGGCTGCCAATGGAACTGGTTCTCTTGTGTTTATGGATGATGTGACTGCTGACAAAAGCAGCAGGATGAATTCTGAAGTGTTTTGGGCAATATTATCTGCTCATATTCAGCCAAATGCTTCAGAACTTATTGGACGGCGCTTCACAGTGCAGATGGACAATGACCCAAAGCATACTGCAAAAGCAACCAAAGAGTTTTTTAAGGGAAAGATGTGGAATGTTATGCAATGGCCAAGTTAATCACCTGACCTGAATCCGATTGAGCATGCATTTCACATGCTGAAGATAAAACTAAATGGAAAATGCCCCAAGAACAAGCAGGAACTGAAGACAGTTGCAGTAGAGACCTGGCAGAGCATCACCAGGGATGAAACCCAGCGTCTGGTGATGTCTATGCGTTCCAGACTTCAGGCTGTGATTGACTGCAAAGGATTTGCAACCAAGTATTAAAAAGTGAAAGTTTAATTTATGATTATTATTCTGTCCCATTACTTTTGGTTCCTTAACAAGTGGGAGGCACATATGCAAACTGTTGTAATTCCTACACCGTTCACCTGATTTGGATGTAAATACCCTCAAATTAAAGCTGACAGTCTGCAGTTAAAGCACACCTTGTTTGTTTCATTTCAAATCCATTGTGGTGGTGTATAGAGCCAAAAATTTTAGAATTGTGTCGATGTCCCAATATTTATGGACCTGACTGTATGTCTCTCTGTACTGTGTATACCTAACAGCAATGTATGGGCAATATACAGTTAAAATTGGCAGACTAGGTTAGGTTGCCAGGGTGATGGACTTAGCTTCCCCCCTCGTTAGTGAGTCTTAGTTGAGCAGGAGCTACAAGAATGATGTGTGTGTGAGAGTTCCTGGAGACTAGGCCCAAGTCCAGAGAACCTTTCTCTCTGAGACTTTTGAGTACCCCTGAGAGAAAAAGACCATCCATGTTAGAAGGTCTAGAACCACCATAAAGGCAGTGCAAGATAACAACAACAAGGTATTCGCTTGTTTATGGCAGACATTTTTTGTTGCTGTGGAAAATAAATATTGCCTCGGTGTCCACCACACTCTCAAATGGACTGGCCATCCATATCTAGAATCTGCAGTCCTCAGCCCAGGAATTGCAGAAAGGGTTAATAAGAACAGAACAGAACAAATCTTGGAAAGATTGCAAAGTGTACTTAGAGAGAGACTAGGAGTACTACTACCATCATTACTGCCTATACACAGCTAGTGGGAAAAGCACTACACTGTAACATACTTTGGAACTGTGCCTATGCTGCTATAAGTACTACTACTCCAATCATCAAATCAGTAAAGATAGATTTTATTTATTGCAACCAATAGGCCTAGTTATTGCCTCCATCCTTGTGCAGGCCTTTGCATCTGCCTTCCTGCCCTGCACCCAGCCATATATCTAACATTAAGAGCACCCCAATCACCACCAGGCAGGAGCCCCCAAAAAGCCCAGGGTATGGACCGAGGGAGGAAAGGGTGCATCTTCTATTCACTGCATGGCCCCCGGGAGCAGCAGAGTGGGAAAAGCCACTGTGAACTACTCCTATCAGTGCCAAAACTACCACTCCTATCCTCCTGTCCACCACCTACGCAGGCTCGGAGTTGTTAAAAGAACCTCTACCTCACTGGTTCAACCCCCCCCAGAACATGATCATGTTCTTAGCTGCAGCAGAGATGTGCCCGAATACTGCATGCGACTGCTGTGCTGAACCAGAGGGAAAAACTGATTCAAAATCAACGGCGCTGTCTACCCTGTTTTGTACTTGGTAAACCTTCCTGCCAGAGGATCGGTATACCCAATGTTTTTTTAACAAAGAGGGGACAGCACCCATAGGTCTGATGCAATTATAGGTAGTTTTATTGGAAGTCGGCCACCATCAGGTGTTCACATATAAGAAACATATCAGGCAGTGTTTGGGTTTAGCATGAATGGCCTTTGTCAAGCTTGTATGGTACATAGTTTACTCAATCATAGTTCATGCCTTCTGTGTATGTAGAGGAAACATGCTAGGTAATAAGGTCCTGTTTGTACTGCAACATTTGTAAGGGAAAAGGGCAAAGAGTAAAGTGGGCTGGCAGACACAGAGACCGGTGGCCGACGTGGCTGCTCCACTGTATCTGTGGTACAGCAGACAATGATAACAATTGCCTGCTAGCGAATAAGCAAGAAGTCTGCAGCAGAAAAAGTTTAAAAGAGAATGTACTAAGAGGTTCCTGGAGGTATGCTTTAATTGTATTGTCCGTCTGTATAAGGGCTCATTCACACGACCGTGCCGTGTTTTGCGGTCCGCAAATTGCGGATACGCAAAACACAGATGCCGCCTGTGTGCCTTCCGCAATTTGCCCATTATAGAAATGCCTAGTCTTGTACGCAAAATGAACAAGAATAGGAAATGATCTATAATTTTTGCGGGGCCACGGAACGGAGTGCTGTCCCCATCTTTTGCGGCCCCACTGAAAAGAATGGGTCCGCACCCGAGCCACAAAAAATGCGGCTCCGATGCGGAACCAAACCACGGTCCTGTGAATGAGCCCTAAACCACACATTTCAGAATCATGTAACTGACCTTAGATTTTTCATTCTTTATTCTGTGTGCCTCATCGATAACAAGGTATCTCCAGTTGAACTTCTTAAAAACAGATTTTTCCCGTATGACCATTTCGTAGGAGGTAACACAAACATCCCACTCTCCCGGCATCATAACATCTCGTATGAAAGCAGCCTGTTACACAAAAAGAAACATGAAGACCTTGAAGACTGAGAAAGCAGTAAATTTCACATTTGAATACTGTTATTTACAAGGGTTTTCCAAGACTTTAGGAATGATGACCTATACTCTGATCGGTGGTGGTCCAACACCCGGGACTTGCGACGATAAGCTGTTTGAGAAGCCACCAGTGCTCCTGTGAGCGTGGTGGCCAACTCCATGCTTACCAAGCACACTGCCACATATTGTACAATGGCTGTGCTTGGTATCAAGTGAATAGGGGCTGAGCTGTGCCTAGGCCACGTGACAGATGAACGTGACGTCACTGGCCTAGGGAAAGCCGAGAGAAGGCCATGGCACTACTGCAAGCGCCGCTGCCTTCTCAAACAGCTGATTAGCGGGGGCCCCACTGCATATTAAAGGAAAGACAAAGTGAAAAAGAATAAGATAATGCTGTAACACAGAGATGTTGCTTTATGATCTAGTAATGGATAGCATATCTCTCATTCATTAAATATACCAGCAGATGACACACAGTAGATCGTAATCTATTGGTATATCTCAAAATGAGGTCACCAAGATTTCTCCTCCTGCCTTGAGAGGTGCACATAAACCCTCAATAGCTAAAAACAATCTCTCCCAACTCACCCCATACATGTACACACTTGGTTCTGCTGTCAGAAACCTCTGGTGACTCATTTGCCGGGAAAACGAAAGGATCAGGGCATAAAAATTCAATGCACCCGATTCTTCCATCCCCTGACATCATCTGTTGGGGAAGTGGTGAATGGTTTGTGTGCTGGCACACGGTAGGGTACTTCTTTGGCGCACAAAAAACGACCTCAATTCGGGAACTTTTGGTGTAATGGCTTTTTATTGTGCAATGGACAACCCGTTTTGGAGTTTATAACTCCTTTCTCAAGTCTAAAAAGATACAACAAAAAATGCCGAAGCCAAATGTATCCCCACATAATTAGAGGGGTATATACGTGCATTATACAGTAAAAAATTTGAGGGGTATGTACGTACCTTATACAATAAAAGATATATATTTATATATATATATATAAAAAATTATAATAACTGTGGTTTACAGAGAAGAATAAAATGTGAGTGCCAGTTTAAACTAAAATAAATAAATCAATTAAAAGGAAAGAGAATCAACAGATGTTTGGTATCACATGTTGCATATTGCGCGTATAAGGTCACTCATGGACCCAGTGATGTCTAATAAATTCTGCTCGCATAAAGTTTGCGTACTCCAGTGTGTCCTAAATGAACGACATTATTATATAGGTAGATATATATATGGCATAAAAGGAAGTCCCAGTGCTGGACCATGATATGTAAAGGAACATCCTGATGTCCCTAGTATGATGCTTTTATGGTGGCGTGTATTGCGGTAATATGTAGTGGAGTGTATCAGAGGTTATTTCCTGGACCGATCTGTACAATGTGGTGTATAGGTATGCAGGACAGAGGGAAATGGGAGGTTTACCTTGGGGGAGTCAGCAGCAAGGGTGGCCAGATGGCTGCTGACGCCCCCAAGGTAAACCTCCCATTTCCCTCTGTCCTGCATACCTATACACCACATTGTACAGATCGGTCCAGGAAATAACCTCTGATACACTCCACTACATATTACCGCAATACACGCCACCATAAAAGCATCATACTATGGACATCAGGATGTTCCTTTACATATCATGGTCCAGCACTGGGACTTCCTTTTATGCCATATACAGTACAGACCAAAAGTTTGGACACACCTTCTCATTCAAAGAGTTTTCTTTATTTTCATGACTATGAAGGCATCAAAACTATGAATTAACACATGTGGAATTATATACATAACAAACAAGTGTGAAACAACTGAAAATATGTCATATTCTAGGTTCTTCAAAGTAGCCACCTTTTGCTTTGATTACTGCTTTGCACACTCTTGGCATTCTCTTGATGAGCTTCAAGAGGTAGTCCCCTGAAATGGTCTTCCAACAGTCTTGAAGGAGTTCCCAGAGATGCTTAGCACTTGTTGGCCCTTTTGCCTTCACTCTGCGGTCCAGCTCACCCCAAACCATCTCGATTGGGTTCAGGTCCGGTGACTGTGGAGGCCAGGTCATCTGGCGCAGCACCCCATCCTTCATGGTCAAATAGCCCTTACTTTCAAAGTTTTCCCAATTTTTCGGCTGACTGACTGACCTTCATTTCTTAAAGTAATGATGGCCACTCGTTTTTCTTTACTTAGCTGCTTTTTTCTTGCCATAATACAAATTCTAACAGTCTATTCAGTAGGACTATCAGCTGTGTATCCACCTGACTTCTCCTCAACGCAACTGATGGTCCCAACCCCATTTATAAGGCAAGAAATCCCACTTATTAAACCTGACAGGGCACACCTGTGAAGTGAAAACCATTTCAGGGGACTACCTCTTGAAGCTCATCAAGAGAATGCCAAGAGTGTGCAAAGCAGTAATCAAAGCAAAAGGTGGCTACTTTGAAGACCCTAGAATATGACATATTTTCAGTTGTTTCACACTTGTTTTTTATGTATATTATTCCACATGTGTTAATTTATAGTTTTGATGCCTTCAGTATGAATCTACAATTTTCATAGTCATGAAAATAAAGAAAACTCTTTGAATGAGAAGGTGTGTCCAAACTTTTGGTCTGTACTGTATATCTACCTATATAATAACGTCGTTCATTTAGGACACACTGGAGTACGCAAACTTTATGCGAGCAGAATTTATTAGACATCACTGGGTCCATGAGTGACCTTATACGCGCAATATGCAACATGTGATACCAAACATCTGTTGATTCTCTTTCCTTTTAATTGATTTCTTTATTTTAGTTTAAACTGGCACTCGCATTTTATTCTTCTCTGTAAACCACAGTTATTATCATTTTTTATATATATATATAAATATATATCTTTTATTGTATAATGTACATACATACCCCTCTAATTTTTTACTGTATAATACATGTACATACCCCTCTAATTATGTGGGGATACATTTGGCTTCTGCATTTTTTGTTGTATCTTTATAGACTTGAGAAAGGAGTTATAAACTCCGAAATGCGTTGTCCATTGCACAATAAAAAGCTAT
Source organism: Bufo bufo (assembly GCF_905171765.1). Taxonomy (NCBI): domain Eukaryota; kingdom Metazoa; phylum Chordata; class Amphibia; order Anura; family Bufonidae; genus Bufo; species Bufo bufo. The sequence goes on from NC_053396.1 coordinate 125,196,741, forward strand.
TACACCAAAAGTTCCCGAATTGAGGTCATTTTTTGTGCGCCAAAGAAGTATCCTACCGTGTGCCAGCACACAAACCATTCACCACTTCCTCCACAGTCCCTAGGAGTTCTTGGCAACTCCATCCAAAGGGACCGAACGGGTACTGGCAGCACCGACCCCCCTCTCTCCGTGTATCTGCCCTTACGGACGTTGTGCCCACACGCACAACACCAAAAGGTGAGCATACTCCATACATTTCGCTAAACCAAACTATCGTTGCCTACCACCCTATGAGCGCCTCTCACCATTTTTCTCTTGCCATAATCATCTGTTGGGGGACAGTCGAGAGGCTATACCAAGGATGGGCAAACTGAGGCTCTTCAGCTGTTGTAAAACTACAAATCCAATCATGCCCTGCTGTAGGTTGATAGCTGTAGGCAGACTTGGCATACTGGGAGTTGTAGTTTTACAACAGCTGGAGAGCCGCAGTTTGCCCATCCCTGGGCTATACTAAATGTTAGACTGTCTACAGGTCCTCCTGAATGCTGCAGGTTTGGCTGACAATAGTATAACATGTAAGGGGCTTCAGCACATAAATAGGGGAGCCGCATCCTCACAGATTTTTTAGATCAGTGTGCCTGTCACCATCTTTTTCTAGTGAAGTTATTGAGGAATCATATAGAGACATGACTTGTGCTATAAGCTGGTATTGCACTGGGACAACTACAAAAGACACATGGAGTAAGATTGCAGCAGCATGCTCCTGTGCCACAAGTATCTGTCACTATTTCACTAGTAGATCACCTAATTCAAGATTTAAAGTAGGCTCCCTCCTGAAAACAAGATAAGCTATGTTTCATTGTTACAGATAGTGTTTAAAGAGGATCTGTCACCACAAAATGCAGTGTGATCTGCAGGCAGCATGTTATAGAGCAGGAGGAGCGGAGCACATTGATACATATTTTTATGGGAAAAGATTCAGTAAAACTTGTAATTTAAACATTTAAATCTCTGCAATTTCTGACTTCAGTTGTACACAGGGGAGGTGTTATCACTGATCGCATTCTTTGTGTAAGTGTGTATACAGAGACAGCTGTCAGTCACGGATAGCTGTACACAGGAGTGGTCTTAAATTCAGAAAGAGAAGAGATATAAATGTATAAAATTACAAGTTTTACTGAATCCTTTCCTACAAAACAATATATTAGTCTACTCAGCTCCTCCTGCTCTATAACATGCTGCCTGCAGATTGTACTGCATTTCATGGTGATAGGTTCTCTTTCATATATTGACATAGGTGATAAGGGTCCATCTAGGGCAGTGATGGTGAACCTTTTAGAGACAGAGTGCCCAAACTGCAACCCAAAACCCACTTATTTATTGCAAAGTGCCGACATGGTAATTCACCCTGAATACTACAGTCCAGTATAGCATATCTTCCATGTACTTTATCATTTAGCTATAATACCCTGCCTACATTCAGTGTGCTACCTGCGCTGTTCATAGTGCGCCCTGCGCTGATGAATGGCAGGAAAAGTCTATGGCATATTGGTACACCACAGACTTATTACAGGATGTGGGTGCCCACAGGGAGGGCTCTGAGTGCCACCTCTGGCACCCGTGCCATAGGTTCGCCACCCCTGATCTAGGGTAACCTATTTTCTTACTGTGTTGATCAAAGGCAAAAACTGCTATAAGAAGGTCGCCAACTACTCCATATTAAACATGTCTAATGCAAGATGAGTAATGCTGTATTTACACGAACACTCGTTCCTGATAATCTGCCTTCATAAAAGTGCTGCAGATCACCCAATAAAGGAGCAAAACGCTTGTTCATCGGGTGAAAAAGTTGTGCATGTGGATGCTTAAATTATCATTTCTTTTTTGTATCAGATAATTTTTATTAACGATTTTCCTTTTATACAAAAATAAACATGGCATATCAGCAGCGGATACAATAAGCGGTACAGGTAATCTATTTGGACCTGTAGAAATTTATCTAGACATTTTCCAGAAGTAATAGTACAGGTTACATGTCAAGGCCCATTCATCCATATTTTAATATTAACAGTAACTACCCCACCCTTAAACCATCCCACCCACCACCAACCCCGGCGATGAAACGGGCACAGCAACCACAATAAAGATATATTGTATTGGAACACCAACAGACAAACTCTTGATACACTAAGTATGGGTTTCATGTCCATTCGCTTCAAGACCAGGTCGACTCGCCAATTTTGCATTCTACATTGTGGGATTCATATAAGGAAGTCCTGCATCTACACCGAATTCTGCGACCCTTCCTCCCGAAAAAAATTCCACAGCCATGAGCCCTGTTATACCACAATGGACCTACATTCAACCCATTTGTCCCATATTTTGTTAAACTTAGCCAGACATTGCCTTTTAAGATAAACACCCTTTTCTAGGCGAAGGATCTCGGTCATTCTGTTCAAAAATTCAGCCCTAGTTGGGGGTTGGGGTCTAAGCCAGTGTTTAGCTATTAATTTCCTGGCCTGAAAGAGCAAGCGCTGCACTCCGGTGCGTTAGTGTCGGTTATTAATGTCCAATATTCCCAGTACACATGTCCTCGGACCGGGCGAAACCGCAACCTGATAGACGTCCTTGATATCTGCTAGCACACCCGACCAGAAGTTTACAAGCCCCGCACACTCCCACAACATGTGCAGCAAGGATGCAGGACTCACTCCACATCTAGGGCATGAAGCATCATTCCCAACACCAAACTTGAACAGAAATGCCAGAGTTCTATATACCCGGTGGACAAGAAACAACTGAGACATACGCTGGCCCTCACATAATGATAACTGAGGTGTCAAGGCTAAAACTGCCTTCCATTGGTCTTCTGATATTGGGCCAACCTCTCCTTCCCACCTTCGCTTGACCACTAATGTATCTTGTTTCACAGATTTCACAAACAAGTTCATATATATGATATTAAGCCACTGGAGGAGTCACTTGCTGAAACAGTGGGACTGTTGTGCATGTAAGCGACATAGATTTCGCCTGAGCCTGGAATGTGTGCCGTGCCTGCAAGAATTGGTAAAGGCCGTATGAGGCAGGGCAAAGTCGTCCCTGAGCTGTTCAAATGCTTTGAACGCCCCATCTCTCTGCAGCTGATACAGAAATGTCACGCCTTTCCGTTCCCAGGGCGAAAACTCTTCTAAGCGAAATATCTCAGGTAGCAGGGGATTTTTCCACAGGGGAGTGACCTGAGTGAATCCCTGTACAGACAGCAAATCCCGACACTTATGCCAAATCTTATGTATCAGATTAAGTGTAGGGTGTCTCCCCAACTTGTCAGAGAGGCCATTTTGTTCCAATAGGACCATCGGTGAGTCATCTTCTATAATGTGTGCTATTGGCCGGGCAGATGCGATATCCCCTGGGGTCTCTCCCACCCCCTCAGCTGCTGCAACTGAGAGGATATATAATATAGCCATGGATTTGGAATGGATAGGCCAGGGCTCGACAAATCCCAGGCGCCAGGTCGCCATGGCGACCAGGAATTTGGTCCTGGCGCTTGGGTATTTGTCAGCCCGTTTTCAAAGATGCGCTCTCGGCGCGCACCATGGTTTCCTGAGCCGGCACAGTGGAGAAGGTGAGGAGTCCCTCCCCACTGTGCGCGGCTGCCGCTGACCACCAATGAGAACAGAGTAGGAGGAGGAGGGGAGGGACTGTGGCCACTGCGCCACCAATGAATGCCTGAATACCAATGTGCCGGCCATATCCCGGCCCCTATGACTGCACGCTGTGATCCGCGCGATTAACCCCTCAGTTGAGGGGTTAATCGCGCGGATCACAGCGTCCTGTCAGAGGTCGGGTGCCGGGAATGTTTGTCTGCATTGGTGGCAGGGGGCAGTTCCGATCGGAGTCCCAGCAGTGTAATGCTGGGGCTCCGATCGGTTACCATGGCAGCCAGGAGTCACGCTACTGAGGTCCTGGCTGTGATGGTATGTTAGTGATCAGCATTATACTCACGTGCTCCGTGGCCGCCGGGCGCTCCTTCTTCTGTCTGTGCGGCTCATTGCTAATGCTTATAGCATTAGCAATGCGCCGCACAGACCTATGAGAAGAAGGAGCTCCCGGCGATCGCGGCGCACGTGAGTATAATGCTGCTCACTAACATACCATCGCAGCCAGGACTTCAGTAGCGTCCTGGCTGCCATGGTAACCGATAGGAGCCCCAGCATTACACTGCTGGGACTCCGATCGGAACTGCCCACTGCCACCAATGATTAATAATGGGGAGGGAGGGGGGGTGGGTTTGTTACCAGAGGGGGCTGATAAGAGGGAGAGGCTGGATGGGCTGATCAGAGAGAGGGGGGCTGATCAGAAAGGGGGTGGGGGGGGGGGGGCTGATCAGAGGGGGGGCCTGATCAGAGGCTGGAGGGGCTGATCAGAGGCTGGAGGGGCTGATCAGAGGCTGGGGGGCACATGATAGGCTGGCTGCCATGGTCAGCTCCCTGCTGTTATGTGCACAAAGCACAGGGCAGCAGGGAGAGTGTAAAGTCCTATTCACCCTAATAGAGCTCTATTAGGGTGAATATGACAAGGGTTCTAGCCCTTAAGGAGGCTAATAGTTATTAAATAAAAAGTAAAAAAAAAAAAAGTTTAAACACCCCCCCCCCTCAAATATAGAAAACAATATATTGCGATATATATCGCATATTGTACATGCTTAAAATTATATCGCAATATAGATTTTATGACGCGGCTCCGCCTGGCTCCTAAATTTTTTAGTTGGCTCCTAAATTCCAAGGAAATTTGTCAAGCCCTGGGATAGACCCCCTGCTTCTTTTTGTCTCTGTAAAATATCCAGCCGGATCCTGGCTCGTTTCTTACGCCAGATCAAGCTTCTAAACATTCTATCTATCCTGAAAAAGATTCGTTGTGGAATCCAGACAGGGGAATTGTGCAAGACATACATAAGCTTTGGCATGAGAATCATTTTAAGGAGATTGCTCCTACCTATTTCAGACATTGGTAGTTTGCACCACGCATTGATTTTTTCACCCATTTATTCAGAAGCGATTCTATATTGTTTTTCACGTAGTGCCCAATGTTTGTTGAGACCACAATTCCCAAGTACTTGAATTTGTGGACAACCTGCAGCTGAGTGTATAAAAGGGAGAAATCAATTTATGCAAAGACCAGACCTGTCTCTGAAATCCTGTATAAGAGACATGATAGGGCCCAGCGACTGCTTCACATTGCCCACATATATGAGCATGTCATCTGCATAAATAGACACCCTCTCCTCTTTGGCTCCCATAGGGAAACCCACAATTTTTTCAGAGGATTGGAGTAAAAATGCAAGCGGTTCAATCGCGATGGCGAATAAAAGAAGGGATAACGGGCACCCCTGACGTGTGCCTCTGCCCAACCCAAATACCTCTGATGTACCACCATTAACTTTAATCCTAGCTCTGAGATCGCGGTATAGTAGTTTAACCCAGGATATATATATGTTTCCAAAGCCCATGACACGTAATACTTCCCAGAGATAGTTCCATTCCACACTATCAAAGGCTTTGGCCGCATCCAGAGATAGTATGGCCCGATCTCCTACCGATTCTGCCCTCCTCTGGCCTCCTGAGGTTTATCGAGGTGGATTTGTCAGGCATGAATCCTGCCTGATCATTATGGATGATAGTTGAGATAACAGCCTGTAGCCTATTTGCTAGGACCTTTGCCAATATCTTAACATCGGAGTTTAATAGGGAGATTAGTCTATACGAATCAATGAGGGTCGGGTCTTTCCCAGGCTTTGGTAGTACAACCACCACTGCCTCCTTCATTAAAGCTGGCAGTTCCCCGTTTTGAAAGGCTTCATTAAAGACAGAAAGAAGTTGTGGTAATAATAGTTTGGTATATTTAAAAAAAAAAACTCTGCCGGTAAACCATCTATCCCGGGAACCGTTTCATTCGGGAGTGATTTAACCCCTTAAGGACTCGGCCCTATTTCACCTTACGGACTTGGCCATTTTTTGCAAATCTGACCAGTGTCACTTTAAGTGCTGATAACTTTAAAACGATAACTTTAAGTGCTGATAACTTTGACTTATCCAGGCCATTCTGAGATTGTTTTTTCGTCACATATTGTACTTCATGACACTGGTAAAATGAAGTTAAAAAAAATAATTTTTATTTATAAAAAAATACCAAATTTACCAAAAATTTCAATTTCAATTTCAAAGTTTCAATTTCTCAACTTCTATAATACATAGTAATACCTCCAAAAATAGTTATCACTTTACATTCCCCATATGTCTACTTTATGTTTGGATCATTTTGGGAATGATATTTTATTTTTTGGGGATGTTACAAGGCTTAGAAGTTTAGAAGCAAATCTTCAGGTCTGAAGTCACTTTGCGAGGCTTACAAAATAGAAACCACCCAAAAATGACCCCATTCTATAAACTACACCCCTCAAGGTATGCAAAACTGATTTTACAAACGTCGTTAACCCTTTAGGTGTTCCACATGAATTAATGGGAAATAGAGATACAATTTAAAAATTTAACTTTTTTGGCAGATTTTCCATTTTAATATTTTTTTTCCAGTTACAAAGCAAGGGTTAACAGCCAAACCAAACTCAATATTTATGGCCCTGATTCTGTAGTTTACAGAAACACCCCATATGTGGTCGTAAACTGCTGTACGGGGACACGGCAGGGCGCAGAAGGAAAGGAATGCCATACAGTTTTTGGAAGGAAGATTTTGCTGGACTGCTTTTTTTACACCATGTCCCATTTGAAGCCCCCCTGATGCACCCCTAGAGTAGAAACTCCAAAAAAGTGACCCTATTTTAGAAACTACGGGATAGGGTGGCAGTTTTGTTGGTACTAGTTTAGGGTACATATGATTTTTGGTTGCTCTATATTACACTTTTTGTGAGGCAAGGTAACAAGAAATAGCTGTTTTGGCACCGTTTATATTTTTTATTATTTACAACATTCATCTGACAGGTTAGATCATGTGGTATTTTTATAGTGCAGGTTGTAATGGACGCGGCGATACCTAATATGTATACTATTTTTTTATTTATGTAAGTTTTACACAATGATTTCATTTTTGAAAAAAAAAAAATCATGTTTTACTGTCTCCATAGTCTGAGAGCCATATTTTTTGCTGTATTTCAAATGCATGATTCAAACCCCTGTATGTAGATGGGTATCTCACAGGGCCTTAACCAGTGTAGGCCTGAAGTAAATATATCTCTGCACAAAATGGCTGTATTTCAAATCCCTGAATCAAACCCCTGTATGTAGAGGAAGTATCTCACAGGGCCTGAACCAGTGTAGTTTTGGGGCGATTATCTTAGGTAGGGTCTAATTTTTTGCGGGATGAGATGACGGTTTGATTGGCACTATTTTGGGGTGCATATGACTTTTTGATCGCTTGCTATTAAACTGTTTGTGATGTAAGGTGACAAAAAATGGCTTTTTTTACACTGTTTTTATTTTTATTTTTTTACGGTATTCACCTGAGGGGTTAGGTCATGTGATATTTCTATAGGGCAGGTTATTACAGACGCGGCGATACCTAATATGTATACTTTTTTTTATTTATGTAAGTTTTACACAATGATTTAATTTTTGAAACAAAAAAATATCATGTTTTAGTTTTTACATAGTCTGAGAGCCATAGTTTTTTCAGTTTTTGGGCGATTATCTTGGGTAGGGTATGATTTTTGCGGGATGAGATGACGGTTTGATTGGCACTATTCTGATGTGCGTATGAGTTTTTGATCGCTTACTATTACACTTTTTGTGATGTAAGGTGAAAAAAAAAGGCTTTTTTTACACCGTTTTCATTTGAATTTTTTTACGGTATTCACCTGAGAGGTTAGGTCATGTAATATTTTTATAGAGCAGGTTATTACAGACGTGGCGATACCTAATATGTATACTTTTTTAAATTTACTTAAGTTTTACACAATAACAGCTTTTTTAAAACAAAAAAAATGATGTTTTAGTGTCTCCATATTCTGAGCCATAGTTTTTATTTTTTTGGGCGATTGTCTTAGGTAGGGGCTCATTTTTTGCGGGATGAGGTGACGGTTAGATTGGTACTATTTTGGTGGGCAAACGCCTTTTTGATCACTTGCTGTTGTACTTAGTGATGTAAGGTGACAAAAAAATTGTTTATTTAGCACAGTTTTAATTTTTTTTTTTTTTACGGTGTTCATTTGAGGGGTTAGTTCATGTAATATGTTTATAGAGCCGGTCGATACGGACGCGGCGATACCTAATATGTGAACTTTTTTTTTACTTTATTTGGGGGAAATGCCGTTTTTGTTTTTTTTTACTTGAAACTTTATTTTTTCGAGGAAAAACTTTTTTTTCAACTTTTTTTTTCACTTTTTTTTTGTTCCACTTTGGGACTTACACTTTGGGGGTCTAATCCCCTTTACTTCTGTATTGGAATGCATTGGCTGTATGAGTAATACAGTGTGTATTACTCATACAGCTTCCTGCCTGTGAGATTCAGGGGGCTGGATCTCACAGGCTCTTCACCGGAAGGCAGCGTCGATGCCTAAGCAGTGCTCCAGACTAAAAAAAAATACCTAGTAGCCATTGGCTCCTGAACTGAAAAATTTAGGAGCCAAATCAAATTTTTAGTCGCCAAATTGAAACCAAATCAAAATTTTGGTATCGTGACAACGCTACGCCGATCAGATCGGCGTAGGGTTGTTTTGAAACCAAAATTTTGATTCGCTTTCGTCACCATAAAAAAGTATTGCGATACTCAATACCGCGCAAAAAAAAAAGCCGCGTGCATTTCGCATTTTATGAAACATTCGGCCCATAATAGAACAGTCCTATGCTATTTTTTGGGGTGACAAGGTGACTAAAAAATGGTGAATGCTCACCGCATAGGAGATATTTTTTAATAATTTTATAGTTTGGACAGCGCTATGTAATATGTTTATTTATTTATTGTTTATATATTTTATATGTAAAATTGGGAAAGGGGGGATTTAAACTTAATATTTTAGAGTACTTTCACACTAGCGTTTTTCTTTTCCGGCATAGAGTTCCGTCACAAGGGCTCTATACCAGAAAAGAACTGATCAGGCATATCCCTATGCATTCTGAATGGAGAGTAATCCGTTCAGGATGCATCAGGATGTCTTCAGTTCAGTCATTTTGACTGATCAGGCAAAAGAGAAAACCGCAGCATGCTACGGTTTTATCTCCGGCGAAAAAAACTGAAGATTTGCCTGAATGCTGGATCCAGCATTTTTCCCCATAGGAATGTATTAGTGCCAGATCTGGCATTCAAAATACCGGAATGCACCCGCACTGAATCCTGACCCATTCATTTCCATGGGGCTGTGCACATGAGCGGTGATTTTCACACATCACTTGTGCGTTGCGTGAAAATCGCAGCATGCTCTATGTTGTGCGTTTTTCACGCAACGCAGGCCCCATAGAAGTTAATGGGGCTGCGTGAAAATCGCAAGCAAGTGCGGATGCGGTGCGATTTTCACGCATGGTTGCTAGGATGAAAGTCTATTCACTGTATTATTTTCCCTTATAACATGGTTATAAGGGAAAATAATAGCATTCTTAACACAGAATGCATAGTAGAAGGTCAATATAATAAACATTGGTGGCGCAGTGCGCCCCCCCAACACTCCAGTAGAATAAACATTGGTGGCGCAGTGCGCCCCCCCTCAATATAATAAACATTGGTGGAGCAGTGCGCCCCCCCTCAATATAATAAACATTGGTGGCGCAAAGCGCCCCCCCTCAATGTAATAAACATTGGTGGCGCAGTTCGCCCCCCTCAATATAATAAGCATTGGTGGCGCAGTGCGCCCCCCCTCAATATAATAAACATTGGTGGCGCAGTGCGCCCCCCTCAATATAATAAACATTGGTGGCGCAGTACGCCCCCCTCAATATAATAAACATTGGTGGCGCAGTGCGCCCCCCCTCAATATAATAAACATTGGTGGCGCAGTACGCCCCCCCTCAATATAATAAACATTGGTGGCGCAGTGCGCCATCCCCCTCAATATAATAAACATTGGTGGCGCAGTGCGCCCCCCCTCAATATAATAAACATTGGTGGCGCAGTGCGCCATCCCCCTCAATATAATAAACATTGGTGGCGCAGTGGGCAGTGCCAATGAGGGTTAAAAAATAAAAAAATAATTAACTCACGTCCTCCAATTGATCGTCTCCTGTTCTTTCTTCAGGACCTGTCAAAGGACCTGTGGTGACATCACTGTGCTCATCACATGATACATCACATGATCCATCACCATGGTAATGGACCATGTGATGAGCTCAGTGACGTCACCACAGGTCCTGAAGAAAGAACAGGAGACCGGCAGCTACGTGATCAACTGGAGGAGGTGAGTTAATTTTTTTTATTATTTTTAACCCTCATTGGCACTTCCCACTGTGCCACCAATGTTTATTATACTGGGGGGGGGGGGGCACTGTGCCACCAATGTTTATTATACTGGGGGGGGGGCACTGTGCCACCAATGTTTCTTATACAAATACAGGAGGCGGGTGCTGGAATCAAATAGCCGACACCCGACCTTTGTGACAGGGAGCTGCGATCAGCGGCAGTTAACCCCTCAGGTACCGCACCTGAAGGGTTAACTCAACTGCAGCTGATCGCAGCTCCCTGTCACAAAGGTCGGGTGTCGGCTATTTGATTCTGGCACCCGCCTCCTGTATTTGTATTACGGGTCAGTTTTCTTCATTGGTGGCGCAGTGGCCACAGCCCCTCCCCTCCTCCTCCCGTCTCTTCTTATTGGCGGAGGCGGCGGCAGCAGCAGCACAAGGGGGAGGGAGAGACTCCTCCACTGCGCTGCTGAGAACGAGGATCACCTGTGCCCCGCCGCTGTATTGAGCAGAGCTGCGGCGGCGGGTCTAGTCGCAAATGGCGACAAGAAAAAAGTCTTGTCGCCATTTGTAATTTCTAAGTCGCATTGGCGACCATTTTCGTCGCCATCTGGAGCCCTGCTAAGGATGGCATCGCGCTGCCTTCCATGCCATCGGGTCCCCATTACAGCAGCACGGGGACCCGATGGCACCTCCGATCACCGTCGCAACCATCCGTCAACACCGCAAACCACAGGTCTGAATTGACCTGCGGTTTGCGGCGATCGCCGATACGAGGGGGTCACGGGACCTCCCCGCGCATTGAGCAGGCACCCTGGGACAATGATTTGAGCAGGCACTTTGTTCCGATCACCGCCAGCCGCACGGTGGTGATCGGAACTACCCATGACGTACCGGTACGTCATGTGTCTTTAAGTACCAGGACATCATGACATACCGGTACGTCATATGTCTCCAAGAGGTTAAAGTCAACTATTATTAAAATGGGACATATAGACAGCTCCTCAACAAAGACCATGATCTCTACACTACACTGCTATAAGGAGGAGGGATATATACTGCTACTAGGACAAAGGTGATGTGGCGACAGGTACAGTGCAAGCACACATACCTCCCCATAGGGTCTATACGAGACGAGTGACATGTAAAAGGTATAGATCTGTGCACTAGGACACTCACTCCCCTTGAATGTGTGGAAAGTGTGGAGTGGTAAGAGCGACCACCCATGGTTTCTGTAATAAATGAGTAGTAGTGGAAACTAAGTGTGTCTCTGATAGACAAATCACTGCAGGCTGATATTGTTGTAACGCTAAAAATATCGCAGCTCGCTTTGTTGCGTCTCCTAATCCCCTTACATTCCACCCTACTATTTTAATTTTATCAGCCATAATCCCCACATTGGTACATAAGGTCAGAAGAACCATCTCAGGGGCTCTGGTGTTCCCTCCGCCATCTACCCCAGTCCCAAATTTGACTTTTGTGCCCATCTCATCATCAGTCCCACCTGATCCCAAACCCCATAATAACATCATAAAAAACAAATATTCAGTTGTCAGGAGAATATACCAAACAGTTAGCAGCCTACAAATACATTTAGGGCAAAAATATTTCCTGTAGTCGGACTCCTGCCTATTAACAAAACTTTCAAATACATAATGTGAAGAAACAAAGCCAGTAAGCATTAGTACTCCTCTGAGCTGCCTCCTAAAGAATACAGTCTGCATCCTGCAACAATCAAATAGATCTTACATGTTCCAGCTGCTCCCTTAACCTGTTGGGGACACAGGTACGCTCTGATGTCCCGGTACTTAAGGACCCTATACGCCCTGTGGGCGGTGATCGGAACTGGGTGCCTGCTGAAATCAATCAGCAGGCACCCTGGGACAATGCCGAGGGGTGTCCTGTGACCCCCCGTATCGGCGATCGCAGCAAACCACAGGTCAATTCAGACCTGCGGTTTGTTGCGTTTCCAGGTTATTCGGGTCTCTGGTGACCCGATAACCCGAAATAGGATGGTGATCATTGATGTGATAATACACTACCAATCACCATCCTGCAATCCTGAGAGGTGATGGTGACATCACCTCTCAGGATCGCTTCCGATTGGCTGTAGGGCGGGCGGGCGGTTTAACTTACTGCAGCTCTGCCTCCTCCTCCTTTCTGTGTCCGGATCCAGGAGAGAGAGGAGCAGCGTTGTACAGCTCCGGAGCCCAGCACCTCCACTGAGCCACCATAGTGCCATCTGGCACTAAAAAGGTTCATGGGGACAGGTTAGGGAGAGCTTAGATAGGTAGGGAAAGTCAGGGAAAGTTTAGGAGGAAAAAAAAAAAAGTTGTATTTTTGCATCACCCTGATCGGGTGTCTGGGGTCCACAGCACACTCAGCTGTATGTCCATAGACCCCCCCCCCAGGGGTTCTGCAGCTTACCCCTCTGCCCCCCACACAAATTTTTTGGGGCGCAAGCACTTTATTTATTTTTCTTAGCGTTCGGCCACTGTTAGCGCATCGCCCACCCCACCGCTGATCAGCTTTGGACCGCTGATCAGCGAGTTTGAATCTCTTTTTTTTCACATTTTTGGGGATTTTTTTTTCTGTTAGGTTTAGGGATAAGTACGCAAATACCTGTGCCCTCACACACACTAAATAAAGTTTTCCACACACACACTCCCCTATGGCCTGCCAGACATTCTCGACCGAGGAGGCATACACCCTGCTTGCCTCCGACTCCAAGAGCCCCAGTGAGGACGAGGATAACCTCTCTTTCCTCTTGTCATCCGCGTCCTCCTCATCATCTAGCGATGATGATAAGCCCCCAAGGCGGCGGAGACACCGCCAGGCGGAGCAAGGGGACCGCCATGCCAGGGACCCTGTGGCCCACACTAGTACGAGCAGCTCTGGGGCTCGTAATAGTTTTCCGGCCCACCAGATAAGTCCACCTGAGCCCCCTACCGGTGAACTTGTCTGGTGTACCCCAGAGGATTTTGAGCCTGTGATTCCTGATTTTGTTGGCCAATCAGGAATCCAGATTTCCACAGTAGGCTTCACTGAATATGACTATTTTAGTTTTTTTTTCAGTGATCACTTTGTGAATCTGATGGTGGAGCAAACAAACTTGTTCGCCCAACAGTTGATTGCTCAACACCCAGTCTCCTTTTTGGCTAGGTCCGGTGGCTGGACTCCGGTCAGTGCAGCTGAGATGAGGACGTTTTGGGGCCTCGTGCTGCACATGGGCCTAGTCAAAAAACCCAGTGTCAGGCTGTACTGGAGTGGGGACGTCCTCTACCAGACCCCATTTTACAGTACGGCCATGACACGCTCCCGTTTTGAGGCCATACAGAAATGCCTGCATTATGCAGATAATGCAGCATGTTCCCCCCAAGGTGATCCTGCCTATGACCGCCTGTACAAAATCAGGCCGGTCATCGATCACTTTGGGGTCAAATTTTTGGAGGCCTATGTACCTGGAAGGGAGGTCGCGGTTGATGAGTCTCTCATTGCTTTCAAGGGGAGACTAATTTTCCTCCAGTGTGTTCCCTCTAAGCGGGCGAGGTATGGCGTGAAGCTGTACAAACTTTGTGAGAGTACCTCAGGGTACACTTACAAGTTTCGTGTTTACGAGGGGCAAGATTCCCGTATTAAATCCCCAGAATGTCCCCCCACTCGGGGTGTTAGCGGGAAACTTGTGTGGGACCTTATGCACCCACTGCTAGATAAGGGTTACCACCTGTACGTGGATAACTTTATACTAGTCCTTCGCTGCCAGATCCACGTCAGCTTGTGGGACCGTGCGGAAAAATCAACGCGGCCTCCCTACCCACCCCCTCCAGGTACCTATCCCCAGGGGTAAGACCTGTGCCCTTACCAGTGGAAACCTGTTGCTGGTCAGATATAAGGACAAGAGGGATGTCCTTGTACTGTCCACAATTCACGGTAACGGCATCACCCCTGTCCCTGTGTGAGGTACCGCGGCAACGGTCCTCAAGCCCGATTGTATCGTCGACTACAATCGGTATATGGGAGGAGTTGATCTCTCTGATCAAGTCCTCAAGCCATATAACGCCATGGGCAAAACCCGAGCATGGTACAAAAAAGTTGCGGTCTACTTCGTACAGGTTGTCTTGTACAACTCTTTTGTGCTGTCCCGGAGCGCTGGCAACACAGGGAAATTCCTCCAGTTCTATGAGGCAGTTCTCAAGGCCCTGATCTTTTCTGACCGGGAAAGAGCAGGCCAGAGTACCTCATGAACTGGAGGTGCCCGGATCGTCCCTGGCCAACACTTTCCAGGTGTGGTCCCCCATACTGGAAAGAAGGGACGGTCCCAGAAAAAGTGCAGTGTGTCACAAGAGGGGGATACAGTAGGACACCACCACTCAGTGTGACACGTGTCCCGATCATCCGGGCCTCTGCATTGACCGTTGCTTCAGGGAGTACCACACTTCCATGGAGTACTAAATTTATAATCCCCTTCCCCAATTTTAATTCCACTAATTTAGCCATTGACAATCGGAAAAAAAACTATGGTTCTCAGGCTTGAGACACCAAAAAAAAAAGATATTTTAGACATATTAAGTATTGCCGCGTCCGTAAGAACCTGCTCTATAAAAATGCCCCATGACCTAACCCCTCAGATGAACACGGTCAAAAAATTAAATAAAAACTGTGCCAAAACAGCAATTTTTTTGGCACATTTTCCATTCTAATCCATTTTTTCCAGTAACAAAGCAAGGGTTAACAGCCAAACAAAACGTAATATTTATTACCCTGATTCTGCAGTTTACAGAAACACCCCATATGTGGTCATAAACTGCTGTATGACCAAAAGGCAGGGCGCAGAAGGAAAGGAACGCCATATGGTTTCTGGAAGGCAGATTTTGATGGACTTTTTTTTGGCACCATGTCCCATTTGAAGAACCCCTGATGCACCCCTAGAGTAGATACTCCATTAAAGTGAACCCATCTAAGAAACTACACCCCTCAAGGTATTCAAAACTGATTTTACAAACTTTATTAACCCTTTAGGTGTTCCTCAACAGTTTATAGCAAATGGAGATGAAATTTCAGAATTTCTATTTTTGGTAACCTTGCCTCACAAAAATGTAATATAGAGCAACCAAAAATCATATATACCCTAAGAATAGTCCGAGCAAAAGTGCCACCTTATCCCGTAGTTTCCAAATTGGGGTCACTTTTATGAGGTTTCTACTCTAGGGGTGCATCAGGGGGGCTTCAATCGGGACATGGTATAAATAAACCAGTCCAGCAAAATCTGCTTTCCAAAAACCACACGACGCTCCTTTCCCTCTACGCCCTGCCGTGTGCCCATACAGTAGTTTACGACCACATATGGGGTGTTTCTAAAAACTACAGAATCAGGGCAATACATATTGAGTTTTGTTTGGCTGTTAACCCTTGCTTTGTTACTGGGGAAAATGGATTAAAATTGAAAAAATTTGCCAAAAAATTGAAATTCTTAAATTTTATCTCCATTTGCCAATAACTCTTGTGGAACACCTAAAGGGTTAACAAAGTTTGAATACCTTGAGGGGTGTAGTTTCTTAGATGGGGTCACTTTTATAGAGTTTAAATTCTAGGGGTGCATCAGGCGGGCTTAAAATGGGACATGGTGTAAATAAACCAGTCCAGCAAAATCTGCCTTCCAAAAACCACACGGCGCTCCTTTCCCTCTACGCCCTACCGTGTGCTCGTACAGTAGTTTACAACCACATATGGGGTGTTTCTAAAAACGACAGAATCAGGGCAATAATTATTGAGTTTTGTTTGGCTGTTAACGCTTGCTTTGTTACTGGAAAAAATGGATTAAAATGGAAAACTTGCCAAAGAAAAATCGAAATTCTGAAATTTTATCTCCATTTGCCAATAACTCTTGTGGAACACCTAAAGGGTTAACGACGTTTGTAAAATCAGTTTTGAATACCTTGAGGGGTGTAGTTTCTCAGATGGGGTCACTTTTATGGAGTTTCTACTTTAGGGGCAGGGCCGGTGCTACCATAAGGCAGACTAAGCGGCTGCCTTAGGGCGTACCCTGGGGGAGGGCGGAAAAATGAACCTTCTTTTTTTTTTTAAATCACTTACTTGTGAGTTGTGGAGGGGAAGAAATGTGACATTGAGGGGGTGAAATGTGATATGGGGGGAGAAATGTGACATGGGGGTGATGTGACAGAGGGGACTATATAAAAAGGAGGGGGAGAAATGTGACATGGAGGGCTGATGTGACATGAAGGGGGAGAAATGTGACATGGGGGGCTGATGGCTGACATGGGGGGCTAAAGGCTGACATGGGGGCATGATGGCTGACATGGGGGGCTCATGGATGGGGGCTGATGTCTGACATGGGGGTCTGATCTGAGGCATTGGGGGTCTGATCTGGGGTCTGATTAACATTGGGGGTCTGATTGCTGGTCTGACCTGAGGTGTAATGGAAAATATTTTTTTCTTATTATCCTCCTCTAAAACCTAGGTGCGTCTTAGAGGGCGAGAAATATGGTCCTCAAACCAGCGATTGTCTGAAGCAGAGAGAAGATACCAGGACACACAGAGGAGAAGCCAGCTGCTGCAGACGGGACCAGGGCCAGGTGAGCTGGTAGGGATGGGGGGAGGGGGCGTCAAAATGTAGCTTCGCTTGTGTTGTCCTTGCACCGGCCCTGTCTAGGGGTGCATCAGGGGGGCTTAAAATGGGACATGGTGTAAATAAACCAGTCCAGCAAAGGGATGTAGTTCCTAGAATGGGGTAATTTTTGGGTGGTTTCTATTATGTAAGCATCACAAAGTGACTTCAGACCTGAACTGGTCCTTAAAAAGTGGGTTTTAGAAAATTTCTGAAAAATATCAAGATTTGCTTCTATACTTCTAAGCCTTGTAACATCCCCAAAAAATAAAATTGCATTCCCAAAATGATCCAAACATGAAGTAGACATATGGGGAATGTAAAGTAATAACTATTCTTGGAGGTATCACTATGTATTATAGAAGTAGAGAAATTCAAACTTGGAAATTTGCAAATTTTTCTAAATTTTTGGTAAATTTTGTATTTTTTTATAAATAAAAATTTAATTTTTTTACTCCATTTTACCAGTGTCATGAAGTACAATATGTAACGAAAAAACAATCTCAGAATGGCCTGGATAAGTAAAAGCGTTTTAAAGTTATTCACACATAAAGTGACACTGGTCAGATTTGCAAAAAATGGCCTGGTCCTTAGGGTGAAATATGGCCGTGTCCTTAAGGGGTTAATATTCTAAGGCATATATCTTCCTACTAAATAGCAATCATTAGTACATTTCTATAATGTTCAAACTCCTATCAGAATAGAAAATTGTAAAAGAACAAGAGCAAAGGAGAGGACACAGAGGTAGTATATTATACTCATCGGACACGATCCTTGACCCTTATAGGATCCATTACAGTTCCTGGTACTTGTAGAAGGTGCGTTCATCCAATGTTCGCTGAGGATTTAAAGGTAACCTGTCACCGGGATTTTGTGTATAGAGCTGAGGACATGGGTTGCTAGATGGCCGCTAGCACATCCACAATACCCAGTCCCCATAGCTCTGTGTGCTTTTATTGTGTAAAAAAAACGATTTTATACATATGCAAATTAACCTGAGATGAGTCCTGTCCCTGAGATGAGTCCAGCGTGAAGGAGCCCAGCACCGCCCCGCATCCTCAGAATCTCCTCCTTTGGTCCCCGACATCAGAAATCTAGAGCACTGTAATCTCACGATGTGCGAGCTAGTGCATGCGCAGTTCGTTCCCTGAGGCTGATGCCAGCACAGGAAAGGAACACTATGACACTGCGCATGCGCTAGCTCGCGCATCGCGAGATTACGGTGCTCTAGCTTTCTGACGTCGGGGAGCAAGGAGGAGATTCTGAGGCTCCTTCATACTAGATTAATCTCAGGGACAGGACTCATCTCAGGTTAATTTTCATATGTATCAAATCGTTTTTTTTACACAATAAAAGCACACAGAGCTATGGGGACTGGATATTGCGGATGTGCTAGCGGCCATCTAGCAACCCATGTCCTCAGCTCTATACACAAAATCCCGGTGACAGGTTCCCTTTAAGAAAGCGTTCGTTGGCCTCCAACCATTGCGCCGCATCCATCGGTGTGTCAAATATGCAGGTTTCTCCATGCGCCACCACGCGGAGCTTGGCCGGGTATAATATAGAATACAGAATTTGTAGGTCCCGAAGACGGCGTTTCACATCCTGGAACTTTACTCTTTTGCGCCGAACCTCGGCAGAAAATTCTGGAAAGATAGAAACTTTATTTCCGTTGATTAAAAGCTCAGGATGATTTCTGGCATTTTTGAGAATGATGTCTCTATCCCTAAAGTGTAGCACTTTCATTAAGACTGGACGAGGGGGGCCCCCGGTGGTGGAGCACGGAAAGGCACCCTGTGTGCTCTTTCAATGGTAAACAAACGTAAGAGAGTCCTTTCCAAATTTAAGGGTTAGCCATTCTTCAAAAAATGCCACTGGGTCAGTCCCTTCTGCTTTTTCGGGGACCCCAATCAATCTGAGGTTGTTTCTTCTTGACCTATTTTCCAGGTCATCAGTTTTAGACATCAGTAGTGTCACATTATGTATAATTCTGCCGAGATCCCTTTTCACAGGGGGCAATTGATCCTCAATGGTGCTCACTCTATTTTCGACCTCTTTGATCCTCTCAGTGACCTGCCTAAGATCTTGCCTGATGAGGGAGACATTTTCTTGCAAGCTGCCCATGTGTGTAGTGAGAAAAACCAGTGAACTGCTGCAGTGCTGTACAGCTGCAAAAATATCTTTAATTGTGGGTTCTTCTCCATCAGTAGGAAAGTGGTGAAGCTTCAAAGGATTATCCTCTGTAGCACAGGGAAGAGCCTGTTGATCTATGGCCTTTTCCCTCCCTGATTGCTGAGCCACCATCTTGGGGACCTGAGGCGCACAGTCAGCGCTCTCAGAGGGGTTTATGGATGTTTATCCTACACAGTTGGTAGGGGCGCCTGATACATTCGGAGGGGGCACTGAGGATGAGCGGGCGAATTTGCCCAGACGGGCCGCAACCTCCGCGGCTCTCACCTCCGACGCTGCGCCATCTTGCCTCGGCGGTGCATGAGTCCCGGCGTCTCTCTGCTCCTTCTCTTTCTTTCCCGCACTCTTCATGTCGGCACAGGCGAGGTCCGCACACCCAGGGGACTATTCCGAGGGCCAGCTAGGCTGTCAGCTAGCAATTTAAATTATCATTTCTAAACCGCGATCTGCTGCCCAGAAACAATGTACTTGTACGAGGATAAGCAATAGCAGTACCTGTTGGAGGTGATCACTACATGTAAATGCAGCTCTTACCTCCACTAATGAGCAGTAAATTATCCGGAAGGAACGCTTCTTTTCTGACACTCGTCTGCTCATCGGCGCAGTGTCAATACACTTCAAGTAACTCTTTGTAATCCATTTATGATATATACTCTTTTCAACCCAATTATATTGTATTGACTAAACAAAAAAGTTTGTTAATTGCCCAATTCCACTTATTATATTTACAGAAGGATCTACTCAGTTATACTGTACTTACAGTACTGTACTTACCCGTGCATCTTTGTCACCAATAAGACAAACAGCACAAAGTGTTGGGACCCAGCGTTTAAACTCATTCATCCAGTTGTGTAGGGTCGATTTTGGTACCAACACCATATGAGGACCAGGAATGTTCCTGTAGTGCTTAAGGTAGCCCAACAAAGCAATTGTCTGCAATGTCTTACCCAATCCCTGAAGACAAAGAGAGAAACAGCCATAATAACACAGATCCTCCACTGTGACTATATAACTCTTACAGGGAAGAAATAATGTGAGAGTTGTGGAGTGGAGCAGGGCCACAACCTCATAAAATGGCCCCCAAAATACACTGCTCAAAAAAATAAAGGGAACACAAAAATAACACATCCTAGATCTGAATTAATTAAATATTCTTCTGAAATACTTAGTTCTTTACATAGTTGAATGTGCTGACAACAAAATCACACAAAAATAAAAAAAGGGAAATCAAATTTTTCAACCCATGGAGGTCTGGATTTGGAGTCACACTCAAAATTAAAGTGGAAAAACACACTACAGGCTGATCCAACTTTGATGTAAAGTCCCTAAAACAAGTCAAAATGAGGCTCAGTGGTGTGTGTGGCCTCCACGTGCCTGTATGACCTCCCTACAACGCCTGTGCATGCTCCTGATGAGGTGGTGGACGGTCTCCTGAGGGATCTCCTCCCAGACCTGGACTTAAGCATCTGCCAACTCCTGGACAGTCTGTGGTGCAATGTGACGTTGGTGGATAGAGCGAGACATGATGTCCCAGATGTGCTCAATTGGATTCAGGTCTGGGGAACGGGCCAGTCCATAGCATCAATGCCTTCGTCTTGCAGGAACTGCTGACACACTCCAGCCACATGAGGTCTAGCATTGTCTTGCATTAGGAGGAACCCAGGGCCAACCGCACCAGCATATGGTCTCACAAGGGGTCTAAGGATCTCATCTCGGTACCTAATGGCAGTCAGGCTACCTCTGGCGAGCACATGGAGGGCTGTGCGGCCCTCCAAAGAAATGCCACACCACACCATTACTGACCCAATGCCAAACCGGTCAGGGTGGAGGATGCTGCAGGCAGCAGAATGTTCTCCACGGCGTCTCAAGACTCTGTCACGTCTGTCACATGTGCTCAGTGTGAACCTGCTTTCATCTGTGAAGAGCACAGGGCGCCAGTGGCGAATTTGCCAATTTTGGTGTTCTCTGGCAAATGCCAAACGTCCTGCACGGTGTTGGGCTGTAAGCACAACCCCCACCTGTGGACGTCGGGCCCTCATATCACCCTCATGGAGTCTGTTTCTGACCGTTTGAGCAGACACATGCACATTTGTGGCCTGCTGGAGGTCATTTTGCAGGGCTCTGGCAGTGCTCCTCCTGTTCCTCCTTGCACAAAGGCGGAGGTAGCGGTCCTGCTGCTGGGTTGTTGCCCTCCTACGGCCTCCTCCACGTCTCCTGATGTACTGGCCTGTCTCCTGGTAGCGCCTCCATGCTCTGGACACTACGCTGACAGACACAGCAAACCTTCTTGCCACAGCTCGCATTGATGTGCCATCCTGGATAAGCTGCACTACCTGAGCCACTTGTGTGGGTTGTAGACTCCGTCTCATGCTACCACTAGAGTGAAAGCACCGCCAGCATCCAACCCATGGAGGTCTGGATTTGGAGTCACACTCCACACTCCAGGAAGCATAGGAACTGAGAAGTGGTCTGTGGTTACCACCTGCCGAACCACTCCTTTTATTGGGGGTGTCTTGCTAATTGCCTATAATTTCCACCTGTTGTCTATCCCATTTGCACAACAGCATGTGAAATTGATTGTCACTCAGTGTTGCTTCCTAAGTGGACAGTTTGATTTCACAGAAGTGTGATTGACTTGGAGTTACATTGTGTTGTTTAAGTGTTCCCTTTATTTTTTTGAGCAGTGTATATGCAAGTATTCATAGAACTAATTCTATGGGGGACATCCAAATCATTCCAGGACACCTAACCCAAAAGGTTGCTCTATGGAAATACAGATAAAGAGATTTTAAATATCTATAAATGTCTCTAGTTGTGTATTTACATACAGGGGAACCATGCCATGAATAGGATTTACCATTTCATCGGCCAAGATGCCATTAATGCCATTTTCATACAGAGAGATCATCCAGTTGAGGCCTCTGACTTGATAATCTCTCAGTGTTCCTCGTTTCACATCTGCGCGACAAATATTTCAAAATGAGATGACATGAGAAAAAAACAGATAATGACACAATAAACACCGATGACAAGTGTCAGACCATAGAAAATCTAAAAGGGGAGGATTGTGAACCTTCTTATTCCATTTGGTTTCCCCAATTAACCAGTGCAATATTGTTTTTCACCAGATGGAAAACTACTTTGTTTATCCGGGACTACAATATTGATGGTCTACCCTTAGGACAAGTCATCTACATCAGATCAGTAGGGGTTTGATCAAATGACTGAATTACTCTCCAGCTAGTGTCCGGCCACCTTCACAGGTAACCAGGCACAGCTTGGTACTTTAAGTAGTGGCTGTGCCTAGTAGTGCAGCTCATGGGCACTTGTTGGAGCACCGTGGTTCATGCAGTCAGCTGATGGGCGCCGGTAGGCTATCATACTCATGGACTGCTTAGAACATTACAGGGGATGGCCCATCTAGGACACTGATGGCATATGGTTATGATATGCCATCAATGTCAGAAAGGTGTGGGTCCCACCTCTGGGACCTGCTCCTATTTAGAGAATGGGGTCCCCGAAGTGAAGGAGAGCACACCATGCATGTGTGGCGTGCTCTCCATTCATCGGTATGGGAGTTCCGAAAATAGTCATGAGTGCGCTCAGCTACTTTCAGAAGTTCCATAGCAGTGAACAAAGGGTGCCTTGCATTAAATATACATACTCAGTATGGTCAATACCCCCAGCAAATGTCTTGAAGAAACAAAAGGGGTCATTTATTATACTGAAATACGCCTATATTGGGAATATTTTTCGGGCGCAGATGGTGGCACAACAGTTAGCTGCGCCACAATCTGCGACTTCTCCCCGCTTACACTAGGTCTAAAAAAGTGGGCGGACAAGGCGGCATGTCTTATTTATCATTTCTACACCTGTTTTAGGTGTAGAAAATGGTCTAGATGTAAGGGAAGCTGTCTTACATTTAGACTGGCACTGGATGCGCCGAAGTTATGAAGAGGCCTGTTCCGATCCACCGATAGTGCAGGGGCTTTATCAAGACCGGTTTCTAAAACGCCAGTCTTAATAAATGATCCCCTAAGTAACTAAAATTAAACTGTTTTCTCAGAAGTCATGCATTGCAGGAAATCCCAAACGAGAAAGAACAAGAAGACACTAAGCACATTCCAAATATCTGATGAATATTAAGTTCTGAAACAGGAAGGAAATTTACAAAGGTCTTCTCAGATTGAAGACAGCGTGATCAAACCTATAGGTTCAAGATATGGGGTAAGAGAAATGAAATGTAAAATAATAAAATTAGTATCTGCTGGAATAAATCTTAGCGCCTGCCTGAGTGCTGCTTAATCTTTGTGTGGGTTTGGTTTTGCACAGCAGATCTGCAACAGCAGATTTATTTCACATTATCTTTTGTAGAGAAAAGCTTTCTCCTGCTGTCTTGGAGGGTGCAGATGCACCTTCAATAGCTGTCCACCAAACCACCTCTCAACTCCCCTATACATACTCAACAGACAGTTACAGTACCTCTTCCAAATGCCCTGAGCTGAGCATGAATGTGTTTTCAATGCTGCCAGACACCTCTGGTGGTTCATCTCCCGGGATAACAAAAGGATTGGGTGCAGAAATTCCAAAAGTGCACAAAAAACTTTTTTGTGAAATTTAACACCACAATTAAAGTCGATAAAACAAAATATCCAGCTTAAATACCAGAAAGATTAGTCTTAAAAAATATACTGCATTCTTCGGACTATAAGACGCACTTTTTTAAAAGTGAGGGAGAAGTGGCAGTGCGTCTTATAATCCGAAAGGTACTGACAGTCATCAGCATGTGGGAGGCACGGGGATGTGAGGGAAGCGCTGCGCTGGCTGTCCGCACCCTCCCTGAGCGGGCCCCGCTCTGAACTGTGTCCTGAATGTGTACAGCATCAGGATGTAGTGCACGTAGGCAAGCAATATGATCTGACGCTGTGCGACATCAGATCACAGTGGAGCGTGGGCCAGAAGAACACCAGGGACCAGTGAATGAGTGAGTGGCAGCAGCCTCCGGAGCAAGTAAGGTAAGTTTATGCTGAGGCTGATGGGGTCTGATCTGAGGTCTGAAAGGGGTTTGATCTGAGGTCTGATGGGGATCTGATCTGAGGCTGATGGGGTCTGATTTGCAGCTGATGAGGGTTTGATCTGAGGCCGAAAGGGGGTCTGATCTGAGGCCGACGGGGGTCTGATCTGAGGCCGACGGGGGTCTGATCTGAGGCTGATGGAGGACTGTTTTAATATGGGAGTCTGACTGACGTGTTTAGTCACATGACCTTCCATCAGCGGCCATCTTATGTTGTAAAATTATTTTTATTGAGTTTCTTTGATGGACACTATGCTTTGTCACAAATGATGAAAACATTATGCATTATAACAAGTAGGTATATAACATTACATTACTTCTGTGTAGTCGTACATTGAGGTGACAGAATCTATTACAGAAAGCAGTATCAAGAGTCTGTACATTACTATATATTTTTACAAAATTGCTATATGGTAATTCGAACCGGTCATGAACAAGGTGAATGAAAGTTTAAAGGGACACTGACAGGCCCTATAAACATATTTAGTTATTCCTATGCAGTCATAGATCTATTAAAGTGTATTCCAATGATATAAGAGTACCCCCTGTCCGCATTGCAAACCATGTAAAAACCACTTTATATTCATCTGTCAATCACATTTCTTTATGCCCAAGGGGCGTTTTTTCTCCTACCTTCGTGCCCAGCCCCGCCTCAACTGTCGCTTCCTAGCGCCGCCCAGCTCATTATTATTTACTGCGCTGGGCGGCTCTTACATTCCCCGATCCTGTCATTTGCCGCGCATGCCCGATAGATACTTATGGGCATCGGCCTCAATCGGACCATCTGTGCATGCGCCGGCACCCTCCCAAGCCTGTAATTGAATCCAGCGCTCTTCTCTCGGGGGCTGGATTCAATTACAGGCTTGGGAGGGTGTCGGCGCATGCGCAGATGGTCCGATTGAGGCGATGCCCATAAGTATCTATCGGGCATGCGCGGCAACCGACAGGATCGGGGAATGTAAGAGCCGCCCAGCGCAGTGAATAATAATGAGCTGGGCGGCGCTAGGAAGCGACAGTTGAGGCACGGCTGGGCACGAAGGTAGGAGAAAAAACGCCCCTTGGGCATAAAGAAATGTAAAAAAACGCCCCTTGGGCATAAAGAAATGTGATTGACAGATCAATATAAAGTTGTTTTTACATGGTTTACAATGCGGACAGGGGGTACTCTTATATCATTGGAATACACTTTACTAGATCTATGACTGCATAGGAATAACTAAATATGTTTATAGGGCCTGTCAGTGTCCCTTTAAGTATAGGGGGGGAGGGAAAGCGAAAGGGAAGGAGGACCTTCGAAGGTACAGGCGGTCAGAAGGCACGTTTTGGTTGTAGGTAGTGTGCAACAACATGTGAAGCATTGCATAAAGTGGCATTGCGAAACTGTAACTTAGTTGGGATGAGTGATTCATAGAGTGTTATAAGTGTATGTCAATGAGGGGTTCTATCTATACACAAAAAAGCATATAGCATACCGGATGCCAGAGATCTATTATCGCTTTATATGTCCTGCAATTTTTTCCAGGGTCCCCAAATATTCTCAAATTTATGAGCTGTGCGGGAGTCCCAGTGTGCTATCTGTTCTAGGCGATATAACTGATCACACTTCTGAATCCAATGTGGCTTTGTGGGAGGGTCCATAGACTTCCAACTTACTGCAATCAACAACCTAGCTGCCGCTAACAGAATAGTGCATAAGGTACGTGTAGGACTTGGGCATTTAAGATCATTGTATAGCCCAAAAAGGCACAACTTCGGGGATGCAGTGATATTAATTTTTAATTTTGAGGCCTGAAATAGTTTTGCAGACAAGTTGCCAATAGGGTTTAATTTTATCACAGGTCCACCAAATGTGACCATGAGTGCCCACTTCACCTCTACATCTCCAACACTCCGGGGTGACATCTGGAAACATGCGGCTGAGGCGATGTGGTGTGTAGTACCATTGTGATAGTATCTTATAGCTGTTTTCCTGTAGTCTGGCGCACCTGGATACCCTGGATGGGTTTAATAGTGCACTTTTGATTTCATTGGGGGTAAATGTGATGTCAAGATTTTTTTCCCAACGGGTAATATAAGGTTGAGTGTCAGAACCAATTAGGGATAGTAGAAGATTGTATAATTTTGATATTTTGCCTTTTGGCTCTTTGACTTGTAAAGCCAATTTTTCGAACAGGGAATGCTCTGTAGGGTCGGATAACCTCAATAGGTGTTTTTTCATACATTGACTAAAATGCGCCAAATGCAAAGTAGACAAGCCAGCCATTAAAGGATGGTCCTGCAGGGTTTCAATTGACGGGACATCATTGTCTGGGCATATGTCAAGGGCTGGGGATGACATATTTTTTGCTCTCTCTGGTAGAGTTTCCTGAAAATGAGTAGTAATGAGGAGTTGAGAAATACATCTCTTACTTGTAATAATACTTGAAAGTTCGGAGATATTTGTGACAACCAATTTGAATCCCTCCACACCCGTAGTGTATAACCGGTGATGGGGCTGCGAGAACGTATTATGTTATTCATATGGCGGCGGTCTAAAAAGAGCAGGGAGATGATCGGGAGGGAAGATATGCTATTCTCAACTACAGGGTGGGCCATTTATATGGATACACCTTAATAAAATGGGAATGGTTGGTGATATTAACTTCCTGTTTGTGGCACATTAGTATATGTGAGGGGGAAACTTTTCAAGATGGGTGGTGACCATGGCGGCCATATTGAAGTCGGCCATTTTGAATCCAACTTTAGTTTTTTCAATAGGAAGAGGGTCATGTGACACATCAAACTTATTGGGAATTTCACAAGAAAAACAATGGTGTGCTTGGTTTGAACGTAACTTTATTCTTTCATGAGTTATTTACACGTTTCTGACCACTTATAAAATGTGTTCAATGTGCTGCCCATTGTGTTGGATTGTCAATGCAACCCTCTTCTCCCACTCTTCACACACTGATAGCAACACCGCAGGAGAAATGCTAGCACAGGCTTCCAGTATCCGTAGTTTCAGGTGCTGCACATCTCGTATCTTCACAGCATAGACAATTGCCTTCAGATGACCCCAAAGATAAAAGTCTAAGGGGGTCAGATCGGGAGACCTTGGGGGCCATTCAACTGGCCCACGACGACCAATCCACTTTCCAGGAAACTGTTCATCTAGGAATGCTCGGACCTGACACCCATAATGTGGTGGTGCACCATCTTGCTGGAAAAACTCAGGGAACGTGCCAACTTCAGTGCATAAAGAGGAAAACACATCATCATGTAGCAATTTCGCATATCCAGTGGCCTTGAGGTTTCCATTGATGAAGAATAGCCCCACTATCTTTGTACCACATATACCACACCATACCATCAATTTTTTTGTTCCAACAGTCTTGGAGGGATCTATCCAATGTGGATTAGTGTCAGACCAATAGCGGTGGTTTTGTTTGTTAACTTCACCATTCATATAAAAGTTTGCCTCATCACTGAACAAAATCTTCTGCGTAAACTGAGGGTCCTGTTCCAATTTTTGTTTTGCCCATTCTGCAAATTCAGTGCGCCGATTTGGGTCATCCTTGTTGAGATGCTGCAGTAGCTGGAGTTTGTAAGCGTGCCATTTGTGAGTAGCTAATATCCGCCGAAGGGATGTTCGACTAATGCCACTCTCCAGTGACATGCAGCGAGTGCTACGCTGTGGGCTCTTGCTGAATGAAGCTAGGACAGCCACTGATGTTTCTTCATTAGAGACAGATTTCATGCGTCCACATTTTGGCAAATCCAACACTGAACCAGTTTCACGAAACTTAGCAAGCAGTTTGCATGGGAGATGGGTGGTCTCGTAGGGCAGGGCTGGCCAACCTGCGGCTCTCCAGCTGTTGCAAAACTACAACTCCCAGCATGCCCAGACTGCCTACAGCTATCAGCCTACAGCAGGGCATGGTGGGAGTTGTAGTTTTACAACAGCTGGAGAGCCACAGGTTGGCCAGCCCTGTCGTAGGGTCTTGCATTGAAATCTGCTGCAATGACCCGGTTACTGCGTTCACTAGACATCAACACAATTTCTATCCGCTCCTCACGTGTTAACCTCGGCGACATGTCAATGGCTGTAAACAAAGAGAAACTTGTAAATAACTCATGAAAGAATAAAGTTACGTTAAAACCAAGCACACCATTGTTTTTCGTGTGAAATTCCCAATAAGTTTGATGTCACATGACCCTCTTCCTATTGAAAAAACAAAAGTTGGATTCAAAATGGCCGACTTCAAAATGGCCACCATGGTCACTACCCATCTTGAAAAGTCCCCCCCCCTCACATATACTAATGTGCCACAAACAGGAAGTTAATATCACCAACCATTCCCATTTTATTAAGGTGTATCCATATAAATGGCCCACCCTGTACTATGTCTAATCGATTTTCGAGTGGTCTCAGCCAGTCCAGGCACCTAGAGCACACTATCGGTTTGTGATATGTGTATAGATCCGGTACCCCAAGGCCTCCCGCTGCAGGGCGCTGGATTATTTGTTTATACGACAGTCTAGCTTTTCTACCCCCCCCAAAGGAATCTCGAGAATTTTTTTTGCAGTTTTGTAAAATATTCTTTAGGAATTGGTATTGGTACAGCTTGGAGGTAATATAGTATAGTGGGCATAAGTATGGACTTAATTAACACTCTACGGCCGAACCAGGAGACAAATGGTATATTCCATGAGCTTATCAGCGGCCATCTTATGGACAGCACCTCTGTGTGCACAGCACAGAAGATCTGACTAACAAGGGGACATGAAATATAGAAAATGGCACAGAATATCAACAAAGGTTATATTAGTAAGTCTCATATATTCATCTTACATACACATTGGGCACAAGTAGCCAGAAGTGACCAACCCCTTTAAACAAAATGTCCATCCTCTAAACCACCAAATCTACAAAAAATTCATACAAATGGCACATTAAATCAGTTTTCCAGCATGCAGATATGGATGACCTATCCTCAGGCAGGAGTAAGGGGTGTAATGTTCACTGTGCAGTGAATGGGAGCAGAGATGCAATGAGCCATCATGGCTACTTCTGCTTCTAACTCCGTCCACTGTTTCGTTTCCAGCACTGGTGGCTGATCTCGGGGGTGCCGGGTGTCGGACCCCCTCTGATCTGATATTTATACCCTATCCTCAAGAAAGGTCATCAATATCTATCAGCTGAAAAAATGCTTTAAAGGGAACCTGTCACCGGGATTTTGTGTATAGAGCTGAGGACATGGGTTGCTAGATGGCCCCTAGCACATCTGCAATACCCAGTCCCCATAGCTCTGTGTGCTTTTATTGTAAAAAAAACCGATTTGATACATATGCAAATTAACATAAAAGAGTCATATCTTACTTGTGTGACCAGAGAAGAGTCGTATTTTCAAGCTCTGACTCATCTCAGGTTAATTTGCATATGCTTCAAATCGGGTTTTTTTACACAATAAAAGCACACAGAGCTATGGGGACTGGGTATTGCGGATGTGCTAGGGGCCATCTAGCAACCCATGTCCTCAGCTCTATACCCAAAATCCCGGTGACAGGTTCCCTTTAAGGCCAGTTTCACACATTTCCTGGACCAACTGCGACTTAGCTAAACCAAACTCACAGTGTCATAGTGATTTAGGATGCTGTAAGTTCCAACCACACCACTGCTCTAACGACCTGTACTCACTTATCAGTACAGTTTTTGTAAATGTACATTTACTCTCTCCATGCTCGTCAGGGTGGATCACCCACAAGCGGAGCAGTGTGCCCAGAGCCAATCAGATATGTTATATGCTATATCAAACACCGCCTTTCCATGTCTTGTACTTAAAACTAGTACTTATCCTGAGGATAGGTCATCAATATTAAAGGTAACATAGTAACATAGTTTATAAGGCCGAAAAAAGACATCTGTCCATCTAGTTCGGCCTGTTATCCTGCAAGTTGATCTCGGGACTTTTAATATTGATGACCTATCCTCAGGATAGGTCGTCAATATCAGAACAGTGGGGGTCCGACGCCCGGCACCCCTGCCAAACAGATGTATGAGGAGACGGTGTGCGCAGTGTGCACGTGCCGTCTCCCTTTCTGCTGCTGCTATGTCTATGGCAAACCGATCTGATATTGATAACCTATCCTGAGGATAGGTCATCAATATTAAAAGCCCAGAGAACCCCTTTAATTCCCGGATAACCCCTTTAAGCGCAGATTGCCCTTACAATGGGGTATTGCATTACTTCACTGGCACAATAAATGGGCATCAATCTTTGTGCTATTTTCAATACAAAACGTTGTTAATAAGGTTAAAAAAACAATGGACAGATGCAGGATAGGGGAAGTGTTTGATTGGTGGGGGTCCAACCACTGGACCCCCTGCCAATAATGAGAATGGGGTCCGTGTTCCTAAATTTGAATGCAGCAGAAGACATGAATGTGCGTTGCTGCTCCATTCAACTCTATGGGGCTGCTGAAGATAACTGAGCGCTTGTACTCGGCTATCTCTGACCGTCCCATACAGCCAAGTGCATGCCTGTCTGCCGCTCCATATAAACGGAACAACGCGGCCTCCGTTCTCGTGATCAGCTGGGGCCTCAGCAGTCATACCCCTGCCAATAAGACATTAATCCCCTATCCTGAGGATAGGGGATACGTTGTTGTAATGGGACAACCCCTTTAATGTGACTGGAATATTAGCCAAGATGTAGCTCAAATTAAGTACATGACAAATAAGTGATCTACAAAGTAAATTCTGCACAAGACCGTAACATACATGAAGGTGATTCTTCGAATCGCACACACACATTGGAGGTTTTGCGACTTTCAGACAGCAGTTCTTCATCTTCTTCTTGCTCTGTGCGTCGGTGTCGATTGCTAAATTTTAAAGACATGGACAGAAATATTAGAAAATTGTGCTCAGTCTGTTTCATTGCATTGGTGAAATAGGAAAGGAGGTGAGAAGCCATGTGCATACTCTCCAACAGACAACAAACTCTGTTTCTCATCCTTCTTTGTCCTGGGGCGTCCTAATTTCACTTTCAGTGGAGAAGTGGGAGACTTTTGTGAAGCCGGCTGAATGAAATGTGCAAACAGCTCTGTCTGCTTCAGGAGGAACTCGAATCTTTTAGAACGATCTGTTTTCTACAAAGAAATTAAAAAGGAGATTTTTTGTGAAACTCACCTGTAAAATCTTTTTCTCGTCTTTTCCATTGGGGGACACAGACCATGCGTATAGCCTAGGTCATTACTAGGAGGACACACTATGCAAATAAAAAAGAGAGCTCCTCCTCCATGGGCTATACCCCCATGCTCCACCGGGAGGACCCCAGTGCGTGCAAAAGCAGTAGGAGAATGAGACAAAAAAATAAATACAGAGACCAGAACAAAGGAATACCGCCATCGGACCGTTAACCATGAGGTCCCGAAGAACTAAACCAACCCCTCCTGCAACAGGCAAGAATGGGTGGGAGCTGTGTCCCCCAATAGAAAAGACAAGAAAAAGATTTTACAGGTGAGTTTCACCAAAAATCTCCTTTTCTCGCACATTTCATTGGGGGACACAGACCATGGGATGTCCCAGAGCAGTCCATGGGGTGGGAAAAAGATCAGCACCTCCAGGGGGAAACGTCCAACGGTCAAACAGGAACCACCGCCTGCAATACCTTGCGCCCAAGGGCAGCATCAGCCGATGCCAAAGAGTGCAGTTGGTAAAACTTTGTAAAAGTATGTAAGGACGACCAGGTGGCCGCCTTACAAATTTGAGATGCCGAGACGCGCCTAGCCCAGGAGGCCCCCACCGCCCTGGTGGAGTGCGCAGTAACCTCAGCTGGGGGAACCCTGCCACGGGAACAACATAGAGGAGGGGGAAGTCTTGCCACGGGGACACCAGAGTGTCCACCCCGTCCGTACGCCTCCGGATCCCGAGCATTGGCCAGGAATGTGGGAACCTTGTTGTTGAGCCTGGACGCCATCAAGTCCACGTCCGGGCGGCCCCAACGGCGACAGACGTCCTCGAATACCTCCGGATGTAAAGACCACTCTCCCGGATCCACTGTGTTGCGACTGAGAAAGTCCGCCTTCCAATTGTCGACCCCTGGGATGTACACGGCCGACAGTACTGGAACATGAGTCTCCGCCCACTG
This sequence comes from Bufo bufo, assembly GCF_905171765.1. Taxonomy (NCBI): domain Eukaryota; kingdom Metazoa; phylum Chordata; class Amphibia; order Anura; family Bufonidae; genus Bufo; species Bufo bufo. The sequence goes on from NC_053396.1 coordinate 125,229,135, forward strand.
GAGGATCCTTTCCGCCTCCTGCGATACCGCCCGGCTGCGGGTCCCGCCCTGATAGTTGATGTAAGCTACATCTGTGGCATTGTCCGACTGGACCCTTACTGACTGACCTGCTAGGAGAGGAGTCCAATGAGAAAGGGAGAGGAAAATTGCTCTGAGCTCCAGCACATTGATCGGAAGGCAGACTTCTGTTGCCGATCAAACCCCCTGAACCGTCTGGGCCTGGAGAACGCCACCCCCAACCCAGGAGACTGGTGTCGGTGGTGACGACCGTCCAGGAGATCGGAAGGAAGGACCTCCCTGAAGTCAGGACCTCCCTGAAGTCAGGACCTCCCTGAAGTCAGGACCTCCCTGAAGTCAGGTTCTGAGGGGACAGCCACCAAGGGAGTTCTACACGAACCCGAGGAGGCAGGCGGACCCGAGAGTCCAGACCGCGCAATGTCCTGTCCCAAAAGGACAGGATCGCCCGCTGCAGAGGCCGAGTGTGAAACTGGGCAAAGGGGACGGCCTCGAAGGAGGCCACCATAAGCCCCAGAACCTCCATGCACTCCCGCATGGAGAGACGTCGGGAGTGCAGGAGGCGAGACACCGACTCCTGTATCCGAGAGGACTTGGGAACTGGAAGGAATATCCGAGCTGCCGTGGTGTCCATAATCATCCCTAGGAAGGTCACTCTCTGAGAGGGATGAAGAGAGGACTTCTGGAAATTGATCAGCCAGCCGAACTGTTCCAGAGTCTGAACAGGGAGGGAGCCTTTATCAGTATGTCGTCCAGGTAGGGCAACAGAAATATGTCCCTGGTACGGCAAAGCGCCAAGATCCTCGGGAATACCCGAGGGGCTGTCGCCAGCCCAAAGGGAAGGGCGACAAACTGGTAATGCTGTCCGCCGACAGCGAAGCGCAGGAATCTGTGGTGAGATTCTGCGATAGGGACATGCAGATAGGCGTCTTGGATGTCCACAGACGCGAGGAACTCCCCTGGAAGAAGAGAAGCAATAACGGAGTGGAGGGATTCCATCCGGAACCTCCGCACCCGCAGGGACCTGTTTAATAGCTTCAGGTCTGGGACCGGACGCACCGATCCCTCCTTCTTTGGCACAACGAATAGGTTGGAGTAGAAACCTGTGCCTTGTTCCTCTAGGGGGACTTGGACAATCACTCCCCTGTCCAAAAGGGAAGAGACCGCTTGCAAAAGGCATGAGGCCCGGACCGGATCCCCCGGAACCCGAGAAGGGAAGAAACGCTCCGGAGGCCTAGAAGCGAATTCTATTTTGTAACCGGAAGTTACAATTTCCAGGGCCCAGGCGTCCTGGATGTGAGCTCTCCAAACCTGTTGAAAGGAGAGCAGTCGGCCCCCCACCGCAAGAGGTGGGGGCTCCCCTTCAGGCGGAGGACTGCTTGGGGGCTGATTGTGCCCACGGGCGCCAGGAAGGTTGGGGCTTAAAGGTAGCCTTCTTGCGGGTGTCCTGAGAGCCACCCGGGAAGGGGGCCGCCGCAAACCTAGAAGAGGAGAAGCGACTAAAGGACTGGTTCCTAGAACCGGAGGACTGAGCTCCGAAGGTGCGCTTGGATCTATATTGGGGCAGGTTGGTGCTCTTGCCTCCCGTCGCATCCAAGATGATCTCGTCCAGCTTAGCACCAAAAAGCCTGGAACCCGCAAAGGAGAGGTTAGTGAGGGAACGCTTGGAGGAAGCGTCAGCGTCCCAAACCTTCAACCAGATCTCTCTGCGCTGAGTGACCGAGAGGGCCAAAACACGCGCAAAGAGAATGCTAACATCAAAGGAAGCTGCACAGAGGAACTTCGTCGTCTGAGACATCTGGAGGACAAAGTTCAAGGTGTCCGCAGAGGCATCCTGCTCTGCAAGGTCCTGATGGTGGCGCTGCAACCATACCGAAAGCGCTCTGGATGCCCAGGCCGAGGCGAAAGCGGGCCGCAGGCCTGTGCCTGCCAGAGTGAAGATGGCTTTTGAAAGAGAATCCAAACACCTGTCAACCGAGTCCCGTAGAGAGGAACCGTCTAAGACAGGTATGGCCGTATTCTTAGCCAATCTGGCCACCAGCGGGTTGACCTTAGGAGGGGAAGACCACTGCTGCACATTTTCTCCCGGAAATGGATAAAAAGTATCCATGCGTTTCGTGGCAGAAAATCGGTGATTAGGGCGGTCCCAGGCCTTAGAAAGGACCTTGTCGAATTCGCCATGGATGGGGAATACAACCGTTTGTGGTTTCCTAGAATGGAAAAGAGGGAATTCCTGGCTACTAGTGGAAGGAGATTCCCCCTGGATATCAAAAGTGTCCCGGACCGCCGCCACCAAGTCTGCCACCATGGTGGACAGCTTGGGCGAGGGTTCCAGCTCTGTGTCCTCATCCGAGCTGGATCTTTCCCCTTCCGACCTATGGTCCCTGCGAGGAGGGAAGGTGTCTGAACGTGCCTCCAGGCGAGGAGGGGAAGCAGAGTCATCCGAGGAGGGATGCTGCTGCGTACGCTGCCTCTTAGCGGCCGAGCATCCTCTGTGGGAACCACTGGGAGGTGGAGTGGTGTTAGCCACAGGATCCGTGGTCGCCATGCGTTCCACGAAAGCCATGGCAGCCCGAGAAACTTGGGCTAAATCAGCGGCTGTCCTAGATATGGCAGAGGCCCATGCGGGTTCCGCGGGCTCCGAAGGGGCGGAAGGAGGACTGGGCTGAGTGAGAGGAGGAGGAGGAGGGGGAGGATGATCCTGTCCAGAGGCAAGGCAAGAGTCACACGATCCAGTGACCGATAGTGGCAAACAGCAGACCTTACATGACCCCAGTGGGGCCTGAGGAGCGCCTTGGAGGATTTTTGGGGGGCCCCAGGTTTTGGCATGATGGCGACAATCCCAGAAAAGAAAAAAAGGTCAGAGTCTCCTACCCTTCCTGCAGCAAGCTGAGGTCTAAATAAACTGTCCTACCGCGACCCGTGAGGAGCAGTTGGGAGCAGCCACGGGTGGAGAAGCGCTGAGACGGAATGGAAGCGCCGGAGCTGAAGAAATAGGGCTCCGCCCACCAATCGCATCAAGGATGGCGAGAAACCCGCGCGCGGGAAGTATGAAAAAAAAAAAACGCCCCGACGCCAAAAACGGCGTAGCGGGGGTTAAGGATAGAGCCGCGGCCGCCGGAGGGGTAGGAGAACAGAGCGGCGCAGGTTAGTGTACTGCTGTGGGAGAAGGCCGAGGAAGCTGCCACTTCTGAAAAACGATTGCCCCAAGACAGGAATCCTTCCCCCCCTTCAACACCACCCACCCAAGCGGGCCCTAAGTGTCACACAGGGTGACAGAGGGAGGGCAGGGGGTTCTGCAGGAGTGTCGCATATACTTATCTGCGTCCTGTAGTCTTCGCCCTCTGCTCCACACCAGCGGGGTTCACCTCTTCAGTCAGCTGGCACAAGGAGTGGCAGTGATCTGGTAGGAGGGCAGGAGTAGGTGACCCCGGATCGGTAGGCCGCCGGAGCTGCAGGTCGAGCCCGGATCCACTTATCTTCTTGGGGAAGGGGGAGGGGGGAGGTAGCCGGGGACGCCAATTCGACCCCGACGCTCGCTCCACTGAGAGACCAGGGAAGCAAAATGCGACCCTGTGTCCTCTTGCTGAAAAAAATAAAAACAGGAGTAGAGAGTCTTAGAAATGGCACCTCCTTATCCGACACTAAGCAAAGACTGGGGTCCTCCCGGTGGAGCATGGGGGTATAGCCCGTGGAGGAGGAGCTCTCTTTTTTATTTGCATAGTATCTCCTCCTACTAATGATCTAGGCTATACCCATGGTCTGTGTCCCCCAATGGAATGTGCGAGAAAAAATATGACGTTATTTCCAGCTTTAAAGTAACACTTTCTTCAATTTTTGTATATTGATATTTCCTGAACTAGAAATTGGTGCTCTTGGCATATAAATGATTGTGTTGCCCATAATATAAGAGTTCAAGAGACTATATTCTCATAACTCTGTGTTATGCCTTTGCTCTGTTATTCCTTCTAGAAGTTTATGAATATATTGACAACGGGGTCTTTGGGGATGTCCCTATACTCTCTGACACGGTATTACACGGCGACAAGTGTCATCCGACTTCTTGTCGCAGAAAAGTCGCGCAACATTTTTTATAATAATAGTCAATGTTGAATTTTTGTGTGATTGTGGTGTCGCAGTGTGACACCATTGACTGCTGCAGTGTAGTTGCACCCTTTTTGTCGCACGACACATGTCGCCATGAGGCCCTGGCCTTAGACTGGGTATGGACATACCCCTTTGACAAGGGGGATAGTAACAGCCTGATGTCAATTTATTTAGAAGCATTCAAGAGGAATAAGAGAGGAACACCACAACATAATAAATACACAAGTATGTACTACCACAGAAAGGAGAGGTGACAGCTCCTCTTTAAGGCTATGGCTACACGGCGACATGTGTCGCACGACAGCAAGTTGTCCGACAAAAAGACTACAGCTACATTGCGACATGTGACATGCTGTGACTTCAATGCGACAGTCCCACAAAACTCTGACTTGAACGGATTTTTCTGCGACTGTCACGTCGCAGTCGCACGATTGCAACACCATTTTTCCTGCCATCTTCACAGGACAGACACAACGGAAAAAAACAAGATAAAGAAATAACTAATTAACCGCCTCCGGACCGCCTAACGCAGGATCGCGTCCGGAGGCGGCAGCCCTGCGCAGAGTCACGCATATACGCATCATCTCGCGAGACGCGAGATTTCCTGTGAACGCGCGAACACAGGCGCGCGCGTTCACAGGATCGGAAGGTAAGCGAGTGGATCTCCAGCCTGCCAGCGGCGATTGTTCGCTGGCAGGCTGGAGATGCGATTTTTTTAACCCCTAACAGGTATATTAGACGCTGTTTTGATAACAGCGTCTAATATACCTGCTACCTGGTCCTCTGGTGGTCCCTTTTGTTTGGATCGACCACCAGAGGACACAGGCAGCTCAGTAATAAGTAGCACCAAACACCACTACACTACACCCCCCCCTGTCACTTATTAACCCCTTATTAACCCCTGATCACCCCATATAGACTCCCTGATCACCCCCCTGTCATTGATCACCCCCCTGTCATTGATCACCCCCCTGTAAGGCTCCATTCAGACGTCCGTATGTTTTTTACGGATACACGGATACATGGATCGTATCTGCAAAACACATACGGACGTCTGAATGGAGCCTTATAGGGGGGTGATCAATGACAGGGGGGTGATCACCCCATATAGACTCCCTGATCACCCCCTGTCATTGATCACCCCCCTGTAAGGCTCCATTCAGACGTCCGTATGTTTTTTACGGATCCATGGTTACATAAATCGGATCCGCAAAACACATAGACGTCTGAATGGAGCCTTACAGGGGGGTGATCACCCCATATAGACTCCCTGATCACCCCCCTGTCATTGATCACCCCCCTGTAAGGCTCCATTCAGACGTCCGTATTTTTTCTCTCACCCAGCATGGGTATATGTAAAATGACACCCCAAAAAACATTGCCCAACTTCTCCTGAGTACGGCAATACCACATGTGTGACACTTTTTTGCAGCCTAGGTGGGCAAAGAGGCCCACATTCCAAAGAGCACCTTTCGGATTTCACCGGCCATTTTTTACACATTTTGATTTCAAACTACTTCACAGGCATTTGGGCCCCTAAAATGCCAGGGCAGTATAACTACCCCACAAGTGACCCCATTTTGGAAAGAAGACACCCCAAGGTATTTCGTGATGGGCTAAGTGAGTTCATGGAAGTTTTTATTTTTTGTCACAAATTAGTGGAATATGAGACTTTGTAAGAAAAAATAAAAATAAAAAATCATTATTTTCCGCTAACTTGTGACAAAAAATAAAAAGTTCTATGAACTCACTATGCCCATCAGCGAATACCTTAGGGTGTCTACTTTCCAAAATGGAGTCATTTGTGGGGTGTTTGTACTGTCTGGCCATTGTAGAACCTCAGGAAACATGACAGGTGCTCAGAAAGTCAGAGCTGCTTCAAAAAGCGGAAATTCACATTTTTGTACCATAGTTTGTAAACGCTATAACTTTTACCCAAACCATTTTTTTTTTTACCCAAACATTTTTTTTTTTATCAGACATGTAGAACAATAAATTTAGAGAAAAATTTATATATGGATGTCGTTTTTTTTGCAAAATTTTACAACTGAAAGTGAAAAATTTCATTTTTTTGCAAAAAAAATCATTCAATTTCGATTAATAACAAAAAAAGTAAAAATGTCAGCAGCAATGAAATACCACCAAATGAAAGCTCTATTAGTGAGAAGAAAAGGAGGTAAAATTCATTTGGGTGGTAAGTTGCATGACCGAGCAATAAACGGTGAAAGTAGGGTAGGTCAGAAGTGTAAAAAGTGGCCTGGTCATTAAGGGTGTTTAAGCTAAGGGGGCTGAAGTGGTTAACTTGTTCACATATGTCATTTATTTCAACACAGTGATATGCTGTAAAAGTGGAGATGAAAAATTATCCTTGATTAGAAAAAAAAAGGCTGCTTTGTTCAAGAAACAGTGTCATACAGTTCACAGGTTGTATCTGGCACTGAGCTGCAGTACCACAAATGACCTGTGGACTGGTGTGGCAGTGTTTCTGTCAGTAAGCAGCCATGTTTTTGTAATGCACACCCCTTTTAAAGGGAATCTGGCACCACAGGCTTGGACTATTATCTGCTATAATAAATGAATAGTACAGCAGATAAGGAGTCGACATCAATATATTTTATTTCCCTACTACCCTCCTTACCCCCGCTATCAGGGCTGCTGTGCATGCGCACAGGAGTCCTCTCTTTTATGTTAGCATGGAACAGCAGTCCAGACGTTGCAATGTAGTGCAGCTTTGAGTACTGACAGAGGGGAAATTGGGGGCAGTAGGAAAAAAAAATATAGCGATCTGGACTCCATATCTGCAGTACCAGTCCAGAACCGTGTTGACAGATTTGCATTTAGGGCATCTATTTAAGGCCTCATGCACACAAATGTTGTTTTTTTCCGTGTCCGTTCTGTTTTTTTGCAGATAGGATGCGGACCCATTCATGTCCGCATCAGTATGTCCGTTCTGTTGCCCCGCCCAAAAAATTGTGCATGTCCTTTTTTTTTCTAGTTTGCGGACAAGGATAGGCATTATTATAATGGATCCGCCAAAAAAAGGATGCCATACAGAACGTCATCTGTTTTCTTTTTGCAGATCTGCAATTTGCGGACCGCAAAACCATACGTTCGTGTGCATGTAGCCTAATGCATATATTAGAAAATTCTCCAGGTGTATATGTTTGATGGATGTCTCCTACAGGATTAGTAAATCTGCCCCATTGTTCTACATAAGCCAAAGTCATTAGGACAGGGATCAGCAACAGCATCAGCTGCTGTGAAACCACAACTCCCAGCATGCAACAATGCTCGGCTGGTCTTCTAACTCCCATAGAAGTAAATGGAGCACTTTGGGAGTTGTAATTTCAGAACACCTGGAGTCCCTGAATTAGAACAATCTTTTCTCCAAGGCGCACAGATAATTCAAGAGGTGACTTATCGGGACACGGTCACACATTTTTCCCCACAACAGGTATTGATTGCCGCAATCCCTCTAACAAATAGGGCCACAGTGTCCTGTAAAGCAAAGCAGCTCCTCTGTCTTTATAACGCAGCTCGCCTTGTGATCAAGTCCCTGTGTCCGAGGTGTAACACAGCCCCGCTCACTTCAATTTAGCTACGTTACAATCCAACACTGGTGGAACTATTACCCCCACCAGTCATCCGCTGATAACATACCTAACAAACATGCTATCAATGCATATCATGGACATGGCTTTTATTTCCCTTTTAATTCTTTTTGGTAGTTTGATGAGGTACCACCAGAGGGCAGCAGCATACATCAGTGGGAGAAACAAGGTCATCTGATTTGACATAGGATGCATGTATATCTCTCATTTTAATTGATTTGATCGAAATCAACAAATTACGTGGCCCTGTGCTCTATTCATTTCATTAAAATGGATTTCTTGTTCCTAAAAATCACAGCAATCAATGGGCAGCTTTTAAGACAAATCCAGTAAAGGGTTCAACTAAACCGCAACTTTGGTCTCTCGACAGCTGACGCGCCCAAGGACCACAGTAGGATTGCCGTGTAATGGTGCTAGCGCAGAATGGGGTCGCAGAGTGACCGGAAAATGTGCAGTGACCACAACCCCAGAATCACAAAAAATGCTGCAATTGTGCGATTCTGGCCATTTATTTCTATGCTGGCACCGCTACACTGCGACCCTTGGGCACAACAGCTGTCGGGTGACCATGATCGTCGTGCAGGCGAACCCTAATACATACAAATCCATGTATTTTGGAGGTGTGAAAACATCTACTCATTACAGAACTGAACCGGTCACATTCTCAGGATTCCAAAATGTATTACAGCACATTCACACATGGCAGATACACCGCAGATTTTTACGTAGCAGTCTACGTAGCAGTTATGCTGTAGATTTGAATTTAGCACCACAGATACATTTATTATGTATCTGTGGTGCTAAATTCAAATCTACAGCATAACTCATTTTTGCTGTGGCTCTCCACCGGGGATTTCAACCTCTGCAATTCATGCAATTTTTACCGTGAACCTGCTGCCACATCCACAGCGGAAATTCCAATGTGTCCCATGTGGACATACCCTAAGGGCCCCTGTCACACCGTCAGGATTTGTAAGCCAAATTTAAGATTGGGTCCTCTCCAGTGGAACAGGTACAAATCTTTCCATGATACCTTTTCTCTGCAGGTTCCACTCTTTGACTTAGGCCTCTTTCACACGACCGTATGGCTTTTTCCGAATTTTGCGGTCCGTTTTTCACGGATCCGTTGTTCCGTTTTTTGTTTCCGTTGTGTTTCCGTTTCTGTTCCGTATGCCATGTACAGTATACAGTAATTACATAGAAAAAATTGGGCTGGGCATAAAATTTTCAATAGATGGTCCCGCAAAAACGGAACGGATACGGAAGACATACGGATGCATTTCCGTATGTGTTCCGTTTTTTTTTTGCGGACCAATTGACTTGAATGGAGCCACGGAATGTGATTTGCGGGCAAATATAGGACATGCTCTATCTTTCTACGGAACGGAAAAACGGAATGCATATGGAGTACATTTTGTTTTTTTGTGGAATCATTGAAATGGATGGTTCCATATACGGACCGTATACAAAACGCAAAAAAACGCCAGTAAACGGGAAAAAAAACGGTCGTGTGAAAGAGGCCTTACAAATACTGACCAAATACCGACCGTGTGAAAGAGGCCTTAAGATGGATCATTTTTAGTAGAGTAATGAAACAGAAATACGCCTAAATTAGGTGTATTTCTGATACAGATTACGGCCCAAGGACCTTTGCGCCGCAATCTGCGACTTCTCCCCACTCATGCTAGGTCTAAAAAAGTGGACGTGGCGTGGACGGGGACTAGCCTGTCTCATTTACCATTTTCTACTAATGTTTTAGGCATAGAAAATGGTCTAAATGTAAGACAGCTCGTAAGCTGTCTTCTATTTAGAAGCCGCGCCTCTTCATAACTTCAGAGGATCCACTGCTAGGTAAAGGGCTCATTAAGGCACCATTCAGACGTCCGTAGTGCAATGCGGATCCGCAATACACTCGGCCGGCACCCCCCATCGAACTGCCTATTCTTGTCCGCAATTGCGGACAAGAATAGGACATGTTCTATTTTTTTGCGAAGCCTGGAAGTTCGGGGCCGTGCTCCGGAAATGCGGATGCGGAGAGCGCATAGTGTGCTCTCCGCATCTCTTCCAGCCCCATAGAGAATGAATGGGTCCGCACCCGTTCCCAATATTGCGGAACGGTTGCGGTCCCATTTGCGGACGTGTGAATGGACCCTAAGACTGGCGTCTAAAACGCCTATCTTAATAAATGTGCCCCTAAGCTTTTACATCTCTGTAAATAATAAATCATTTTTTAATGAAACATTGGATTTGTTTGAAAATCAGCACTGCCCAAAAACACTCTGTTTCAGTTTTCTCCAGTTATAAAGTTAGCTCATAAAGAATTTTTACTAGAAGAAATGTCTCATTACCATGTGAAGGATTTAAAGGCTGAAGACAACTTCAGTGCAATTTGTTTTATTGCATGTTACTTATTTTTGGGCCAAAAAAATATTTATTTATTTTTTCAATTGGCCTTCATTAAACATTTTCAGCCTTTTCAGTCATGCGGTTAAGAATCAGATTATTTGCAGACTATGCCTCCCTCCTTAGTGAAGCCTTATCTCTGATCTCCTAACTTCATAAACACTTATTATAGCTAGATTCTTATCAAACTGATAAGGATACAGCTTAAATGAGTGCTTATGAGGTCAGAAGATCAGAGATAAGGCTTCAGCTGACTGAACTCAGAAGGGATAGTTTGCAAAAAGACTGATCTTTAACTGCTCACAAAAACTGCTGAGAAACTTTAACAAAGACCAATTGTAAAAATGATCTGTAGCCCAAAATGAGTAAAAGGCAGTCATAATAAAATTGCCCCAAAGGTGTTCATATTGTTCAAATTTTTGCTCTGTCACATTACTCTGAAGTCACAATACTCTGCCAGATCCATTGCACATCAGACAACAGCAGCACATACCAGATCCTCACAGACAACACTTTTAATGCATTTTTTATGAAAAAAAAATTAAGAGGCCACATTTTGTTTCTTGTGTAATTTGCAGCCATATTTGCAGTAAAATCCTTGAGAAGGATATCCACATGGGCCGGTAATGCTGCAGATACAGCACCAACCACATTTATGAGATCTTCTTCTTAGGCCCCCTGCACACAAACGTGTGCTTCCCGCTGCCGTATTGCGGACCCCCATTACACTGGTGCCGTTCCGTGGCCATTCCGCATTACGGATGTGGACCCATTCACTTGAATGGGTCGGCAAATCCGGAGATGCGGAATGGTGCGGAACGGAAGCATGGAACGGAAGCACTACGGAGTGCTTCCGTGGTGTTTCGTCCCGTACTTCTGTCCCGCAAAATGATAGAACATGTCCTATCTTTTAGTGGAAAAGCCGCGATCCGCTGCGGCTGCCCCACGGACTGTGTTCGTGCATTGCGGCCCGCATTTTGCGGACCGCAGCACGACCACGGGGTGCACGCTTTCGTGTGCAGGGGGCCTTAGGCTGAATGCACACGGCCATGGAACAGGGACGTGAGCTGTCCGTGGTATCCTGGCCTGGCATCCTGCTGACAGCAGGAGAGCACGGCGTCATTGGTTGCTATGACGCCGTGCGCTTCATGCCGCCGCTGCACTACAGTAATACACTCATATGATCTATACGAGTGTATTACTGTAGTGCAGCGGCAGCATGAAGCGCACAGCATCATAGCAACCAATGACGACGTGCGCTCCTGCTGTCAGCAGGATGCCAGGCCGGATACCACGGACCGCTCACGGCCGTGTGCATTCGGCCTTAACCTAACACATGGCTTGCAGCACTTGTTTTGGATCAGGTGAGCTCAGGCTATGCAGTCCTATCTCTGATTCACTACTTTTAGGTGTGTGAAGCTGTAACTGATGCTAAACCAGATGCCTACTTCATGGATTGATGTGCAGGGTCATACTTATTAGGGCTCGTTCACACGAACGTTTTTTGCATTCCGTATACGGAACCATTCATTTCAATGGGTCCGCAAAAGATGGGGACAGCACATGGAGTGCTGTCCCCATCTTTTGCGGACCCATTGAAATGAATGGTTCCGTATACGGTTCTGTATACGGAATGCATCCATTGCTCCGTTCCGTGGCCCCGCAAAAGGTATGAGTCATGTCCTATTCTTGTCCGTTTTGTGGACAAGAATAGGCATCTCTATAATGGGCCTCCTGTTCCGTTCCGCAAATTGCGGAAGGTACACGGGCAGCATCCGTGTTTTGCAATTTGCGGACCGCAAAACGCGGCACGGTCGTGTGAACAAGCCCTTAGGGTGGAGTTTTTCCCACAAAATACACTTAGCACTTATGTACAGCTGGGAAGCCCCACCAATCACTGGACCGGGGTCCTGAGTCTCTGTTCTTCCTCACGCACATGACCACGGTCAGGAGGAGTTATAAATGAGCAGTGGTTGAGTGTGCACCCTGCCTCTCCGTTCCTGGCATATAGGACCGACAGTTCCCTTTAAATGGAGCAACAGGAAATAAACACAGTCTAGTGGTTGGTGGGGCCATCATACATGTATCACCTATCCTGCAGATGTAGGTGGTACACTTATTTTTGTGGGAAAGCTCATTTGATTGCAGTATGAAAAGAGTAAGGGCCTGTTCACATATGTCAGGTGAACCGCCGCCGTTCCTTACAGCTTTTCATAAAACACTGATCGCATTGTTTTCAATTGGTTCTAATGGTCCATTTATTTACTGGAGCAGTGCAATGAAAACCCATCAGTCCCGCCTGAAGAAGCATCACATGAGGCAAGAAGGTGAGTCTCATGACCCTCCAGAGGGATTCGATTGACCCCAGATATGGTGAATGATTTTGATCACAGTCACAATGGCGGTTCCCACTTATTAATAGTATGTCATGCATACTTTTCTCCCATTAGAAAAGCAGGAAATGTAGTGTAAAACTCAGAAGCAAAGGCAGTCTGTAAAGTAAGCGTTCTTCCTGTCTACTCAGATCCTGACCCATCATATGGACAAAGAAAGGTTACAGTAAGGTTATCATATAGGGAAAACTACTGATGGTTTCCCCTTAAACCTTCCTTGCGTCCTACATCACATGCCGGCTCTAAAGCCTACACATAACCTATAATCTACAGCAAGGGCTGGGTCACTGGAGGCTGGTACTGCTTTAAGGGGAACCCGTCACTGGGAATATGGGTAGTGACAGATTTCAGTGTGCGGTCACTACTGAGCTGGTGGTCAGTACTTTTATTGCACTGACATGCCGAACCTCGCAGCGGACACCAGCGATCAGAGGGCAATTAATCACCTCCAGATGATGACTGACAGGGAAAGTCATAGTCCGGGGGAGGGCACTCATCTCCCTGACAGACCGCTGAATTCAGCAAGTCCGTCACTACACTATGCTGCCCTCAGTGATGGCAGCACAGTACTGGTGAATTAAACTGACCCTGACCATACACATCACCAAGTGCATATGAGGGCTTCCTAAGGCCGCCTGCACACAAAGTGGGTGATTAAACATAAGATCTGCAAGAATTTCCGTGAGGATTTCTGCACCATATCCGCACCAAAATCCGCAATTTCTAAATGTGGATTTTGGTGCAGATTAGATGCGGTTTTTCCCAAGATCTCACGTATTTTTGCAGATCCATTGTGGAAATGACAGAACATGTCCTATTCTGTTCCGCATTGTGAATGAGAATAGTAATAGCACACGAAAGATATCTGTTTTGCTGATCTGTGGTGTGTGGACCAAGATACGGATACGGATACGGATACGGATACGGTTGTGTGCCTGACACCTCGGCTCTCACTTCCCTGGAGTCCTGAGTTCAAATCCAATTAAAGGAGTTATCCTGGAAATAATATGGATGACCTATCTTCGCCGCGGCCTCCTCCGAGGCCATGTGACGTCACCGTACATCAGTCACATGGCCTAGTTGCAGCTCAGCCCCAATGAAGTGTATGGGATTGAGCTGCAATACGAAGCACGGTGGCTATACTATGTACGGCGCTGTGCTTACTACACTGCTAGGAGTCCGCAGAGCTCCAGCCTAAGGTCTCATGCACACGAGCATGTGTGCTCTGTGGCTGTATTGTGGGTTGCAAACAGCGGGTCCGCAATATATGGGCACTGGTCCTGTGCACTCCGTATCACAGATGCGGACCCATTGACTTGAATAGGTCCTCAATCTGCAAGACACTGAGTGGTGCGGCGGCACAGATCGGATGCCCACGAAAACACTACAAAGCACTTCCGTGGGATTTCGGTCCGTGCCTCTGTACCGCAAAAAATATACATGTCCTATTTTTTTTTTTCAGCGTAGACCATCTCTTGCAGATTGCGGACCCATACAAGTGGGTTTGCATCTGCAAACAGCGTGAACACGGACGGTGCCCATGCATTGTGGACCGCTATATGCAGTCCACAGTAGGGGCATGGGGCACACACGTTTGTGTGCATGAGCCCTAAAGCAGCTGATCAGCAGGGGTGCTGGGACTCGAACCCGCACCAATATGATAATGAGGACCTAGCCTGAGGATAGGTCATCATTATCATTTCCCGGATAATCCCTTTGAGATGAACAGATGGAGTCTGTATTTTCTTCTCTACTGCAACTGCACACCCAAGCAAGTATTGTGCATGTCTTATTTAGTAGAAAAGGACTGATGCCTCAGCAATCTGACCACCAAGCATGCAATTGCATCTCTCCACCAGATCAAGAGGGAGAGTTTGCCTGGACAGCCTCGTCCAGAAGGACGAGTTCCAAGCATTGGACTCGCAGCGTGTCAGCGAGAGCACCTGTTCTGACCTCCCTAAGGGCTCTTTCACACTTGCGGCAGGACGGATCCGACATGCTGTTCACCATTTCGGATCCGTCCTGCCGCTATTTCGCCGTGCCGCCGGACCGCCGCTCCGTCCCCATTGACTATAATGGGGACGGGGGGCGGAGCTCCAGCGCAGCACGGCAGTGCACGGCAAAAGCCGCCAGACTAAAAAGTCCTGCATGTCCGACTTTTTAGTCCGGCGGCTTTCGCCGTGCACCGCTGGAGCTCCGCCCCCGTCCCCATTATAGTCAATGGGGACGGAGCGGCGGTCCGGCGGCACGGCAAAATAGCGGCAGGACGGATCCGACATGGTGAACAGCATGTCGGATCCGTCCTGCCGCAAGTGTGAAAGAGCCCTAACACTGACGGGGTCGCATAGCATTATACTGATTTATGATGCTATGCAATCCTTAGGCCCCTTTCACACGGGCGAGTATTCCGCGCGGGTGCAATGCGTGAGGTGAACGCATTGCACCCGCACTGAATCCTGACTCATTCATTTCTATGGGGCTGTGCACATGAGTGGTGATTTTCACGCATCACTTGTGCGTTGCGTGAAAATCGCAGCATGCTCCTTTTTGTGCGTTTTTCACGTAACGCAGGCCCCATAGAAATGAATGGGGTTGTGTAAAAATCGCAAGCATCCGCAAGCAAGTGCGGATGCGGTGCGATTTTCACGCACGGTTGCTAGGTGACGATCAGGATGGAGACCCGATCATTATTATTTTCCCATTATAACATGGTTATAAAGGGGAAATAATAGCATTCTGAATACAGAATGCATAGTAAAATAGGGCTGGAGGGGTTAAAAAAAAAAATAAAAAAATTTAATTTAACTCACCTTAATCCATTTGTTCGCACAGCTGGCATCTCTTCTGTCTTCATCTGTGAGCAATAGGACCTTTGATGACGTCACTGCGTTCATCACATGGCCCGTCCCATGATCCATCACCATAGTGATGGACCATGTGATGAGCGTAGTGATGTCATCAAAGGTCCTATTGCTCACAGATGAAGACAGAAGAGATGCCGGCTGTGCGAACAAGTGGATTAAGGGGAGTTAAATTTAAATTTTTTTATTTTTTTTTAACCCCACCAGCCCTATAGTACTATGCATTCTGTATTCAGAATGCTATTATTTTCCCTTATAACCATGTTATAAGGGGAAATAATACAATCTACACTACAACTAACCCAAACCTGAACTTCTGTGTAGAAGTTCGGGTCTGGGTACCACAGTCAGTTTTTTATCACGCGCGTGCAAAACACATTGCACCCGCGCGATAAAAACTGAACATCGGAACGCAATCGCTGTCAAAACTGACTGCAATTGCGTTCCTACTCGCGCGGGTTTGCCGCAATGCACCGGGACGCATCCGGACCTAATCCGGACACGCTCGTCTGCAAGGGGCCTTACAGTACTGGAATGTATTGTATAACACTGACAGCATTATGTCAGTCTCACACACTACATTCCAGACCTCTAAGGGTTACATGGCATCATAAATCAGTATAATGCTATGCGACCCAGTCAGTGTTAGGGAGGTCAGAACGGGTGCTCTCATACATACGCTGCAAGTCCAATGCTTAAACCTCATTCGTCTGAAAGGGGACTTAGAGTTAGGGCTCATTCAGATGGCCGTATGCTGTCCGCAAAAATGCATTTCTCATTGAGCTGTGCAATGGAAGAAAAGGCCCCATAGAAGTGAATGGGACAGCATCTAATCCGCAAAAAAAACGAATCTGCATGTTTGCTGACAGCATACAGCCGTCTGAATGAGCCCTTATATAGCAAAGTAAGGAGAGGAATACGGACGCGGGCAATGCAGACAACTCCCTCTCTTAAAATATGGGATACAAAGGGAGCAACAAAGCGTATTCTCACGGCTAAAATCTGCCACACAAAAAAGTGGCGGAACAGGAGGCTGATTTGCTTTGGGCAAACTGCTACTTTAGTCCTTCCCAACTGACTTCACTGGGAAACGCAGAAAAAAATCTGCCTCAAAGAAGGATCATGCCACTACTGAAGTAGATTTGAAATCAGAGGGGAAAGACAGGACACACCACCATGTGCTCATGGGAATTTTCAAAGGATGCTAGCTGACAAAACTCGGCATTTATGCCAGAAAGCAGCCAGCTCACTGCCGGACCACTTTATGGTCAATGGACATCCGGCAGTGAACTGTAGAATCCGGTGAAACCCAGCAGGCTGCTCTCTGCCGGATCCACTACCACAAATCAGAACGTACCTTAAACCAGTGCACATAAAGCCTCATTCACACATCAGTGTTCCACAGACATGTGCTCTGTGTGTTCTCCGCGGACAGCACACGTCCCCATTCATTTGAATGTGTGTATTCACACATCAGTGTTTTAGCGCGGTCCGTGTTTTCAGCACGGATGCATGTCCTATCTTGGTCCGTGTTCTCGGATCCCTCACGCCAATTATAGTCAAGGAGTCAGTGAAAAACACGGATGCCATCCGTGTTGCACAGATCATTAAGAAGAGATGCTTTGAAAATTATTTTTCAGCTGATGCACGGATGCAACACAGACAGCAAAAAACGGACACAGACCCAACACGGACAGCTTCACGGATGCATCACTGACCAACTGGTCACGGATTTGAGCACGGACATGGACGCCTGCATGAGGCATAAATGTTTGACTTTTGGACGTTTTCCATCTCTCACGCCACTATACCAAAAAGCGGTATGGTGTTGCTGCGGCTTAGTAGGAGCGGCGGGACCAGCTCCTAGCATAGATTTGGCTTTTTGGTGCATGGAGGACCAAAGATATGCCCAATTTGTTAAGAGGCTTGTGTGAGGTTTAATGAATTGCCCATTAGCTAGATATTAGCACCAAACAGCTACAAATCATGAAACAGAAGGTACTGTAGGTGTGAATATCCAACTGTTAGAGACATGTAGTAAATGTAAATCTATCTCCAGCCATCACATTCTCCATACACTTTACTGGATGGAGACGGCTGAACAGAAGAGTGGCCACCTGTCCATTGAAGTATATAGATCAGAGAACAGCAACCTTCGGCACTCCAGCTGCTGTGAAACTACAACTCCCAGCATGCACGCTTACTCGGCTATTATTGCAACTCCCATAGAAGTGAAAGGAGGATTCTGGGAGTTGTCGTTTCAGAACAACTGGACATCCGGAGGTTGCTCATCCCTCATATAGACAATTTGGCAGCCAGGAATCGGACTGCCAAAATTGTCTATATCAGGGATGGGTCATAGTGTCTCCATTCTCCTAAGTGAGGGTCCCAGACATGGGAACCCCACGTATCAAGCATTTAGGGCATATCTTGTGGATCTGCCATGAGAACACCCCTTTAATGTTTCTAACAATACACACGGCGTAGGTGCTGTATGTGGGTATATAAGAGTGTATGAATTCATGGCCGCACGTGATATACGGACCTGTAAGAATAACAACACTTGGAATAAAAGCAATAACACGCATGGTTACAACAACTTTATTGGTGCACAGTAAGACATTTTGGGGGCCTTTCTCCCAATGGAGACAAGTTTTTCTTCATCACTGCAGCAGTTGAAGGTTGTTTCTTGACAGGTGATCTAGCCATGTGATCAGTCACATGATCACGTGGCGGACCAATTGAGGTAAAGCGCTGCCTCTATTCGATACCCAGCACTCACTGAGCGCCGTGTAGTACATAAAAGAGGAGACAGAAATAGTGAAAACCGCGATCAACTTCTTTCTCAGTTCTGGACCGCCGTACAAATACAACCAGGAGTGGACCCTAAACATACATACAATAGAACGGAATTGCTTCTTCACTTTATTCAGAATGTCAGCATATGCAATGGATCTGTTGCTGGGGCAAAATCCATGTCCATTCAGTTTTTTTTGAGGCCTGTATGCTGAACTATTCACTTTAATGGGGCCGCAAAAAAATAGAACTGACTCCGTGTGCATTCAGTGTCCGTAACGCAAAAAAATACGACATGTCCTATTAGTGTCCACATTACAAACAAAGATAGGACTGTTTTATTATGGGTTGGACGTTCTGTTCCGCAAAATGTATAATGCACACGGTCGGTATCCATGTTTTGCGGACCACAAAACAACAACGGTCATGTGCATGAGCCCTTAGGGTGGTTTTACAAAGTCCACAGTTTATATCTCACTTGCCTGCTGGATCCACTTCTGATTTTGGCTCCAAAAAAAACCCAAAAAACTGCTCCGTTTTACCAAAAAAACACTGGGGGGGTCATTCATCAAAGACCAGCTTATTATCTGGTCTTTGATAGCCCCTTGCTGCCGTAGGAAGCACAGGCATCATCACAAATTAGGCGGACCTCCTTGGGGGTGAAAACTACGCCAGCCCCTGACTGGAAAAGTTTTCACAACACTTTTAGGCTACTTTCACACCTGCGTTCGGGTGTCCGCTTGAAGGGGCTCACAAGCGGCCCCAAACGCATCCGTCCAGCCCTAATGCATTCTGAGTGGACGCGGATCCGCTCAGAATGCATCAGTCTGGCAGCGTTCAGCCTCCGCTCAGCAAGCGGACACCTGAACGCTGCTTGCAGCGTTCGGGTGTCCGCCTGGCCGTGCGGAGGCAAGCGGATCCGTCCAGACTTACAATGTAAGTCAATGGGGACGGATCCGTTTGAAGATGACACAATATGGCTCAATCTTCAAACGGATCCGTCCCCCATTGACTTTCAATGTAAAGTCTGGACGGATCCGTTCAGGCTACTTTCACACTTAGAATTTTTTCTAAGTTATAATGCAGACGGATCCGTTCTGAACGGATACAAACGTCTGCATTATAGGAACGGACCCGCTCTGAACGGCAGTGTGAAAGTAGCCTTAGCCTGTTTCCAAGCATAAATATAAAGCCCACATCACTCTTAAGTGGCGAGGACGGCGTAAAAATGCCCATGCAACAAAATATTGTCGCACAGGAATTTGAAAGTTGCAAAAAAGGGTCTTTTTGATGCCAAAAACTGGCATATGGAAGATAGTGAATGACCCCACTGTGAGTAATCACCCTAATCAGTTGTGCTCGTTGTATTCATACGTGTTTGGCTACACTGCTTCTGAGCGATCATTTATAATGCTCTCCTGTAATATCACAATATCACCAGCTCCAGGAACCATAAAGAGCCCATTTACCCCACTAACATGTAGGACGTGTATCAGCTCACTATGCTTGGTTAGAGAGTCTGATATACACTGACTCAGGGTGTTGGAGAAAGAGCGGGCACTGACAATTTCCTCACCAACCTTCCTGGTCACATCCTGTCAGTAAAGTTGGTGCTTCCTGCTATTGTACTACTCGGGGGCAGCCTCAGCGTCTGTTCTCCTGACAACGCACTGCTTACCATCTTTTCTTCATACTCTGGATCCACTTCCTTTTCGGGACGCTGAGCTTTAGGTGGAAGCTTCAGTTGAAAGGGAGGATCATTTTTCTAGGACAGAATAAAAGTGACAAAGAATTACACACTAGATGATGAAAACACATCGAGACAAAACCTAGAAAAAGACGACAGGAGGAAAAAAAATTAGTCTTCTGATTCTGGAAAGTGTCCTGAAAATCAAATATATGTTCTATCGTTCTCTGTCACATCCAGTGCTACCACGGGACAAGGACACACTGGAGGAGCTTACAAAAGCCAATATACCCTCTGTGTGGATCCAAATCAGGATACAATAAGGGCTCATGCACATGACCGTATCCATTTTAGTGGTCTGCAAATCGTGGATTTTGGCCGTGTGCATGCCTCCATGTATGTAGAAATGTACTATCTTTGTCCGCAATATGGACAAGAATAGGACACGTTCTCTCTTTTATGCAGGGTCGCTGAATGGACAAACAGATGAAGCCAGCACATGGTGTGCCGTCTGCATCTTTTGCGGCCCCATTGAAATGAATGGATCCGACCCACAAAAAATGTGCATCAGAAAATACGCTTGTGTGCATGGGAACTCCGGGTACGGCCACACGGTCAGGTTTCCTGATGTTTGGAAGCTGAAAATCATGAATGAATAAAAAATAATAATAATAATGTTGTTCCTTTATACTTTCTGTACTTTTCAGCACCAAAACCAGCTTGTGTTACCCGTGTTTTTTTATTGCGGATTGGATGCAATTTTGCCACATTTCTCACCCTTGCATTACAAAGGGTGAAATCCGCACCAAAAAAAAAAAATTATAAAAAAATTGGTAGCCTTACTGTCCACACATTCAGCAGTCTGCTATAATGTTAAAGGGAACCTGTCACCAGGATTTTGTGTATAGAGCTGAGGACATGGGTTGCTAGATGGCCGCTAGCACATCTGCAATACGCAGTCCCCATAGCTCTGTGTGCTTTTATTGTGTAAAAAAAAAACTATTTGATACATATGCAAATTAAGCTGAGATGAGTCCTATCCCTGACTCATCTCAGGGATAGGACTCATCTCAGCTTAATTTGCATATGTATCAAATAGTTTTTTTTTTTACACAATAAAAGCACACAGAGCTATGGGGTCAGGGTAATGCGAATGTGCTAGCGACCATCTAGCAACCCATGTCCTCAGCTCTATACACAAAATCCAGGTGACAGGTTCCCTTTAAAGCCAGAGTGCACCCTGTGCCTCCAAAACAGCTCTGACCTGTTGAAGCATGGACTCCATAAGACCTCAGAAGGTGTCCTGTGGTATATGGCGTCACGTCAAAGGCAGCAGATCCATTAAAGGGGTTTTCTCACATGCAACATTGGTGGCATATCACTAGGATACACCACAAATGTCAGATAGGTGCGGGGACAGGAACGGAGCTCCCAAAGTGAATAAGACCACACCGCACGTGTGCAGCCAACCTCCATTTATTCCTAAGGGAGAACCATAAAGTTCTGCCAGTTCCATAGAAGCAAATGGAGCAATGGCCGCACTTGCGCAGAGCGCTCTCCATTCATTTCTATGGGACTTCGGATGACAGCCGAGCACGCCACTCAGCTATTTTCGGCACTCCCATAGAAATGAATGGAGGGCGACCACACATGCGCTCTCCTTTACTTTGGGAGCGATTTGCCACCAATGTTTCAGGTGAGACAACCCCTTTAAGTCATGTAATGTCCTCCATAGATTGGACTTGTTTTTCCAGCACATTTTACAGGTCTGGAGGATTTGGAAGCCAACTTATTACGTTGAAATAAGATAAAAAATCCACAGGGTAATAGGCCCCCATTCTAAAGATCGGTGGAGATATAGTGGTAGGACCCCCACTGACCTTATAGTTATCCTCTATTCTGTAGGGGATAACTTCATATAACCAGAGTATCCCTTTAAGGCCTCCGGCACACAAACTTTTTTTTTCCCGTATGCGTTCCGTATATGGACCGTATGCGGAACCATTCATTGGTACTCCGTATGCCTTCCGTTTCCGTATTTCTGTTTAAACATAGAACATGTCCTATTATTGCCCGTAAATCACGTTCCATGGCTCCATTCAAGTCAATGGTTCATAAAAAAAATACGGAATGCATACAGAATGCATCCGTATGTCTTCCATATCCGTTCCGTTTTTGCCGAACCATCTATTGAAAATTTTATGCCCAGCCCAATTTTTTTATGTACTTACTGTTTAAACATTATTGCATGCTTCTGTTCCGCAAAAAACGAACACAAACGGAAACACGGAACGGCAAAACGGAACTGAAACACTACTGAAACAAAAAAACTGAACAAAAAAATCTGTTTAAAACCATACGGTTGTGTGCGGTACTGGTCTTACTGGTCTGACCATCTGTAGCACAAACCTATAGAACGGCGGCTTACACAGGATGCAGCTGTTTGCCCCAGTTATCTATTTCATTGGTCATTTTATTTGGGCGCTGTGAAGGAAATGCAGTGACTATGCCCTAAAAAGCAAGAGCTACCCTTTCCAGCACGTCCCTGCTCTAAGGGGAGTACCTACCTCTGATTTCCTTAGGCTACATTCACACGAATGTATTTTGTTTCCGTGTCTGTTCCGATTTGTTTTTTTTGCGGATAGGATGCAGAACTATTAATTTCAATTGGTCCACAAAAAATGCGGACAGCACACAGTGTGCCATCCACATCCATATGTCCTTTCCATAGAAATAGAACATGTCCTACATGTCCATTTTGCGGACAAGGATAGGCATTGTTACAATGGATCTGCAAAACAACGGATGCCATACGGACGTCATCCTTTTTTTTTTTTTTTTGAGGACCGCAAAACACATACAGTTGTGTGAATGTAGCCTTCAGTTAGGATGTGTTAATAGGAATTCATACATTGCTCTGCCCACATTTCATTTTTCCATCACATCATCAGTATACACCAGGACTATTCCCCTCCATATACTCGGACGTGCCCACAGGTCTCTACAAACCAAGTGTATGCCAAAAGAGTGGAATAATGCATATCATTCAGCATAAGGCATTTTAATAATGCAGTCAATGGATGACATACAGAAAACATCAGAGGTGGGCATAAAGGGCATATTTTGTGGAAATACTTCCTGCATACACCCACAGTGCTTGTAATCTTACAGAAGGACATCTGAATATAAGAGGACTCTTGTCACTGTCTCCAACCCCACCCCAATCATTCATCAATAGATGCCTCCTTACCCCCAGCATCTCATCATGTGCTCCAGTAGCCCCCATCACTGAGTAAACTATCAGGCTACTGGACCTGCTACTGGTATATGGATCTACAGCCCACCTGGCGTCAGTTCAGACACCAGGACCAACAGAGCCATTTCTCCATGCTGGCTTCTCCCCACCGCCACCACCAGGTCTCATGCCGCACCATCACCCTCCCAGGGCTCTGATGCTGCTCTTGTTGGCTAGTTGCCCTCATCTCCCACCAACTGAGTTTGCCAATCCCACTGTATGCCTGGGCGAGGGGCAGTGGCATGTGTTGGAGGCTTGAGAGAGTTATAGGCTGGGAATACAACTGCATATATCTCCAACGTGCCTGAATACAAGGTTGGGTAAAATCTTTGTGTAAACCCAGACATTGGAGAAACTACTATATATTTTTTTTATTTATTCTGAGCAACTTATTCCACTTTGCACGTGTGGGACAGGACATACTTTGGAAACAGTCTGGAGTGTACGGTCCATCCGTCTACCACTTACTCTCGCTCAATATGGTGGTCACGTGGCTGCTTCATTCATACAGGAGAAAAATATCTGGCAATTCTTCGATAAAGTCATTCATATTCACAAGATCTATACCTGTACATGCTAGAAATCTCATGGACTACATAATCAATATGAGATAGCGGGGTCTGACTTCCGCCACCACCTCACCGGAGCTCCAGTGAGCGGTATGGCTTCTTCAAACACCGATTAGCAAGGGCGTTGGGAGTCGATCCCTGCCGATCTAATGACTTATCCTGATGATAGGGCATCAGTATCAAATTCCCAGATAACCCCCTTTAGGCCTCTTTCACACGGGCGAGATTTCCGAGCAACGCAGGCCCCATAGAAGTGAATGGGGCTGCGTAAAAATCGCAAGCATCCGCAAGCAAGTGCGGATGCGGTGCGATTTTCATGCTCGGTTGCTAGGAGACGATCGGGATGGAGACCCGATCATTATTATTTTCCCTTATAACATTCTAAATTATTTAACTCACCTTAATCCACTTGCTCGCGCAGCCCAGCTTCTCTTCTGTCTTCTTCTTTGCTGTGCACAGGAAAAGGACCTGTGGTGACATCACTACGCTCATCACATGATCCATCACCATGATAAATGATCATGTGATGGACCATGTGATGAGCATAGTGACGTCACCACAGGTCCTTCACCTCACAGATGAAGACAGAAGAGAAGCCGGGCTGCGCGAACAAGTGGATTAAGGGGAGTTACTTTTTTTTATTTATTTTTTTTAACCTCTCCATCCCTATTGTACTATGCATTCTGTATTCAGAATGTTATTATTTCCCCTTATAACCATGTTATAAGGGAAAATAATACAATCTACACAACACCTAACCATAACCCAAACTTCTGTGAAGAAGTTCGGGTACCAAACATGCCGATTTTTCTCAAGCGCGTGCAGAACGCATTACAATGTTTTGCAATCGCCAGTGTAAAACCAGCCTTAAAGGGGCAGTCCAGGAGGGTGTTATGGCACACAATAATAACTGGTACATCTGAGGGAAAAAAAAAAAAAAACATTCAGTAGTGGTGTCTGCTGTGTTGCCCTCGGTGTTTACAAGGTTGAATGCGGACGTAGCATTGGCATCAGGACAGGAAGAGTCCTATGAGATGGTTATGAAGCTTAAAGGGGTTTTCCCATCCCAAACAATGGAGGCAAATCACTAGGATATGCCCCCATTGTCTGATAGGTGTGGGTCCCACCCCTGGTACCTGCACCTACAATGAGAACGAAGTAGGGAAATGAATGGAGGGCACACTGCGCATGCGCAGCTGCCTTCCATTGATTTCTATGGGGCCACCGAAAATTCCGTCTGCCCCATAGAAATGAATGGGAGCAGGGACCGTGCGTCCGCTCCCATTCACTTCTATAGGAGCAGCAGGGAGCAGCGCTTGGTGGTTGACAGACCCCAGGAAATCTGGGGTCCTCCAGCCACAGCTCTCCCTGCTCCGTTCTCCTTGTCTGTGATGGGAATACCCTTTTAAGGGGAGAATAGCTTTACAGCCCAATTCTGACACAGTCCAGGAACGATAGTGTATGCAAATTCCAGTGTGTCTTACCTCCGAGACTGCGGTCTACTGCACTGCATTTACTGGAACATGGGTGGCCCTTTTAATGGGGAAATTTTACAACCCTGGAAAGTTTTTATGATCAGACTTCACTAGAATGTCACAAGTCTCTCAACACCTACAGTATCAAACTTCTGAATAAAGCTGATAATGTCTGGAAAATATGAAGTCGTGGTCATATTCCTCTTTATCACTCCCTGCAGATCTCTGGGAGAGTACAATGGCCACCTTCAGTCACAAGGAGGTCATCTTGGCAGTGGTGACTTGGTGATTAGTACTGGTGCCTTTCAGCACTGGGATCCTAGGTTTTACTCCCACCAAGGACAACATCTGCAAGGAGTTTCCTGATAGGGATTGTATTGTGAGCCCCACTGAGGGCAGTGAGTAATGATAACTTCTGTAAAGTGCCACGGAATATGTCAGCGCTATAAAAGAAAGTTAAATTAATTTAAAAAAATAAAAAAATAGCATGAAACTTAAAACTAATTCATCTGAGCAGAAAAATAATACATTGTGTGAACAAGGTGAGTCAATCGTGGAGTGACATGCTCGGTCATTGTTTGCAGCATACTTTTACAATACAACTGATCAAAGGAAAAGGGGCAGTGATTTAGCAATAAGACCCCCGCACCCCCCCAAAAAAAAATGAATATCAATTATCACTTACAATAGATAAATAATAAAGAGAGGGGGTAATCCTTAAAGGGACACTGACAGGCCTTCTGAGCATAATTAGCTCTTTATATGCCCCCCTAGGTCTTATAATAAGTTCCCAATTCATATAAGTATTATCCCTGTGCGCATTATAAAACGTTAAAAATAATCTTTATAATCACCTCTCCTTTCTGCCCAAGGGGCGTTCTTTGTGGCGCATTTGTGCCCAGCCGCGTCCCAACTGCCGGGTCCTTAGACACGCCTATCTCATTAGTATTCACTTGGCGCAATGTGATCCCGGCGAGCGAGGGTGCCGGGCGCATGCGCATGATCTCCTAATGTCGGGGACTGAGAAATACCGCTCAGCGAAGTGAATACTAATGAGATGGGCGTGTCTAAGGACCCGGCAGTTGGGACGCGGCTGGGCACAAATGCGCCACAAAGAACGCCCATTTCCAATATTTTCACATTTGATGGCCTATGCTCAGGATCCGGAGGTGCAACACCCTGCGCCCACACTAATCAGCTTTTTAAAGAGGCTGTGGCACTCCAGTGAGCCCTGAGGTGGTCTTACAGGTTACCAAGCACAGCGCCATACATTGTATGGTGGTAGTGCTTGGTACTGCAGCTCAGCCCCATTCACGGGGTTGTCCTCTTTTTTCTATTGATGACCTATCCTATCCAGCCGATCAGCTGTTTGAAGGGAAAGCAGTGCTCATACGAACGCTGCCGTCTCTTCTCTGTTTACCTGCTCGCAGTCGCTATCGCATACGAGCAGTGTAATTACAACTATGGCATCCCATTCACTTCAATGGGACAGCTTCTTCCTGTTCAAGTGAATACTACAGAGTCGGGACGGCTAAAATGTAATTACACTGCTCACCACTGTGGGTGTGATGGCAAGCAGGTAAACAGTGAACAGAAGGCAGTGCACTACAGCTGATCGGAGGGGGTGCCAGAAGTCAGCCCCCCACAATCTGATATTGATGACCTATCCTGAGGATAGGTCATCAATAGAAAAAAGCGTACTGCCTCTTTAATGAGATACAGTTGAATCTAGACTATGTGGGTGATGAATGTGACGTTGCAGCACTCACTAAAGCGTTGCTGCCTTTTCAAACAGTTGGTCGGTGGGTGTTTTGGGAGTCAGATCTCTGCCAATCAGAAGAGGACAGGCTGTCAATATCAAAATTTCGGGCAACCCCTTTAAGACTGGCATAAGATGCACCACTTAAGAATTCTGGCGCTCCCAGATGGTGTTGATTTCTGGTGTCATTTACACCAGTTTTCTGGTGTACAAATTGGTAGATCCAATGGGCTGTGTCGGAAATTTGGAATGCAATACAAAGTGTATTTTTGGGGTGTTTTTCTTCACTTGAGTTGCGTTGTTTGAGTCCAAGGTGTTTTTTTTTCTTTTCAAAACAAAAGCATGCTCGGGGCATGGTGTTTTTTAGCCTTCTCTATGGGGAAAAAAAGAAAAAGGAAAAAAAAACATGTCAAAAATCAAAAAAAAAATTTTTTAAAAGCCACAAAAAAGCTTGGGAAATGGAGTACATTAACTACGCCAGCTCTTAGTTCATGTATATTTGAGTTCACAGACTGCCCGAGGTGCGTCACAATTATTTGGGGTATAACTGATGCCAGCAGGCCACACATCAAAGGGGTTTTCCAGGATAGGTCATCAACATCAGATCAGTGGGGTCCCGCACCTAGAACCCCCACCGATCAGCTACAGGCGGCACAAACTATACAGTGCACGGAAGGCTCCATCTGAACGGCAGCCGAGCTGCAGTACCCCGACACGGCCACTACACAGGAGAGGGAACCTTGTGCTTCTGGCTCCATCCTGATGCCAGTGGCTGCCTGAAATGGCTGATCAGCAGGGGTGAGGGGTGTCCGACCATCAGTTATCTAATACTGTGACCTAGCCTGAGAGAAGGATCAATATCACCAACCACTGAGGAAGGAGCAAGCTAAAAACTCTCATGCCTGATGTACCCATTTGAAATTATATGAAGCACTCCATAAGAATCCCTTGAGGAATTGCCACCTGAGGAAACGCTATTTAAACAAGCGAAATCATTATGTGGATAAGGTTCTCCATTCACCTAAATCTTATGTGTGGAACCTGTGCTGAACTGCTGCACCAACACACAAAGCCGGCTGCGATACACTAGAAAATAAGGAGCAGCAAGACCGGGAAGCACAGAGAGGGAGGATCTGTATGTGTCGGAGACCACGTGAGACGCCACGGTACGCACTGAATTCCTTATCCCCGCGCCTAACCGTGGGCAAGGCCGAATGTACAGTCGTGGCCAAAAGTTTTGAGAATGACACAAATATTAGTTTTCACAAAGTTTGCTGCTAAACTGCTTTTACATCTTTGTTTCAGTTCTTTCTGTGATGTAGTGAAATATAATTACACGCACTTCATACGTTTCAAAGGCTTTTATCGACAATTACATGACATTTATGCAAAGAGTCAGTATTTGCAGTGTTGGTCCTTCTTTTTCAGGACCTCTGCAATTCGACTGGGCATGCTCTCAATCAACTTCTGGGCCAATTCCTGACTGATAGCAACCCATTCTTTCATAATCACTTCTTGGGAGTTTGTCAGAATTGGTGGGTTTTTGTTTGTCCACCCGCCTCTTGATGATTGACCACAAGTTCTCAATGGGATTATGATCTGGGGAGTTTCCAGGCAATGGACCCAAAATGTCAACGTTTTGGTCCCCGAGCCACTTAGTTATCACTTTTGCCTTATGGCACGGCGCTCCATCGTGCTGGAAAATGCATTGTTCTTCACCAAACTGTTGTTGGATTGTTGGAAGAAGTTGCTGTTGGAGGGTGTTTTGGTTCCATTCTTTATTCATGGCTGTGTTTTTGGGCAAAATTGTGAGTGAGCAAAATTGGATGAGAAGCAACCCCACACATGAATGGTCTCAGGATGCTTTACTGTTGGCATGACACAGGACTGATGGTAGCGCTCACCTTTTCTTCTCCGGACAAGCCTTTTTCCAGATGCCCCAAACAATCGGAAAGAGGCTTCATCGGAGAATATGACTTTGCCCCAGTCCTCAGCAGTCCATTCACCATACTTTCTGCAGAAGATCAATCTGTCCCTGATGTTTTTTTTGGAGAGAAGTGGCTTCTTTGCTGCCCTTCTTGACACCAGGTCATCTTCCAAAAGTCTTCGCCTCACTGTGCGTACAGACCGCTCTCGGCCGCGTGCATTCGGCCTAACAAACAATTGTGTATGATGGTGCACGTACAGAGAGAAAGAGCTTTTAAAATATTCCTATGGACATAGTAATCTGGTATACTGACCGCATGGTCTGAACTGTCACTTGCATTTTTACAACTTAGAACATATTAATATGCAGATATAGATCCACCGATTTTCTGCACTTCTGAACCAATAGACACCCATATGTGATATGCATAATATAGTTTGGTATACATGATATCTATTGTAAATGGAATTTTTAGGATTTATGGTTTGGTATATATGATGTTTGCTGTGAACTGAATTTTTAGGCTGCAAAACCATCTCAATTAACCTGATTAATTTCGGTCAATAGTGAATATCTATTTAGTTGCCAGATGTTTCAGTAGACACAATATAATATAAAACCAATAGCTAAACATTATATGCGGTCCAGGACTCCTATGAAATACCCGTTATCCTATTCACTTAATATCGGTTCCTATGGTTTACTGCACTAATGTAAAAACACGTTTGGATCTATATGTATATACTATGGTTTTGATATAGTAAAGTTAAAACCTAATAAATATGGTGTGATATCTACAAGTTTATTTAGGTACAAAACGTCCTCGTAATTTATGTAGATTGCCCTTAACAGGGACACCGACGGAATAGATTCACATTTCTCACCATTTTTTATATTTATTTTACATATTTTAAACTTTTGATTATTTTTATCAGTGTGTTACATACAAATAAAATCTGTTTGATATTTGAACACCTTAGGCTACTTTCACACTTGCGTTCGGAGCGGATCCGTCTGGTGTCTGCTCAGACGGATCCGCTCCTATACTGCAGACGTTTGTATCCGTTCAGAACGGATCCGTCTGCATTATAACTTGGAAAAATTTCTAAGTCAGAAAGTAGCCTGAACGGATCCGTCCAGACTTTACATTGAAAGTCAATGGGGGCGGATCCGTTTGAAGATTGAGCCATATTGTGTCATCTTCAAACGGATCCGTCCCGATTGACTTACATTGTAAGTCTGGACGGATCCGCTTGCCTCCGCACGGCCAGACGGACACCCGAACGCTGCAAGCAGCGTTCAGGTGTCCGCTCGCTGAGCGGAGCGGAGGCTGAACGCTGCCAGACTGATGCATTCTCAGCGGATCCGCGTCCACTGAGAATGCATTAGGGCTGGACGGCTGCGTTCGGGGCCGCTTGTGAGAGCCTTCAAACGGAGCTCACGAGCGGACACCCGAACGCTAGTGTGAAAGTAGCCTAATGCAAACGATGGGATCCGTACAGAATGGATCCGTCTGCATTATCTTTCAGAAAAAATTCTAAGTCTGAAAGTAGTCAGACGGATCCGTAAAGACTTTGCATTGAAAGTCAATGGGGGACGGATCCGTTTGAAATTGCACCATATTGTGTCAACTTCAAACGGATCCGTCCCCATTGACTTACATTGTAAGTCTGGACAGATCCATTTGGCTCCGCACGGCCAGGCGGACACCCGAACGCTGCAAGCTGCGTTCAGGTGTCCGCCTGCTGAGCGGAACGGAGGCTGAACGCTGCCAGACTGATGCATTCTGAGCGGATCCGCATCCACTCAGAATGCATTGGGGCCGTACGGATCCGTTCAGGGCCGCTTGTGAGAGCCTTCAAACGGAGCTCACAAGCGGAACCCAGAACGCTAGTGTGAAAGTAGCCTTAGTCCTATGTGATTCCATATGGTGTGTGCCTATCACTCTTTATACTATAAGGATCAATATCTGCCCCGGAAAACCCCTTTATTATCTGTGTATGAAATGCTGGTATGCGTGAAGGAAGCGTTAAAGGGATTGTCCAAGTGCTTTACACTGATGACCTGACAGCTGATTGTAATGGTGAAGCAGGAAGCCAACAGCGAGCTGCCAGAGCTCCCCGGAAGCGGAAGGGTCCATTCACACATCCGCAATTGCGGACAAGAATAGGACATGTTCTATTTTTTTTTCGGGAACGGAATTGCGGACCCGGAAGTGCGGGTCCGCAATTCCGTATCCGGGCAGCACATCGTGCTGCCCCATATAAATGAATGGGTCCGCAATTCCGTTCCGCAAAATGCAGAACGGAATTGCGGATGTGTGAATGGAGCCGAACTATGTACTGTCACACATCTCTCTACCGGTCTGTGTAGAAGGAGCAGTGGAATCATCCTCTGTGCTTCTCCTTCTACACAGCCCTGCAAGCAAGATGTGTAACAGTATCCTGCTGGGGAGCCGTGATCATCGCAGGAACTAGGTGAGCATTTACATTTTTGTTTTGTTTTTTAACTTCCTGTGAGGGGGCACATATCTGGCCATAACCACTGTGAAGGTAGAAATATCTGGGTATAACCACTGTGAAGGGGGAAAATATCTGGCCATAACTACTGTGAGGGGGCACATATCTGAGCATAACCACTGTGAAGGAGGAAAATATCTGGGCATAACCACTGTGAAGGGGGAAAATATCTGGCCATAACTACTGTGAGGGGGCACATATCTGGGCATAACTACTGTGAGGGGGCACATATCTGGGCATAACCACTGTGAAGGATGAAAATATCTGGCCATAACTACTGTGAGGGGGCACATATCTGGGCATAACTACTGTGAAGGGGGCACATATCTGGGCATAACTACTGTGAAGGGGCACATATCTGGGCATAACTACTGTGAGGGGGGCACATATCTGGGCATAACTACTGTGAGGGGGGCACATATCTGGGCATAACTACTGTGAGGGGCCACATATCTGGGCATAACTACTGTGAGGGGCCACATATCTGGGCATAACTACTGTGAGGGGGCACATATCTGGGCATAACTACTGTGAGGGGGCACATATCTGGGCATAACTACTGTGAGGGGGCACATATCTGGGCATAACTACTGTGAGGGGGCACATATCTGGGCATAACTACTGTGAGGGGGCACATATCTGGGCATAACTACTGTGAGGGGGCACATATCTGGGCATAACTACTGTGAGGGGGCACATATCTGGGCATAACTACTGTGAGGGGGCACATATCTGGGCATAACTACTGTGAGGGGGCACATATCTGGGCATAACTACTGTGAGGGGGCACATATCTGGGCATAACTACTGTGAGGGGGCACATATCTGGGCATAACTACTGTGAGGGGGCACATATCTGGGCATAACTACTGTGAGGGGGCACATATCTGGGCATAACTACTGTGAGGGGGCACATATCTGGGCATAACTACTGTGAGGGGGCACATATCTGGGCATAACTACTGTGAGGGGGCACATATCTGGGCATAACTACTGTGAGGGGGCACATATCTGGGCATAACTACTGTGAGGGGGCACATATCTGGGCATAACTACTGTGAGGGGGCACATATCTGGGCATAACTACTGTGAGGGGGCACATATCTGGGCATAACTACTGTGAGGGGGCACATATCTGGGCATAACTACTGTGAGGGGGCACATATCTGGGCATAACTACTGTGAGGGGGCACATATCTGGGCATAACTACTGTGAGGGGGCACATATCTGGGCATAACTACTGTGAGGGGGCACATATCTGGGCATAACTACTGTGAGGGGGCACATATCTGGGCATAACCACTGTGAGGGGGCACATATCTGGGCATAACCACTGTGAGGGGGCACATATCTGGGCATAACCACTGTGAGGGGGCACATATCTGGGCATAACCACTGTGAGGGGGCACATATCTGGGCATAACCACTGTGAGGGGGCACATATCTGGGCATAACCACTGTGAGGGGGCACATATCTGGGCATAACCACTGTGAAGGGGGAAAATATCTGGGCATAACCACTGTGAAGGGGGAAAATATCTGGGCATAACCACTGTGAAGGGGAGAAATATCTGGCCATAACTACTGTGAGGGGGCACATATCTGGGCATAACTACTGTGAAGGGGGCACATATCTGGGCATAACTACTGTGAAGGGGGCACATATCTGGGCATAGCTACTGTGAAGGGGGCACATATCTGGGCATAGCTACTGTGAAGGGGGCACATATCTGGGCATAGCTACTGTGAAGGGGGCACATATCTGGGCATAACTACTGTGAAGGGGGGCACATATCTGGCCATAACTACTGTGAAGGGGGGCACATATCTGGCCATAACTACTGTGAAGGGGGCACATATCTGGCCATAACTACTGTGAAGCGGGCACATATCTGGCCATAACTACTGTGAAGCGGGCACATATCTGGCCATAACT
The DNA here is from genome assembly GCF_905171765.1 of Bufo bufo. NCBI lineage: Eukaryota > Metazoa > Chordata > Amphibia > Anura > Bufonidae > Bufo > Bufo bufo. The sequence continues at coordinate 125,262,489 of NC_053396.1, forward strand.
ACTGTAAAGGGGCCACATATCTGGCCATAACTACTGTAAAGGGGGCATTATCTCTCTGTGTTTTTCAAAAGTTGGGAGGTCTGGACAAAGGTCAAGTATAAGAACGTTTGTTGGCAAAAGGTGAATTGCGTTATGGATTCAGTTACCACGGACCATAACGCAAAGCTATGACGGAATGCCTTCAGAGGCATTCCGTTATTGATTCTGTCATAATAGAAGTCTATGGCCTGCAAAATGGATGGATCTGTCCCCTTTCCGTTATGCAGGAGAGGACTCCCCTCTAAAGGCATTCCCTCATAGATTTGCGTTAAGTAACGGAATCCATAACGCAATTCACCTTTTACCAACAAACGAAGTGTGAACAAATTTCAAAATATGAAATTTGCTCATCTCTATGGCAGCAGAGACACGTGCCCGCCACTGCTACCATCACTGAACCTCGCCTTGCTGGGCACTTATATAACAGTGCAGACAGTCTATGGCAGCCAATGGCATTACAGCTCTTAGCATTCTACTACTTTTCAGAAAATGAAAGAAGAGCTGTGATTGGCTGCTATAGTGAACCAACCAGCTTCTGACTCGCCCTGCTCACTTTATATCCTGCTGCAAAACGCCTCAGAAAAATCCACCCTTGCTGCGCAATCTGCTCTTTTTGCTAGACACGAGATTTCCCCCGGTCTGTCTTGTTTTTCCCGCCATTTTGCCTCAAACACAAAAACCGCGGCCAAAAAAAGCGCAAAACCGCGGGAAAAAGGGGTAGCTGTGACCCGAAGCTGACAACTCTGCCTCCCCTCCCCCACTGCCTTCTTCATATGTACCTCGTCGGCAGCAGTGTCTGCTTCCTCCCGTGAAGTGGAAGGCACTTCCTCGTCAGCCTGCTCCTCCATCACTGCTGACACCGGGCCTCCGTCTGCTCGCTTCACTCTGCTGTAAAATACGGATGCAATACGGGGGGAAATAAAATAGACTTGTAGGTGGCTATAAAGTAAAGTCACGGCAGAGGACACGCCCACCCCGACACGGTACCGACCGCCCCGGTAGACAGAAGGCGGTCCGGTGCTCGGGAGCGAGCAGCAGGCGGCGGGAGCGCGCTTCTGTGCCCACACTGCGCAGTACACAGCGGCGATGGAGGAGAGCGGCTGAGGACGGAGAGTCACGTGGCACCGAGCGGTCATGTGACCTCCCTATCTTTCTAGAAACGTGTAGTGTGCACAGAGCACCGGCCGTGTGTCTGGTGGAGGTGACAAGGGGGAGGTTTGAGGGTTAGAAGGACTGTCCCTGTTAGAAATCATGTAGGGGAGCTGTGGGAGAGGGCTGCAACAAAATACCAAAAGTGTTCCAGTTTTGTAGTTGGGTCCGGATTGATGGAAGGTCGGGCCTGCACATTATACCGCCCCAACAGAGCCAAGTACCACAGTCTGTCACAAAATGGTAGGCTATGAGGAGGGCTCAGGCGTCCCCCATCATCATCAGTCCACCGGTGGCAGGGCTCCAGACTTTGGCTCCTATCCTGGAAAATTTAGTCACCAAATTTAAAATACATATAATTACGGTTTAATAAAAAAAATTAAAAAAACACGTCTTACCTAGGGTTGTCACGATACCAAAATTTTGACTCCATTTGGATACCATAAAGTATTGCGATACTCAATACCACGTGAAAAAAATAAAACGCCAAAAAATCTGCGTGCATTCCACATTTTATGGAACGTCTGGACCGTAATAGAACAGTCCTAACCTAATTTTTGTCGGGACAAGGTGACTAAAAAATGGCAAATTGCATGTTTTTTTTTTTTCTGTGACGGCGTTCACTGCATAGGAGATATTTTTAAATATTTTAATAGTTTGCACTTTTTCGGGCGTGGCAATATGTATTTTTTTTTATTGTTTATATATTTTGTATGTAAAATTGGGCAAGGGGGTGATTTAAACTTAATGTTTTGGGGTTTGTTTTTTTGTACTTTTTATTTTTTTTATTTAATAACTATTTCCCCCTTAGGGGCTAGAACCTGGGATCTTTCATCCCTTGTCCTATTCACCCTGATAGAGCTCTATTAGCGTGAATAGGACCTCACACTCTCCCTGCTGCCCTGTGCTTTGTGCACACAGCAGCATGGAGCTGACTATGGCAGCCAGGGCTTGAGTAGCGTCCTGGCTGCCATGGTAACCAATCTGAGCCCCAGGATTAAACTGCTGGGGCTCCAATCGGAACTGCCACCAATGATAATAATACTTGGGGGGGGGGGGGTTGGGGGCGCACTGCGCCACCAATGATTCTGCTTTATAATACTGGGGTAGGGGGGGTTGGGGGCGCACTGCGCCACCAATGATTCTGCTTTATAATACTGGGGTAGGGGGGGTTCGGTGCACTGTGCCACCAATGAATATCGTTTATGCTTAATACAAACGCAGACTGCAGGTGCCAGACATATCCCATACCCGACACCCAGCCTGTATGACTGCGCGCTGCGATCCGCCGCTATTAACCCCTCAGGTGGTACCCAGACCTGAACCCGGACTTCTTCACTGAAGTTTGGGTTTGGTGTTCTGTAGATTTTTATTATTTTCCATTATAACATGGTTATAATGGAAAATAATAGCATTCTGAATACAGGATGCTAAGTATAAGGTACTCGTTGGACTTTCGGCCCCTTTGCGCATCTTGGCTGCAAAAAAGTGTCACACATGTGGTATCGCCGTACTCAGGAGAAGTAGGGCAATGTGTTTTGGGGTGTCTTTTTACATATACCCATGCTGGGTGAGAGAAATATCTCTGTAAAATGACAACTTTGTATAAAAAAATGGGAAAAGTTGTCTTTTACAGAGATATTTCTCTCACCCAGCATGGGTATATGTAAAAATACACCCCAAAACATATTGCCCTACTTCTCCTGAGTACGGCGATACCACATGTGTGACACTTTTTTGCAGCCTAGGTGGGCAAAGGGGCCCAAATTCCAATGAGTACCTTTACGATTTCACAGGGCATTTTTTACGCATTTGGATTCCAAACTACTTCTCACGCTTTAGGTCCCCTAAAATGCCAGGGCAGTATAAATACCCCACAAGTGACCCCATTTTGGAAAGAAAACACCCCAAGGTATTTTGTGAGGTGCATGGCGAGTTCATGTAAAATTTTATTTTTTGTCACAAGTTAGTGGAATATGAGACTTTGTAAGAAAAAAAAAAAAAATCATTTTCCGCTAACTTGTGACAAAAAATAAAAACTTCCATGAACTCACTATGCCCATCAGCGAATACCTTAGGGTGTCTACTTTCCGAAATGGGGTTATTTGTGGGGTTTTTCTACTGTCTGGGCATTGTAGAACCTCAGGAAACATGACAGGTGCTCAGAAAGTCAAAGTGCGTAAATTAATTTTTTTGCACCATAGTTTGTAAACGCTATAACTTTTACCCAAACAAATAAATATACAGTTATTGCATTTTTTTTTTATCAAAGACATGTAGAACAATACATTTAGAGAAAAAATTATATAGAAATGTAGTTTTATTTGAAAAATTTTACAACAGAAAGGGAAAAATGTAATTTTTTTGCAAAAATTTCGGTCAATTTTGATTAATATCAAAAAAAGTAAAAATGTCAGCAGCAATGAAATACCACCAAATGAAAGCTCTATTAGTGAGAAGAAAAGGAGGTAAAATTCATTTGGGTGGTAAGTTGCATGACCGAGCAATAAACGGTGAAAGTACTGTAGGTCAGAAGTGTAAAAAGTGTTCTGGTCATTAAGGGGGTTTAAGCTAGGGGGGCTGAGGTGGTTAAAATTGAAAATCTGCCAAAAAAGTGAAATTTAGACATTTTATCTCCATTTTCCTTTAATTCCTGAGGGGTGTAGTTTCTACAATGGGGTCATTTATGGGGGGTTTCTACTATGTAAGCCTCACAAAGTGACTTCAGACCTGAACTGGTCCTTAAAAAGTGGGTTTTGGAAATTTTCTTAAAATTATTTAGAATTGCTTCTAAAATTCTAAGCCTTCTAACGTCCCCAAAAAATAAATTGACATTTACAAAATGATGCAAACATAAAGTAGACATATGGGGAATGTTAAGTAATATTTTATGAGGTATCACTTTTAAAAGCAGAGAAATTGAAATTTTGAAAATTGCGAATTTTTCAAAATTTTAGGTAAATTTGGAATTTTTTCAGAAATAAAGGTGAACTATATTGACTCAAATTTATTACTATCATGAAGTACAACGTGTCACGAGAAAACATTCTCAGAATGGCCTAGATAAGTAAAAGCGTTCCAAAGTTATTACCACATAAAGTGAGATTTGCAAAAAATGGTCTGGGCAGGAAGGTGAAAACTGGCCTGGGGTAGAAGGGGTTAAAGAGGCTGTCCGCTTTTTACTATGAATGACATATCCTCAGTATAGGTCATCAATATCACATCAGCTGCCTTCTCTGCTCTGTTTACCTGCTCGCCGCAGCAATTGTAGTGGTGAGCAGGTGTAATTACAAGTACGGCGTCCCCATTCACCTCTATAGAAAAAACTAAGTGTAGCAGCACAACGGAAAAAATAGTATTAAATTACCGTTCCTTAATGTGGTGGTGCCAGCCGTGTTGGGAGTCAGTCCTGCACTCCCCCAAACCCGAATAGACTAGTAAAGAAACCGCAGCACTCTCTTGTCTTCAATATCCAAAGGTTTATTCACCCAAGCATTGCTTGGGTGAATAAACCTTATTGAAGACAAGAGAGTGCTGCGGTTTCTTTACTAGTCTATTCCCATTCACTTCTATGGGATGGCAATGTCTGTTCAAGGGAATACTACAGCGCCGTCCCATAGAAGTGAATGGGGACGCCACAGTTGTAATTACACCAATTGCTGCGGTGAGCATGTAAAGTTTTGATGACTCTTTTTTTTGCCATGTTCGTGAAACTTTCTCAAGGGGGTTTGTCATTTCTGCAGTAGGTCTTTCCCTGTAACCACTGCGCTTTCTAACAGAAGATATGGCTGGGGACAGTTGAAGATTTAAGCTGAGCGCGTGCGACCACCTCAGTGAGCGGACAAGAAATAAATAAAACAAACAGCAGGTGGCGCTATACAGATACATTTTAGGGCTCTTTCACACTTGCGTTGTCCGGATCCGTCGTGCACTCCATTTGCCGGAGGTGCCCGCCGGATCCGGAAAAACGCAAGTGAACTGAAAGCATTTGAAGACGGATCCGTCTTCAAAATGCTTTCAGTGTTACTATGGCAGCCAGGACGCTATTAAAGTCCTGGTTGCCATAGTAGTAGTGGGGAGCGGTATACTTACAGTCCGTGCGGCTCCAGAATGACGTCAGAGCGCCCCATGCGCATGGATGACGTGATCCATGTGATCACGTCACCCATGCGCGTGGGGCGCCCTGATGTCACTCTGGAACACCCCGGGAGCCGCACGGACGGTAAGTATACTGCTCCCCACTACACTTTACCACGGCTGCCAGGACTTTAGCGTCCCGGCAGCCATGGTAACCATTCAGAAAAAGCTAAACGTCAGATCCGGCAATGCGCCGAAACGACGTTTAGCTTAAGGCCGGATCCGGATTAATGCCTTTCAATGGGCATTAATTCCGGATCCGGCCTTGCGGCAAGTGTTCAGGATTTTTGGCCGGAGCAAAAAGCGCAGCATGCTGCGGTATTTTCTCCGGCCAACAAACGTTCCGTACCGGAACTGAAGACATCCTGATGCATCCTGAACGGATTTCTCTCCATTCAGAATGCATTAGGATAATCCTGATCAGGATTCTTCCGGCATAGAGCCCCGACGATGGAACTCTATGCCGGAAGACAATAACGCAAGTGTGAAAGAGCCCTTATTGAATAACTCAGTAGCTATACAAAATTTTTAATTGCATACAATTACAAAAGTATTAAGACCCAGATGTGGGATTGAAAAATGGAGAATATTTTTCATTAGAAAACCCCTGTAACCCTTTCACAGCCAAGGATATAGGTTATAAGGGTCCATTCACACGTCCGCAAAATGGGTCCGCATCCCTTCCGCAATTTTGCGGAACGGGTGCAGACCCATTCATTTTCAATGGGGCCGGAATGTGCTGTCCGCATCCGCATTTGTGGATACGTGCTTCCGTTTCCGCAAAAAAATAGAACATGTCCTATTCTTGTCCGCAATTGCGGACAAGATTAGGCATTTTCTATTCTAGTGCCGGCAAATTGCGGAATGCACATTGCCAGTGTCCGTGTTTTGCGGATCCGCAGAACACTTACGGATGTGTGAATGGACCCTAACTCTGCCAAAGATCTAGAGTATCTAACTGAAGATCACACAGATTTTTGGTCTCTTAACTTTTGCTAATTTTATAGACATAGGCAGGAGTAACATTTTATATTAAGGTGCTATGCGCCTCTGACTTTTGGGTTGGACTATTGGGATAGTGTAATGCGTAGTGTTTCAGAGAAAAAACGCAGCTTTTTGCTACGTTCTTCACAGCTATATTTTGCAAAACTCTGGATAGAGCATTTATGAGGGACACTACAAACTGCATTTTTCCACACTTTTAGTGCATTTTTTGGGGTCTGTGTTGTATTTCAGAACATAGTATACTCCAGGAATAGTGTATATTTTCAGGCATTTTCCATAGACTTGTCTATAGTAGGGATAAATCTTGTAAACACTGCAGGAATCCCCTAGAATATAAGAGACTCTAAAGCAGAGATCAGCAATCTGGCTATTGTGAAACTACAACTCCCAGCATGCACACTTACCAAGCTATTCTCGTAACTCCCTTAGAAGTGAGAGAAGGATTCTGGGAGTTGTAGTTTCTGAACAGCTGGAGTGCTGGAGGTTGCTGATCCTTGCTCAAGTGATGGATTATTTGTCACAGAAGATGCAACCGACAGGCATTAGGTGGCGCTGTTTCATTCACTTTCACATTGCTATTTGTGACATGAAGCCCATGGATCTCAGTGAGTTACTATATCTGTTCAAAGCCTTTGTTAAAGTACTCTGTGAGCCATCCATAAGTGTTGAAATACCGTACCTAATAAGCAGACATTACAGGTGCACTTAAAGGGGTATTAGCTAGGCAGCTATTTTTGAGAAAACCTCAGGATATGCCATAAATGTTAGCTAGAGTCAGTGCAAGGGAAATGAAGGCTAGCCAGATGCCATGCCGATCAGTAACCGATGTTTATAATAAAGAGAGAACCACCGCACACTCAAGGGTTATATGCAAAATAAAGTTATTTTTATTTTATGACAAATCCTCCAAAAAGAAACGAAAAAGGAATAATTGCCAATTATTATATTGTGACAGTTTTTCTTTGATGTTTCGGTCACAGACGGACCTTGGTCACGAGTCACGGGTAGGAGGAAGAGGTAAGGCTACTTTCACACTACCGTTCAGAGCAGGTCCGTCTGATGTCTGCTCAGACGGATCCGCTCCTATAATGCAGACGTTTGTATCCGTTCAGAACGGATCCGTCTGCATTATAACTTAGAAAAAATTCTAAGTGTGAAAGTAGCCTGAACGGATCCGTCCAGACTTTACATTGAAAGTCAATGGGGGACGGATCCGCTTGAAGATTGAGCCATATTGTGTCATCTTCAAACGGATCCGTCCCCATTGACTTACATTGTAAGTCTGGACGGATCCGCTTGCCTCTGCACGGCCAGGCGGACACCCGAACGCTGCAAGCAGCGTTCAGGTGTCCGCTTGCTGAGGGGAGGCTGAACGCTGCCAGACTGATGCATTCTCAGCGGATCCGCGTCCACTCAGAATGCATTAGGGCTGGACGGATGCGTTCGGGGCCGCTTGTGAGCCCCTTCAAACGGAGCTCACAAGCGGACACCCGAACGCAGGTGTGAAAGTAGCCTTAATGAGATGGTCCCTGTGGCACAGCGTATGAGCGCTGCAGGGAAGGCTGAAGGCATGTGCCATGAGGCACTTGCTCCAGGCTGCAAGACCCAAACATCAGACTGGAATGACTGGGCCTTCTGCTGTGTCCACCCACAGGCTCTGACCTCAGCTGCTGGACTGCAGGAGCTCCCAGGACCCTCTTATTAGAGCACTTGATAAGTCCATCTAGTAAGGCCTCATTCACACATACGTGGATCTATACGAGTGTATTACTGTGCAGCGGCACGAAGCACACTACATCATAGCAACCAATGACGCCGTGAGCTTGTGCACTCAGCAGGACGGCAGGCTGGGTTTTCACGGACCGTAGTCCACGTATGTGTGAATGAGGCCTAAGAAGCATGCAGCAGTGTCTGTGGAGGAGGGGGTGCAGGGCTGCTGGATCACACTCTCATTGTAGCAGCCCTGCACTGCCCTCAACTACTGATGGTCACTGACCTGTGAGTTCCTACTGTCAGCTCTGTGTTTCCTCTGTGCCCCCTACTGTGTGGTCCCTGTGCCCCCTCCTGTGTGTGCCCCCTCTGTGTGCGCTCCCCTGTGCCTGCTGTGTGAGCTCCCTGTGCCCCCTCTGTGTGAGCTCCCTGTGCCAGCTTTGTGTGCGCTCCCTGTGCCCCCTGTGTGTGCACCCCCCTGTGCCTGCTGTGTGTGCGCTCCCCTGTGCCTGCTGTGTGTGCGCTCCCCTGTGCCTGCTGTGTGTGCGCTCCCCTGTGCCTGCTGTGTGTGCGCTCCCCTGTGCCTGCTGTGTGTGCGCTCCCCTGTGCCTGCTGTGTGTGCGCTCCCCTGTGCCTGCTGTGTGTGCGCCCCCTGTGCCTTCACTGTGCTCCCTGTGTGTGCACTCCCCTGTGCCTGCTGTGTGTGCGCTCCCCTGTGCCCACTGTGTGAGCTCCTTGTGTCCTGTGGGCTCTGTGTGACTCCAGGGCGCAACCAAAAGGCATGCTCGTGTGGTGCTTGTGACGTGGCCACGTTTCGTTCATTTACCACATGGCTGTCTGGGCCATAGAGGGCTCTAGTTAAACTAATGAAGACTGCATTGTTTAGGTGGTCTGCATTGTTAATGGCGGGGGGGGGGGGGGGGGGGGGAGGGCAATGGAGTATAGATTAAGAATCTGAGTCCAAATTAGCAGTCTTTTTTTTTTGTTTTCAGTACTTGGGAGGAGCAGACCAGGAATGCTAATAAAGGAATCTGTAAAGGTAAGGTATGTCATACATTGTGGCCATATCACAGCCATATCTGTTCAAAGCCTTTATTAAAGTACTCTGTGAGCCATCTATAAGTGTTGAAATACCGTACCTAATAAGCAGACATTACAGGTGCACTTAAAGGGGTATTAACTAGGCAGCTATTTATGAGAAACCCTAAGGATATGCCATAAATGTTAGCTAGAGTCAGTGCAAGGGAAATGAAGGCTAGCCAGATGCCGTGCCGATCAATAACAGGTCCCCCATAACAGTGTGTCATCCACAGGTCCCCCATAACAGTGTGTCATCCATAGGTCCCCCATAATAGTGTGCATGTACAGCATTATCTCTATTCACTGCTATGGAATTTTGAAAAATAGCAGAGCCAGTGATCAGCTATTATCAGAACACTCATAGCATAGCCCCTTTTTTTTAGCTTGTGGTTTTATAAACTGCACCATGGAAATACAGAAGTGCCCTGGCCATTCATAACGCGGGGTTCATGTCCAGAATTCGTACTGAAAATTGGAAGGAATGAAAATCCACCCCAAAACTGCATCAAAAAGTGTTTTATAAAATGCGTCAGAAAAGAAACACATCCAAAAAAGCCTGATGTGGATTGTTCTGCCCTGCAGGGTTTGAATTTAATTCTATTTCACGTCAGTCCGGTTTAAGGCTAGGTCTACACGACGACATGTGTTGCACAACACATAGGGCACAACTACACTGCAACATATGTCACGCAACAATTTTTATAATGGTAGTCTATGGTGTCGCACTGCGACATGCTGCGACTACGACACGACAGTCGCAGAAAAATCCATCTTGAATGGGTTTTTTGCGACTGTCGCAGTCGCAGCATGTTGCAGTGCGACACCATAGACTACCATTAATAAAAATTGTCACGCGACATTGGTGTGACAAATGTCGTCGTGTAGACCTAGCCTTGGTATTCCTGTAGTGATTAATGTGGTAATAGCACCCTCTAGCGGTGTTATATTGTACTGCACCTTGTTTTTCTTGTTTCATAGACTGCTGTATTGTGGTTGGTGCAAAGCTTTGTAGGAGGGCAAAGCATCCTCGGAAAGAGAAGTCTCCAGGACACAATACAGAGCTGTCCTCCTGCATATCTCCTTCTTAAACTCCTCTATCCTGGTAAAAGCATATCTGGTGAGAGATCTATCTTTGTTTCAGGGACATTATGTTATGCAGAGCTGTTCAGCTGGTTATCATTGTCACTCAGGGAATTGTTAATTCTGTTAGCTAGACATGTAATCTTTGTACAAGCAGCCATTTTATCATGTGCTTCAGTGTTATGCAAATGTTACAGTACATGCTATGCTATATACTGTCATCGCAATTCATACGATTTCCTCCTTCTTTGTGTGGTGCCAAATCAATTAGCAGTATAAGTATGCACGTGCTATACTGCTTTAATAATGAGACCAGACACACCAGGTGGTTTCATGGGAAAGCACTTTCTCATCCCCCCGAGCAAGACCCTGTTTATTTAAAAATACATTCACATATATAGCAGACATAACATCACAAAAGGGGTGTTCCTTAACCTCTTCAGGACACATGACGTACCGGTACGTCATGATGTCCTAGTACTTAGGGACACATGACGTACCGGTACGTCATGTATGGTTCCGATCACCGCCGCCCGGCGGTGATCGGAACCCGGTGCCTGCTCAAATCATTGAGCAGGCACCTAGGCTAAATGCGCCCATGTCGGCGATCGCAGAAAACCGCAGGTCAATTCAGACTTGCGGTTTTCTGCGTTTCCGGGTTATTCGGGTCTCTGAAGACCCGACAACCCGGAACAGGATGGTGATAGTGGTGTGATTTTACCCCACCAATCACCATCCTGCGATCCTGAGAGGTGATGGTGACATCACTTCTCAGAATCGCCTCTGATTGGTTGGTGGGCGGGACGGCGGCAGATTCAAATGTTGCAAGCGCTCCTTTCCTCCTCCTTTTGTGTACCGGAGCCGGAGGAGAGAGGAGCTGCCTGCACGTCGTCAGTCTGTGCCAGCATCACCCCATCTGTGCCCCCCAGGACCCGATCTGTGCCCCAGCACCCCCCATCTGAACAGCAGGTAAAGTATAGGGAAAGGTTGGGTTAGGGAAAGTATAGGGAAAGGTTGGGTTAGGCCTCTTTAGGCCTCTTTCACACTTGCGAGTATAGGGAAAGGTTGGGTTAGGCCTCTTTCACACTTGCGTTGTCCGGATCCGGCGTGTACTCCACTTGCTGGAATTACACTCCGGATCCGGAAAAACGCAAGTGTACTGAAAGCATTTGAAGACGGAACCGTCTTCCAAATGCGTTCAGTGTTACTATGGCACCCAGGACGCTATTAAAGTCCTGGTTGCCATAGTAGTAGTAGGGAGCGGGGGAGCGGTATACTTACAGTCCATGCGGCTCCCGGGGCGCTCCAGAATGACGTCAGAGCGCCCCATGCGCATGAATGACGTGATCCATGTGATCACATGATCCATGCGCTTGGGGCGCCCTGACGTCACTCTGGAGCGCCCGGGGAGCCGCACGGACGGTAAGTATACTGCTCCCCCGCTCCCCGCTACACTTTACCATGGCAAACAGGACTTTAGCGTCCCGGCAGCCATGGTAACCACTCTGAAAAAGCTAAATGTCGGCTCCGGCAATGCGCCGAAACGACGTTTAGCTTAAGGCCGGATCCGGATCAATGCCTTTCAATGGGCATTAATTCCGGATCCGGCCTTGCGGCAAGTGTTCCGGATTTTTTCTCCGGCCAAAAAACGTTCCGTTCCGGAACTGAAGACTGAACGGATTTCTCTCCATTCAGAATGCATTAGGATAATCCTGATCAGGATTCTTCCGGCATAGAGCCCCGACGACGGAACTCTATGCCGGAAGACAAGAACGCAAGTGTGAAAGAGCCCTTAGGCAGGGAAAATAAAGGGAAAGTTAGTTTGAAAAACTTTGATTGCATCACTCTAAGTTAGGGTGTCTGGGGTCCACAGAACAGCTGTGTGACCCTAGACCCCCCAGATGTGCTGCCGCTTGGAAACCCAGTGTCAGGCTGTACTGGAGTGTGGACGTCCTCTACCAGACCCCACTTTACAGTACGGCTATGACATGCTCCCGGTTTGAGGCCATCCGGAAATGTCTGCATTATTCAGATAATGCAGCATGTCTCCCCCCCCCCTCGAGGTGATCCTGCTAATGACCGTCTGTATAAGATACGGCCGGTCATCGATCACTTTGGGGCCAAATTCATGGAGGCCTATGTACCTGGAAGGAAGGTCGCAGTTGATGAGTGTCTCATTGCGTTCAAGGGGAGACTCATTTTCCGCCAGTATGTGCACTTCAAGCGGGCGAGGTATGGCGTGAAGCTATACAAAATTTGTGAGAGTACCTCAGGGTACACTTACAAGTTTCGTGTATACGAGGGGCGAGATTCCCGGATTTAACCCACAGAATGTCCCCCCACTCTGTGTGTTACCGGGAAACTTGTGTGGGACCTTATGTACCCACTGCTAGATAAGGGTTACCACCTTTACGTGGATAACTTTTATACTAGTATCCCCTTGTTCCGGTCCCTTGCCGCCAGATCCACGTCCGCTTGTGGGACCGTGCGGAAAAATCAACGCGGCCTCCCTGCCCTCCCCCTCCAGGTACATATCCCCAGGGGTGAGACCCGTGCCCTTACCACTGGAAACCTGTTGCTGGTCAGGTATAAGGACAAGAGGGATGTCCTTGTACTGTCCAGAATTCATGGTAACGGCATCACCCCTGTCCCTGTGCGAGGTACCGCGGCAACAGTCCTCAAGCCCGATTGTATCGTCGACTACAATCGGTATATGGGAGGAGTTGATCTCTCTCATCAAGTCCTCAAGCCATATAATGCCATGCGAAAAACCGGGCATGGTACAAAAAAGTTGCAGTCTACTTGGTACAGGTTGCCATGTACAACTCTTTTGTGCTGTCCCGGAGCGCTGGCAACAGAGGGACATTCCTTCAGTTCTATGACGCAGTCCTCAAGGCCCTGATCTTTTCGGACCGGGAAAGAGCAGACCGGAGTACCTCGGGAACTGTAGGCGCCCGGATCGTCCCTGGCCAACACTTTCCAGGTGTGGTCCCAAAAACTGGAAAGAAGGGACGAACCCAAAAAAGGTGCAGAGTGTGTCAAAGGAGGGGGATACGGAAGGACACCACTATTCAATGTGACACGTGCCCCGATCATCCGGGCCTCTGCATTATTGGTTGCTTCAGGGAGTACCACACTTCCATGGAGTACTAAATTTATATCCCAATTTAGCACTGACATCAGATAAAAAAACTGGTTCTCAGACTTGAGACACCCAAAAAAATAGCAAAAACTAAAATAATTTATAAAAAATATACAAATTAGGTATCTCAGCGTCGGTAAGAATCTCCTCTATAAAAATAGCCCATGACCCAACCCCCAAGATTAACACGGTCCAAAAAAAAAAAAAACTGTGAAAATTATTATATATTTTTTTCACCTTACATAACAAAAAGTTTAATAGCAAGCGATCAAAAAGTCATATAGCCCCCAAAATAGTGCCAATAAAACCGTCCTCTCATCCCGCAAAAAATGAGCCCCCACATAAGATAATCGGATTAAAAAAATATCTAAAATGACTCTTAGACTTTAGAGATACCAAAAAAAATTTTTTTTAGCAAAAAGGATAATATAGTCTAAAACCTAAATAATTGTACAAAAAGTAGACTTATTAGGTATCGCCGCGTCCGTAAGAATCTCCTCTATAAAAATACCCCATGACCTAACCCCCCAGATTAACACGGTCAAATAAAAAAATTAAAAACGGTGCCAAAACCGCTATTTTTGGCACTTTTCTATTTCAATCCGTTTTTTCCGGTAACAAAACAAGGATTAACAACCAAACAAAAGTTAATATTTATTACCCTGATACTGCAGTTTACAGAAATGCCAGATTTGTGGTCGTAAACTGCTGTATCAGTAAAAGGGAGGCCGGCAAAGGAAAGGACCGACATGGTTTCTGGAAGGCCGATTTTGATGGCCATTTTTTTTGACACCATGTCCCATTCAAAGCCCCCCTGATGCACCCCTAGAGTAAAAACTCCCTAAAAGTGACCCAATCTAAGAAACTACACCCCTCAAGGTATTCAAAACTGATTATACAAACTTTATTAACCCTTTAGGTGTTCCTCAACAGTTAATGGCAAATGGAGATGACATTTCAGAATTTCAATTTTTGGTAACCTTGCCTCACAAAAATGTAATATGGAGCAACCAAAAATCATATGTACCCTAAAAATAGTCCCAAAAAAACCGCCACCTTATCCCGTAGTTTCCAAAATGGGGTCACTTTTAGGGAGTTTCTACTCCAGGGGTGCATCAGGGGGGTTGAAACAGGACACGGTGTAAATAAACCGGTCCATAAAAATCAGCCCTCCAAAAACCACACGGCGCTCCGTTCCCTCTACGCCCCGCTGTGTGGCCGTACAGTAGTGTACGACCACATATGGGGTGTTTCTGTAAACGGCAGAGTCAGGGCAATAAAGATACAGTCTTGTTTGGCTGTTAACCCTTGCTTTGTTAGTGGAAAAAATGGGTTAAAAGGGAAAATTTGGCAAAGAAAATTCAATTCTCAAATTTCATCCCCATTTGCCAATAACTTGTGCAACACCTAAAGGGTTAACGACGTATGAAAAATCAGTTTTGAATACCTTGAGGGCTGTAGTTTCTTAGATGGGGTCCCTTTTAGGGAATTTCTACTCCAGGGGTGCATCAGGGGGGTTGAAACAGGACACGGTGTAAATAAACCGGTCCATAAAAATCAGCCCTTCAAACCTGTACTGGTCCCTAAAAATTGGGTTTTTGAAAATTTCGGAAAAATTTCAAGATTTGCTTCTAAACTTCTAAGCCTTGTAACATCCCCAAAAAATTAAATATCATTCCCAAAATGATCCAAACATGAAGTAGACATATGGGGAATGTAAAGTCATCACAATTTTTGGGGGTATTACTATGTATTACAGAAGTAGAGAAACTGAAACTTTGAAATTTGCAAATTTTTCTAAATTTTTGGTAAATTTGGTAATTTTTTATGCAAAAAAAAAAACTTTTTTGACCCAATTTTAGCAGTATCATGAAGTACAATATGTGACGAAAAAAACAATCTCAGAATGGCCTGGGTAAGTCAAAGCGTTTTAAAGTTATCACCACATAAAGGGACACTGGTTAGATTTGCAAAAAATGACCTGGTCCTTAACCACCTCAGCCCCCAGTGCTTAAACACCCTGAAAGACCAGGCCACTTTTTACACTTCTGACCTACACTACTTTCACCGTTTATTGCTCGGTCATGCAACTTACCACCCAAATGAATTTTACCTCCTTTTCTTCTCACTAATAGAGCTTTCATTTGGTGGTATTTCATTGCTGCTGACGTTTTTACTTTTTTTGTTATTAATCGAAATTTAACGATTTTTTTGCAAAAAAATGACATTTTTCACTTTCAGTTGTAAAATTTTGCAAAAAAAACGAGATCCATATAGAAATTTTGCTCTGAATTTATAGTTCTACATGTCTTTGATAAAAAAAAAATGTTTGGGTAAAAAAAAAATGGTTTGGGTAAAAGTTATAGCGTTTACAAACTATGGTACAAAAATGTGAATTTCCGCTTTTTGAAGCAGCTCTGACTTTCTGAGCACCTGTCATGTTTCCTGAGGTTCTACAATGGCCAGACAGTACAAACACCCCACAAATGACCCCATTTCGGAAAGTACACACCCTAAGGTATTCGCTGATGGGCATAGTGAGTTCATAGAACTTTTTATTTTTTGTCACAAGTTAGCGGAAAATGATGATTTTTTTTTATTTATTTTTTTTCTTACAAAGTCTCATATTCCACTAACTTGTGACAAAAAATAAAAACTTCTATGAACTCACTATGCCCATCACGAAATACCTTGGGGTCTCTTCTTTCCAAAATGGGGTCACTTGTGGGGTAGTTATACTGGCATTCTAGGGGCCCAAATGTGTGGTAAGGAGTTTGAAATCAAATTCTGTAAAAAATGACCTGTGAAATCCGAAAGGTGCTCTTTGGAATATGGGCCCCTTTGCCCACCTAGGCTGCAAAAAAGTGTCACACATCTGGTATCTCCGTACTCAGGAGAAGGTGGGGAATGTGTTTTGGGGTGTCTTTTTACATATACCCATGCTGGGTGAGATAAATATCTTGGTCAAATGCCAACTTTGTATAAAAAAATGGGAAAAGTTGTCTTTTGCCAAGATATTTCTCTCACCCAGCATGGGTATATGTAAAATGACACCCCAAAACACATTCCCCACCTTCTCCTGAGTACGGAGATACCAGATGTGTGACACTTTTTTGCAGCCTAGGTGGGCAAAGGGGCCCATATTCCAAAGAGCACCTTTCGGATTTCACAGGTCATTTTTTACAGAATTTGATTTCAAACTCCTTACCACACATTTGGGCCCCTAGAATGCCAGGGCAGTATAACTACCCCACAAGTGACCCCATTTTGGAAAGAAGAGACCCCAAGGTATTCGCTGATGGGCATAGTGAGTTCATGGAAGTTTTTATTTTTTGTCACAAGTTAGTGGAATATGAGACTTTGTATGAAAAAAAAAAAAAAAATCTGCATTTTCCACTAACTTGTGACAAAAAATAAAAAATTCTAGGAACTCGCCATGCCCCTCACGGAATACCTTGGGGTGTCTTCTTTCCAAAATGGGGTCACTTGTGGGGTAGTTATACTGCCCTGGCATTTTCCAGGGGCCCTAATGTGTGGTAAGTAGGTAAATGACCTGTGAAATCCTAAAGGTGCTCTTTGGAATGTGGGCCCCTTTGCCCACCTAGGCTGCAAAAAAGTGTCACACATCTGGTATCGCCGTATTCAGGAGAAGTTGGGGAATGTGTTTTGGGGTGTCATTTTACATATACCCTTGCTGGGTGAGAGAAATATCTTGGCAAAAGACAACTTTTCCCATTTTTTTATACAAAGTTGGCATTTGACCAAGATATTTCTCTCACCCAGCATGGGTATATGTAAAATGACACCCCAAAACACATTCCCCACCTTCTCCTGAGTACGGCGATACCAGATGTGTGACACTTTTTTGCAGCCTAGATGCGCAAAGGGGCCCAAATTCCTTTTAGGAGGGCATTTTTAGACATTTGGATACCAGACTTCTTCTCACGCTTTGGGGCCCCTAGAATGCCAGGGCAGTATAAATACCCCACATGTGACCCCATTTTGGAAAGAAGACACCCCAAGGTATTCAATGAGGGGCATGGCGAGTTCATAGAAATTATTTTTTTTTGGCACAAGTTAGCGGAAATTGATATTTTTTATTTTTTTCTCACAAAGTCTCCCGTTCCGCTAACTTGGGACAAAAATTTCAATCTTTCATGGACTCAATATGCCCCTCACGGAATACCTGGGGGTGTCATCTTTCCGAAATGGGGTCACATGTGGGGTATTTATACTGCCCTGGCATTCTAGGGGCCCTAAAGCGTGAGAAGAAGTCTGGAATATAAATGTCTAAAAAATTTTACGCATTTGGTTTCCGTGAGGGGTATGGTGAGTTCATGTGAGATTTTATTTTTTGACACAAGTTAGTGGAATATGAGACTTTGTAAGAAAAAAATAAAAAAATTCCGCTAACTTGGGCCAAAAAAATGTTTGAATGGAGCCTTACAGAGGGGTGATCAATGACAGGGGGGTGATCAATGACAGGGGGGTAATCAATGACAGGGGGGTGATCAGGGAGTCTATATGGGGTGATAACCACAGTCATTGATCACGCCCGTGTAAGGCTTCATTCAGACGTCCGGATGCGTTTTGCGGATCCGATCCATCTATCAGTGGATCCGTAAAAATCATGCGGACGTCTGAATGGAGCTTTACAGGGGGGTAATCAATGACAGGGGGGTAATCAATGACAGGGGGGTGATCAGGGAGTCTATATGGGGTGATCACCACAGTCATTGATCACGCCCCTGTAAGGCTTCATTCAGACGTCCGTATGCGTTTTGCGGATCCGATCCATCTATCAGTGCATCCGTAAAAATCATGCGGACATCTGAATGGAGCTTTACAGGGGGGTAATCAATGACAGGGGGGTGATCAGGGAGTCTATATGGGGTGATCACCAGTCATTGATCACGCCCCTGTAAGGCTTCATTCAGACGTTCGGATGCGTTTTGCGGATCCGATCCATCTATCAGTGGATCCGTAAAAATCATGTGGACGTCTGAATGAAGCTTTACAGGGGGGTAATCAATGACAGGGGGGTAATCAATGACAGGGGGGTGATCAGGGAGTCTATATGGGGTGATCACCACAGTCATTGATCACGCCCCTGTAAGGCTTCATTCAGACGTCCGGATGCGTTTTGCGGATCCGATCCATCTATCAGTGCATCCGTAAAAATCATGCGGACATCTGAATGGAGCTTTACAGGGGGTTGATCAATGACAGGGGGGTGATCACCACAGTCATTGATCATGCCCCTGTAGGGCTTCATTCAGACGTCCGGATGCGTTTTGCGGATCGGATCCATCTATCAGTGGATCCGTAAAAATCATGCGGACATCTGAATGGAGCTTTACAGGGGGGTGATCAATGACAGGGGGGTAATCAATGACAGGGGGGTGATCAGGGAGTCTATATGGGGTGATCAGGGGCTAATAAGGGGTTAATAAGTGACGGGGGGGGGTGTAGTGTAGTGTAGTGGTGCTTGGTGCTACTTTACAGAGCTGCCTGTGTCCTCTGGTGGTCGATCCAAACAAAGGGGACCACCAGAGGACCAGGTAGCAGGTATATTAGACGCTGTTATCAAAACAGCGTCTAATATACCTGTTAGGGGTTAAAAAAAACACATCTCCAGCCTGCCAGCGAACGATTGCCGCTGGCAGGCTGGAGATCAACTCTCTTACCTTCCGTTCCTGTGAGCGCGCGCGCCTGTGTGCGCGCGTTCACAGGAAATCTCGGCCATCGCGAGATGATGCGTATATGCGTGACTGTGCGCAGCGCTGCCACCTCCGGAACGCGATCCTGCGTTAGGCGGTCCGGAGGTGGTTAAGGTGAAATAATGCTGAGTCCCTAAGGGGTTAAGAAGAGACTATTGGCTCCTTAACCTGATAGGAATGGTTTCAGCAACTTCAACTCTGAGTTCATAGGTAGATTTTAAAACCGCAACCTAACTCTAACTCCCCCCTTCCCCCTTGACTTTAAAACAAAGAATGCACACATGGCTCATACATCTAGTTTGCTGCCATCCATTGGACAAAAATGTGTACTACAGAATTGCCTTCACCTTGTCCTATTTACCCCGCAACCATACTCTAGAAGAAGTTTCCACTGGTTTATATTTCCAACACTTCAGACTAGTACTCTATTCTGTTAATCTCCACTATCCACCGTTGGTATGGTCATATCTAAGCACAATTACCATAGACTGAGTCAGTTCCAGTCACACAGATGTACTTATCAGACCAAAACCAAGTGTCCTATCTGTCATCTGTCTTACAGTCCACTATACTGCAAAAGTCAACTTAGTTGTTCCTGACTCATCTTGATAATATAACACCGTTGGAATTTGATTTGACTGTGATTTCCCCCTTGTATAAAATGGAACAAACAATACAACAGGAAACAAAACATTAAGGCTCTTATAGTCCTGGCACTTGATTGCAATATGACACGTAGATCCAATCAGGCTCTCCTTCCAATTCGACAGCAGTGGCGTGGTTATTAGGACTTGATGTAGATCTTCAAACCATAGCTCTAGGACTTTCCACACGTCTCTCGTTTCACCACTACCCAATCTCCTGATTGTAAAGAATAAATTGCTTCTATACAGTCTGGATTCTAGAAAACAACTAAAACGTGGAAATATACATTAGATGATCAATTTGTGCAACAGACAACATAATTTGGAAAAAAAAACTACTATGTTGCATCTGGAGCTGTTGGGGAAATAGAGACCTAATCTAGGGGCATTCCCAAAGAGTACTTCATAAGGACTTGGGCCTATCTTCCGGTTACATGTGTACCAGATGGAGAAAAACCCCAGGGGTAGGTACTCTCACCTCAGTCAGTATCTTTTAACTGTAGCCTTTGCTACAGGCCAAATCTCCGAATATCAATACAGACATATTCACACTGTTCCACCTTATTTCTGAATGTAGTCAATCCGCAGTCTCTGAAATGGGTAAGATGACCTTGGCATATGCCTTCCTGGAACCCCCATAGTTCTCCCATCATTATTACAGCATTCACCTTCAACTAACCTAGTGGCAGCATTGTTGATCCCAGGAGCTATCCACCACAGAACCTTATCACACCTTCTCTCTCTTGATTTGCCCATGTTCTAAATCCATCCTCTTTAGGCCTCATGCACACGGCCGTGCCGTTTTTTGCGGTCCGCAAAGCGTTGACAAGAATAGGACATGTTATATTTTTTTAGCAGGGCCGCGGAACGGAGCCACGGATGTGGACAGCACACGGAGTGCTGTCCGCATCTTTTGTGGCCCCATTGAAGTGAATGGGTCCGCATCCGAGCCGCCAAAACGGCGGCTCGGATGCGGACCCAAACAACGGTCGTGTGTATGAGCCTTTAGGCAGAGTGCCCTCTGAAGGAAGAGTTTCTTACCAACTCTCCAGAGTCCATTCTCAATCATCACTTCTACGTTTATCCTTTGATGTTTCCTTTGTAGCCTGTATCTGAAAAAGACAAACTTTTTGGAAGTCCACTGGCCCTAAGCTATCCCGTATCACACACACTTCTAGCGTAGACTTCAGGTAATAGTTTCAGGGATGTGGAAATTTAAAAAGAAAACGACTTCTCGAAGGACTAATTTGGGGCTCGATCTACTTGTCCCTCATCACAATCTACTTGTCCTGATACAAAAAATTATTTAAAATCAAAACCATATTTCAATGCACCGCCATGCTTCCTTATGCAGGGAGGTGGCTGGCTTGCGTTCCAGTCTTTGTGGTGTAAAATGACTCTAAGTTTAGTCCTCGTTCACACCAGATGATTCTGTCCAAAATGCACTACATCGCGGCCAACTCACTATGTTGTGGGACAGGGGGGGGCGTGACAATCCATTGAAGTGAATGGCACCGTAGCCACAGCCGCAGGCAATCGGATGCACGGGATCGCAAGGCAGAATTATGCCTGAGGTCCGGTAAAAATGCTGCTTGCAGGCATAATGTGCCTGGCGATCCTGTGCAGCCGATCGCATTGCAGCCGTTGGGCATGGTTATGGTGCCAATCACTTAAACAGACCACTACGCCCCCTCCTGCCCCACAATATAGTTAGCCGGGCGCAGTGTGGTGCAGTGCATTCTGGACAGAATCAGGCCGGAACGCACTGCCGGGTGTGAACGAGGCCTTAATGTGATCACAGCAATTAGTTTAGTGCACACTCTTGCTCTTAGCACATTACTACCCGTACCTCTAGGTCGTTTAGGCAAATTAGCTGCTGATGTGGCATGGAAAGGACCCCCCTCACCTTCCCAGTTTGACAACACCTGCAGAATGGGGGTCCTCTGAGGGATGCTGGCAGAGTTGAGAGTTCTATCAATGCCCCTGGCTCTGTTAACGGCTCTGTCACTGCTCCTCCCCCCGAGCCGGAGACGTGACAGAACCTTTCATTGCTCCACCCCTCCAGCTCTGTAGTTTCTTATTCCCCACGCTGTCAGTACACCACACCTCTCCCCCGCCGCTCTGTCATCACGGCTGCGTCACTGCTCTACGCCCACTGCTCAGTCACCGCTAGTGTTGAGCGAACTCGGTGAAGTTCGGGTTCGGCCGAACTTCGGGTGCCGGGAATGTTTCTACAATGTTTGCATTGGTGGGCAGTGCGCCCTTCCCACCCCCGGTATTAAAATCATTGGTGGGCAGTGCGCCATCCCCCCTCCCTGGTATCAACTAGGGATCGACCGATTATCGGTTTTACCGATATTATCGGCCGATATTCAGGATTTTGACAGTTATCGGTATCGGCATCTATTTTGCCGATATTCGATAACGTATGGGGAACAAGGATTGCGCTGCTGACAGCGCTCTCCGTGTTTCCTCAGCAGCACAGGGGAGACAGAAGCAGTGTCTCACTCCCCCTGTGATGCTGCTGCCGCCAATGAGAGAAGACAACAGGAGGGGAGGGGCTGTGGCCACTGCGCCACCAATGATGTTGACTTACTCATTCATTCAAATTGAACAGGAGGCGGGAGCTGGCTGCAGAATCACATAGCCGGCTCCCGACCTCTATCAGCGGTAGCTGCGATCTGCGGTAGTTAACCCCTCAGTTGCCGCGGATCACAGCTACCGCTCATAGAGGTCGGAAGCCGGCTATGTGATTCTGCAGCCAGCTCCCGCCTCCTGTATATAAATGAATGAGAGATTTATGTTCATTGGTGGCGCACTGCGCCCCCCACCCCCACCCCAGTATTAAAAACATTGGTGGCGCAGTGCCCCCCCCCCCCCACCCAAGCCCCCCCAGTTTTAATCATTGGTGGCAGTGGCCACAGGGTCCCCTCCCCTCCTCCTCCGATCAGAGCCCCAGCAGTGTAAGCCTAGGGCTCCGATCAGTTACCATGGCAGCCAGAACGCTATTGAAGCCCTGGCTGCCATGATAAGCTCCATGCTGCTGTGTGCACAAAGCACAGAGCAGCAGGGACAGTCTGAGATCCTATTCACCCTGATAGAGATAGAGATCTATCAGGGTGAATAGGACAAGGGTTCTAGTCCCTAAGGGGGCTAAAAGTTAGTAAAAAAAAAAAGTATAAATAAAAAAGAAAGATTTAAAAAAAAATATAGAAATACACATTAACAATAAAAATAGTAATTTTCTGCAGATTTGTGTAGGATTTTTTTTTTCTTCAAAAATTAAATTTCACAGAATATTATCGGCTATCGGCCTGAAAGTTCACAAATTATCGGTATCGGCCCTAAAAAAAATCAATAACGGTCGATCCCTAGTATTAACTCCTTAAGGACCGGGCTCATTTTCACCTTAAGGACCAGGTCATTTTTTGCAAATCTAACCAGTGTCCCTTTATGTAGTGATAACTTTAAAACGCTTTGACTTATCCAGGCCATTCTGAGATAGTTTTTTCGTCACATATTGTACTTCATGACACTGGTAAAATTGAGTCAAAAAAATGCATTTTTATTTATAAAAAAATACCAAATTTACCAAAAATCTTGAAATATTAGCAAGTTTCCAAGTTTCAATTTCTCTACTTCTATAATACATAGTAATACCTACAAAAATAGTTATTACTTAACATTCCCCATATGTCTACTTCATGTTTGGATAATTTTGGGAATGACATTTTATTTTTTTGGGGACATTAGAAGGCTTAGAAGTTTAGAAGCAAATCTTCAAATTTTTAAGACATTTTCAAAAACCCACTTTTTAAGGACCAGTTTAGGTCTGAAGTCACTTTGTGACGCTTACATAATATAAACCACCCAAAAATGACTTCATTCTAGAAACTACACCGCTCAAGGTATTCAAAACTGATTTTACAAACGTAGTAAACCCTTTAGGTGTTCCACAAGAGTTAATGGCAAATGAAGATAAAATTTCAGAATTTCGATTTTTTGGGGGGCAACTTTTCTATTTTAGGCTAGTTTCACAAAATAGCCGCAGGACGGATCCGACATGGTGAACAGCATGTCGGATCCGTCCTGCCGCAAGTGTGAAACTAGCCTAAATCCATTTTTTCCAAGTAACAAAGCAAGGGTTAACAGCCAAACAAAACTCAATATTTATTGCCCTGATTCTGTAGTTTGCAGAAACGCCCCATATGTGGCCGTAAACTACTGTACGGGCACACGGTAGGGCGTAGAGGAAAAGGTGCGCCATGTGGTTTTTGGAAGGCAGAGTTTGCTGGACTGGTTTATTTACACCATGTCCCATTTAAAGCCCCCTCATGCACCCCTAGAGTAGAAACTCCATAAAAGTGACCACATTTTGGAAACTAGAGGATAAGGTGCCAGTTTTGTTGGGGCTATTTTTAGGGTACATATGATTTTTGGTTGCTCTATATGACATTTTTGTGAGGCAAGGTTACCAAAAATAGAAATTCTGAAATTTCATCTCCATTTCCATAAACCGTTGAGGAACACCTAAAGGGTTAATAAAGTTTGTAAAATCTGTTTTGAATACCTTGAGGGGTGTAGTTTCTTAGCTGGGGTCACTTTTATGGAGTTTCTACTCTAGGGGTGCATCAGGGGTTCTTCAAATGGGACATCAAAATCTGCCTTCCAGAAACCATATGGCGTTCCTTTCCTTCTGCGCCCTGCCGTTTGGTCATACAGCAGTTTGCGACCACATATGGGGTGTTTCTGTAAACTGCAGAATCAAGGTAATACATATTAAGTTTTGTTTGGCTGTTAACCCTTGCTTTGTTACTGGAAAAAACGGTTTAAAATGGAAAATGTGCCAAAAAATAGCTGTTTTGGCACCGTTTCTATTTAATTTTTTGGACCGTGTTCATCTAAGGTGTTAGGTCATGGGATATTTTTATAGAGCAGATTCTTACGGACATGGCAATACCTAATATGTCTTTTTTTATTTTTTATTTAGGTTTTACACTATATTATCCTTTTATAAACAAATAAAAAAAAAACATTTTAGTATCTCCATAGTCTAAGAGTCATTTTTTTTTTTTTTTTTTAGCTGATTATCTTGGGTAGGGGCTCATTTTTTGCGGGATGAGAGGACGGTTTTATTGGCACTATTTTGGGAGGCATATGACTTTTTGATCGCTTGCTATTACACTTTTTGTGATGTAAGGTGACAAAAAAAGACCTTTTTTTTTTGCACCGTTTTTATTATTATTTTTTGACTGTGTTTATCTGAGGGGTTAGGTCATGTGGTATTTTTATAGAGCAGGTTCTTACGGACGTGGTAAAACCTAACATGTCTACTTTTTTTCTTTATTTTAGTTTTATAAAATAATATTTTTTAAAAATATATGTTTTTGTTTTAGTGTCTCAAGTATGAGAACCATAGTTTTTTTTTGATTGTCAGTGGCTAAATGGAATTAAAATTGGGGAAGGGGATTATAAATTTTGTACTCCATGGAAGTGTGGTACTCCCTGAAGCAACCGTCAATGCAGAGGCCCGGATGATGATCGGGGCACGTGTCACACTGAGTGGTGGTGTCCTTCCGTATCACCCTCCTGTTACACACTCTGCACTTTATTTGGGACCGTCCCTTCTTTCCATTATGGGGGACCACACCTTGAAAGTGTTGGCCAGGCGATCCAAACGCCTTCAGTTCCCAAGGTACTCCGGCCTGCTCTTTCCCGGTCAGAAAAGATCAGGGCCTTGAGGACTGCCTCATAGAACTGCAGGAATTTCTCTGTGTTGCCAGCGCTCCGGGACAGCACAAAAGAGTTGTACAAGGCAACCTGTACCAAGTAGACTGCAACTTTCTTGTGCCATGCTCGGGTTTTGCGCAGGGCATTATATGGCTTGAGGACTTAATCAGAGAGATCAACTCCTTCCATATACCGATTGTAGTCGACGATACAATCGGGCTTGAGGACCGTTGCCGCGGTACCTCGCACAGGGATAGGGGTGATGCCGTTACCATGAATTGTGGACAGTACAAGGACATCCCTCTTGTCCTTATATCTGACCAGCAACAGGTTTCACCTGGTAAGGGCACGGGTCTCACCCCTGGGGATAGGTACCTGGAGGGGGTGGGTAGGGAGGCCGCGTTGATTTTTCCGCGCGGTCCCACAAGCGGACGTGGATCTGGCGGCGAGGGACTGGAACAAGGGGATACTAGTATAAAAGTTATCCACGTACAGGTGGTAACCTTTATCTAGCAGTGGGTGCATAAGGTCCCATACAAGTTTCCCGCTAACACCCAGAGTGGGGGGACATTTTGGGGGTTGAATACGGGAATCTCGCCCCTCGTACACACGAAACTTGTAAGTGTACCCTGAGTTACTCTCACAAAATTTGTACAGCTTCACGCCATACCTCGCCCTCTTAAAGGGAACATACTGGAGGAAAAGGAGTCTCCCCTTGAAAGCAATGAGAGACTCATCAACCGCAACCTCCCTTCCAGGTACATAGGCCTCCAAAAATTTGGCTGTGATCGGCCTGATTTTGCACAGGTGGTCATAGGCAGGATCACCTTGGGGAGGGGGACATTCTGCATTATCTGCATAATGCAGGCATTTCCGGGTGGCCTCAAACCAGGTACGTGTCATAACCGTACTGTAAAGTGGGGTCTGGTAGAGGACGTCCCCACTTCAGTAATGCCTGACACAGTTGTTTTTTTTACTAGGCCCATGTGCAGCACGAGGCCCCAAAACGTCCTCATCTCGGCTGCACTTACCAGAGTCCAGCCACCGGCCCTAGCCAAAAAGGAGCCCGGGTGTTGAGCAATGAACTGTTGGGCGTACAGGTTCGTTTGCTCCACCATCAGATTCACAAAGTGGTCACTGAAAAAATGACTAAAATAGTCATATTCAGTGAAGCCCCCTGTGGGAATCTGGATTCCTGCTTGGCCAACAAAATCAGGAATCACAGGCTCAAAATGCTCTGGGGTACACCAGACAAGTTCACCAGTAGGGGGCTCAGGTGGACTTATTTGGTGGGCCGGAAAAACTAGTACGAGCCCCAGAGCTGCTCGTACTAGTGTGGGCCACAGGGTCCCTGGCATGGCGGTCCCCTTGCTCCGCCTGCCGGCGTCTCCGCCGCCTTGGGGGCTCACCATCATCGCTAGATGATGAGTAGGACGTGCATGACAAGAGGAAAGTGGGGCGATCCTCGTCCTCACTGGGACTCTCGGATTCGGAGGCAAGCTGGGCGTATGCCTCCTCGGCCGAGAACATCCGGCGGGCCATAGGGGAGTGTGTGTGTGTGCGTGGAAAACTTTATTCAGTGGGAGGGGGGAGGGTGTTCAAGGACTTTGCCCTACACCTAACAGAAAAAATATATATAAATAACAAAAAAAAATTAGAAAATCCTAAAAAGTGTAAAAAAAAAAAATTAAAATGTGCTGATCAGCGGTACAAAGCTGATCAGCGGGGGGGTGGGCGATGCGCTAACAGTGGCTGGACGCTACGAGTGTCGGCTACAGTCAGCGCATGCAAAAATAAAAAAACACTTGCGCCCAAAAAAATGTGTGCGGTGGGGGGGCAAGCTGCACCACCCCTGGCGGCTCTAGGGTCACACAACTGAGTGCTGTGGACCCCAGACACCCGATCCGGTTGCTAAAGTGCAATAATAAAAACTCTCCCTCGCTAGCCCTGCCTAATCTACCTCTCCAAAATACTCCGAAGTGTGCCTGATGGCACAAAAAAACTTACAATCCAGCCGCGCTCCTCTCTCCCGCTCCACGGACGTGTATGAGCGGGGAGAGGATATCCGGCAATTCAAAACTGCCCAGTCGACCAATCAGAAGCGTGACCGCCACCTCTCAGGATCGCAGGACGGTGATTGGTGTTGTATTATAACACCACCGATCACCGTCCTATTCTGGGTTATCGGGTCACCAGAGACCCGAATAACCCAGAAACAGAGGCAAACCGCAGGTCTGTGTCCTTAAGTACCAGGACATCAGGGTGTACCTGTACGCCCTGTGTCCGTAACAGGTTAAAATCATTGGTGGGCAGTGCGCCCTCCCCCCCCATCATTGGTGGCAGCGGCAGTTCCGATCGGAGTCCCAGCATTGTAACTCACAGGTCTGTGCGGCGCATTGCTTATGCTTATAGCAATGTGCCGCACAGACCTGTGAGTTACAAGAAGAAGGAGCGCCAGGTGGCCACAGCGCATGTAAGTATAATGCTGCTGAGTGACTGACCATGGCAGACAGGACTTCAGTAGCGTCCTAGCTGCCATGGTAACCGACCGGAGCCCCAGCATTGCACTGCTGGGACTCTGATCGGAACTGCCGCTGCCACCAATGATGGAGGGGGAGGGCGCACTGCCCACCAATAATTTTAATACTGGGGATGGGGGGGTGCACTGCCCACCAATGATTTTAATACCAGGGAGGGTGGGGGAGGGCACACTGTCCACCAATGCAAACATTGTAGAAATATTCCCGGCACCCAACCTCTGACAGGGAGCTGCCGTCCGCGCAATTAACCCCTCAGGTGCCGTGGATGGCAGCGCCCTGTCAGAGGTGCGTCCCCATCACCATGGGAACACCTACGGTTTAGAATATACCATCGGATCGGAGTTGTCTCCAATCCGATGGTATATTTTAACTTCAAGCGTCCCCATCACCATGGGAGAGCCTCTCCACGCCCAGCTCGTCACCGATCCACTGCGTCCACTACTCCGGTAAACAAAGCCATCTCAGCCCTGCTACTTGCCCGCAGCTGGGCTAACCTACTGAACAAACTACCTGGGCGATACGATTTCCACACCCCTGAGTTTAGCCTCTACCTTCTCAGGCAGCATAAGGGCATCAAACATCTTTCATACACTCAGCATTCATTATTGATGGGCTTACCCATAGATCAAAATCTCTGCTTCACCAGATTAGACCATAATAATGAGTGATACCGAAAGCATACCTGGATTAATATTGATGTTAGCAGTCTTACCCTCAGCCATCTTACAAACCTCAGAGAGTATTTTCAACTCTGTCTCCTGCACTAACATTTCTGGAGGGAGTGGTTCTTTCTTGACAACATCAGATTAAGTAGGAACAGCATATCCTGTCCGAGATAATCCATCTTCCAAGAACCTGAAATTATCTACAAGACACTCAAACATTTGGTTAATTAATTGGAGACAGTCATGTGAATTTATTTTAATATACAACTGCTCAAAAAAATAAAGGGAACACTTAAACAACACAATGTAACTCCAAGTCAATCACACTTCTGTGAAATCAAACTGTCCACTTAGGAAGCAACACTGAGTGACAATCAATTTCACATGCTGTTGTGCAAATGGCATAGACAACAGGTGGAAATTATAGGCAATTAGCAAGACACCTCCAATAAAGGAGTGGTTCTGCAGGTGGTGACCACAGACCGCTTCTCAGTTCCTATGCTTCCTGGCTGATGTTTTGGTCACTTTTGAATGCTGGCGGTGCTTTCACTCTAGTGGTAGCATGAGACAGAGTCTACAACCCACACAAGTGGCTCAGGTAGTCCAGCTCATCCAGGATGGCACATCAATGCGAGCTGTGGCAAGAGGGGTTTCCTGTGTCTGTCAGCGTAGTGTCCAGAGCATGGAGGCGCTACCAGGAGACAGGCCAGTACATCAGGAGACGTGGAGGAGGCCGTAGGAGGGCAACAACCCAGCAGCAGGACCGCTACCTCCGCCTTTGTGCAAGGAGGAACAGGAGGAGCACTGCCAGAGCCCTGCAAAATGACCTCCAGCAGGCCAAAAATGTGCATGTGTCTGTTCAAACAGTCAGAAACAGACTCCATGAGGGTGATATGAGGGCCCGACGTCCACAGGTGGGGGTTGTGCTTACAGCCCAACACCGTGCAGGACGTTTGGCATTTGCCAAAGAACA
This sequence comes from Bufo bufo, assembly GCF_905171765.1. Lineage (NCBI taxonomy): Eukaryota > Metazoa > Chordata > Amphibia > Anura > Bufonidae > Bufo > Bufo bufo. The sequence continues at coordinate 125,292,103 of NC_053396.1, forward strand.
CCAAGATTGGCAAATTCGCCACTGGCGCCCTGTGCTCTTCACAGATGAAAGCAGGTTCACACTGAGCACATGTGACAGACGTGACAGAGTCTTGAGACGCCGTGGAGAACATTCTGCTGCCTGCAACATCCTCCAGCATGACCGGTTTGGCATTGGGTCAGTAATGGTGTGGGGTGGCATTTCTTTGGAGGGCCGCACAGCCCTCCATGTGCTCGCCAGAGGTAGCCTGACTGCCATTAGGTACCGAGATGAGATCCTCAGACCCCTTGTGAGACCATATGCTGGTGCGGTTGGCCCTGGGTTCCTCCTAATGCAAGACAATGCTAGACGTCATGTGCCTGGATTGTGTCAGCAGTTCCTGCAAGACGAAGGCATTGATGCTATGGACTGGCCCGCCCGTTCCCCAGACCTGAATCCAATTGAGCACATCTGGGACATAATGCCTCGCTCTATCCACCAACGTCACGTTGCACCACAGACTGTCCAGGAGTTGGCAGATGCTTTAGTCCAGGTCTGGGAGGAGATCCCTCAAGAGACCGTCCACCACCTCATCAGGAGCATGCACAGGCGTTGTAGGGAGGTCATACAGGCACGTGGAGGCCACACACACTACTGGATCATCCTGTAGTGTGTTTTTCCACTTTAATTTTGAGTGTGACTCCAAATCCAGACCTCGATGGGTTGAAAAATTTGATTTCCATTTTTTTATTTTTGTGTGATTTTGTTGTCAGCACATTCAACTATGTAAAGAACAAAGTATTTCAGAAGAATATTTAATTAATTCAGATCTAGGATGTTATTTTTGTGTTCCCTTTATTTTTTTGAGCAGTGTATATATTTTTTTTATAATGGTGGAAAAGCGCTATTACTCCCAGAAGCACTCCCTCCAGACGCATCAGCGTAGTTGGATCTAATTTTGTACACCCTTAAGACGGTGATTAATTGGCGAGAGGAGTAGAAATTTGCAGTACTATCTACTCCTACACATGTGATATTACCCTTAGCCTTGAGAGATCATGGAACATGTTTGCTATGAGGCAATGGAATTAGATCCTAAGGATTGTATAGATAATAGGAATCCAGCACTTGATTGTGGGTTGTTAATTCCCTATGGGTGTTGCCCTTAAAAGGCTGAACATTTGTAGCTCCTCCCATGGGCGAGAAAGTGGGCAAGAACATACAAAGTCTTCCTCCTCCCCCCCCCCTTGTGGGGAGGACTGATAGGCAGCCACGCCTGCCTTAGGACTTTGTTCCATTCCCTTTCAACAACATGGAGGGAGAAAATGAACTTCACTCAAGCCTAGCCAACACTAGACCTTTCCAGATGATCCTTAAGATCGTCCATAAAGACAGCATTTAGGATTTTCTCATGCATATCTAAGGTAAGCTCAAATACCCAAATCCACCCAGCTTTCCTGGAGTCTAGTGAAAACTTTCTCCACCATCACTGTCCTGTCCTGATGCATATTCAAACAATGTGACTGACCTAAACGCTTCCTCCCAGACTCAATGATCTTCCAAATCTCACCAATAATATGAGAAAACTCTCCATATTTTAACTAATTTTCTATAAAGCAGCATAAGTAAGTCCTCTGGATTTGGAATTCTACTCATCATGGCATCTCACTAGGGGACCAAGGATGATATATTGGTTCATCAGGGCCATTATTTGGACCTCTGGGAGGAGCAATTTCAGGGATTTAGTGCCTAGGAGTACAATGGGGGAGACTTGGTTAAGGTAGGGCAGATGTGGATGTTACAACTGGGGGTGGTAGATGTCATACATCATACAATGATGCAGATATCTCTACACTTTTCTCTGACTGCAACCCAAATAAGTCTGAATAAGGACTAAGAGTCCCTAGATTGATAGGATTGGACATTTCCAATTGGCATCATGGGGCAATCACTGCAGGCACTTTCTTAACTAGTGAAATATACAATTGGGAAAGGTTAATGAATGGAGCCTTGTCTGGAAGGTCACATATGTTAGTATCTTCACAGTCTGCAGATGCATTACCAGTTACCAGCCCACCCTCCCCCCAACCCCCATATGGAGGGGGGGTTAAAATCCTGAGGGGGGTTTCCGTAAGAGCACAGGAGGGGGATGTGAAGGAAAAAGCAAAATACAGATGGGAGGTGTTCCTGTTGAGAGCACATTTCAGAGGGAAAACAGGAAAAGTTACTGTGGAACTACAAGATACAGATTAACCAGCAGAATTTGAGAAAGGGGGATGGGATGCCACATGGTTTCTGTTCTTTGTTCTCTATGGGATTCAAAATCCTCCATCTTGCTAGCAGAAATGCTGATCATTTCTTCAACTTACTTCAATTTCTCTCAGTCACTTCCATAGACAATTTCCACCATAACTCAGCTCGCATCATCCTATTATTATCCTTCAACCAACTTCTCTTTTCCTTCAATACACTTTCCAAAATCCTTCATTTAGCCTACCGGTTTCTGGCATATCAATTGCACACATTAACAATTTTAACTTAATAACAAAAACCTTAGTTTCGATATGTAGCCTCTAGGGGGAATTCTTGCACAATACTACGTATTTCCGGATAATACCGGATATCTCTGCTACACTGTATGACTTTCTTGCATCAACCGAGCTGCTGTTAACATCCCCTCACTATATAACATTAGAGTTACCCATTTTATATGTTAATATTTTAGTAATATTCTAGATTATTCCTAGTCGTGGAAACCACAAACTTTTTTAACCTAGATTCTTTTTAAATGGTAAATGACAAAATTTTTAACCTAGATTCTTCCTAATTGGGAATTCACATAAAAAAACGAAAGCAACAGAAAAAAATTCTAACTAAAAGTCATCCAATTAGGGGAACTCAAAACTATATAATCTAGATTCTTCCGAATAGGGGAACTCAATACTATATAATCTAGATTCATCCGATTTGGGAATACAATCCTTCCTTTTTCCAAAAACTCTAGTCAGAGTCTGGCTGTGATCTAATTCTACGTCACAGGATATGCAACTATCAGCTGTCTAACAACTTCTGCTTAGTTCCAGCATGTCCTACCACATGAAAAGCCACACAAAGAAGGAATACTCAAATGGGTTCTTTCGTTCTAAAGCAGTGGTCCCCAACCTTTTTTGTCCAGGACCAGTTTCATGTAAGACAATTTTTCCAGGGACCGGATGGGGTGGGGGGGTTCTGGGGTGGGGCTTAGGGGTGGGCAGGGTTTATGGGGGTGCTGGTCGGCGCTGACTGATTCACGCGCATGACAAAACACAAGGTGCATATTAAAATATATAACGATTACATTTATTATTTAAATGTGACTCCAAAAAAAAAGTATTGCAACACCAATTCGATACCATGAAAAAAAAAATACTCACACGTTAACCACATGTTGCATGGTTGCAAGTATTTTTTCATTTTAACTTTTTGCAAAGTATCAATTGCCCATTATGTGAGGAGGTACTTAATGGGGTCACTTACTATTAACGTGAAGCAAATAGAGGTCTAAATTGATAAAGCCTTGTGCCTCATATTAATAGTAACACCAGCGAGTACTTCCTGACATAATGGACATTGAGCAGCATGGGGTTAATGTGTAGGCTGGTGTTGGGTATTACAGTATAATAAGGTTACTGGCTATTAATGTGAGGCACATGAAGTCTAAATTGATGAAACCATGTGCCACATATTAATAGCAACCTCGTCAAGTACCCCGCTTAACATAATGGACAACATGGGGTTAATGGCATCAGGTACTTGCTGTTAATATGAGGCACATTGTTTTATCAATTTGGACATGCATGTGCCTCACATTAATAGTAAGAAATCTCATTATGTGTACCTCCTATTAATGGTTAACCCAATGTTGCCCATTATTTGATGATGTGCTTGGGGACCACATACTTTTAATCTGAGGTACATGAGGGTACTAATGTAATAGCACTATGTACATCAGATTAATAATAGGTGACCCCATCTGTGGGACAGTGTGTGGGTACCTGCGCTTTCCAGATCACTAATGGCTGGGGACTGGTCTGAGAACACAAGAGTCAGGAGGAGGAGGCTGCCGCTGCTGCCGTTTGCCGAGCACACTAGCTGAGACGGTGCAGCGGTAAACCCTCCCCCGTCCCTCCTCCTACTTTAATATTAGACATATTCATTGGTGGCAGCGGTGCGGCGCTTCAGAGCCCGCTCATTGTATTGGGCTCTGCAGCGGCCGCGTCATAGGAGGGAGGGATTCCCTCCGTCCCTCCCTCTGTCTCCACAAATGTTGGCAACATGTACACGTCAGGCGCGTCTGTGCTCCTCTCTCCTCTGCGGCCCGGCAACATATCTCCCAGGGCCCGGTCTTGGGCCGCGGCCCGGCGGTTGGGGACCGCTGTTCTAAAGGACAGATCAGCTTAATTTGATTTGAACCCTTCTATCGCGATAACACCAATTCAACTCTTGAGAACCCACTTGGGCAAAAGGCTCAGAGAAGTTTTTGTAACAATAAAACTTCTTACCTTGCTAGCTTGTGACCTCGTCTGATGGTTTTGCGCAAGTCCTCTCGTGCGTTTGAATCAGAAGTTAACGCAAGCTGTCTGCCCACCCATTAATGCCAAATTGTCATTGCAATTCATACGATTTCCTTCTTCTTTGTGTGGTGCCAAATTAATTAGAAGTATGCACGTGCTATACTGCTTTCATAATGAGACCAGACACACTAGGTGGTTTCATGGGAAAGCACTTTCTCATCCCCCCGAGCAAGACCCTGTTTATTTGAAAATACATTCACATATATAGCAGACATGAGATCACAAAAGGAGTGTTCCTTAAGAAGAGACTATTGGCTCCTTAACCTGATAGGAGTGGTTTCAGCAACTTCAACTCTGAGTTCATAGGTAGATTTGAAAACTGCAACCTAACTCTAACTCCCCTCTTCCCCCTTGACCTTAAAACAAAGAATGCACACTTGGCTCATACATCTAGTTTGCTGCCATCCATTGGACAAAAATGTGTACTACAGAATGTAGAGAAATAAAATCCATCTCTCACAAATCCCTCCTTTTGCGGGAAATAGACCAAAGGTGAACAGGCAAAAGTGAGACTTTCCTTATTGCTTCACCAGGTCCCCTCAACTCCCTTTCGGGTTTGCCTTGACCTTGTCCTATTTACCCCGAAACCATACTCTAGAGAAAGTTTCCACTGGTTTATATTACGAACACTTCAGACTAGTACTCTATTCTGTTAATCTCCACAATTACCATAGACTGGGTCAGTTCCAGTCAAAGAGAAGATATGTGTAGGATTTGGTCTATAGTGTTAATGACCTTTGAAACTTCTAGATACACATAAAAAGCGCCTGATCCCCACAAACATAAAGCTAACCAAATATATACAGTACAGACCAAAAGTTTGGACACACCTTCTCATTCAAAGAGTTTTCTTTAATTTCATGACTAAAAATTGTAGATTCACACTAAAGGCATCAAAACTATGAATTAACACATGTGGAATTATACACATAACAAACAAGTGTGAAACAACTGAAAATATGTCATATTCTAGGTTCTTCAAAGTAGCCACCTTTTGCTTTGATTACTGCTTTTCACACTCTTGACATTCTCTTAATGAGCTTCAAGAGATAGACCCCTGAAATGGTTTTCACTTCACAGGTGTGCCCTGTCAGGTTTAATAAGTTGGATTTCTTGCCGTATAAATGGGGTTGGGACCATCAGTTGCGTTGAGAAGTCAGGTGGATACACAGCTGATAGTCCTACTGAATAGACTGTTAGAATTTGTATTATGGCAAGAAAAAAGCAGCTAAGTAAAGAAAAATGAGTGGCCATCATTACTTTAAGAAATGAAGGTCAGTCAGTCAGCCGAAAAATTGGGAAAACTTTGAAAGTAAGGGCTATTTGACCATGAAGGAGAGTGATGGGGTGCTGCGCCAGATGACCTGGCCTCCACAGTCACCGGACCTGAACCCAATCGAGATGGTTTGGGGTGAGCTGGACCGCAGAGTGAAGACCAAAGGGCCAACAAGTGCTAAGCATCTCTGGGAACTCCTTCAAGACTGTTGGAAGACCATTTCAGGGGACTACCTCTTGAAGCTCATCAAGAGAATGCCAAGAGTGTGCAAAGCAGTAATCAAAGTAAAAGGTGGCTACTTTGAAGAACCTAGAATATGACATATTTTCAGTTGTTTCACACTTGTTTGTTATGTATATAATTCCACATGTGTTAATTCATAGTTTTGATGCCTTCATAGTCATGAAAATAAAGAAAACTCTTTGAATGAGAAGGTGTGTCCAAACTTTTGGTCTGTACTGTATATACACAATTCGATGTGGCAATTTGACAAAAAAGGAGATCAACCGAATGATCAGCAATAACCCTAAATAGTAACTTACTTCACTGGGGGGCTGTCGAACAGGTATAAGTGCACCTGAGACAGTAACCCCCCAACCAAGGTTGCCAAAGGAAAAACACAAATACAAAAGTCGATAGCTGTACACTGAAGTGAACAAAATTACTCACTTCACTGGGGGGGCTGTCACACAGGTCAGTAGTCACAAATACCTAGGACAGTATACCCCCCGGCCAGGGTCGCTTGAAATCACTTAAGGAAAAAGGCATTACTCACTTCACTGGGGGGGGGGCTGTCAAACAGGTGTAGTGTGAAACACCTTAGACAGTATCCCCCCGGCCGAGTCTGCTTATCGTAGTCTCTGCTGTGGAAGTCAGCACATCCAGTACTAAGATTGGTTTCTTCAAATACTTTAATAAACGAATCTCAACGCGTTTCGGGGTTACACGGAACCCCTTCCTCAGGAGCAAGGTATTCACTAATACATACAAACATAAAAACTCACACATTATATGCGTTCCTAACTCCACCGCATCTTGTTCCCGCACTCGGAGATCGCAGGGGGGCGGGAAGTCGCGTCTAATCACGACTTCCGGTCAAATGGAACGCATCCAAGGGCCGGAAGTCGCGTGTTCACCGCGACTTCCGATTCTGTGGAACGCATGCCGGCTGCACATTGAACGCACGCCGGCTATGGGGAACGTCACTTCCGCCTAGGTGCGCTCCAAGTAGTGGAACGCACCGGCATGGGGAGTGATAGAGGGAGGGGCCTGTGAGTATCGGCATCCCTCACTTTATGATGGCATTTTACCACTATAGTGGTGCCGCATATGGTGAGTAAACACCATACAATATAAAAATTGATTGAAAAAATATAAAATGAACTGTAGGATTTAGAAAATATATATATATGTTAAAAATTGTTATTATTAAAAAATATATCTATCTCCTATAGGACCCCCTAATATAAATTGTTTCATAATGTTGACTGAAAGCAAGGGTAATAGATGCGTGGGTGTAGAGCAGGGGTCTCCAAACCCCGGCCCGCGGGCCACAACCGGCCCGCTTGTGCGTTCGATCCGGCCCGCCCGCAGCTGACAGGTTGCAGGAACGAAAGCCGCACAACCGCCCATGCTGTCACGCTGTGCTTTTTGATTGGCTGCTGGGACCGCCGATGTCCCGGCAACCAGTGACGTCACAGGTGCGGCACCTCCCCTCTTCCCGCCCGCTGTTTGAAATAACAAATCCACGTGTGTAGCAGCGGGCGGGAGTCGGGACTCAGGAGTCCAAGAAGAAAAAAAAAAGAAGAGGAGCAGAAGCCGGCTACAGCGGAGGCAAGTGTTGCACAACGCTGATGGGGACACAATGGGGAACGCTGACATTGCTGTGCTGCGCTGATGGGGACACAAGCTGCTGAGGACACATACTGATGGGGATATTGCTGTGCTGCTGGGGACACTGCTGATGGGGACTTTGCTGTGCTGATGGGGACATTGCTGTTCTGATGGGGACACCGTTGATGAGGACACGGGTGTCCCCATCAATGGTGTCCCCATCAGCACAGCAATGTCCCCATCAGAGGTGTCCCCATCAGCGATGATGGGCACACTGCTGATGGGGACAATTCTGTTCTGATGGGGACATTGCTGGGGACACCGCTGTTTGGCACACTGCTGATGGGGACATGGGTGTCCACATCAATGGTGTCCCCATCAGGATAGCAATGTCCCCATCAGCGGTAACCCCATAATCGATGTCCCCATCAGCACAGCAATGTCCCCATCAGAGGTGTCCCCATCAGCGGTGATGGGGACACATGCTGCTGGGGACACCGCTGACAGGGACATTGCTGTGCTGATGGGATGTTGCGGTGGACACTGCTGATGGGGACATTGCTGTTCTGATGGGACATTGCTGGGGACACCGCTGATGGGGACATGGGTATCCCCATCAGCGGTGACCCATCATCGGTTTCCACATCAGCACAGCGGCGTCCCCATCAGCAATGATGGGGACGCTGCTAATGTGGAAACTGCTGATGTGAACATTGCTGTGCTGATGGGGACATTGCTGAGGACACCGCTGATTGGCACACTGCTGATGGGGACAAAGGTGTCCCCATCAATGGTGTCCCCATCAGTACAGCAATGTCCCCATCAGCGTCCCCATTCTGATGGGGACATTGCTGTTCTGATGGGGACACCACTGATAGGGACACGGGTGTCCCCATCAACCGCGTCCCCAAAGGCAGTGTCCTCATCAGTGGTGTCCCCATCAGCTGCTAATGGGGACTCCGCTGATGGGGACATTGCTGTTCTGATGGGGACATCATTAATGGGGACATTGCTGTGCTGATGCTGACATTGCTGTTCTGATGGGAACATTGCTGTGCTGATGGGGACACCGCTGATGGGGACATTGCTGTGCTGATGGGGACACCGCTGATGGGGACCTTGCTGTGCTGATGGGGACAACGCTGATAGGGACACGGGTGTCCCCATCAATGGTGTCCCCATCAGTGGTGTCCCCATCAGCACAGCAATGTCCCCAACAGCAGCGTCCCCATCAGTGGTGTCCCCATCAGCACAGCAATGTCCCCAACAGCAGCGTCCCCATCAGTGGGTGTCCCCATGATGGGAATATTGTTTTTCTGATGGGAATATTGTTTTTTTTGATGGGAATATTTTTTTTTTAATGGGAATATTGCTTTTCTGATGGGGACATTGCTGTTCTGATTTGGCCATTGCTGTCCCCATCAATGGTGTCCCCATCAGCCGCGTCCCCAACAGCAGTGTCCCCATCAGTGGTGGCCCCTATCAGCTGCTAATGGGGACTCCGCTGATGGGGACATTGCTGTTCTGATGGGGACATCGTTGATGGGGACATTGCTGTGCTTAAGGGTGACACGGCTGATGGGGACATTGCTGTGCTGATGCTGACATTGCTGTGCTGATGCTGACATTGCTGTGCTGATGGGGACATTGCTGTGCTGATGGGGACATTGTTGTGCTGATGCTGACATTGCTGTGCTGATGCTGACATTGCTGTGCTGATGGGGACATTGCTGTGCTGATGGGGACATTGCTGTGCTGATGGGGACATTGCTGTGCTGATGGGGACATTTCTGTGCTGATGGGGACATTGTTGTGCTGATGCTGACATTGCTGTGCTGATGCTGACATTGCTGTGCTGATGGGGACATTGCTGTGCTGATGGGGACATTGCTGTGCTGATGGGGACATTGTTGTGCTGATGCTGACATTGCTGTGCTGATGGGGACATTGCTGTGCTGATGGGGACATTGCTGTGCTGATGGGGACATTGCTGTGCTGATGGGGACATTGCTGTGCTGATGGGGACATTGCTGTGCTGATGGGGACATTGTTGTGCTGATGCTGACATTGCTGTGCTGATGCTGACATTGCTGTGCTGATGCTGACATTGCTGTGCTGATGCTGACATTGCTGTGCTGATGGGGACATTGCTGTGCTGATGGGGACATTGCTGTGCTGATGGGGACATTGCTGTGCTGATGGGGACATTGCTGTGCTGATGGGGACATTTTTGTGCTGATGGGGACACCGCTGATAGGGACACGGGTGTCTTTGCGTTGTTTTGCTAAAGTTTTTTCTCTTTTGTTCTCAGTCATATCATGCTGATTACAAAAACGATCCATGTAAAATATATACATTTAATTTAATACATAACTGATTTTTTTTTCCGGCCCCCGAATACTTGTAAAATCTTCAATGTGGCCCTCCTGTTGAAAAGTTTGGAGACCCCTGGTGTAGAGGAACACAAGATGCATGTATAAAAATCATAATGTAATTCATAATAAATAATTGACAATAAAATTATATCAATACATTAAAATATGATCTTTCCGAGTGATAGATAAAAGTAAAATATAAAAAAAACAAGGACACCTACAGTGGGGGAAATAATTATTTGACCCCTCACTGATTTTGTAAGTTTGTCCAATGACAAAGAAATGAAAAGTCTCAGAACAGTATCATTTCAATGGTAGGTTTATTGTAACAGTGGCAGATAGCACATCAAAAGGAAAATCGAAAAAATAACTTTAAATAAAAGATAGCAACTGATTTGCATTTCATTGAGTGAAATAAGTATTTGAACCCTCTAACAAAAAAAGACTTAATACTTGGTGGAAAAACCCTTGTTTGCAAGCACAGAGGTCAAACGTTTCTTGTAATTGATGACCAAGTTTGCGCACATTTTAGGAGGAATGTTGGTCCACTCCTCTTTGCAGATCATCTCTAAATCCCTAAGGTTTCGAGGCTGTCTCTGTGCAACTCTGAGCTTGAGCTCCCTCCATAGGTTTTCGATTGGATTAAGGTCCGGAGACTGACTAGGCCACTCCATGACCTTAATGTGCTTCTTCTTGAGCCACTCCTTTGTTGCCTTTGCTGTATGTTTTGGGTCATTGTCGTGCTGGAACACCCATCCACGACCCATTTTCAGTTTCCTGGCAGAGGGAAGGAGGTTGTCGCTCAGGATTTCACGATACATGGCTCCGTCCATTTTCCCGTTTATGCGAATAAGTTGTCCTGTGCCCTTAGCAGAAAAACACCCCCAAAGCAAAATGTTTCCACCCCCATGCTTGACGGTGGGGACGGTGTTTTGGGGGTCATAGGCAGCATTTTTCTTCCTCCAAACACAGCGAGTTGAGTTAATGCCAAAGAGCTCTATTTTGGTCTCATCAGACCACAGCACCTTCTCCCAGTCACTCTCTGAATCATTCAGGTGTTCATTGGCAAACTTCAGACGGGCCTGCACATGTGCCTTCCTGAGCAGGGGGACCTTGCGAGCCCTGCAGGATTTTAATCCATTGCGGTGTAATGTGTTTCCAATGGTTTTCTTGGTGACTGTGGTCCCTGCTAATTTGAGGTCATTAACTAACTCCTCCCGTGTAGTTCTAGGATGCTTTTTCACCTTTCTCAGAACCATTGACACCCCACGAGGTGAGATCTTGCGTGGAGCCCCAGAGCGAGGTCGATTGATGGTCATTTTGTGCTCCTTCCATTTTCGAACAATCGCACCAACAGTTGTCACCTTCTCTCCCAGCTTCTTGCTAATGGTTTTGTAGCCCATTCCAGCCTTGTGCAGGTCTACAATTTTGTCTCTGACATCCTTGGACAGCTCTTTGGTCTTTCCCATGTTGGAGAGTTTGGAGTCTGCTTGATTGATTGATTCTGTGGACAGGTGTCTTTTATACAGGTGACTAGTTAAGACAGGTGTCCTTAATGAGGGTGACTAATTGAGTAGAAGTGTCTAACCACTCTGTGGGAGCCAGAACTCTTAATGGTTGGTAGGGGTTCAAATACTTATTTCACTCAATGAAATGCAAATCAGTTGCTATCTTTTATTTAAAGTTATTTTTTCGATTTTCCTTTTGATGTGCTATCTGCCACTGTTACAATAAACCTACCATTGAAATGATACTGTTCTGAGACTTTTCATTTCTTTGTCATTGGACAAACTTACAAAATCAGTGAGGGGTCAAATAATTATTTCCCCCACTGTATATCGGCACAATCTTCACTGTGAATGTATAAAATGCTAATAATGTATAGATAACCCATAAAATCATGGAATCCCTTCCCCTGATAAATATCCATTCTCTCTGTCCGAAAATTTGTAGTTGGCGTATTCCAACGCCTCATTGAGACTAAACGGTGTAAGTGTGTTTTAATTTGTAGATCCAAAACATCTCCTTTCTTGATAATGTCTGATATGATTGTGGGACCCATTTCAGCGGAGTGACTTTTAAACCCTTTGAGTCCCCCTCATGATGAAATGAAAAATGTTTAGATACACTATGTGTAGTTACCTTCCGTTTTATATTTGAACGATGCTCGTTCATACGCTCCCTCAAAGTTTGTATAGTACGACCTACATATAGTAGCTTACAGGGGCATTCTAGTAGGTAAATAACATAAGAGGTGTTACAATTCATTGCGTGTTTTAGGGGAATCGGTTCTTTTGGTGGTGGGAGGATCAATGTTTTTCCACAGTGTATCATTTGGCAACATTTACATTTTCTTGAGCCGCATTTGGAAGATCCTACAATGGTCATCGGACCTTTATAATCAATTTGTATAGTTTTTTGTATAGTTTTTTGGGGGAGTTTTGGACAAGAAGGTGCTAACATATTTTTTAGCGTTTTTGCTCTACGAAAAGTTAGAGTAGGAGCTGGTGGGATGGTTTTTTCCATAATTGGATCCTTCAACAGGATTTTCCAGTGATTATTGATTATTTTCCTAATGTCTGCGTGATGGTTATTAAAACTAGTAATTAGACTTACGTTGGTAAATTTTTGTTGGGTTTCTTTTGTTATGGTTTTTGTAAGTCTTTCTTTTTGACTTTCTTTCAGGATCCTAGCTTCAGATTCTGATATTAGTTTGTTAGGATAACCTTTCTCCTTGAATCTTTCTTTCAGGATGTCTAACTGTTTTTTCATAATAACATTGTCACTGCAGTTTCTGCGGATCCTTTTCATTTGTCCGTAAGGAATATTGGTTTGCCATCTCTGGTGGTGGCAGCTTTTGAAGTTAAGATAACTGTTAGTATCAACTTTTTTGAAATGAGTTTTTGTAGTTATTTTCTTATTAATAATTTCTATATGCAAATCTAAAAATATGGCCTCCATGTTGTGATGGTCTACAGTAAACTTAAGGTTCCACTTGTTTTTTGTTTATTGTATCTACATAAGAAATCAACTCATTTACTCCCCCTTCCCATATTAGGATAATGTCATCGATGTAACGCTTGTAAAACCGAATGTTTGGATGTGTCAAAAGCCCGATATCTCTCTCGAATCCCCCCATGAATAGGTTTGCGTATGCTGGCGCGAATTTAGTCCCCATTGCCGTACCCTTTTTCTGTTGGTATATTGTGTTTTGAAAAGAAAAGTAATTATGTTTAAGGATAAAATCTATGGATTTTAGTATAAAAGATCTTTGTGTAATTGGCATCAGGGGATCTGAGTTAAGAACTTTTTCTATTTCTCTAAGTTCAAGGTCATGTGGAATATTACTGTATAGCGAGCATACATCCAGTGTAGCCCAGAGGAAGTGGTTCTCCCATTTCAGAGTTTGAAGATGTGAGGTGTCACGTAGATAGGATGGTAGATCTAAAACATATTTTTGCAAGATTCCATCTACATATTCTGAAAGATTAGTGGTTAATGATCCTATGCCCGAAATGATGGGCCTTCCTGGAGGTTCTATTATGGATTTGTGTATTTTTACAGATGTACTTATCAGACCAAAACCAAGTGTCCTATCTGTCATCTGTCTTACAGTCCACTATATTGCAAAAGTCAACTTAGTTGTTCCTGACTCATCTTGATAATATAACACTGTTGGAATTTGATTTGACTGTGATTTCCCCCTTGTATAATATTGAACAAACAATACAACATGAAACAAAACATTAAGGCTCTTATAGTCCTGGCACTTGATTGCAATATGACACGTAGATCCAATCAGGCTCTCCTTCCAATTCCACAGCAGTGGCGGTGGTTATTAGGACTTGATGTAGATCTTCAAACCATAGCTCTAGGACTTTACACACGTCTCTCGTTTCACCACTACCCAATCTCCTGATTGTAAAGAATAAATTGCTTCTATACAGTCTGGATTCTAGAAAACAACTAAAACGTGGAAATATACATTAGATAATCAATTTGTGCAACAGACAACATAATTTGGAAAAACTACTATGCTGTATCTGGAGCTGTTGTGGGAAATAGAGACCTAATCTAGGGGTATTTCCAAAGAGTGCTTCATAAGGACTTAGGCCTATCTTCCGGTTACATGTGTACCGGATGGAGAAAAACCACAGTGGTAGGTACTCTCACCTCAGTCAGTATCTTTTAACTGTAGCCTTTGCTACAGGCCAAATCTCCGAATATCCTGGAAAAAGATCAATACAGACTTATTCACACTGTTCCACCTTTGTTCTGAATGTAGTCAATCTGCAGTCTCTGAAATGGGTAAGATAACCTTGGCATATGCCTTCCTGGAACCCCCATAGTTCTCCCATCATTATTACAGCATTCACCTTCAACTAACCTAGTGGCAGCATTGTTGATCCCAGGAGCCATCCACCACAGAACCCAATCAAACCTTCTCTCTCTTGATTTGCCCATGTTCTAAATCCATCCTCTTTACGCAGAGTGCCCTCTGAAGGAAGAGTTTCATACCAACTTTCCAGAGTCCATTCTCAATCATCACTTCTACGTTTATCCTTTGATGTTTCCTTTCAGCCTCTATAGCCTGTATCTGAAAAAGACAAACTTTTTGGAAGTCCACTGGCCCTAAGCTATCCCGTATCACGCACACTTCCAGCGTAGACTTCAGGTAATAGTTTCAGGGATGTGGAAAAAAAAAAAAAAACTACTTCTTGAAGGACTAATTTGGGGCCCGATCTACTTGTCCCTCATAACAATCTACTTGTCCTGATACATAAAATAATTTTAAATCAAAACCATATTTCAATGCACCGCCACGCTTCCTTATGCAGGGAGGTGGCTGGCTTGCGTTCCAGTCTTTGTGGTGTGAAATGACTCTAAGTTTAGTCCTCGTTCACACCAGATGATTCTGTCCAGAATGCACTACATCGCGGCCAGCTCACTATGTTGTGGGGCAGGAGGGGGCGTGACGATCCATTGAAGTGTATGGAATCGTAGCCACAGCCGCAGGCGATCGGATGCATGGGATCGCAAGGCCGAATTATGCCTGAGGTCCGGTAAAAATGCTGCTTGCAGGCATAATGTGCCTTGCGATCCTGTGCAGCCGATCGTATTGCAGCCGTTGGGCATGGTTATGGTGCCAATTACTTCAACAGACCACTACGCCCCCTCCTGCCCCACAATATAGTTAGCCGGGCGCAGTGTGGTGCAGTGCATTCTGGACAGAATCAGGCCGGAACGCACTGCCGGGTGTGAACGAGGCCTTAATGTGATCACAGCAATTAGTTTAGTGCACACTCTTGCTCTTAGCACATTACTACCCGTACCTCTAGGTGGTTTAGGCAAATTAGCTGCTGATGTGGCATGGAAAGGACCCCCCTCACCTTCCCAGTTTGACAACACCTGCAGAAAGGGGGTCCTCTTAAGGGATGCTGGCAGAGTTGAGAGTTCTATCAATGCCCCTGGCTCTGTTAACGGATCTGTCACTGCTCCTCCCCCCGAGCCGGTGACGTGACAGAACCTTTCATTGCTCCACCCCTCCAGCTCTGTCATTTCTTCTTCCCCACCACGCACCCCCTCACCCCCCGCCGCTCTGTCACCACGGCTGAGTCACTGCTCTACGCCCACTGCTCAGTCACTGCTAGTGTTGAGCAATCTCGGTGAAGTTCGTGTACAGCCGAACTTCAGGTCAAAGTTCGCGTTTGGGACCTGAACTTCACCCCGGATCCCATTAAAGGGTTTCTACCACCAGAAATACTGTTATGTAGCTGACTGACATTAGCGATGCACTAATGTCAGCACTACATAACAGTATGTTTCTAACATTAGTCCCTGCAGCCGTTTTTGTAAAAAATTCACTTATTATATGCTAATGAGCCTCTAGGTTGTTGTGCCTTTTCATAGGTAAATGCATTGATATCCAATTATTCTAGTCAAGATGGATGTTCATTTCCTTTAAGAGCCATGCTCGACTATATTTACAATTTTGTATGTCTTGAGT
Organism: Bufo bufo; assembly: GCF_905171765.1. Classification (NCBI taxonomy): domain Eukaryota; kingdom Metazoa; phylum Chordata; class Amphibia; order Anura; family Bufonidae; genus Bufo; species Bufo bufo. Next base: position 125,308,165 of record NC_053396.1, read on the forward strand.
AGGCCAAAGTAAGGTCATACAAAGGTTTCTACTTCAGTGTTATTCTTCTCATGAATGTACCAGTCTGAGAAGAGGCCTCTCCTTGTCTACTTTTAAATTTATGACGGGAGATAAAGATAAGCTCTATGCAGCTGGTGATAATTACCTATACAATTAGATATTTATTAATGAAGCAAAATATATAATTCATGTATTCATTTAATGAGCCTTAGTTAGTCCTTAGCATAAGACAATCAGTAGGACATATATATATATATATATATATATATATATATATACAGTACAGACCAAAAGTTTGGACACACCTTCTCATTCAAAGAGTTTTCTTTATTTTCATGACTATGAAAATTGTAGATTCACACTGAAGGAATCAAAACTATGAATTAACACATGTGGAATTATATACATAACAAACAAGTGTGAAACAACTGAAAATATGTCATATATTCTAGGTTCTTCAAAGTAGCCACCTTTTGCTTTGATTACTGCTTTGCACACTCTTGGCATTCTCTTCATGAGCTTCAAGAGGTAGTCCCCTGAAATGGTTTTCACTTCACAGGTGTGCCCTGTCAGGTTTAATAAGTGGGATTTCTTGCCTTATAAATGGGGTTGGGACCATCAGTTGCGTTGAGGAGAAGTCAGGTGGATACACAGCTGATAGTCCTACTGAATAGACTGTTAGAATTTGTATTATGGCAAGAAAAAAGCAGCTAAGTAAAGAAAAACGAGTGGCCATCATTACTTTAAGAAATGAAAGTCAGTCAGTCAGCCGAAAAATTGGGAAAACTTTGAAAGTAAGGGCTATTTGACCATGAAGGAGAGTGATGGGGTGCTGCGCCAGATGACCTGGCCTCCACAGTCACCGGACCTGAACCCAATCGAGATGGTTTGGGGTGAGCTGGACCGCAGAGTGAAGGCAAAAGGGCCAACAAGTGCTAAGCATCTCTGGGAACTCCTTCAAGACTGTTGGAAGACCATTTCAGGTGACTACCTCTTGAAGCTCATCATGAGAATGCCAAGAGAGTGCAAAGCAGTAATCAAAGCAAAAGGTGGCTACTTTGAAGAACCTAGAATACGACATATTTTCAGTTGTTTCACACTTGTTTGTTATGTATATAATTCCACATGTGTTAATTCATAGTTTTGATGCCTTCATAGTCATGAAAATAAAGAAAACTCTTTGAATGAGAAGGTGTGTCCAAACTTTTGGTCTGTACTGTATATATATATACAGTACAGACCAAAAGTTTGGACACACCTTCTCATTCAAAGAGTTTTTTCTTTATTTTCATGACTATGAAGGCATCAAAACTATGAATTAACACATGTGGAATTATATACATAACAAACAAGTGTGAAACAACTGAAAATATGTCATATTCTAGGTGGTTCTTCAAAGTAGCCACCTTTTGCTTTAATTACTGCTTTGCACACTCTTGGCATTCTCTTGATGAGTTTCAAGAGGTAGTCCCCTGAAATGGTCTTCCAACTGTCTTGAAGGAGTTCCCAGAGATGCTTAGCACTTGTTGGCCCTTTTGCCTTCACTCTGCGGTCCAGCTCACCCCAAACCATCTCGATTAGGTTCAGGTCCGGTGACTGTGGAGGCCAGGTCATCTGGCGCAGCACCCCATCACTCTCCTTCATGGTCAAATAGCCCTTACTTTCAAAGTTTTCCCAATTTTTCGGCTGACTGACTGACCTTCACTTCTTAAAGTAATGATGGCCACTGGTTTTTCTTTACTTAGCTGCTTTTTTCTTGCCATAATACAAATTCTAACAGTCTATTCAGTAGGACTATCAGCTGTGTATCCACCTGACTTCTCCTCAACGCAACTGATTGTCCCAACCCCATTTATAAGGTAAGAAATCCCACTTATTAAACCTGACAGGGCACACCTGTGAAGTGAAAACCATTTCAGGGGACTACCTCTTGAAGCTCATCAAGAGAATGCCAAGAGTGTGCAAAGCACTAATCAAAGCAAAAGGTAGCTACTTTGAAGAACCTAGAATATGACATATTTTCAGTTGTTTCACACTTGTTTGTTATGTATATAATTCCACATGTGTTAATTCATAGTTTTGATGCCTTCAGTGTGAATCTACAATTTTCATAGTCATGAAAATAAAGAAAACTCTTTGAATGAGAAGGTGTGTCCAAACTTTTGGTCTGTACTGTATATATATTACTTTATATTATATTGTTATATGTTATGAAAACAACATGTATCCAGTATACTGTATATATATTTCTCATTAGGAGAATCTTTGTCTCTAAAAGAGTGTCTGTGAAGATGTGTGTTTTGTAACAATTATTCAGATCTTTGGTATGATATCTCTGTGAGAAAACAAGGCCATTCAAGTTATTTATGATCCATAAATTAACAGTGTGAGAAACATTCAGAGAGACGCCAAGAGGTCTGTCTCTAATTGCTACAAGTGTCAGAATTAATCCCTATAGCTTTGAATTAAAGCTTCTAAGGTCAAAATGTATATTCAGACTTACATAAATTAATCCTTTATACTATGATGCAGATAGCTTACACAGCAGTGCCACCTAGGTATCAGTAGGTGACATTACAATAGTAGCAAAACCACCATCCCCGAATCCCAAGACCTCTGCAACGACATCTCGAAATTTTTTAAACAAAAAGTTGATGACATCCAAAACGACATCCTGCTAGCTCAACAGGCAACTGTCCCCCCCATGGAGAACAACGTGACAAACCCTACCCACACCTTCACTCTATGCCCATTAAAACTTGAGGACCTAACTAAAAGCATGAAAAACATGTCCAAAGCAACTTATCCCCTCTCCAATATCCAAACTAAATCTCTTATTGAATGCACGACCACCATTGCCCTGTTAATTCTAACAATTATAAATGACTCCTTTCTCAGTGGTAACATCCCCGAGACTCTCAAGTTAGGAATCATAACCCCCCTCCTCAAGAAACCAGGAGCAGACATAAATATGATGGCCAACTTCAGACCGATTACCAACATCCACCTAATAGCTAAAATCATGGAGATAGCAGTGGCAAGCCAACTCCAGCTGCACGTAGAAAAGCATCGACTCCTAGATGAACATCAGTCGGGCTTCAGGCCAACACACAGCACGGAATCAGCCTTTGGGATGAAGCCCTAGGGGTCGCTGACGATGGAGGGGGGACCTGGCTGGTTCTCATAGACATGTCGGCAGCCTTCGACACTATCAGCCATCCCATCCTCCTAAATAGATTAAAAGCTGACATTGGAGTAGATAACCACGGACTTGCCTGGTTTGACTCTTTCCTGAAAAACAGAACTCAGAGAGTCAAACTGGGCTTATTCTTTTCCCCAGTCGAGAAGGTGGAGTGGGGAGTCCCTCAGGGATCTCCCCTCTCGCCATTACTTTTTAACATTTATGTCCGACCTCTGCTCGCCATTCTGAAGGAGTATAACATCAGCTATGAGTCTTATGCGGACGATACACAGATCCTTTTGAGAGTATCGAAATCCGCTGATGACTATAAACTCACGCAAGAAGGACTAAATAAGGCCAGGAACTGGCTAGCACATAACCATCTCAAACTCAACCCGACCAAGACTGAGCTTGTTGCACTACATAAAACACCAGAGGCTGCTGCCCCGTCTATCTTTGGGGAAAACGTTGCCATCGCCACACAAGGAAAGAGTCTGGGGATAATTTTGGATCAAGAAATGAGCCTCCGTCCCCAGATTAAAGAAGTAATACGGAAAGCAAACTTCGCCCTATTCCTTCTAAAAAAAGCCCTACCGTTTCTCCCCAACACATGCAGACAGGTCATGGTGGGAGCGCTAGTCAACTCTCACCTGGACTATGGCAATGCAATGTATGCGGGGCTACCAGAGAAAGATCTGAGAGCTCTGCAACTCTGTCAAAACAGAGCCATCCGGCTCATCAAGAAACTAGATTGGACAGACTCTGTTACAAAAGCACGCAGGGAACTCCACTGGCTCCCAGTGAAAGAGAGAGTGCAGTTTAAGCTGTGCTGCTTAACACACAAAGCCCTCTACAAAACAGGCCCCATTTATCTGCAAAAAAAGATAACACGTTACCATCCTCCCAGAGAACTGAGATCCACCTCAGCCTCCCTTTTGTCGGTGCCAAGAACCCGCCTTAAGACAAGGGGGGACAGACGTTTCTCAGTATTAGCCCCCAAGATCTGGAACTCCCTCCCAGAACATATTAGAACTATACCAGATTACCGGGAATTCAGGAAGCTGGTTAAGACCTGGCTATTTGTGTAGGATGACGTAGGGGCCCACCAATACAGCCGTCCACAAGTGCTTCGATCGGATTGAGTTCCTCTAGAGCGCTATATAAGGACTTAGTAACATAACATAACAAAAGTGCATTCTGGGTAAGGTTATGATGTCACATTTTTATCAATGTCACGCCCATCCGACAATGATTGGAAAGTTCCAAACTAGGAAGGTGTGTCTAACTGATAAGTTTGTGATCATAAACCATGCACAAGGAAAAAAAGGGGAAGGAAATGAAGAGAGAGAGCAGAAGAGAAGTTGAGCTCTCTAGAGGGGTTTATCAAGATGAAAGCCATTGTGAGATGCGCTATGATGGACCACCCAGCTTTCCTAGGAGCAGAAGTGAGATTCCTACTAGGACTTGGTAAGAGACACAGAAAATGATATTTCATTTTATTAAGACTAATTTGATAGTGTGGGTGAAATTATACCATCTAGATTGGCGAATAAATAAATAATTAAATTAATTGATCATCTCCATATTGAGATGTAGTCTTAGGATATTGTGAGGCTTCATTCTACCTGCATAAGAATCTAGACTCATAATTTAGCAAAGCATTAAATAATTGCTTTTATATATATATATATATATATATATATATATATATTGATAGAACATTCTTCGCCAAGCTAAGTGATGGATTCCCACAGGAAAGACTTGTTTCAAGTCCTTCCTGTTTAAGATCCTAGATCCCTGTTATTTGTCTTAATAGTCTTACCAAAGTTATATATGTGAAAATAGTCCAGGATAGGGCGGAAGGATACAGTTATCTCTTCTAAGTTATATCCTTGAATGGATTTGCCCATCTTGAAGTCATGTGATGTGTAGTTGGTTAGAGGGGGGCAGAATGTATTTAGCATTCTATATTGATGTCTAGGATTAGACATGCCCATCTTGATATCATAAGGTTTTCTCTGAACAGAAGTAATGTATATAACTTATGTTCCTACTTTGATATCCTAACCTAATAATAGCTTGGTTATAATGTGACAAGTTATTTCCACTCACATGTATTGTTAAGCTTGTAATGCTTTATATTAACGCTATATATATTCATTTGCATGTATCATTGTGTTTATTTACTTATATATGTTTATAATCTTGTAACCAATAAATCTGCATATTTTTATAATACCTGTGTATTATTGTATAATGCAGAACTACATTTTATCATTAACGTCATCTCACGTCAAAAATAACTTATTTATCTGAGGAAATAGTCGGACTCGGATGTGAATTGTATCAATTAGGTTGTCTACAATTCACCAGGTCATGATTTTAAGAATTTCTGACAAATTTTATAAATTTTATTTTTTTATGATTAATTATTTTTATGACCATAATTAATAATTCTTAATTGAATCATTACCCCCCGACAAGGTGCTATGTGGGCGTAAAATCAGCACCTAGAGGCTCCGTCCACTCACCCATTATCCCGCCCAGGTCTCCTGTTCTGCCCGCCCCGCTCCTCTTGATTGATGCCACGGTCCACCGCATCATTGATGAAATCCCGCGCCTGCGCCGTTTACTTCTGTCTTCGGCGCAGTGAGTGAAGGCCGCTCTCCTGATGCCGGCTTCCTCACTGGGACGTAGTCGGCGCAGGCGCATTGAGGAATCCGGCACCAGGAGCGCATTATTCACTCACTGCGCCGAAGACAGAAGTGAACGGCGCAGGCGCGGGATTTCGTCAATGATGCGGTGGACCGTGGCATCAATCAAGAGGAGCGGGGCAGGCAGAACAGGGGACCTGGGCGGGATAATGGGTGAGCGGATGGAGCCTCTAGGTGCTGATTTTATGCCCACATAGCACCTAGAGGCTCATTAGCATATAATAAAAGTGAATTTTTTACAAAAACGGCTGCAGGGACTAATGTTAGAAACATACTGTTATGTAGTGCTGACATTAGCGCATCGCTAATGTCAGTCAGCTACATAACAGTATTTCTAGTGGTAGAAACCCTTTAAAGTCAATGGGGACCCGAACTTCACTTTATTATTTTCCGTTATAACATGGTTATAACGGAAAATAATACTATTAGCTTTTTCAGATCTGAGTTTTCACGATTGTGAAGACTCCGATCCGATGGTATATTCTAAACCTGAGGCGTTCCCATGGTGATGGAGACGCACTTCTGACAGGGCGCTGGCATCAGCGGCACCTGAGGGGTTAATTGCGCGGACGGCAGCTCCCTGTTAGAGGTCGGGTCCCGGGAATGTTATACAATGTTTGCATTGGTGGGCAGTGCGCCCCCCCCTCCCCCCCCCGGTATTAAAATCATTGGTGGGCAGTGCGCTTCCCCCCCTTCCCTGGTATTAACTCCTTAAGGACCGGGCTCATTTTCACCTTAAGGACCATGCCATCTTTTGCAAATCTGACCAGTGTCACTTTATGTGGTGATAACTTTAAAACGCTTTGACTTATCCAGGCCATTCTTCGTCACATATTGTACTTCACTGGTAAAATGGAGTAAAAAAAAAAACATTTTTATTTATTAAAAAATACCAAATTTACCAAACATTTGGAAAAATTTGCTAATTTCCAAGTTTCAATTTCTTTACTTCTATAATACATAGTAATACCTACAAAAATAGTTATTACTTTAAATTCCCCATTTGTCTACTTCATGTTTGGATCATTTTGGGAATGACATTTTATTTTTTGGGGACGTTAAAAGGCTTAGAAGTTTAGAAGCAAATCACTTTGTGAGGCTTACATAGTAAAAACCACCAAAAAATGACCCCATTCTAGAAACTACACCCCCTCAAGGTATTCAAAACTGATTTTACAAACGTCGATAACCCTTTAGGTGTTCCACAAGAGTTAATGGCAAATAGAGATAAAATTTCAGAATTTAGATTTTTTTTTTGGCCAATTTTCCATTTTAATCCATTTTTTCCAGTAACAAAGCAAGGGTTAACAGCCAAGCAAAACTCAATATTTATTGCCCTGATTCTGTAGTTTGCAGAAAAAACCTATATGTGGCCATAAACTACTGTACGGGCACACGGTAGGGCATAGAGGGAAATGTGCGCAGTATGGTTTTTGGAAGCCAGATTTTGCTGGACTGGTTTATTTACACCATGTCCAATTTGAAGCCCCCCTGATGCACCCCTAGAGTAGAAACTCCTTAAGTGACCCCATTTAAGAAACTACACCCCTCAAGGTATTCAAAACTGATTTTACAAACGTTGTTAACCCTTTAGGTGTTCCACAAGAGTTATTGGCAAATGGAGATGAAATTTCAGAATTTAAATTTTTGGGCAAATTTTCATTTTATTCCATTTTTTCTAGTAACAAAGCAAGGGTTAACAGCCAAACAAAACTCAATATTTATTGCAGAAACACCCCATATGTGGCCATAAACTACTGTACGGGCACACGGTAGGGCGTAGTGGTAAAGATGCGCCATGTGGTTTTTGGAAGGCAGATTTTGCTGGACTGGTTTATTTACACCATGTCCCATTTGAAGCCCCCCTGATGCACCCCTAGTGTAGAAACTCCATAAAAGTGACCCCATTTTGGAAACTACAGGATAAGGTGGCAGTTTTTTTGGGACTATGTTTAGGGTACATATGACTTTTGGTTGCTCTATATTACATTTTGTGAGGCAAGGTTACCAAAAATAGAAATTCAGAAATTTCATCTCCATTTGCCATAAACTGTTGAAGAACACCTTAAGGGTTAATAAAGTTTGTAAAGTCAGTTTTGAATACCTTGAGGGGTGTAGTTTCTTAGATGGTGTCACTTTTATGGAGTTTCTACTCTAGGGGTGCATCAGGGGTTCTTCAAATGGGACATGGTGCAAAAAAAAAACTCCATAAAAATCTGCCTTCCAGAAACCATACGGCGTTCCTTTTCTTCTGCGCCATGCCGTTTGGCAATACAGCAGTTTCTGACCACATATGGGGTGTTTCTGTAAACTGCAGAATCAGGGTAATAAATATAAAGTTTTGTTTGGCTGTTAACCCTTGCTTTGTTACTGGAATAAAACGGTTTAAAATGGAAAATTTGGCAAAAAATAGCTGTTTTAGCACCGTTTCTATTTTATTTTTTTGACCGTGTTCATCTGAGGGGTTAGGTAATGAGGTATTTTTATAGAGCAGATTCTTTTGGACGCGGCGATACCTACTTTTTATTTATTTATTTAGGTTTTACACTATATTATCCTTTTTATAAACAAAAAAAAACATTTTAGTATCTCCATAGTCATTTTTTTTTTGTTTTTAGCTGATTATCTTAGGTAGGGGCTCATTTTTTGCGGGATGAGAGTACGGTTTTATTGGCACTATTTTGGGGGGCATATGACTTTTTGATCGCTTGCTATTACACTTTTTGTGATGTAAGGTGACAAAAAAATACCTTTTTTTTTGCATTGTTGTTATTAAATTTTTTTGACCGTGTTCATCTGAGGGGTTAGGTCATGAGGTATTTTTATAGAGCAGATTCTTATGGACGCGGAGATACATAATATGTCTACTTTTTTATTTTATTTTAGTTTTAAATAATATTTTTGAAAAAATATATTTTTTTGTTTTAGTGTCTGAAGTCTGAGAACCATAGTTTTTTTTCGATTGTCAGTGTCTAAATGGAATAAAAATTGGGGAAGGGGATTATAAATTTTGTACTCCATGGAAGTGTGGTACTCCCTGAAGCAACCGTCAATGCAGAGACCCGGATGATTGAGGCACTTGTCACACTGAGTGTTGGTGTCCTTCCGTATCCCCCCCTGTTACACACTCTGCACTTTTGTGGGGACCGTCCCTTCTTTCCAGTATGGGGGACCACACCTGGAAAGTGTTGACCAGGAACGATCCGGGCGTCTCCAGTTCCCAAGCTACTCCGGCTTGCTCTTTCCCAGTCAGAAAAGATCAGGGTCTTGAGGACTGCCTCATAGAACTGCAGGAATTTCCCTGTGTTGCCAGCGCTCCGGGACAGCACAAAAGAGTTGTACAAGGCAACCTGTACCAAGTAGACCACAACTTTTTTGTACCATGCTCGGGTTTTGCGCATGGCATTATATGGCTTGAGGACTTGATCAGAGAGATCAGCTCCTCCCATATACCGACTGTAGACGATAATACAATCGGCTTGAGGACCGTTGCCACGGTACCTCGCACAGGGACAGGGGTGATGCCGTTACCGTGAATTGTGGACAGTACAAGGACATCCCTCTTGTCCTTATATCTGACCAGCAACAGGTTTCACCTGATAAGGGCACGGGTCTCACCCCTGGGGATAGGTACCTGGAGGGGGTGGGTAGGGAGGCCGCGTTGATTTTTCAGCACGGTCCCACAAGCGGACGTGGATCTGGCGGTGAGGGACTGGAACAAGGGGATACTAGTATAAAAGTTATCCACGTACAGGTGGTAACCTTTATCTAGCAGTGGGTGCATAAGGTCCCATACAAGTTTCCTGCTAACACCCAGAGTGGGGGGACATTTTGGGGGTTGAATACGGGATCCTCGCCCCTCGTACACACGAAACTTGTAAGTGTACCCTGAGTTACTCTCACAAAATTTGTACAGCTTCACGCCATACCTCGCCCTCTTAAAGGGAACATACTGGAGGAAAAGGAGTCTCCCCTTGAAAGCAATGAGAGACTCATCAACCGCGACCTCCCTTCCAGGTACATAGGCCTCCAAAAATTTGGCTGTGATCGATGACCGGCCTGATTTTGCACGGGTGGTCATAGGCAGGATCACCTTGGGGGGGGGGACATGCTGCATTATCTGCATAATGCAGGCATTTCCGGGTGGCCTCAAACCGGGTACGTGTCATGGCCGTACTGTAAAGTGGTGTCTGGTAGAGGATGTCCCCACTTCAGTAATGCCTGACACAGTTTTTTTTTGACTAGGCCCATGTGCAGCACGAGGCCCCAAAACGTCCTCATCTCAGCTGCACTTACCAGAGTCCAGCCACCGGCCCTAGCCAAAAAGGAACCCGGGTGTTGAGCAATGAACTGTTGGGCGTACAGGTTCGTTTGCTCCACCATCAGATTTACAAAGTGGTCACTGAAAAAATTACTAAAATAGTCATATTCAGTGAAGCCCCCTGTGGGAATCTGGATTCCTGCTTGGCCAACAAAATCAGAAATCACAGGCTCAAAATGCTCTGGTGTACACCAGACAAGTTCACCGGTAGGGGGCTCAGGTGGACTTATCTGGTGGGCCGGAAAAACTAGTACGAGCCCCAGAGCTGCTCGTACTAGTGTGGAGCACAGGGTCCCTGGCATGATGGTCCCCTTGCTCCACCTGCCGGCGTCTCCGCCGCCTTGGGGGCTCATCATCATCGCTAGATGATGAGTAGGACGCGGATGACAAGAGGAAAGTGGGGTGATCCTCGTCCTCACTGGGACTCTCGGATTCGGAGGCAAGCTGGGCGTATGCCTCCTCGGCTGAGAACATCCGGCGGGCCATAGGGGAGTGTGTGTGTGCGTGGAAAACTTTATTCAGTGGGAGGGGGGAGGGTGTTCACGGACTTTGCCCTACACCTAACAGAAAATATATATATAAATAACAAAAAAAATGCGAAAATCCTAAAAAGTGTAAAAAAAATAAAAATTATTCAAATGCGCTGATCAGCGGTGGGGTGGGCGATGCGCTAACAGTGGCTGGACGCTTAGAATGCCGGCCACAGTCAGCGCATGCAAAAATAAAAAAACACTTGAGCACCAAAAAATGTGTGCGGGGGGGCAAGCTGCAGCACCCCTGGGGGCTCTAGGGTCACACAACTGTGACCCTAGTGCTGTGGACCCCAGACACCCGATCCGGTTGCTAAAGTGCAATAATAAAAACTCTCCCTCCCTATCCCTGCCTAATCTACCTCTCCAAAATACTCCGATCTGTGCCTGATGGCACAAAAAAACTTACAATCAAGCCGCGCTCCTCTCTCTCCCGCTCCACGGACGTGTATGAGCAGGGAGAGGAGGTCCGGCAATTCAAAACTGCCACTCCGCCCGCCCACCTGCCCAGCCGACCAATCAGAAGCGTGACCGCCACCTCTCGCAGGACGGTGATTGGTGGTGTATTATAACACCACCGATCACTGTCCTATTCCGGGTTATCGGGTCACCAGAGACCCGAATAACCCGGAAACGGAGCAAACCGCAGGTCTGAATTGACCTGCGGTTTGCTGCGATCACCGACATGTCACAAGACCTCCCTGGGCATTGTACCAAGGTGCCTGCTCAATGATTTGAGCAGGTACCTTGTTCCGATCACCACCCGCCGTGCGGCTGTGATCGGAAAAACACAGGGCGTACAGGTACGCCCTGTGTCCGTAACAGGTTAAAATTATTGGTGGGCAGTGCGCCCTCCCCCCCCATCATTGGTGGCAGCGGCAGTTTTGATCAGAGTCCCAGCATTGTAACTCACAGGTCTGTGCGGCGCATTGCTTATGCTTATAGCAATGCGCCGCACAGACCTGTGAGTTACAAGAAGAAGGAACGCCAGGCGGCCACAGCGCATGTAAGTATAATGCTGCTGAGTAACTGACCATGGCAGACAGGACTTCAGTAGAGTCCTAGCTGCCATGGTAACCGACCGGAGCCCCAGCATTACACTGCTGGGACTCTGATCGGAACTGCCGCTGCCACCAATGATGGAGGGGGGAGGGCGCACTGCCCACCAATAATTTTAATACTGCGGATGGCAGAGGTGCGTCCCCATCACCATGGGAACACCTAGGGTTTAGAATATACCATCGGATCGGAGTTGTCTCCAATCTGATGGTATATTTTAACTTCAAGCGTCCCCATCACCATGGAAACGCCTCTCCACGCCCAGCTCGTCGCCGATCCACTGCTTCCACTGCTCCGGTAAACAAAGCCATCTCAGCCCTGCTACTTGCCCGCAGCCGGGCTAACCTACTGAACAAACTACCTGGGCGATACGATTTCCACACCCCTGAGTTTAGCCTCTACCTTCTCAGGCAGCATCAGGGCATCAAACATCTTTCATACACTCAGCATTCATTATTGATGGGCTTACCCATCGATCAAACAAAATCTCTGCTTCACCAGATTAGACCATAATAATGAGTGATACCGAAAGCATACCTGAATTAATATTGATGTTAGCAGTCTTACCCTCAGCCATCTTACAAACCTCAGAGAGTATCTTCAACTCTGTCTCCTGCACTAACATTTCTGGAGGGAGTGGTTCTTTCTTGACAACATCAGATTAAGTAGGAACAGCATATCCTGTCCGAGATAATCCATCTTCCAAGAACCTGAAATTATCTACAAGACACTCAAACATTTGGTTAATTAATTGTTAACAGTCATGTGAATTTATTTTAATACATATATTTTTTTATAATGGTGGGAAAGCGCTATCACTCCCAGAAAGCACTCCCTCCAGACGCAGCAGAGTAGTTGGATCCAATTTTGTACACCCTTAAGACGGTGATTAATTGGCGAGAGTAGTAGAAATTTGCAGTACTATCTACTCCTACACATGTGATATTACCCTTAGCCTTGAGAGATCATGGAACATGTTTGCTATGAGGCAATGGAATTAGATCCTAAGGATTGTATAGATAATAGGAATCCAGCACTTGATTGTGGGTTGTTAATTCCCTATGGGCGTTGCCCTTAACCCCTTAGGGACGCATGACGTACCGGTACGGCATGTTTCCCGAGTCCTTAAGGACCCATGACGTACCGGTACGTCATGAGTTTAAAATAAGATTGCGCCACCCCGGGGGTTAATCCGAACGGGATGCCGGCTGAAATCATTCAGCCGGCATCCTGTCACAACGCCGGGGGGGGGTCATGTGACCCCCCCGTATCGGCGATCGCAGCAAACAGCAGGTCAATTCAGACCTGCGGTTTGCTGCGCTTTTAGCCGATTCTGATCCCCGCGGTCTCTGACCGAGGGGATCAAACTTTAAAATGCCCGAAATAAAGTTTTATTAACCCCCCTGCACCCCTGAATGATATTATGTGGGTGGGTGGTGCAGGGGGGGTGTCGCGGGATCGTTGGTGGACAGTGGTTATACCAGGGTGTCAGCACATTGCTGACACCCTGGTATAAACGGCTGACATCGGTGATGCGATGTCAGCCGTTTAACGCTTTCCATACAGCGGTCTGTACGGACCGCTGTATGGAAAAGGTTAACAGCTCAGGGAGCACCCTCCCTCTCCCATCAGGGGGCTGCTGTGCCTTTGCAGCCCCCCGATGGGAGAGGGAGAGAGCCCCCAGACAGCCCCCCGACAGCCCCATCCTTACCCTTCCCTGTCTGCGCAGTTGTGGCTACAACTGAGCAGACGGGGAAGGTTCCCATGGCAACAGGACGCCTTCTCAGGCATCCTGCTGTCCATGGTGCTGAACAGATCTATGCTAAAGGCATAGATCTGTTCAGACAAAGTGTAAGTAAAATACAGTACAGTACCCTATATAGTGTACTGTACTGTATTATACAGACATCAGACCCACTGGATCTTCAAGAACCAAGTGCGTCTGGGTCAAAAAAATGAAAAAAAATGTGAAAAAAGTTAAGATTAAAAAAAACACATTTATCACTGAATAAAAAATAAAAATAAAAAATACACTACACATATTAGGTATCGCCGCGTCCGTAACGACCTGATCTGTAAAACGGTCATGTTACTTTCCCCGCACGGTGAACGCCATAAAAAAATAAAAATTATGAGAAAATTGAAATTTTGCCCACCTTACTTCCCAAAAAAGGTAATAAAAGTGATCAAAAAAGTCGCATGTACGCCAAAATAGTACCAATCAAACCGTCATCTCATCCCGCAAAAATCATACCCTACCCAAGATAATCGCCCAAAAACTGAAAAAACTATGGCTCTTAAACTATGGAAACACTAAAACATGATTTTTTTTTGTTTCAAAAATGAAATCATTGTGTAAAACTTAAATAAAAAAGTATACATATTAGGTATCGACGCGTCCGTATCAACCGGCTCTATAAAAATATCACATGACCTAACCCCTCAGGTGACCACCGTAAAAAAATAAAAATAAAAACGGTGTAAAAAAAGCATCTTACGTCACAAAAAGTGTAATAGCAAGCGATCAAAAAGTCCTATGCACCCCAAAATAGTGCCAATCAAACCGTCATCTCATCCCGCAAAAAATGAGACCCAACTTAAGATAATCGCCCAAAAACTGAAAAAACTATGGCTCTTAGACTATGGAGACAGTAAAACATTTTTTTTGTTTTAAAAATGAAATCACTGTGTAAAACTTACATAAATAAAAAAAATTGTATACATTTTAGGTATCGCCACGTCCGTGACAACCTGCTCTATAAAATTACCACATGATCTAACCTGTCAGATGAATGTTGTAAATAACAAAAAAAGAAACGTGCCAAAAAATCTATTTCTTGTTACTTTGCCGCACAAACCTGTCAGATGAATGTTGTAAATAACAAAAAAAGAAACGTGCCAAAAAATCTATTTCTTGTTACTTTGCCGCACAAACCGTATGGCATTCCTTTCCTTCTGCGCCCTGCCGTGTGCCTGTACAGTGGTTTAGGACCACATATGGGGTGTTTCTGTAAACTACAGAATCAGGGCCATAAATAATGAGTTTTGTTTGGCTGTTAACCCTTGCTTTGTAACTGGAAAAAAAAAATTTAAATGGAAAATCTGCCAAAAAAATGAAATTTTGAAATTGTATCTCTATTTTCCACTAAATCTTGTGCAACACCTAAAGGGTTAACAAAGTTTGTAAAATCAGTTTTGAATACTATGAGGGGTGTAGTTTCTTAAATGGGGTCACTTTTATGGAGTTTCTACTCTAGGGGTGCATCAGGGGGGCTTCAAATGGGACATGGTGTCAAAAAACTAGTCCAGCAAAATCTGGCTTCCAAAAACCATACGCCGCACCTTTCCCTCTACGCCCTACTGTGTGCCCGTACAGTAGTTTACGGCCACATATGGGGTGTTTCTGTAAACGGCAGAGTCAGGGCAATAAAGATACAGTCTTGTTTGGCTGTTAACCCTTGCTTTGTTAGTGGATAAAATGGGTTAAAATGGAAAATTAGGCAAAAAAATGAAATTCTCAAATTGCATCCCCATTTGCCAATAACTCTTGTGCAACACCTAAAGGGTTAACGAAGTTTGTAAAATCAGTTTTGAATACCTTGAGGGGTGTAGTTTATAGAATGGGGTCATTTTGGGGCGGTTTCTATTATGTAAGCCTCGCAAAGTGACTTCAGACCTGTAGTGGTCCCTAAAAATTGGGTTTTTGTAAATTTCTGAAAAATTTCAAGATTTGCTTCTAAACTTCTAAGCCTTGTAACATCCCCAAAAAATAAAATATAATTCCCAAAATGCTACAAACATGAAGTAGACATATGGGGAATGTAAAGTCATCACAATTTTTGGGGGTATTACTATGTATTACAGAAGTAGAGAAATTGAAACTTTGAAATTTGCAAATTTTTCAAAGTTTTTGGTAAATATGGTATTTTTTATGCAAAAAAATTAACTTTTTTGACCCAATTTTAGCAGTGTAATGAAGTACAATATGTGACAAAAAACAATCTCAGAACGGTCTGGATAAGTCAAAGCGTTTTAAAGTTATCAGCACTTAAAGTGACACTGGTCAGATTTGCAAAAAATGGCCAAGTCCTTAAGGTGAAATAGGGCTGAATCCTTAAGGGGTTAAAAGGCTGAACATTTGTAGCTCCTCCCATGGGCGAGAAAGTGGGCAAGGACATACAAAGTCTTCCTTTCCCCCCCCCCCCCCCACCCCTTGTGGGGAGGACTGATAGGCAGCCACGCCTGCCTTAGGACTTTGTTCCATTCCCTTTCAACAACATGGAGGGACAAAATGAACTTCACTCAAGTCTAGCCAACACTATACCTTTCCAGATGATCCTTAAGATCATCCATAAAGACAGCATTTAGGATTTTCTCATGCATATCTAAGGTAAGCTCAAAAACCCAAATCCACCCAGCTTTCCTGGAGTCTAGTGAAAACTTTCTCCACACTCTCTGTCCTGTCCTGATGCATATTCAAACAATGTGACTGACCTAAACGCTTCCTCCCAGACTCAATGATCTTCCAAATCTCACCAATAATATGAGAAAACTCTCCATATTTTAACTAATTTTCTATAAAGCAGCATAAGTAAGTCATCTGGATTTGGAATGCTACTCATCATGGCATCTCACTAGGGGACCAAGATATATTGGTTCATCAGGGCCATTATTTGGACCTCTGGGAGGAGCAATTTCAAGGATTTAGTGCCTAGGAGTACAATGGGGTAGACTTGGTTAAGGTAGGGCAGATGTGGATGTTACAACTGGGGGTGGTAGATGTCATACATCATACAATGATGCAGATATCTCTACACTTTTCTCTGACTGCAACCCAAATAAGTCCGAATAAGTCCGAATAAGGACTAAGAGTCCCTAGATTGATAGGATTGGACATTTCCAATTGGCATCATGGGGCAATCACTGCAGGCACTTTCTTAACTTTCTTAACTAGTGAAACATACAATTGGGAAAGGTTAATGAATGGAGCCCTGTCTGGAAGGTCTATTGATAACACACATGTTAGTATCTTCACAGTCTGCAGATGCATTACCAGTTACCAGCCCCCCCTCCCCCAACCCCCATATGGAGGGGGGGTTTAAATCCTGAGGGGGGGTTCAGTAAGAGCACAGGAGGGGGATGTGAAGGAAAGAGCAAAATACAGATGGGAGGTGTTCATGTTGAGAGCACATTTCAGAGGGAAAACAGGAAAAGTTACTGTGGAACTACAAGATACAGATTAATCAGCAGAATTTGAGAAAGGGGGATGGGATGCCACATGGTTTCTGTTCTTTGTTCTCTATGGGACTCAAAATCCTCCATCTTGCTAGAAGAAATGCTGATCATTTCTTCAACTTACTTCAATTTCTCTCAGTCACTTCCATAGACAATTTCCACCATAACTCAGCTCGCATCAGCCTATTATTATCCTTCAACCAACTTCTCTTTTCCTTCAATACACTTTCCAAAATCCTTCATTTAGCCTACCAGTTTCTGGCATATCAATTACACACATGAACAATTTTAACTTAATAACAAAAACCTTAGTTTCGATATGTAGCCTCTAGGGGGAATTCTTGCACAATACTACGTATTTCCGGATAATACCGGATATCTCTGCTACACTGTATGACTTTCTTGCATCAACCGAGCTGCTGTTAACAACTCCTCACTATATAACATTAGAGTTACCCATTTTATATGTTAATATTTTATTAATATTCTAGATTATTCCTAGTAGTGGAAACCACAATTTTTTTTAACCTAGATTCTTCCTAAACGGGAAATGACTAAATTTTTAACCTAGATTCTTCCTAATTGGGAATTCACATAAAAAAACGAAAGCAACAGAAAAAAATTCTAACTAAAAGTCATCCAATTAGGGGAACTCAAAACTATATAATCTAGATTCTTCTGAATAGGGGAACTCAATACTATATAATCTAGATTCATCCGATTCCTTTTTCCAAAAACTCTAGTCAGAGTCTGGCTGTGATCTAATTCTACGTCACAGGATATGCAACTATCAGCTGTCTAACAACTTCTGCTTAGTTCCAGCATGTCCTACCACATGAAAAGCCACACAAAGAAGGAATACTCAAATGGATTCTGCAAGAAAACACAATACATGAAAGGACTTATCTGAACAAGCAGGAACAGAAGTCTCCAGCAGTGAACACTTCAATCCAGGAAGTAGTATAAACCGCAAAGTGAGGCAGTATGGGAGGGAATATAAAGGAAAGAGGATTAGTCTAAATAGGTGACACCTGGGAGAAGGAAATGAGATGACAAAGTGAAACCAAAACAAAGAACATCATGCAAGACGTAGAAAAGGACGTCTATCAGACCTTCTCACAGACGTGGCGGTGACAGTACCCCTCCCTCTACGGGTGGACTCCAGACACTCAGAACCCACCTTCTCAGGATGAGACCTATGGAAAGCCTTGATGAGACGAGTGGCCTTAATGTCCGCCACTGGGACCCACATCCTCTCCTCAGGACCATAACCCTCCCAATGAACAAGGTATTGGAGAGAACCGCGGATAATGCGAGAATCCACAATCCTAGAGACCTGGAATTCAAGATTACAATCAACAAAAATCGGAGGAGGAGGCAAAGAGGAGGGTACAGTGGGTTGGACATAAGGTTCTAATAGGGACCTATGAAAAAAATTATGGATCTTCCAAGTCTGAGGAAGATCAAGACAGAAGGCAACGGGATTGATGACGGACAAGATCTTGCAAGGCCCAATAAATTTAGGACCCAACTTCCAGGAGGGAACCTTCAGTTTGATATTCTTTGTAGACAACCACACCAGATCACCCACATTCAGGTCCGGACCAGGCACACGTCTCTTATCCGCCACACGCTTATATCTCTCACTCATCCTCTTCAGTTTACCCTGGATTTTATTTCCCACAGCAGCTTTAGATGCAACATGGTTGTTTGACAGATTATGTGATCAGTTTTGTACAAGCATTTGACTAAAGTACATTTTCAAGTTTTTGCTTCACTTCCAGGTTTTGATAAAGTACCAGGAACCCACCCACTTGTGTCTGGAGATTGGGTGGTAATAAAAGACACATTAGAAAAGTCCTAAAACCCTGGTTTGATGGTCCATTCCGAGTGTTGTTGACCACAAGCACAGTGAAGCTCAAAGAAAAGCATAATTGGATTGATTTCAAGGAAGTGTTGAGACTGGATTTCCCTTGTGTGACTGTTGATCATGACTCAAAAGAATATGGAAAAATTGTATGAAAACATCGATCCAGAAAATCAGAAGCACTGATGACCTCCAGTCCCCCCATATAATGTCAATGCCAGTTAGGGAAAGATCATCTGACTTCCCCGTGCTCAAATCCAGTGTCAAGGGAGGCTGTTCGCTAGGTATGGCTTGTCGTGGAAGCTGGTGAAGAGGATGTCGGAGCATTGGGACAGATGTTTAGGTTTAGGGAGAGAATGAAATTCAAGGGGGGATTGTTAAAGATGAGTGTATTTTATTCTATATTTTTCTCTAGGACTGTAATGAGTTAACTTTTCTTCTCCAAGTGCCCACCCACCCCCCTCTTTGTTTCAAAACTGGAGAAGAGAGGGGGGGGCAAAGAGCTGTGCTGTGGGCAGCGTCTGGTTTCTCATCCTTGTACAGGTGACCCAAGGGAGGTATATAGAGTGTGAAGGAGTGCAAAAGCCAATCATATGGCTCGATGATATGTATATATTATTCGCTGCCTATAGAGAAGCACCTCTTTGAAGTGTCACATCTGACGTATGCAGTATTATTGTTAGAATAGAAGCCATTACAAAATGGCGATGGTAACCAGATGTTTACATTAGTTCACATTCCAAAGTAGGGCCCAGTGCGCAGATGCCAGGGTGTTATCTCTTCTCTCTTATCTCTTCTTCCTTTTTGACCAATGAAACAATGTTTTATGCCTCAGTGAGAACTGCCCTCTTCTGAAGATGTATATACGCTTACCCCATGTAATAAAAGTTAGAGATTGCATTGACCATCTATGTGTCAGCGTCTAGTCTCTCAGCCACGCGTGGATATTAACCACTAAGGAAAGAGGTACATTGATTTGGAGCACCAGAGTGTATCTCAAATGCTCTGATTTAGGGCGTCTTCATCACCAGTTCAGGTCTGAAGTCACTTTGTGAGGCTTACATAGTAGAAACCACCAAAAAATGACCCCATTCTAGAAACTACACCCCCCTCAAGGTATTCAAAACTGATTTTACAAACGTCGATAACCCTTTAGGTGTTCCACAAGAGTTAATGGCAAATGGAGATAAAATTTCAGAATTTCGATTTTTTTTTTTTTGGCCAATTTTCCATTTTAATCCATTTTTTCCAGTAACAAAGCAAGGCTTAACAGCCAAACAAAACTCAATATTTATTGCCCTGATTCTGTAGTTTGCAGAAAAACCCTATATGTGGCCATAAACTACTGTACGGGCACGCGATAGGGCATAGAGGGAAAGGTGCGCCGTATGGTTTTTGGAAGCCAGATTTTGCTGGACTGGTTTATTTACACCATGTCCAATTTGAAGCCCCCCTGATGCACCCCTAGAGTAGAAACTCCATAAAAGTGACCCCCTCTAAGAAACTACACCCCTCAAGGTATTCAAAACTGATTTTACAAATGTCGTTAACCCTTTAGGTATTCCACAAGAGTTATTGGCAAATGGAGATGAAATTTCAGAATTTACATTTTTTGGCAAATTTTCCATTTTAATCCATTTTTTCCAGTAACAAAGCAAGGGTTAACAGCCAAACAAAACTCAATATTTATTGCCCCGATTCTGTAGTTTGCAGAAACACCCCATATGTGGCCATAAACTAATGTACGGGCACACGGTAGAGCGTAGTGGTAAAGGTGCGCCATGTGGTTTTTGGAAGGCAGATTTTGCTGGACTGGTTTATTTACACCATGTCCCATTTGAAGCCCCCCTGATGCACCCCTAGAGTAGAAACTCCATAAAAGTGACCCCATTTTGGAAACTACAGGATAAGGTGGCAGTTTTCTTGGGACTATGTTTAGGGTACATATGACTTTTGGTTGCTCTATATTACATTTTTGTGAGGCAAGGTTACCAAAAATAGAAATTCTGAAATTTCATCTCCATTTGCCATAAACTGTTAAAGAACACCTTAAGGGTTAATACAGTTTGTAAAGTCAGTTTTGAATACCTTTAGGGGTGTAGTTTCTTAGATGGTGTCACTTTTATGGAGTTTCTACTCTAGGGGTGCATCAGGGGTTCTTCAAATGGGACATGGTGCACATAATAAAGTCCATCAAAATCTGCCTTCCAGAATCCAAATGGCGTTCCTTTTCTTCTGCGCCATGCCGTTTGGTCATACAGCAGTTTACGACCACATATGGGGTGTTTCTGTAAACTGCAGAATCAGGGAAATAAATATTAAGTTTTGTTTGGCTGTTAACCCTTGCTTTGTTACTGGAATAAAACGGTTTAACTGCTTCCTGACCGCCTAACGCAGGATTGTGTTCCGGCGGCGGTCGATTCATTCCTCCTAGACGCATATACGCGTCATCTCGCGAGACGCGAGATTTCCTGTGAACGCGTGCACACAGGCGCGCGCGTTCACAGGAAATGCAGGTAAGCGAGTGGATCTACAGCCTGCCAGCGGCGATCGTTCGCTGGCAGGCTGTAGATGCAATTTTTTTAACCCCTAAAAGGTATATTAGACGCTGTTTTGATAACAGCGTCTAATATACCTGCTACCTGGTCCTCTGGTGGTCCCTTTTGCTTGGATCGACCACCAGAGGACACAGGCAGCTCTGTAATAAGTAGCACCACACTACACTACACTCCCCCCCTGTCACTTATTAACCCCTGATCACCCCATATAGACTCCCTGATCACCCCCCTGTAAGGCTCCATTCAGACGTCCGTATGTGTTTTACGTATCCATGGATCGGATCCGCAAAACACATACGGACGTCTGAATGGAGCCTTACAGGGGGTGATCAATGACAGGGGGGTGATCACCCAATATAGACTCCCTGATCACCCCCCTGTCATTGATCACCCCCCTGTCATTGATCAACCCCCTGTAAGGCTCCATTCAGACGTCCGTATGTGTTTTACGGATCCATGGATCGGATCCGTAAAACACATACGGACGTCTGAATGGAGCCTTACAGGGGGGTGATCACCCCATATAGACTCCCAGATCACTCCCCTGTCATTGATCACCCTCCTGTAAGGCTCCATTCAGACGTCCGTATGTGTTTTACAGATCCATGGATCGGATCCGCAAAACACATACGGACGTCTGAATGGAGCCTTACAGGGGGGTGATCAATGACAGGGAGGTGATCACCCCATATAGACTCCCTGATCACCCCCCTGTCATTGATCACCCCCCTTTCATTGATCACCCCCTGTAAGGCTCCATTCAGACGTCCGTATGTGTTTTACGGATCCATGGATCGGATCCGCAAAACACATACGGACGTCTGAATGGAGCCTTTCAGGGGGGTGATCAATGACAGGGGGGTGATCACCCCACATAGACTCCCTGATCACCCCCCTGTCATTGATCACCCCCCTGAAAGGCTCCATTCAGACGTCCGTATGTGTTTTGCGGATCCGATCCATGGATCCGTGGATCCGCAAAACACATACGGACCTCTGAATGGAGCCTTACAGGGGGGTGATCAGGGAGTCTATATGGGGTGATCAACCCCCCGTCATTGATCACCCCCCTGTAAGGCAAAACACGGACACCGCGGATCCGCAAAACACATACGGACGTCTGAATGGAGCCTTACAGGGGGGTGATCAATGACAGGGTGGTGATCACCCCATATAGACTCCCTGATCACCCCCCTGTCATTGATCACCCCCCTGTAAGGCTCCATTCAGACATTTTTTGGGCACAAGTTAGCGGAAATCGATTTTTTTTGTTTTTTTGTTTTTTCTTACAAAGTCTCATATTCCACTAACTTGTGACAAAAAATAAAATCTCACATGAACTCACCATACCCCTCACGGAATCCAAATGCGTAAAATTTTTTAGACATTTATATTCCAGACTTCTTCTCACGCTTTAGGGCCCCTAAAATGCCAGGGCAGTATAAATACCCCACATGTGACCCCATTTCGGAAAGAAGACACCCCAAGGTATTCGCTGAGGGGCATATTGAGTCCATGAAAGATTGAACTTTTTGTCCCAAGTTAGCGGAAAGGGAGACTTTGTGAGAAAAAAAAAATATCTATTTCTGCTAACTTGTGCCAAAAAAAAATCTTCAATGAACTCGCCATGCCCCTCATTGAATACCTTGGGGTGTCTTCTTTCCAAAATGGGGTCACATGTGGGGTATTTATTCTGCCCTAGCATTTTAGGGGCCCTAAAGCGTGAGAAGAAGTCTGGGATCCAAATGTCTAAAAATGCCCTCCTAAAAGGAATTTGGACCCCTTTGCGCATCTAGGCTGCAAAAAAGTGTCACACATGTGGTATCGCCGTACTCAGGAGAAGTTGGGCAATGTGTTTTGGGGTGTCATTTTACATACACCCATGCTGGGTGAGATAAATATCTCGGTCAAATGCCAACTTTGTATAAAAAAATTAGAAAAGTTGTCTTTTAGAGAGATATTTCTCTCACCCAGCATGGGTATATGTAAAATGACACCCCAAAACACATTGCCCAACTTCTCCCGAGTATGGCGATACCACATGTGTGACACTTTTTTGCAGCCTAGGTGGGCAAAGGGGCCCACATTCCAAAGAGCACCTTTAGGATTTCACAGGGCATTTTTTACACATTTTGATTTCAAACTACTTCTCATGCATTACGTCCCCTAAAAGGCCAGGGCAGTATAAATACCCCACAAGTGACTCCATTTTGGAAAGAAGACACCTCAAGGTATTCCGTGAGGGCATGGCGAGTTCCTAGAATGTTTTATTTTTTTGTCACAAGTTAGCGGAAAATGATGATTTTTTTCTTACAAAGTCTCATATTCCACTAACTTGTGACAAAAAATAAAAACTTCCATGAACTCACTATGCCCATCACGAAATACCTTGGGGTGTCTTCTTTACAAAATGGGGTCACTTGTGGGGTAGTTTTACTGCCCTGGCATTTTAGGGGCCCTAATGCGTGAGAAGTAGTTTGAAATCAAAATGTGTAAAAAATGCCCTGTGAAATCCTAAAGGTGTTCTTTGGAATGTGGGCCCCTTTGCCCACCTAGGCTGCAAAAAAGTGTCACATATGTGGTATCGCCGTACTCAGGAGAAGTTGGGCAATGTGTTTTGGGGTGTCTTTTTACATATACCCATGCTGGGTGAGAGAAATATCTCTCTAAAAGACAACTTTAATAATTTTTTTATACAAAGTTGTCATTTGACAGAGATATTTATCTCACCCAGCATGGGCATGTGTAAAAAGACACTCCAAAACACATTGACCACCTTCTCCTGAGTACGGCGATACCACATGTGTGACACTTTTTTGCAGCCTATGTGGGCAAAGGGGCCCACATTCCAAAGAGCACCTTTAGGATTTCATAGGGCATTTTTTACACATTTTGATGTCAAACTACTTCTCACGCATTAGGGCCCCTAAAATGCCAGGGCAGTATAACTACCCCACAAGTGACCCCATTTTGGAAAGAAGACACCCCAAGGTATTTTGTGATGGGCATAGTGAGTTCATGGAAGTTTTTATTTTTTGTCACAAGTTAGTGGAATATGAGACTTTGTAAGGAAAAAAAATAATAATCATCATTTTCCGCTAACTTGTGACAAAAAATAAAAAGTTCTATGAACTCACTATACCCATCAGCGAATACCTTAGGGTGTCTACTTTCCGAAATGGGGTCATTTGTGGGGGTTTTCTACTGTCTGGGCATTGTAGAACCTCAGGAAACATGACAGGTGCTCAGAAAGTCAGAGCTGCTTCAAAAAGCGGAAATTCACATTTTTGTACCATAGTTTGTAAACGCTATAACTTTTACCCAAACCATTTTCTTTTTACCCAAACATTTTTTTTTTATCAAAGACATGTAGAACAATAAATTTAGAGAAAAATTTAAATAGAAATGTAGTTTTATTTGAAAAATTTTACAACTAAAAGTGAAAAATATCATTTTTTTTGCAAAAAAATCGGTAAATTTCGATTAATAACAAAAAAGTAAAAATGTCAGCAGCGATGAAATACCACCAAATGAAAGCTCTATTAGTGAGAAGAAAAGGAGGTAAAATTCATTTGGGTGGTAAGTTACATGACCGAGCAATAAACCGTGAAAGTAGTGTAGTGCAGAATTCTAAAAAGTGGTCTGGTCATTAAGGGTGTTTAAGCTAGGGGAGCTGAGGTGGTTAAAATGGAAAATTTGGCAAAAAATAGCTGTTTCGGCACCGTTTCTATTTAATTTTTTTGACCGTGTTCATCTGAGGGGTTAGGTCATGGGGTATTTTTATAGAGCAGATTCTTATGTACTCGGCGATACCTACTTTTTATTTATTTATTTAGGTTTTACACTACAGTATATTATCCTTTTATAAATAAAAAAAAACATTTTAGTATCTCCATAGTCATTTTTTTTGTTTTTGTTTTTAGCTGATTATCTTAGGTAGGGGCTAATTTTTTGCGGGATGAGAGTACGGTTTTATTGGCACTATTTTGGGGGGCATATGACTTTTTAATCGCTTGCTATTACACTTTTTGTGATGTAAAGTGACAAAAAAATACCTTTTTTTGCATTGTTGTTATTTAATTTTTTTGACCGTGTTCATCTGAGGGGTTAGGTCATGGGGTATTTTTATAGAGCAGATTCTTATGGACGCGGAGATACCTAATATGTCTACTTTTTTATTTTATTTTAGTTTGAGAACCATAGTTTTTTTTTGATTGTCAGTGGCTAAATGGAATTAAAATTGGGGAAGGGGATTATAAATTTTGTACTCCATGGAAGTGTGGTACTCCCTGAAGCAACCGTCAAAGCAGAGACCCGGATGATTGGGGCATTTGTCACACTGAGTGTTGGTGTCCTTTCCGTATACCCCTCCTGTTATACACTCTGCACTTTTTTGGGGACCGTCCCTTCTTTCCAGTATGGGGGACCACACCTGGAAAGTGTTGGTCAGGGACGATCCGGGCATCTCCAGTTCCTGAGGTACTCCGGCCTGCTCTTTCCCGGTCAGAAAAGATCAGGGTCTTGAGGACTGCCTCATAGAACTGCAGGAATTTCCCTGTGTTGCCAGCGCTCCGGGACAGCATAAAAGAGTTGTACAAGACAACCTGTACGAAGTAGACCGCAACTTTTTTGTACCATGCTCGGGTTTTGCGCATGGCATTATATGGCTTGAGGACTTGATCAGAGAGATTAGCTCCTCACATATACCGACTGTAGTTGATGATACAATCTAGCTTGAGGATCGTTGCCACGGTACCTCGCACAGGGACAGGGGTGATGCCGTTACCGTGAATTGTGGACAGTACAAGGACATCCCTCTTGTCCTTATATCTGACCAGCAACAGGTTTCCCCTGGTAATGGCACGGGTCTCACCCCTGGGGATAGGTACCTGGAGGGGGTGGGTTAGGGAGGCCGTGTTGATTTCCGCGTTGATTTTTCCGCACGGTCCCACAAGCGGACGTGAATCTGGCGGTGAGGGACTGGAACAAGGGGATACTAGTATAAAAGTTATCCACGTACAGGTGGTAACCTTTATCTAGCAGTGGGTGCATAAGGTCCCATACAAGTTTCCCGCTAACACCCAGAGTGGGGGGACATTTTGGGGGTTGAATACGGGAATCTCGCCCCTCGTACACACGAAACTTGTAAGTGTACCCTGAGTTACTCTCACAAAATTTGTACAGCTTCACGCCATACCTCGCCCTCTTAGAGGGAATATACTGGAGGAAAAGGAGTTTCCCCTTGAAAGCAATGAGAGACTCATCAACCGCGACCTCCCTTCCAGGTACATAGGCCTCCAAAAATTTGGCTGTGATCGATGACCAGCCTGATTTTGCATGGGTGGTACTAGCCAGGATCACCTTGGGGGGAACATGCTGCATTATCTGCATAATGCAGGCATGTCCGGATGGCCTCAAACCGGGTAAGTGTCATGGCCATACTGTAACGTGGAGTCTGGTAGAGGACGTCCCCACTCCAGTAATGCTTGACACTGGGCTTTTTGACTAGGCCCATGTGCAGCACGAGGCCCAAAAACGTCCTCATCTCGGCTGCACTGACCGGAATCCAGCCACCGGCCCTAGCCAAAAAGGAGCCGGTTGTTGAGCAATGAACTGTTGGGCGTACAGGTTCGTTTGCTCCACCATCAGATTCACAAAGTGGTCACTGAAAAAAAGACTAAAATAGTCATATTCAGTGAAACCCACTGTGGGACCCTGGATTCCTGCTTGGCCAACAAAATCAGTAATCACAGGATGAAAATGCTCTGGGGTACACCAAACTATCCCCAGAGCTGCTCGTACTAGTGTGGGCCACACGGTCCCTGGCATGGCGGTTCCCTTGCTCCGCCTTGCGGTGTCTCCGCCACCTTGGGGGCTCATCATCAGTGCTAGATGAGGAGGAGGACGCGGATGACAAGAGGAAAGTGGGGTCATCCTCGTCCTCACTGGGACTCTCGAATTCAGAGACAAGCTGGGCATATGCCTCCTCGGCCGAGAACATCCGGCGGGCCATAGTGGAGTGTGTGTGTGTTTGTGTGCGTGCGTGGAAAACTTTATTCAGTGTGTGTGGAGGACGGGTGTTCACGGACTTTGCCCTACACCTAACAGAAAAAAAAGGAACCAAAAAAATTAGAAAATCACAAAAAGTTAAAAAAAAAAAAAAAAAAAGATTCAAACGCTCTGATCAGCGTTACGAAGCTGATCAGCGGTGGGGTGGGCGATGCGCTAACAGTGGCCGGACGCTAAGAGTAAAAAATAAAAAAAAGACTTTTGCACCCCAAAAAAATGTGTGTGTGGGGGCGGGGGGGGGGTGAAGCTGCTGCACCCCTGGGGGGTCTAGGGTCACACAGCTGAGTGCTGTGCACCCCAGACACCCGATCCGGGTGATAAACTGCAATTAAAAAAAATATATTTTTTGCCCCTAACTCTCCCTTACTATCCCTACCTAATCCACCTCTCCCTACCTCTCCAAAATACTCTGATGTGTGCCTGATGGCACAAAAAAACTTACAATCCAGCCGAGCTCCTCTCTCTCCCGCTCCATGGACATGTATGAGCGGGGAGAGGAACTTCGGCAATTCAAAACTGCCGCTCCAACCGACCACCTGCCCAGCCAACCAATCAGAAGTGATCCTGAGAGTTGGCGTGACCGCCATCTTTCAGGATCGCAGGACGGTGATTGGTGGTGTATTATGACTTGCGGTTTGCTGCGATCGCCGACAATGATTTGAGCAGGCACCTTGTTCCGATCACCACCCGCCGCACTGATCGGAAATACACAGGGCATACAGGTACGCCCTGTGTCCTTAAGTACCAGGACATCAGGGCGTACCTGTACGCCCTGTGTTCGTAACAGGTTAAAATCGTTGGTGGGCAGTACGCCCTCCCCCTCATCATTGGTGGCAGCGGCAGTTCCGATCGGAGTCCCAGCATTGTAACTCACAGGTCTGTGCGGCGCATTGCTTATGCTTATAGCAATGCACCGCACAGACCTGTGAGTTACAAGAAGGAGCGCCGGGCGGCCACAGCGCATGTAAATATAATGCTGCTGAGTAACTGACCATGGCAGACAGGACTTCAGTAGCATCCTGGCTGTCATGGTAACCGATCGGAGCCCCAGCATTACACTGCTGGGGCTCTGATCGGAACTGCCGCTGCACCAATGATGGAGTGGGGAAGCCCACCAATGCAAACATTGTAGAAACATTCCCGGAACCCGACCTCTGACAGGGAGCTATCGTTCGCGCAGTTAACCCCTCAGGTGCCGCGGATGGCAGCGCCCTGTCAGAGGTGCATCCCCATCACCATGGGAACACCTCGGGTTAAGAATAAACCATCGGAACAGAGTTTTCTCCAATCCGATGGTATATATTAACTTCAAGCGTCCCCATCACCATGGGAACGCCTCTCCACGCCCAGCTCGTCGCCGATCCACTGCGTCCACTGCTCTGGTAAACAAAGCCATCTCAGCCCAGCTACTTGCCCGCAGCAGGGCTAACCTACTAAACAAACTACCTGCCCGTCGCCCGGAACTGCATGTCCCGGGCGTCGGGCAATATGATTTCCACACCCCTGAGTTTTGCCTCTACCTTCTCAGGCAGCATCAGGGCATCAAACATCTTTCATACACTCAGCATTCATTATTGATGGGCTTACCCATAGATCAAACAAAATCTCTGCTTCACCAGATTAGACCATAATAATGAGTGATACCGAAGGCATACCTGGATTAATATTGATGTTAGCAGTCTTACCCTCAGCCATCTTACAAACCTCAGAGAGTATCTTCAACTCTGTCTCCTGCACTAACCATGCTGGAGGGAGTGGTTCTTTCTTGACAACATCAGATTAAGTAGGAACAGCATATTCTGTCCAAGATAATCCATCTTCCAAGAACCTGAAATTATCTACCAGACACTCAAACATTTGGTTAATTAATTAAGACAATCATGTGAATTTATTAGATTTTTCTTTTTTTTTATAGAGGTGGGAAAGCACTACTACTCCCAGAAAGCACTACTACTCCCTCCCCCCCTCCAGACGCAGCAGAGTAGTTGGATCTAATTTTGTACACCCTTAAAACGGTGATTAATTGGTGAGAGGAGAAGAAATTTGCAGTACTATCTACTCCTACACATGTGATATTACCCTTAGCCTTGAGAGATCATGGAACATGTTTGCTATGAGGCAATGGAATTAGATCCAAAGGATTGTATAGATAATAGGAATCCAGCATTTGATTGTGGGTTGTTAATTCCCTATGGGCGTTGCCCTTAAAATGCTGAACATTTGTAGCTCCTCCCATGGGTGAGGAAGTGGGCAAGGACATACAAAGTCTTCCCCCCCCCCCTTCCCTTGTGGGGAGGACTGATAGGCAGTGACGCCTGCTTTAGGACTTTGTTTAATTCCCTTTCAACAACATGGAGGGACAAAATGAACTTCACTCAAGCCTAGCCAACACTAGACCTTTCCAGATGATCCTTAAGATCATTCATAAAGACAGCATTTAGGATTTTCTCATGCATATCTAAAGTAAGCTCAAAAACCCAAATCTACCCAGCTTTCCTGGAGTCTAGGGAAAACTTTCTCCACACTCTCTGTCCTGTCCTGATGCATAATCAAACAATGTGACTGACTAATGACCTAAACGCTTCCTCCCAGACTCAATGATCTTCACTATGCATTAAATCCCCAGCTCTTCTTTGGACTACATTTTCCAAATCTCACCAATTATATGAGAAAACTCTCAATTTTTTAAGTAATTTTCTATAAAGCAGCATAAGTAAGTCCTCTGGATTTGGAATTCTACTCATCATGGCATCTCACTAGGGGACCAAGGACGATATATTGGTTCATCGGGGGCCATTATTTGGACCTCTGGGAGGAGCAATTTCAGGGATTTAGTGCCTAGGAGTACAATGGGGTAGACTTGGTTAAGGTAGGGCAGATGTGGATGTTACAACTGGGGTGGTAGATGTCATACATCATACAATGATGCAGATATCTCTACACTTTTCTCTGACTGCAACCCAAATAAGTCCAAAAAAGGACTAAGAGTCCCTAGATTGATAGGATTGGACATTTCCAATTGGCATCATGGGGCAATCACTGCAGGCACTTAACAAGTGAAACATACAATTGGGAAAGGTTAAGAATGGAGCCCTGTCTGGAAGGTTAATTTATAACACACATGTTAGTATCTTCACAGTCTGCAGATGCATTACCAGTTGCATTACCAGTTACCAGCCCCCTCCCCTCCCCCAACCCCCATATGAATTTCTGAGGGTGGTTTTAGTAAGAGCACAGGAGGGGGATGTGAAGGAAAGAGCAAAATACAGATGGGAGGTGTTCCTGTTGAGAGCAAATTTCAGAGGGAAAACAGGAAAAGTTACTGTGGACCTACAAGATACAGATTAACAAGTAGAATTTTAGAAAGGGGGATGGGATGCCACATGGTTTCTGTTCTTTGTTTTCTATGGGATTCAAAATCCTCCATCTTGCTAACGGAAATGCTAATCATTTCTTCAACTTACTTCCATTTCTCTCAGTCACTTCCATAGACAATTTCCACCATAACTCAGCTTGCACCAGCCTATTATTATCCTTCAACCAACTTCTCTTTTCCTTCAATACACTTTCCAAAATCCTACATGGCATATCAATTGCACACATTAACAATTTTAACTTAATAACAACCTTAGTTTCGATATGCAGCCTCTAGGGGGAATTCTTGCACAATACTACGTATTACCGGATATCTCTGCTACACTGTATGACTTTCTTGCATCAACCGAGCTGCCGTTAACATCTCCTCATTATATCCTGTAACATTAGAGTTACCCATTTTATATGTTAATATTTTATTAATATTGTAGATCCTTCCTAGTCAGGGAAACCACAACATTTTTTAACCTAGATTCTTCCTAAACGGGAAATCCCAAAATTTTTAACCTAGATTCTTCCTTATTGCGAATTCACATAAAAAACTAAAGCTAACTAAAAGTTATCGAATTGGGGGAACTCAAAACTATATAATCTAGTTTCTTCTGAATAGGGGAACTCAATACTATATAATCTAGATTCTTCCGATTTGGGAATACAATCCTTCCTTTTTCCAAAAACTCTAGTCAGAGTCTGGCTGGGATCTAATTCTATGCCACAGAATATGCAACTATCAGCTGTCTAACAACTTCCGCTTAGTTCCAGCATGTCCTACCACATGAAAAGCCACACAAAGAAGGAATACTCAAATGGGTGCTTTCGTTCTAAAGGACAGATCAGCTTAATTTGATTTCAACCCTTCTATCGCAATAACACCAATTCAACTCTTGAGAACCCACTTGGGCAAAAGGCTCAGAGAAGGTTTTGTAAGAATAAAAATTCTTACCTTGCTAGCTTGTGACCTCGTCTGATGGTTTTGCGCAAGTCCTCTTGTGCGTTTGAATCGGATGTTATGCAAGCTGTCTGCCCACCCATTGACGCCAAATTGTCATCGCAATTCATACGATTTCCTTCTTCTTTGTGTGGTGCCAATTTATTCAGAAGTATAAGTATGCAAGTGCTATACTGCTTTCATAATGAGACCAGACACACTAGGTGGTTTCATGGGAAAGCACGTCCTCATCCCCCTGAGCAAGACCCTGTTTATTTGAAAATACATTCACATATATAGCAGACATAACACTTACAAAAGTCTCTGGCATATGCTAACATCCCTGTTAGCGAATCTACGATACGTAAAACACTAAACAAGAATGGATTTCATGGGAGGATACCATAGAGGATGCCACTGCTGTCCAAAAAAACATTGCTGCACATTTACAGTTTGCACAAGAGCACCTGGATGTTCAACAGCAGTGATGGCAAAATATTCTGTGGACAGATGGAACCAAAGTTGAGTTGTTTGGAAGAAACACACAACACTATGTGTGGACAAAAAGAGGCACAGCACACCAACATCAAAACCTCATCCCAACTGTGAAGTATGGTGGTGAGGGCATCATGGTTTGGGGCTGCTTTGCTGCATCAGGGCCTGGACGGATTGCTATCATCGAAGGAAAAATAAATTCCCAAGTTTATCAAGACATTTTGCAGGAGAACTTAAGGCCATCTGTCCACCAGCTGAAGCTCAACAGAAGATGAATGTTGCAACAGGACAATGACCCAAAGCATGGAAGTAAATCAACTAAATGGCTTAAACAGAAGAAAATACGCCTTCTGCAGTGACCCAGTCAGAGTCCTGACCTCAACCCGATTGAGATGCTATGGCATGACCTCAAGAAAGCGATTCACACCAGACATCCCAAGAATATTGCTGAACGGAAACAGTTCTGTAAAGAGGAATGGTCAAGAATTACTCCTGACCGTTGTGCACGTCTGATCTGCAACTACAGGAAACGTTTGGTTGAAGTTATTGCTGCCAAAGGAGGTTCAACCAGTTATTAAATCCAAGGGTTCCCATACTTTTTCCACCTGCACTGTGAATGTTTACATGGTGTGTTCAATAAAAACATGGTAACATTTTAATTCTTTGTGTGTTATTAGTTTAAGCAGACTGTGATTGTCTATTGTTGTGACTTAGATGAAGATCAGATCACATTTTATGACCAATTTGTGCAGAAATCCATATCATTCCAAAGGGTTCACCTACTTTTTTTTGCAACTGTAAAAGACCAGACTTGCAGACATTGAATGTAGCCGCTGAAGAAGGGGAAAGGACTCCCCGACACGCTTCTGGTATTTTTGTACTACATTTAATGCCTAAACTAATATGAATGGGAAAGAATATCGGAAAGTATAATGTGCAATAAGTCTGAAGCTCTTCAGCAAACCCAAACAAAATGGGAGTCATACGAACGTTATATTCGAACCTATTCCCATGAGATGTAGAGTGGACCACGTGACACGCCAAGATCGAGCACAGCGTGAGACGCCGAGACCCAGCACAGCCTCGTTACCTGGCTGAAACTTCCTTGCTGAGATGACGGACCCCACTCGCTAACATCGAACGCACCGGGACTGCTCACAACTCCAGATAAGCCCACTGAAGTGGGACGCCACAGCGGGCCGACCATCGGAACTGTGAGTAATATTTTCATTTGTGCTCATACGGCCCGCAATTCGAATACTCTGACTATATGGAAATGCTGCAGCATATGACAAATGGGTATGATTTGCACAACTAAAAATCCAAAGCGGAACCTTTCAACATGTTTGATCACAAAGTGCCTGCAATAATTCAGATATAATAATCCTTTGAACTATCAGTGTACAAACGGGGAACAAGAAAGAACTGTCTGTACATGCATATATGAACTAATTACATCATCCCCTTATTCTATGAAATATTTTACGTGAATCAACCTGACTATATTGAATTCTTTTACTACCGCCATTCAAGCACTATATTGGCGGCTACGGATCTGAAATACAGCAATTTACTACGGCGAATGACCTATTCAGATCTGGTCTGTGATTTATTATACCCATCATTTGTTTTTATACTACATTATTAAGTGCACTTATTTATGTACATCATCTATATGTTTTTAAGATTTTTTTTAGGTGTGTTTATATTATTTTTGAGTGACTTAAATAAATATTATAAATATTACATAACTCTGATACATTTTGTCCATGTGACTACTATATGTTAGAGTGCCAGTCTTTTTTCTAACATAGTATGTTACTACCCAACACAATCCAGCAATGAGATTATTACACTTGAAACATGTAAGAACAGCTGGTACAGTGGTCCTTAGAATAGACTATCAATATCTGACTGGCGGGAGTCTGACACACTGCATCCCCACCGTTCTGCAGTAGCTCTGGTGCTGGAACTGCACAAATCCATCTATTTCTATAGTGGATGGAGTTGGTTACTGTAAAGCTGCTCCCATTCATTCCAGTGTGAGCAGTGCTGCAGTAACCTGTTCTGTCCACTACAGAAATGACTGGCGTGGTGTAGTCCCAGCACTGACATTACTACAAAAGTGCGGAGATAAAGAGGGGGTCAGACCCCTGCTGATCAGATAATGATGGCCTATACTGAGGTCCACCGTACCAGTTTTTCTTACATATTTCAAGTGTAATAAACTCATTGTTGGCTTGTGTTGGATAGTAACATACAATGTTGCACTCAGCATCGGACTGGAACACTGGTGGGCCCAGGAGCTGATACCATAGTGGCCCCCAATGGTCAAGAAGAAAAAGAAAAAAAACATTTGTACAGCCTGAGAAGACAATACATTGCCACTAGGGTCTGTTTCTTTGAATCAAAACCTATTAGACCTTATTGATGATATGGGGTTGGGCCTTGAGAATATTTTCCTCTGATGGTCCCAAGGAACCCCAGTCCGACCCTTGTTATACTGCACATGCCGTTTTCTGCTAAGTTTAAAAATAGGTCCTAAAAGCTACAACGACTTAGGGAACTTTCACACTTGCGGCAGAGGATTCCGGCAGGCAGTTCTGTCGCCGGAACTGCCTGCCGGATCCGTCAAAACGTATGCAAACTGATGGCATTTGTCAGACGACTCAGGATCCTGATCCGTATGACAAATGCATTGAAATGCCGTCTCCGTCTCTCTTGTGTCATCCGGAAAAAAGGGAACCAGCGTTTATTTTTTTCACATTTTTTGCGGTCTGAGCATGGTCAGACTGCAATGCCGGATCTGTTTTGCCAGAACACTCAGGGCCGAATCAGTGCATTTCAATGGGAAAAAATGCTGGATGCGGCATTCCGGCAAGTGTTCCGGAATTTTGGATGTAATGTGCCTCTACGTCGTAGGTAGATCAGGAGGATATTAATGCATATCCGTCTGAAGGTAGTATGTGGTCTATATCATTGTAGTTTCTTATGTCTGCAATGTCGTTCAACACCAGCCACTCTATCACCTAGACTACACTCTATTAGCTAATTACCCTACGGGGAGTGCTATTTACATTTGTATCTCACACCTTTCTAGGAGTCCCCTGGTAAATGTTCTACTGGCACCTCGATTTCTATCTATACTGCCCCTATCATATAATTATGTATGCTCGGCGTCTGCAGCTCGCCCTGCTCATATTAGATTGTTTGCCCTGCCATAATTTTTAAAAAGATCATTAAAGATGCAGCTCTCCCGTTGCTGTTTGCGGGCCACAATAAAGGCACGGCCGAACAACGGCCGCGTGCATGAGCCCTAACAGTATAATTTCTCTTAATGTCAGTGGTTTGCATCAAGTGGGAAAGACTTTTTTCATGAATTCTGAGAAGTAATAACGCCCTTACCACCAGAAATGCCACATTTTATATATATATATATATATATATATATATATATTCTTATAGCTTTAGTATTCATGCGATACATAAAGATAAGAGAGCAATACTTGTAAATGTGAGACAGTTTTAGTAAAACATAAGATCTGCAGTCTGCTGCATTTGGGCTTGTACAGTCGTGGCCAAAAGTTTTGAGAATTAGATAAATATTGGAAATTGGAAAAGTTGCTGCTTAAGTTTTTATAATAGCAATTTGCATATACTCCAGAATGTTATGAAGAGTGATCAGATGAATTGCATAGTCCTTCTTTGCCATGAAAATTAACTTAATCCCAAAAAAAACTTTCCACTGCATTTCATTGCTGTCATTAAAGGACCTGCTGAGATCATTTCAGTAATCGTCTTGTTAACTCAGGTGAGAATGTTGACGAGCACAAGGCTGGAGATCATTTTGTCAGGCTGATTGGGTTAAAATGGCAGACTTGACACGTTAAAAGGAGGGTGATGATTGAAATCATTGTTCTTCTATTATTAACCATGGTCACCTGCAAAGAAACGCTTGCAGCCATCATTGCGTTGCATAAAAATGGCTTCACAGGCAAGGATATTGTGGCTACTAAGATTGCACTTCAATCAACAATTTATAGGATCATCAAGAACTTCAAGGAAAGAGGTTAAATTTTTGTTAAGAAGGCTTAAGGGCGTCCAAGAAAGTCCAGCAAGCGCCAGGATCGTCTCCTAAAGAGGATTCAGCTGCAGGATCGGAGTGCCACCAGTGCAGAGGTTGCTCAGGAATGGCAGCAGGCAGGTGTGAGCGCATCTGCACGCACAGTGAGGCGAAGACTTTTGGAAGATGGCCCTGTGTCAAGAAGGGCAGCAAAGAAGCCACTTCTCTAAAAAAAAAAACATCAGGGACAGATTGATCTTCTGCAGAAAGTATGGTGAATGGACTGCTGAGGACTGGGGCAAAGTCGTATTCTCCGATGAAGCCTCTTTCCGATTGTTTGGGGCATCTGGAAAAAGGCTTGTCCAGAGAAGAAAAGGTGAGCGCTACCATCAGTCCTGTGTCATGCCAACAGTAAAGCATCCTGAGACCATTCATGTGTGGGGTTCCTTCTCATCCAAGGGAGTGGGCTCACTCACAATTTTGCCCAAAAACACAGCCATGAATAAAGAATGGTACCAAAACACCCTCCAACAGCAACTTCTTCCAACAATCCAACAACAGTTTGGTGAAGAACAATGCATTTTCCAGCACGATGGAGCACCGTGCCATAAGGCAAAAGTGATAACTAAGTGGCTCGGGGACCAAAACGTTGACATTTTGGGTCCATGGCCTGGAAACTCCCCAGATCTTAATCCCATTGAGAACTTGTGGTCAATCCTCAAGAGGCGGGTGGACAAACAAAAACCCACTAATTCTGACAAACTCCAAGAAGTGATTATGAAAGAATGGGTTGCTATCAGTCAGGAATTGGCCCAGAAGTTGATTGAGAGCATGCCCAGTCGAATTGCAGAGGTCCTGAAAAAGAAGGGCCAACACTGCAAATACTGACTTTTTGCATAAATGTCATGGAATTGTCGATAAAAGCCTTTGAAATGTATGAAGTGCGTGTAATTATATTTCACTACATCACAGAAACAACTGAAACAAAGATCTAAAAGCAGTTTAGCAGCAAACTTTGTGAAAACTAATATTTGTGTCATTCTCAACTTTTGGCCACGACTGTACACAGTGTGCAGTTTTGATGCAGTGTTTTAAATAAGTAAAAACTGCACTGTGAAGACTAGGCATCTAGGTTCTATTCACACGTACAAAAACAAAGAAAATGGAGCTCAAAGTACCAAATAATGAATATTAATTTTTTATTATATTATAACAAGACATGATTAAAATTACATACATGTGATGCCAAAGGACAAGGTAGATGGGAGCAGGGAAAAGGAAAGAACGGCGCCACCCTGGGAGAGCACACAGGTCAGGAATACATAAATATGGAGGTCAAAGGGAAGTAAATGGTACAATGACCAGCCCATAACCAAATGTATATACAAAATAGAAGGTGAGTGAAAGGTCAGCTGCAAAAACAACCACGGACATGAAACAAGGTATGTTGAGCAAAAGCTGTAAGGTAAAAGATGAACAATAAACAGCATACCACAATGGATCAAGACCAGGTGTAATAGAAGCACCCAGGTCAAAAAACCGTGGAAATGAGGTTGCAAGCAGCCGGGACTCACCTAAAATAGACCATGAGTGAGACAACCCAGGATGGCACTACCCCAACGCGCGTTTCGGCGTGCCTTCGTCAGGGGGTAACGCCATCACTGTAGATCAGATATTTAAAGTCTCTCTGGGCCAATCAGAAATCGATACTTACTCGTCCCCAGGTGCGTATGCTGGTTGGCGCGCGAGCAATCCAGCGCAAACACATCCGGCTACCCCGCGGCCGGCGTCCCGCCGACACGCCCACCTCACGTGACAAGGTCACCTGATCGGGCGGAGATGGCGTGAGGACGCACAGGCACGGGGCGCCGGATGACGCGCGCACACATCACAAGGGGGAAGGAGCAATGGACGTCAACATATCAAAACACACCCCCCAAAGTCCGAATATCTCCATCGTGAACCATTGCATGGAAACAGAATGAAACCTACATAAGGCGCGTCTGTATACATACTCATGATAGTGACCATATACATCATATAGTGTGAACTAGATGAAAGACAAATATGAAATATA
Organism: Bufo bufo; assembly: GCF_905171765.1. Classification (NCBI taxonomy): domain Eukaryota; kingdom Metazoa; phylum Chordata; class Amphibia; order Anura; family Bufonidae; genus Bufo; species Bufo bufo. The sequence goes on from NC_053396.1 coordinate 125,346,637, forward strand.
TGCCCAGATATATACATATATGTATAAACAGTGATACACATAGATATACATAGACAATAAAAATGAAATATATGCCCAGATATATACAGTACAGACCAAAAGTTTGGACACACCTTCTCATTCAAAGAGTTTTCTTTATTTTCATGACTATGAAAATTGTAGATTCACACTGAAGGCATCAAAACTATGAATTAACACATGTGGAATTATATACATAACAAACAAGTGTGAAACAACTGAAAATATGTCATATTCTAGGTTCTTCAAAGTAGCCACCTTTTGCTTTGATTACTGCTTTGCACACTCTTGGCATTCTCTTGATGAGCTTCAAGAGGTAGTCCCCTGAAATGGTTTTCACTTCACAGGTGTGCCCTGTCAGGTTTAATAAGTGGGATTTCTTGCCTTATAAATGGGGTTGGGACCATCAGTTGCGTTGAGGAGAAGTCAGGTGGATACACAGCTGATAGTCCTACTGAATAGACTGTTAGAATTTGTATTATGGCAAGAAAAAAGCAGCTAAGTAAAGAAAAACGAGTGGCCATCATTAGTTTAAGAAATGAAGGTCAGTCAGTCAGCCGAAAAATTGGGAAAACTTTGAAAGTAAGGGCTATTTGACCATGAAGGAGAGTGATGGGGTGCTGCGCCAGATGACCTGGCCTCCACAGTCACCGGACCTGAACCCAATCTAGATGGTTTGGAGTGAGCTGGACCGCAGAGTGAAGACAAAAGGGCCAACAAGTGCTAAGCATCTCTGGGAACTCCTTCAAGACTGTTGGAAGACCATTTCAGGGGACTACCTCTTGAAGCTCATCAATAGAATGCCAAGAGTGTGCAAAGTAGTAATCAAAGCAAAAGGTGGCTACATTGAAGAACCTAGAATATGACATATTTTCAGTTGTTTCACACTTGCTTGTTATGTATATAATTCAACATGTGTTAATTGATAGATTTGATGCCTTCATAGTCATGAAAATAAAGAAAATTCTTTGAATGAGAAGGTGTGTCCAAACTTTTGGTCTGTACTGTACATATATGTATAAACAGTGATACACATAGATATACATAGACAATAAAAATGTGAAAGTGCATGCAGATACTAAAGACAATAACTCATATATGATCACATAAATGAGTAAATCCATAATTCAAATAGGGGGACATACCAGGATTAAGAGAAAAAGTCCATGACATGATCATAACAATCGATATATCCATAATTATATTAGTAAAAGTAGTACAATGATTGTGAAAGGCACACGCACGAGAACATCAAGTGCAGTGCTAAAGTAAGGTCAATAATCTATAATAGACCATACTTGACCACGAATACATACACAAATAAATACATATATATAAAAATAAACATAATTAATAGCTCATATAGTCATAATAATCAATAAGTCCATGATTGGATAAGGAGGCATACCAATGGAAAAAGGTTAGGGACATAATCAGAATAATCAATGTATCCATGTATGCCGTATAGTGACAATGGAGAACCCAAAAACGTGAAGTGCATTAAACAAATAAAAATGTGTAACAATAGCAGAATTATATAAAAAACAGTAATTCATAAATATAGGTAAAGTGCTAAAACAGGATGACTGTATGAAATATATAATGTGTACAGTCGTGGCCAAAAGTTTTGAGAATGACAAAAATATTAGTTTTCACAAAGTTTGCTGCTAAACTGCTTTTAGATCTTTGTTTCAGTTGTTTCTGTGATGTAGTGAAATATAATTACACGCACTTCATACGTTTCGACGGCTTTTATCGACAATTCCATGACATTTATGCAAAGAGTCAGTATTTGCAGTGTTGGCCCTTCTTTTTCAGGACCTCTGCAATTCGACTGGGCATGCTCTCAATCAACTTCTGGGCCAATTCCTGACTGATAGCAACCCATTCTTTCATAATCACTTCTTGGAGTTTGTCAGAATTAGTGGGTTTTTGTTTGTTCACCCACCTCTTGAGGATTGACCACAAGTTCTCAATGGGATTAAGATCTGGGGAGTTTCCAGGCCATGGACCCAAAATGTCAACGTTTTGGTCCCCGAGCCACTTAGTTATCACTTTTGCCTTATGGCACGGCTGCTCCATCGTGCTGGAAAATGCATTGTTCTTCACCAAACTGTTGTTGGATTGTTGGAAGAAGTTGCTGTTGGAGGGTGTTTTGGTACCATTCTTTATTCATGGCTGTGTTTTGGGGCAAAATTGTGAGTGAGCCCGCTCCCTTGGATGAGAAGCAACCCCACACATGAATGGTCTCAGGATGCTTTACTGTTGGCATGACACAGGACTGATGGTAGTGCTCACCTTTTCTTCTCCGGACAAGCCTTTTTCCAGATGCCCCAAACAATCGGAAAGAGGCTTCATCGGAGAATATGACTTTGCCCCAGTCCTCAGCAGTCAATTCACCATACTTTCTGCAGAAGATCAACCTGTCCCTGATGTTTTTTTTGGAGAGAAGTGGCTTCTTTGCTCCCCCTCTTGACACCAGGCCATCTTCCCAAAAGTCTTCGCCTCACTGTGCGTTCAGATGCGCTCACACCTGCCTGCTGCCATTCCTGAGCAAGCTCTGCACTGGTGGCACTCCGATCCCACAGCTGAATCTTCTTTAGGAGACTATCCTGGCGCTTGCTGGACTTTCTTGGACACCCTGAAGCCTTCTTAACAAGAATTGAACCTCTTTCCTTGAAGTTCTTGATGATCCTATAAATTGTTGATTGAGGTGCAATCTTAGTAGACACAATATCGTTGCCTGTGAAGCCATTTTTATGCAACGCAATGATGGCTGCACGCGTTTCTTTGCAGGTCACCATGGTTAACAATGGAAGAACAATGATTTCAAGCATCACCCTCCTTTTAACATGTCAAGTCTGCCATTTTAACCCAATCAGCCTGACATAATGATCTCCAGCCTTGTGCTCGTCAACATTCTCACCTGAGTTAACAAGACGATTACTGAAATGATCTCAGCAGGTCCTTTAATGACAGCAATGAAATGGAGTGGAAAGTTTTTTTTTGGGATTAAGTTAATTTTCATGGCAAAGGACTATGCAATTCATCTGATCACTCTTCATAACATTCTGGAGTATATGCAAATTGCTATTATAAAAACTTAAGCAGAAACTTTTCCAATTTCCAATATTTATCTAATTCTCAAAACTTTTGGCCACGACTGTACATAGTAGATAAATAGCCGGCGGAATAACCACCGAAAAAAATTATTATATGTGCACACACCGAGAGGATGAAGGGGTGGAAGTAAGGGGGAAAGGGGGTGGGAGAAAGAGGGGGAAGACAGGGAGGGAGGACGAAAAAGAGGGGGGTGGGGGGGAAGGGAAAGAGAAGGAAAAGAAGAGGGAGGGGGAGGAAGGGGAGAAAAAAGGGGGGGGAAGGGGGGAGAGAAAAGAGGGGGGGGAGATGGGAAGGAAACAACAAAAAAGTGAAACGACAAGGGTATACCAAACCAACATGGGAATGCATCAATATAGATACAAATATAAATACAGATGTGCAACAAAAGCTCCAATGATGGGAATATGACTAAATAAAAGGAATCCAATGCGATGGTGGGTCAGATAGAGGGTAAGTGGATATGGCGTCCTGCAAAGAACTGATAAGGTGCTGGAGAGAGAGACAAATTAAAAAAAAAGTCAATAAAATTTGTAAATTAATAAACACACATACTGTTAAAAGAAATAATGGAATCCACAGTTGTGGGCCCAGCGGCTACAGAAAAGCAGAGGAAACCAAATTGTCGTTAAGGCCCCTGTTGGGCTAGCCTCTTGGATATATTGCCAGCACGTAAATCCACCTGGATACAGTCAATCCCCCTCACCTTGAGGAGTCTCGGATTACATGAATGAAATTCCTTAAAATGCCTCGCAATGGGTTTAAGGACCTCAGCCTCCTCTAGTTCCTGCGCATTCCCTCACGTGCTCCCCCACGCGGACCCTCAACTCCCGTGTTGTCAAACCCACATAGATCTTGGGGCATGGGCATTGGGCATAATATACCACCCGCGTGCAGGAGCACGTGAAGGACTGATTAATCCTGAAAGTCTTGGTGCCGGAGGAATCCACAAAATCGAAGGAGCGCGCCATGTTAGGGCACGCAACGCACCTGCCACATGGTCTGAAACCAGTCCTGGGACTACCCTGTCCAACAAAAAACTGGGGAGGAGCCGGTTGTAAATATCCTCTAACCAGGTTATCTCGCAGGGTATTGGCCCTGCGCGCCGTGACAAGGGGTCGTGTGGACAGGAGTTTTTCCAGGACTGGGTCAGTTAGTAAAATAGGCCAATCTGCGGCCAAACAATTCCTCATTTCATCCCAATATGAATGGTAAGTGCTTATGAATCTGACTTTTTTACTGGTCCCTCAAATCACTAGCCTGTCTTTCAAAAGTCGCATCGTCGGAACATATCCGACGAATGCGTAAAAATTGGCCAACGGGAATTGCAGAGATGGTACTCTTGGGATGTAGGGAAGTTGCGTGTAGATACGCATTGACAGCCGTCTCTTTCCGGAAGACGTCAGTCCTGAGATGGCCACCGGTGTCTCTAAACACAGATACATCCATAAAATCAACCCTCTGTTTGTGATGTGTATAGGTCAATTTTATGTTTCTGGAGTTGGTGTAAGTAGTTTGAAGAAGTCATGGAGTTGTTCCTCCGTTCCCTGCCAGATCAAGAAAACGTCATCTATGTACTGCGCCCATAAAATGGAGCGGTCCATGATGACGTGTCTGTCTGACAGGAAAAGGTCCCTCTCCCACAGCCCGAGGAACAGGTTGGCATATGCGGGCGCACAAGCCGCCCCCATAGCTGTCCCCTGGAGCTGCAGGAAAAATGACCCGTTAAAAGAGAAAAAGTTCCTCGTAAGCACAAATTTGAGGAGTTGTAATAAGAACGATGAAAAGTCCCCCGGTAGGTTGCTGGCAGAGAGAAAAAACTCTACTGCCCGCAAACCATCTACAAGTTGGATACTAGTGTAGAGGGACTCTACATCGCAGGTTACCATGATGTTATCCTCATCCAACATAATCCCCTGTATCCTCTGCAGGAAGTCAGAGGTGTCTCTGACAAACGATGGCAGGGTTTGCACAATGGGTTTTAAGTGGAAATCCAATAGTTTACAAATATTTTCCACCATGCTGTTACACCCAGATATAATGGGCCTACCTGGAGGTACTGAGGCATTCTTGTGAACCTTAGGTAAAAGGTACAAGGTTGGAATAGATTGTTCCTGAATAATAAGGGCTTCATACATCTGTTTGGAGATGATGTTTTTCTTTAAACCAGTGTCCAAGATTTTCAGTAGTTCACCTCTAAAGGAAATGGAGGAATTAAAAGTTAGTTTTTGGTAACAAATGGGATTATTTAGTTGTCAATATGCCTCCGCCAGGTACATGCTCCGGGGCCAGACCACCAAATTTCCCCCTTGTCGGCCGGTTTGTAAATCACATCATTGATATTTTTGAGCTTGTCAAGGCTCAATCGTTGGTCCCTGTCAAGGTTGTCACGTCGGATAGACGTCGGGATTTGTTCAAAATCCCTGCTGACCATCTTGACAAAGAGATCAATCGCCGGACATAACGACAAGGGGGGAAATTTTGCAGACTTTGTGAGATTGGCAGCCAGTCCTGCCTGTTCTGCCAATAAGTCCTCCAACACACGGAGAGCCCGTTGCTCATCCTCAGTGTCAAGGGCCCCGGCGGAGTCACCCCTAGCATGCCACCTCTTCATCATCAGGGAGCGCCCAAACAGGTGCAGGTCCTTGATGGCAGTAAAACGGTCAAACCAGCAGCTTGGTGCGTACGACAAGCCTTTCTCCAATAAAGAAATGTCTACATTGGAAAAAGTGTGACCAGATAAATTAATTACCTTAGGTTCATTATATGGCCCTTTCGAGTTCGCGGATGACTCAGGTTGTCTTTTTCTCCCAGGTCCATTTCCCTGCTCCATCTTTCTCTTGTTGCGAGTCAGGCGGGTAGGGTTGGTACCTTGTAACTGGGAGTCTCCAGCTGATGATACAGAGGATACCGAGGATGATCTACTGCGAGACCTATTTTTGTTTTTGTTGTTATTGAGTCCTCTATTTTTCCATTTATATACACGGTTTTGTTGTGCATCGTTGCTGTCCCGGGAGAACTTCTGGATTTTTGCTTCCTGAATCTCTTTTTCCCAGATTGGGTATTTTATATCTAGTTGTTCTTGGAAGCTTTTCAGATTTGCTGCGCTGCAGTCGCTCGATAAGCGCGCCTGCAGTAGATCAATTTCGCTGTCCATTTGTTCCAGACTTTTTTTATTATTATGGCCAATCAGAAGCTCAATAAATTTAAATGAGCTCTGATTGTGCAATGAGCAGGACACTGGGTCAGTGGGGATGCTATGCAGTGGGTCAGTTTATATGTGTAATAGTTCGTGACGCCAGTTGCAGCTTGCGCAGGTACTGTAGCAGGGCCCTTCAAGATGTTAATGAGCTCACGTACCAGGTGAGGAATGCCAGAGGGGGATATTGTCTCTGTATAGTGTCAGCGGTGTCTCCTACCTGTGGTACGGCTGGACTCCTGTATCCTGGCTCACATGCAACAAAATGAGTGCTGTTAATAGGAGTAAATGAGGAATGATGAAAATCCACACAGATAATAGGGTCCAACTTGTCTTTACTTGGTGTTATGATATGCAGCTTTGATCCATACGAGTTACAGCAATAGTCTAGAGTCCCAGCAGGTTTTGGCAATATGTGGCAGGAATTTATATGTATTCTGCATCTGATCATATGCCTATTAGAATCTAGCAGGTATCTATCTTCTGCTCTGTCTTTAGTCTGCTTGATTTGGGTCTGACTAGCTGGTGAGGTACTTATCTTCTCTTTAGTTTGGGGATCTTTACTTACAGGACTGCTCACAAGGTATGATGGTTTCTTCCTGGAGATCTGATAGTTCTGTGAAGGGCTGCTTTCTTTGTCCACAAGCTGAGGTAAAGGACTCAGGCTGGGAAGGTTGATCTTGGGCCTCAGCAGAGGCTTGGATTCTTGGTTGGGGTCCCTGTTTCTGGGAGCTCCTACTAACACAGCCTACCCCAACAGGGGGTGGCTCACACTACCTAGAACTTTCTTTCCTCCCCCTGAAGTAGGATGTGGGAACATTCCACTCCTCCTCAGATAGGGGGAAGCTAACCTGAAATGGTCTATTCCAGTCTAGGTCTATTAACTAGCTATGGTCTGCTTACATATTGCTGCCACCTGCTGGTGTACATTGAGAATTACAGCAAATATACAATACAACAGGCCTGGAAAATGCACATTATGGAGAGAGTGATGCAAACCTTTACCAGATGACAATATACATACACTTGACATTATGAAGCAGGGGAACAGAAGTTTAGTAACATACTTCAGGATGTTACAATTGCAAATCTCTTCCCATTTAGAGACAAACATATCATCCTCTTTGGGGAAGGAGGGAAAGACTTGTATCCTAAGGCCACAGGGTATAAGGCCCCTCTGGAGGTATTTTTCCAGGAAGGCCTTATTCCACCATGTACACTGCGTGCAGAATTATTAGGCAAATGAGTATTTTGACCACATCATCCTCTTTATGCATGTTGTCTTACTCCAAGCTGTATAGGCTCGAAAGCCTACTACCAATTAAGCATATTAGGTGATGTGCATCTCTGTAATGAGAAGGGGTGTGGTCTAATGACATCAACACCCTATATCAGGTGTGCATAATTATTAGGCAACTTCCTTTCCTTTGGCAAAATGGGTCAAAAGAAGGACTTGACAGGCTCAGAAAAGTCAAAAATAGTGAGATATCTTGCAGAGGGATGCAGCACTCTTAAAATTGCAAAGCTTCTGAAGCGTGATCATCGAACAATCAAGCGTTTCATTCAAAATAGTCAACAGGGTCGCAAGAAGCGTGTGGAAAAACCAAGGCGCAAAATAACTGCCCATGAACTGAGAAAAGTCAAGCGTGCAGCTGCCAAGATGCCACTTGCCACCAGTTTGGCCATATTTCAGAGCTGCAACATCACTGGAGTGCCCAAAAGCACAAGGTGTGCAATACTCAGAGACATGGCCAAGGTAAGAAAGGCTGAAAGACGACCACCACTGAACAAGACACACAAGCTGAAACGTCAAGACTGGGCCAAGAAATATCTCAAGACTGATTTTTCTAAGGTTTTATGGACTGATGAAATGAGAGTGAGTCTTGATGGGCCAGATGGATGGATTGGTAAAGGGCAGAGAGCTCCAGTCCGACTCAGACGCCAGCAACGTGGAGGTGGAGTACTGGTTTGGGCTGGTATCATCAAAGATGAGCTTGTGGGGCCTTTTCGGGTTGAGGATGGAGTCAAGCTCAACTCCCAGTCCTACTGCCAGTTTCTGGAAGACACCTTCTTCAAGCAGTGGTACAGGAAGAAGTCTGCATCCTTCAAGAAAAACATGATTTTCATGCAGGACAATGCTCCATCACACGCATCCAAGTACTCCACAGCGTGGCTGGCAAGAAAGGGTATAAAAGAAGAAAATCTAATGACACGGCCTCCTTGTTCACCTGATCTGAACCCCATTGAGAACCTGTGGTCCATCATCAAATGTGAGATTTACAAGGAGGGAAAACAGTACACCTCTCTGAACAGTGTCTGGGAGGCTGTGGTTGCTGCTGCACGCAATGTTGATGGTGAACAGATCAAAACACTGACAGAATCCATGGATGGCAGGCTTTTGAGTGTCCTTGCAAAGAAAGGTGGCTATATTGGTCACTGATTTGTTTTTGTTTTGTTTTTGAATGTCAGAAATGTATATTTGTGAATGTTGAGATGTTATATTGGTTTCACTGGTAAAAATAAATAATTGAAATAGGTATATATTTGTTTTTTGTTAAGTTGCCTAATAATTATGCACAGTAATAGTCACCTGCACACACAGATATCCCCCTAAAATAGCTAAAACTAAAAACAAACTAAAAACTACTTCCAAAAATATTCAGCTTTGATATTAATGAGTTTTTTGGGTTCATTGAGAACATGGTTGTTGTTCAATAATAAAATTAATCCTCAAAAATACAACTTGCCTAATAATTCTGCACTCCCTGTACATGCTCTTTTGTGTAGCAATTGTTGTAATGAGTTTTGGACCTCTTTAATTATGCCACCGCTGGGACCACCCACTGCTCCTTCGTCCTTGAACACGGCATCGAGTTGGGAAAGCCAGGACAATTCTCTGGCCTTGTAATCCATAGTGGTGGTTTGGGTCGATGACTCTGTGAAAAATACACAGTACACAATTAATCAGAAGAAAAGGGAAAAGGACCCCGGGTGTGCCAAGGGGAAAGGGGGCGGTGCCCACCCAATGTAATCACAGAGGACACCCGTGGGAGGTGACTCGGTACAAGCTCCCGAGTACAATAGCAGAAAAACTAAGAAAATGGAGCTCAAAGTACCAAATAATGAATATTGAATTTTTATTATATTATAACAAGACATGATTAAAATTACATACATGTGATGCCAAAGGACAAGGTAGATGGGAGCAGGGAAAAGGAAAGAACGGCGCCACCCTGGGAGAGCACACAGGTCAGGAATACATAAATATGGAGGTCAAAGGGAAGTACATGGTACAATGACCAGCCCATAACCAAATGTATATACAAAATAGAAGGTGAGTGAAAGGTCAGCTGCAAAAACAACCACGGACATGAAACAAGGTATGTTGAGCAAAAGCTGTAAGGTAAAAGATGAACAATAAACAGCATGCCACAATGGATCAAGACCAGGTGTAATAGAAGCACCCAGGTCAAAAAAACGTGGAAATGAGGTTGCAAGCAGCCGGGACTCACCTAAAATGGACCATGAGTGAGACAACCCAGTATGGCGCTACCCCAACGCACGTTTCGGCATGCCTTCGTCAGGGGGTAACGCCATCACTGTAGATCAGATATTTAAAGTCTCTCTGGGCCAATTAGAAATCGATACTTACTCGTCCCCAGGTGCGTATGCTGGTTGGCGCGCGAGCAATTCAGCGCAAACACATCCGGCTACCCCGCGACCGGCGTCCCGCCGACACGCCCTCCTCACGTGACAAGGTCACCTGATCGGGCGGAGATGGCGTGAGGACGCACAGGCGCGGGGTGCCGGAGGTGGCGCCGGATGACGCGTGCACACATCACAAGGGGGGAGGAGCAACGGACGTCAACATATCAAGACACACCCCCCAAAGTCTGAATATCTCCATCGTGAACCATTGCATGGAAACAGAATGAAATCTACTTAAGGCGCGTCTGTATACATACTCATGATAGTAACATATACATCATATAGTGTGAACTAGATGAAAGACAAATATGAAATATATGCCCAGATATATACATATACAGTACAGACCAAAAGTTTAGACACACCTTCTCATTCAAAGAGTTTTCTTTATTTTCATGACTATGAAGGCATCAAAACTATGAATTAACACATGTGGAATTATATACATAACAAACAAGTGTGAAACAACTGAAAATATGTCATATTCTAGGTTCTTCAAAGTAGCCACCTTTTGATTTGATTACTGCTTTGCACACTCTTGGCATTCTCTTGATGAGCTTCAAGAGGTAGTCACCTGAAATGGTCTTCCAACAGTCTTGAAGGAGTTCCCAGAGATGCTTAGCACTTGTTGGCCCTTTTGCCTTCACTCTGCCGTCCAGCTCACCCCAAACCATCTCGATTGGGTTCAGGTCCGGTGACTGTGGAGGCCAGGTCATCTGGCGCAGCACCCCATCACTCTCCTTCATGGTCAAATAGCCCTTACTTTCAAAGTTTTCCCAATTTTTCGGCTGACTGACTGACCTTCATTTCTTAAAGTAATGACGGCCACTCGTTTTTCTTTACTTAACTGCTTTTTTCTTGCCATAAAACAAATTCTAACAGTCTATTCAGTAGGACTATCAGCTGTGTATCCACCTGACTTCTCCTCAACGCAACTGATGGTCCCAACCCCATTTATAAGGCAAGAAATCCCACTTATTAAACCTGACAGGGCACACCTGTGAAGTGAAAATCATTTCAGGGGACTACCTCTTGAAGCTCATCAAGAGAATTCCAAGAGTGTGCAAAGCAGTAATCAAAGCAAAAGGAGGCTACTTTCAAGAACCTAGAATATGACATATTTTCAGTTGTTTCACACTTGTTTGTTATGTATATAATTCCACATGTGTTAATTCATAGTTTTGATGCCTTCAGTGTGAATCTACAATTTTCATAGTCATGAAAATAAAGAAAACTCTTTGAATGAGAAGGTGTGTCCAAACTTTTGGTCTGTACTGTATATATAAACAGTGATACACATAGATATACATAGACAATAAAAATGTGAAAGTGCATTCAGATACTAAAGACAATAACTCATATATGATCACATAAATGAGTAAATCCATAATTCAAATAGGGGGACATACCAGGATTAAGAGAAAAAGTCCATGACATGATCATAACAATCGATATATCCATAATTATATTAGTAAAAGTAGTACAATGATTGTGAAAGGCACACGCACGAGAACATCAAGTGCAGTGCTAAATTAAGGTCAATAATCTATAATAGACCATACTTGACCACTAATACATACACAAATAAATACATATATATAAAAATAAACTTAATTAATAGCTCATATAGTCATAATAATCAATAAGTCCATGATTGGATAAGGAGGCATACCAATGGAAAAAGGTTAGGGACATAATCAGGATAATCAATGTATCCATGTATGTCGTACAGTGACAATGGAGAACCCAAAAACGTGAAGTGCAGTAAACAAATAAAAATGTGTAACAATAGCAGAATTATATAAAAACCAGTAATTCATAAATATAGGTAAAGTGCTAAAACAGGATGTATACAGATGCGCCTTAAGTAGGTTTTATTCTGTTTCCATGCAATGGTTCACGATGGAGATATTCAGACTTTGGGGGGTGTGTCTTGATATGTTGACGTCCGTTGCTCCTCCCCCCTTGTGATGTGTGTGCGCGCGTCATCCGGCGCCGCCTCCGGCACCCCGCGTCTGTGCGTCCTCACACCATCTCCGCCCGATCAGGTGACCTTGTCACGTGAGGTGGGCATGTCGGCGGGACGCCGGCCGCGGGGTAGCCGGATGTGTTTGCGCTGGATTGCTCGCGCACCAACCAGCATACGCACCTGGGGACGAGTAAGTATCAATTTCTGATTGGCCCAGAGAGACTTTAAATATCTGATCTACAGTGATGGCGTTAACCCCTGAAGAAGGCACGCCGAAACGCGCGTTGGGGTAGCGCCATCCTGGGTTGTCTCACTCATGGTCCATTTTAGGTGAGTCCCGACTGCTTGCAACCTCATTTCCACGTTTTTTTGACCTGGGTGCTTCTATTACACCTGGTCTTGATCCATTGTGGTATGCTGTTTATTGTTCATCTTTTACCTTACAGCTTTTGCTCAACATACCTTGTTTCATGTCCGTGGTTGTTTTTTCAGCTGACCTTTCACTCACCTTCTATTTTGTATATACATTTGGTTATGGGCTGGTCATTGTACCATGTACTTCCCTTTGACCTCCATATTTATGTATTCCTGACCTGTATGCTCTCCCAGGGTGGCGCCGTTCTTTCCTTTTTCCTGCTCCCATTTACTTTGTCCTTTGGCATCACATGTATGTAATTTTAATCATGTCTTGTTATAATATAATAATAATAATAATTTTATATTCATTATTTGGTACTTTGAGCTCCATTTTCTTAGTTTTTCTGCTATTGTACTCGGGAGCTTGTACCGAGTCACCTCCCACGGGTGTCCTCTGTGATTACATTGGGTGGGCACCGCCCCCTTTCCCCTTGGCACATTCGGGGTCCTTTTCCCTTTTCTTCTATTCACAAGTAGCAGTTTGAGGTACGGTTAAATTGCATGAGAAAAAAAATAAATCTGTGTAGTTGGCTTTTTTCACCTGTAAAAGTGTAAGCTCACAGACAAAGCTGCAAAAACGCCAGAGTTTTTTCAATGTGGATATAACCACACCTCAGTCACTGTGTGTGAATATTGCCTTATGCCTTAGGGCTCATGCACACAAACATATATATTTTTTCGCATCCGATCCACATTTTTTGCGGGTTGTATGCAAACCCATTCACTCCAATGGGGCCGCAAAAGATGCGGACAGCACACAGTGTGCTGTTCACATCTGGATGTTTGTTCCGTGGCATCCACAAAGATATAGAAAAAGTCAGATTCTTGTTCGCATTACGGACAAGGATAGGACAGTTCTGTTAGGGGCCGCTGTTTCATTCCGCATAATGCAGAACATCTATGGCCAGCATCCGTATTTTCCGGATCTGCAATTTGCGGGCCACAAAACAGGAAATGGTTGTGTGCATGAGTCTTTATACCAGATCTCTGTGGAGGCTCCAATCCTGGTTTTGTCTTTAGGACACATTGAGAAGATTTCCTGATGTATAATTCCAGTGGAAGGCCCCCAACATATGCCACATACTCATACGTTAACATATGTCACCCATAGGGTCTGTTGTAAAAGAAAAATAAAAGTTGTATTTTTTTTTTTTTGCAGACCTCCATATGGGAAAATAAGGTATGATGATGCATACCACCCCTATGGACGAAAAAGGACAATCTTTTGACCTCCATTGGGTGAAAATTTCTATGCTGGGAGCCAACATGTTAAGTGGAAGACTCAAATTAAGGCCACTTTCACACTGGCGTTTTGTTTTCAGTTTGTGAGATCCGTTCAGGGCTCTCACAAGCGGTCCAAAACGGATCAGTTTTGCCCTAATGCATTCTGAATGGATAAGGATCCATTCAGAATGCATCAGTTTGCCACCGTTTCGCCTCCATTCCGCTCTGGAGGCAGACACCAAAACGCTGCGGAGGCAAACGGATCCGTCCTGACACACAATGTAAGTCAATGGGGACGAATCCGTTTTCACTGAAACAATAGAAAACGGATCTGCCCCCCATTGACTTTCAATGGTGTTCAAGATGGATCCGTTCTGGCAATGTTAAAGATAATACAAACGTATCCGTTCTGAACGGATGCATGCGGTTGTATTATCGGTGCAGATCTGTCTGTGCAGATCCATGACGGGTCCGCACCAAACGCGAGTGTGAAAGTAGCCTTTATATGCACTCTAAGGCCTTAATTCAGACAGTAGCGAATTACGATGCCATTGTAGCGATGTATGATGCTGTTCCGTCATTATTCCCACAGTGGGGACCAGAATTGAACCCATAATGCAAAAACGCTCATATTACGGCAGTCTGAATTAGCCCTAAGGGCTCTTGCACACGACTGTAGCCTGTTTTGCAGTCTGCAAATTGCTGATCCGCAAAACACAGATGCCATCCGTGTGTGTTCTGCATTTTTCAGAACTGAACATCCTGACCTCTAAAGAATAGCCCTATCCTTGTCCGTAGCTATAGGGGTCACATCAGTCGCAATTGTGACCAGGCCCCTAAGCCAGGTGGGCCCCCTTGCCAGAAACGCACTGCCAGTTGCAGTATCTTTCGTTTTATAACACACAGTGCATATTATAAAGCGAATACTAGTGAGCACTTCCAATACTAGCGTACAGGGAAACTAGAGAGGAGGGTCAGTGGAGCGCTCTCAGTATTATGCAGGAGGAGCGGGCAGTGAAGCACTAAGAGCGATGTACTCACCCTACTCCCTGGTCTCCTCCAGCCTGCACTGCTGTGTCCAGACTACGTACAGCGTCAGTACATACAGTGCACACCATGACTTGACGCTGTACACAGTTAGGTGACAGTGCAGAGTGGGTCCAGAGAAGACCAGCGAGCAGTAACTACAGGAGAGGACGCCGGACGTGGAGAGTAGCAGCAGACCAGGAGAGGTAAGTTTATTTATTATAGGTCTGTTCTGAGGACTGATATGGGGGTCTGATCTGAGGTCAGAGGATCTGATATGGTTGTCTGACTCTAATATGGGGGTCTGACTCTGATCTGAGGATCTGATATGGGGGTCGGAGAATCTGTTATGGAGGGTCTCATAAGGGAGTCTGAGGATCTGATATGGGGGTCTGATTTCAGGATTTGATGTGGGGTCTGTTCTGAAAGGTAAGGGGGTATTTTTTGTACTGGTGCACATTGTAAGGGGGTATTTTTTGTACTGGCACACATTGTAAGGGGGTATTTTTGTAATGGTGCACATTGTTAGGGGGTATTTTTGTAATAGTGCACATTATGTGGGGATATTTTTTACTGGTGCACATTAATAAGGAGAATTATTACTACTGGGTGACTTTGGTGAACATGATTACTAATATGGGCACATTGTGGGCAGTATTACTTTTGGCGGCACTGTTAACACTGTGCACTCTGGCAGATAATTATTTCTATTAGACTTTGAGGAGCACTATTACAGTGGGCGGCACCCTGGCATAGTATCAGCTTAGCATAATTATTTTTGGGGGACATTATGTTTATACTATTAGTGTCAGGAACACTATTTTCTGGGCGCAGTTATTTTTTAGGGCACTGTCAATAATTATTGAAGGGGCACTATCTGTGTGGTACTAGTATTTTCAGGGTGACTGTTTTTGTAGTATAGATTTGGGGAGCACAGTGGGCCCAGTACTGGGGGTGGCAGGATAGGGTGTTGAGAAGGTGGGGAGGATGATGGAAAAGTAGGAAACTAAGATGTCTGTTTGTCAAATTCTGCAGAGACGAGCAATAGCTTAAAGGGTTTGTCTCATGACAGACAATGGGAGCATATCGTTAGGATATGCTCCCATTATCTTATAGGTGCTGGGACCCGCACCTATATCGAGAACGGAGCCCCGAAAGTGAAGGAGGGCGCACTGCACATGCCCTGCTGCCCTCCATTCATTTTCTATTTCCGTCAAGCCCGTAGAAGTGAATGGGAGTGGTGGCCGGTCATGCAGGGTGAACTCTCATTCACTTCTATTGGGAGCCGGCTTGGTGATGGCCGGATCAGAGTCCTCCAGCCACTACCTTGCAGGGCTCCGTTCTCGATATAGGTGCGGGTCCCAGCTGGGAGCTGCACCTATAAGACAAAGGGAGCATATGCTAGCGATATGCCCCCATTGTCTATGATGAAACAACCCCTTTAAAGAAATCATCATGGCAATCTGGTCTGAAAGGAGAAGATGAGGAAAGAGAACGTCTACATCACAGGAGACATCGCTGGATGTAAGAAGTATAGGCCACTGTATTCTTCTGTATGTTTTGTAGCGCTGTATGTTATGTTTTCCAAGTACCTTATTTTTCACCCCATAAGATGCATTTTTTCCCCCCAGAAATGTCCCTGCGTCTTATGGGGTGAATACTAATGAGCGCTTGCATTATGGAAGCGCTCATTAGTACCGGAGGACTGTGAAGCGGTGAGGGCTCTGTACTCATCGCTTCCTGGTCCTCGGCTGTCAGCTGTGCTGTGGCTGCACACAGCGTGAGGGCGCTTTGTGACCTCAAGCTGTGCGCGTCAGGACACAGTACAGCCGCAACAGGAAGGAGATAGAGAGCGCTGGAGGTGAGGAGCGGCGGCATCCGGAGCAGGAGAGGTAAGTTTGGCTCATAAATGGCATGGGGGCTCATAGATGGCATAGGGGCTTATCTGAAGCATGGGGGGCTGATCTGAGGCATGGGGGACTGATCTGAGACATGGGGGTCTGATCTGAGGTCTGATTGCTGGCCTCATCTGAGGTGTAATGAAAAATATTTTTTCATATTGTCCTCTAAAATCTATGTGCGTCTTATGGGCCGATGCATCTTATAGGGCAAAAATACGGTATGTCTTTAACAGTAGGCAATTTTTTCCTCAGGCAGCAGAAAGGCTAGGGGCACCCCTGCCCCTTGCCACAAATCTCTGAGGGAGGGTGAAAGTACACAACAAAAATGGAGTGCAACCACACTATTATCCAATAAAAAGATCAATTTTATTCATATCTCAATAAAAAAATGACATATTATACAATATATAAATTAGCAGGGACATAACACAGTCATGCATCACCCTGTCAGCACACCCATCATAATAATACTCAATAATATACCCCCTTAATCTATAATCCATGGAACAAAAATTCCTAATGTATGGTCAAACAAAGGGGTATGCAATCCAAAAGCCTATCTCAAATGCAGGTAAGCCTCCCTTACAACTGATGGCTGTAATGTAGCAGGCTGGTTTTAAATCTGTAGGGAAACAGATGGGCGCACCATATGGTAATTCTGTGGGTATATAATGGTGAACAAAAAGAATTGGCAAGGCTCACCTTGTGTGGTTGTGCGGATATAGGCACAACACTATTGTAGGTATTTTCAAACAAGCCTGGACGTCTGGATATGGCAGTCTGCAGCCTCGGGACCACGAGGGATCTTCAAAAGGAGAAGCCTGGAGCCCCCAAGAAGATAGTAGTGCAAGAAAACAAAACACGTCCCACGGCGCGAATTACCATCAGCCAGTCACCAGGGATCTTTTATTGCAGCGATACAACGCGTTTCGGGGAATCACTTCCCTTCATCAGGTACAAGGAAGCTGCACAAGTGTAACAGCACAAAGCTACACACATTTATACATACAAACATACCGCCTTAAGGAGGTCACAAGGTCAGAAGGGAGGGGTTTTGGATATTGTCTGGATGAACAATGACACATATAATGTGCATATTGGCAGGTTCTCATAATAGACCGCCGATGTGCACATTCCAACCACATCTATACTGTGTGAAGCAGAAAAACGCACTGATAACAGTCCATTTAAAAAGATCTCAAATGTCTACGCCCATATAGGGCTGACCTTAAGGAATATGCAATTAGAAGCGCATCACAAAGGTCCTGGTCATGCAGATTGATGATGTGATCCTATTAAGGGTTCAGGACCTGCATCACATGAGCAGATCCTAGTCATGTGAGGACCGTTACCTAGTTACAGGAATGCTTCAGTGGTAAGAAGGCCGTCTTCTATAAGGAAGCTGGCTTACGTCATTCGGCCCGACGTCATGTGACCCGTATCACATGAGTAGATTCCGGTCACGTGAGGACCGTTACCTGGTTGCAGGGACGCTTCAATGGTGAGGGGGCCGTCTGCCACAGAGAGGCTAACTTGCATCTCCCAGCCTAACATCGCGTGATGATAGTAAGATCACGTTAGGGCCGCTACTATGTGACAGAGGACGCTCTCACCTGAATACCGCTACAATACAACAGAGATATTTACAAAATACAAGAGCGGTACTCAAGTATATAGTAGAAGAAAAAGGATCATATACATATAATATAATAATATCTTACAAATACAATGATTAGATTCCTACAAGAAAAAGGAAAAAATACATGTATAAAAAAGTGGCATAATATAACTTTAAAAAGATTTTTTGATGAGTATTAAAAATATTTGGATAAATATGTATATAAAAATGACACATGATCTTATATATGAATATTGCATGATATATAAAACAATTATATAAAAGTGCACTATGTGCACACTTTTAAAATAAATTAAATGACATTTGCCACTCGTTTAGAATGCTGGATAAAACATTCCTACTGATGGAAAGAATATTAATAAAAATATATATAAGTGAATTGGAGCACTGTGTGATCCAACCACATAATAGATGGCAGTTACTAGTGTAGAATCTGGGGGATATAAAAGTGGGCGCATGCGTGCAATTGATGAGAAAACACACATGCGTCCGCCAACCTACCCAGAAAGGATGTATAATCACCACCAGAGTCTGCCATGTTGGTAATACAGCTTACAATTGGACCTATTGGTTTGTAAAAAGAAGGTACAAGACAACAGTTGTGTAAATGAGGGTCTAAATCTGATAGAGAAAAGAAGAAACTATTTCTCATATTCTCCGTTAGTGATCTAATACTAACAATGGTGAAATCTATAGGTTAATTTCAAATGCCTCATTTAAACCCTGAGGACTCAGGCTATTAAGTTTATAAATCCAGAACATTTCGCGTCTTTTAATTGTTTGTGTAATGTTCCGGGTATCGGCATGAATTTTCTCTATAGGTATAACGGAAATGCTTGAAAATAGACCCTGATGTTTGTTCGTAATGCGTCTTGATACACTATGCTGCATAAATTTCTTCTTAGTGTTTGAACGATGCTTGTTCAATCTGTTACGCAACGTCTGTGTGGTGCGACCTACGTACTGTAATCCGCATTGGCATTCGAGCACGTAGATCACGTTATTCGACCCACAGTCCATTGGTTGCTTAATATTAAAAGTTTCCCCAGTGGTGTTGTTATGAAAAGAAGTAGACTTTTGTATAGAGAGGCAACATAGACACTTTGGTTGTCCGCATTTTGTGCTACCCACTGGTCTAGATGGTATAAATGAACTGGTATTTGGCCCAGTTACTTTATAATGTGTTTCACGTAACTTGCTTGGTGCTAACAGATTTTTGGGGGTTTTTGCTCTCCTGAAAGTCAGGTGGCTTGGTAGGGATTTGCCTATATATGGGTCTTTTTTAATAATATGCCAATGTTTAAAAAGAATATTCCTCACATCCTTATGATTGCTACTAAAGGTAGTGATAAAATTGGCACCCCATTTTTTGTTTTGCTGTTTGTCCTTTGCCTGGTCTTTCTGGCTAACTAATAGCCAATTTTTTTTCTTGTGTAAGAGCCTTAGCTCGATTATAAGCCGCCTCAATGACTCCATGAGGGTAGCCTTTTTCCTGAAACCTTTTACGAATTATCTCACTTTGTGAGATAAAGTCCCTAGTGAGTAAACAATTCCTTCTTAGTCTCTTAAATTGACTAAAGGGAATATTTGTCTTCCATTTTTTGAAATGGAGGCTGGAATACTCGAGGTAACTATTGCAGTCAACCTTTTTGAAATACGTGCGTGTTACAATTTTATCACCAATAGCATTCATTTCTAGATCCAAGAATTCAATTCTTGAACAATCATGCGTCCCAGATAGAGTGATACCCCAATCAAAGGAATTCAGATATTGAATGAAATCCTTGATAGAATCAGAATCTCCATCCCATATAAAGAACAAGTCGTCAATATAACGACGATATAACACAATATTATCCGACCACTGGGTGGACTTATAAATATATTGATCTTGGAATGCTCCCATGAAAAGGTTCGCGAAACTGGGCGCGAAATGCGTACCCATTGCGGTACCTTTGCACTGGAGGTATAATTGTTCACCAAAGGAGAATGTATTATGTGTCAGGATAAATTGGATAGATTTTAGTATGAACGACTTCTGATCAACAGGTACAGATGAATCTTTACCGAGAAAAGAATCAACACATTTTAGTCCCAATTCATGATTAATATTTGAATATAGGGCCGCAACATCAAGGGCTATCCACGAATATGTATCCTTCCATGTGATTCCTTTGAGTATGGTTATGAGAGAGGTGGAATCTTTCAAATAGGAAGGTAGTTGGATAACATATTTCTGGAGCAAAATGTCCACATAGTGGATAGCCCTTGATGTTGCGGCCCTATATTCAAATATTAATCATGAATTGGGACTAAAATGTGTTGATTCTTTTCTCGGTAAAGATTCATCTGTACCTGTTGATCAGAAGTCGTTCATATTGAAATCTATCCAATTTATCCTGACACATAATACATTCTCCTTTGGTGAACAATTATACCTCCAGTGCAAAGGTACCGCAATGGGTACGCGTTTCGCGCCCAGTTTCGCGAACCTTTTCATGGGAGCATTCGAAGATCAATATATTTATAAGTCCACCCAGTGGTCGGATAATATTGTGTTATATCGTCGTTATATCGACGACTTGTTCTTTATATGCCGATACCCGGAACATTACACAAACAATTAAAAGACGCGAAATGTTCTGGATTTATAAACTTAATAGCCTGAGTCCTCAGGGTTTAAATGAGGCATTTGAAATTAACCTATAGATTTCACCATTGTTAGTATTAGATCACTAACGGAGAATATGAGAAATAGTTTCTTCTTTTCTCTATCAGATTTAGACCCTCATTTACACAACTGTTGTCTTGTACCTTCTTTTTACAAACCAATAGGTCCAATTGTAAGCTGTATTACCAACATGGCAGACTCTGGTGGTGATTATACATCCTTTCTGGGTAGGTTGGCGGACGCATGTGTGTTTTCTCATCAATTGCACGCATGCGCCCACTTTTATATCCCCCAGATTCTACACTAGTAACTGCCATCTATTATGTGGTTGGATCACACAGTGCTCCAATTCACTTATATATATTTTTATTAATATTCTTTCCATCAGTAGGAATGTTTTATCCAGCATTCTAAACGAGTGGCAAATGTCATTTAATTTATTTTAAAAGTGTGCACATAGTGCACTTTTATATAATTGTTTTATATATCATGCAATATTCATATATAAGATCATGTGTCATTTTTATATACATATTTATCCAAATATTTTTAATACTCATCAAAAAATCTTTTTAAAGTTATATTATGCCACTTTTTTATACATGTATTTTTTCCTTTTTCTTGTAGGAATCTAATCATTGTATTTGTAAGATATTATTATATTATATGTATATGATCCTTTTTCTTCTACTATATACTTGAGTACCGCTCTTGTATTTTGTAAATATCTCTGTTGTATTGTAGCGGTATTCAGGTGAGAGCGTCCTCTGTCACATAGTAGCGGCCCTAACGTGATCTTACTATCATCACGCGATGTTAGGCTGGGAGACGCAAGTTAGCCTCTCTGTGGCAGACGGCCCCCTCACCATTGAAGCGTCCCTGCAACCAGGTAACGGTCCTCACGTGACCGGAATCTACTCATGTGATACGGGTCACATGACGTCGGGCCGAATGACGTAAGCCAGCTTCCTTATAGAAGACGGCCTTCTTACCACTGAAGCATTCCTGTAACTAGGTAACGGTCCTCACGTGACTAGGATCTGCTCATGTGATGCAGGTCCTGAACCCTTAATAGGATCACATCATCAATCTGCATGACCAGGACCTTTGTGATGCGCTTCTAATTGCATATTCCTTAAGGTCAGCCCTATATGGGCGTAGCCATTTGAGATCTTTTTAAATGGACTGTTATCAGTGCGTTTTTCTGCTTCACACAGTATAGATGTGGTTGGAATGTGCACATCGGCGGTCTATTATGAGAACCTGCCAATATGCACATTATATGTGTCATTGTTCATCCAGACAATATCCAAAACCCCTCCCTTCTGACCTTGTGACCTCCTTAAGGCGGTATGTTTGTATGTATAAATGTGTGTAGCTTTGTGCTGTTACACTTGTGCAGCTTCCTTGTACCTGATGAAGGGGAGTGATTCCCCGAAACGCGTTGTATCGCTGCAATAAAAGATTCCTTCTTGACCCTGGTGACTGGCTGACGGTAATTCGCGCCGTGGGACGTGTTTTGTTTTCTTACAACTGATGGCCACACTAACAGGGCTCAAACCGCATAGGTCAAAAAAGCCGAGGGGTGCACAAAATGAAGGTAAGACATACCGATATAGCAGGGGCTGCTGGCAGGGTGAAGGCGCTCCTCAACGCGCGTTTCGCGTACAATTTGCTTCCTCAGGAGGAGTTGATAATCAGGGGGAAGGGGAAGGTTTAAAAAACAGCCGCTCACCTATCAAGTGCTCTGATTTCAATCATATGATGTATCCCATGACCCTACGTCACTAAAGTGGCGCATGGCCAGTCAGCATCCACCACGTCCTGAAGCTTCCGCCCTTCCCCTGAGGCCGGTGGAGGAGAGGGCAGTCACACAGCTATGATGCTGATCGCCATCGCCACCACCAGACCTGCGCTAGAGAGGAACGGCCGAAGCAGACGCGCGGACCGAGCGGACATGCGCACACATGACGCAGGTAAATCGCAACAGTTGTAATCATTAGAAAACATTCATATGGATCTATTCAGTGCATTTGGAAAGGTCTAATACTTGGATCCAATATGTTACAGATGACTACAACAGTGTCCATTACAAATCACAAGGCAATTATTGCCATAATATGATACAAAAGTGCAAGTGCAATATTGAATATAGCAACAATATTAAAATTAAAATATTCCTGCCCTACAGTGCATTATGTTATTGTTCACAATTCATAAATACCATGATTACCACATATTATATATTAATTGAATTACTACCAAAATACAAATTAATATAGAAATTAATTTAAAGTGCTAGATATATACATCACAAATATTAGTGCATGATTATACAGTGCATAATATTGATGAAGCCTAAATTATAACATATAATAATAATGAAGAAAACTGTGCATACATTAATTATATTAATAGTGTACTACTAATTTAATATATACATATTTAAAAGGACCACAACTTAAGACTCCAAAACCATGGATCATAAAATGAAGTATGAAGTTCCAAGTGATACAAAATCATGGAGAGCATCAATATTCACAATGAGTCGGCAAACTAGAAAGACATAAAACAAATATTAATATGCATATAAACTCATCCAACAAAAAAATAAATAAAAATTTTTGATAAAAAATGGGTGTAAATCCCATTCCACCCCTAAAACAACGCCACTGTTCAGAGAAAGGAACCAAAACCAAAACTTTCATTTAGTCCCTTGGGGGTCAGAGTTTTGAGACGAAATATCCATCTCGTCTCAATCTGGGCCAAAATCTTACTGTAATTGCCCCCTCTGATCCCCAGATGTACTCTATCTATGCCTCTAAACCGTAGTCCACTTGGATTGCTTTGATGGTGGATTTTGAAGTGTTTCGGGAGGGTTTTTAACTCATTAAGGTCTATGATCTCTTTGGCCTTTTCTATGTCCCGCACATGTTCTCGTATCCTTTTGCGAAACTCCCTTGTGATTAGACCAATATAAATTTTATCACATGGACAGACCGCGTAGTATATAATCCCAGTAGACAGGCAGGAAATATATTCTCTGATTTCATAGATTTTACTTTTATCAGAGTCTGTAAACTGAGTCGACTTATCAATGAAGCCCAAGTTAAACTCTTGCACCAGATCCCATGAGCCTTTAGCTATGCCCCTGTCTACAATAGTGCAGGATGTGCGGAACGGGAATATGAGGGGTGCACATGGCCAGTATCTGTGGTTTGTGAGCCTCAAAACACTTACAGTCATGATGCCTTATCCATCCTACAGCCGAGATGGTACCCATGGATAAAGACTGGTGGGCTCCACGCCCAAAGGCCAGAGCCACTAAAGAGAAGAAAAGAGTCCCCTGTAGTGTTTGGAGAAGGAAAGGATCCAACCCCTGGATTAGATGACTCAAATTTGTTCAAACTGCCTATTTTCTACAGCATAGGAGCAATGTATCAGCGCAGTTCTCCTCCAACAGACATAAACACTGATTGGAGTGGAGAAACGTAGATACATGCAGAGCTCCTGCAGTATGGAAAATAGGCAGTTTGAGCAAATGCCTGGGAAGCTCCATCTAAGGGAGCGGAGCAACAGGGAGGAGACATTGCATGATCGGCAGACAGAACATCATGCTTCTTCAGTGAACATCAGAGCCTTGCAGTCCTGACCACAGGGCAGAATGGATACTGCAGCCCAAATAGAAAGTGGGTGTCATTTGTAATTCAATTGTATTAAAGGGGTTGTCACCTCTGGAACCTGCACCTAGCTGACATTGGTGGCATATCCTAATGATATGCCACCAGTATCTCAGATTACACAACCCCATTAAGGCACTTTTAATACTCTGATTCATATGACTGTACAACTACTTAACATAAATGTTGATGTGATAAAGATGGCCATAGGTTTTGTCCAAAAATATAAAGTTAGAACGGACAATACATTTGCACCTCAAAAAGGAAGAAACTAGTGTGACGCGATGTCACGTCCCCGTCCGGATCTTATTCATAAAAATGTTTTATAAGTAGAATCCAGTTGACTGTCAGTTTAAAATATGAGCCGCTTCTAGCCACAGTAGAGTTCCACCTTAGCCAGGGAACAGGATGTCCATATATGGCCGTTCCTGTAGCCCTTTGTAGGCCACAGACTCTAACCACCCCTTGCTGAGATCACCTCACACCTAGGACAGCTTCAAATGACAAAGACCAGACCATGTGTCTCCAGGCCGCTTCGAAACCACGAAAGTTAAACACATGCTAGTTGCCCCTTTCTGCAGCCTGGTCAATTTAAACATCAGAAGCAGAGAGAGCTGGGAGGGGGGAGCGCATAAGGAGAGACATGTGAACCGTGCTCTGAGAACCCCAAAAAGTATATTTGGGCTATATGGAATTATGACAAAAATGTAGATACAGGGAGTGCAGAATTATTAGGCAAGTTGTATTTTTGAGGATTAATTTTATTATTGAACAACAACCATGTTCTCAATGAACCCAAAAAACTCATTAATATCAAAGCTGAATATTTTTGGAAGTAGTTTTTAGTTTGTTTTTAGTTTTAGCTATTTTAGGGGGATATCTGTGTGTGCAGGTGACTATTACTGTGCATAATTATTAGGCAACTTAACAAAAAACAAATATATACCCATTTCAATTATTTATTTTTACCAGTGAAACCAATATAACATCTCAACATTCACAAATATACATTTCTGACATTCAAAAACAAAACAAAAACAAATCAGTGACCAATATAGCCACCTTTCTTTGCAAGGACACTCAAAAGCCTGCCATCCATGGATTCAGTCAGTGTTTTGATCTGTTCACCAGGTGTACTGTTTTCCCTCCTTGTAAATCTCACATTTGATGATGGACCACAGGTTCTCAATGGGGTTCAGATCAGGTGAACAAGGAGGCCATGTCATTAGATTTTCTTCTTTTATACCCTTTCTTGCCAGCCACGCTGTGGAGTACTTGGACGCGTGTGATGGAGCATTGTCCTGCATGAAAATCATGTTTTTCTTGAAGGATGCAGACTTCTTCCTGTACCACTGCTTGAAGAAGGTGTCTTCCAGAAACTGGCAGTAGGACTGGGAGTTGAGCTTGACTCCATCCTCAACCCGAAAAGGCCCCACAAGCTCATCTTTGATGATACCAGCCCAAACCAGTACTCCACCTCCACCTTGCTGGCGTCTGAGTCGGACTGGAGCTCTCTGCCCTTTACCAATCCAGCCACGGGCCCATCCATCTGGCCCATCAAGACTCACTCTCATTTCATCAGTCCATAAAACCTTAGAAAAATCAGTCTTGAGATATTTCTTGGCCCAGTCTTGACGTTTCAGCTTGTGTGTCTTGTTCAGTGGTGGTCGTCTTTCAGCCTTTCTTACCTTGGCCATGTCTCTGAGTATTGCACACCTTGTGCTTTTGGGCACTCCAGTGATGTTGCAGCTCTGAAATATGGCCAAACTGGTGGCAAGTGGCATCTTGGCAGCTGCACGCTTGTCTTTTCTCAGTTCATGGGCAGTTATTTTGCGCCTTGGTTTTTCCACACGCTTCTTGTGACCCTGTTGACTATTTTGAATGAAACGCTTGATTGTTCGATGATCACGCTTCAGAAGCTTTGCAATTTTAAGAATGCTGCATCCCTCTGCAAGATATCTCACTATTTTTGACTTTTCTGAGCCTGTCAAGTCCTTCTTTTGACCCATTTTGCCAAAGGAAAGGAAGTTGCCTAATAATTATGCACACCTAATATAGGGTGTTGATGTCATTAGACCACACCCCTTCTCATTACAGAGATGCACATCACCTAATATGCTTAATTGGTAGTAGGCTTTCGAGCCTATACAGCTTGGAGTAAGACAACATGCATAAAGAGGATGATGTGGTCAAAATACTCATTTGCCTACTAATTCTGCACTCCCTGTACACTTAAAATGCACCTCTTACCCAGAGGAACCGGGAGAGTCCAAACTCGGCCCGATTTTTCATATTTATTATGCTGGCAAAGTTATGGGCCATTTTTTGTAAAATTAGGGAAAACTGGCCCGGCCAGCAGCAGCAGGGGGAGAACAAACCCTCCTTCAGGAACACCCACCGTGCAGCCCTTGGCCAGCGATTGGCTGGGCCAACCCCCCTTACCCTCCCACAAAATGGGGCATAAAAATCCATGCGCAATGGGTGTCACGGCTGTATGTGGGCAACAATAGTAATACACAGTACAGAGCTACTGACTGGACCCAGAACTAGGGAGGATAACGGGTGACCCCTGTCCGACCCTCAACGCTCTCCCTATTCTGCTAAAGCACATGCCCGGATCCAAATGGCGGAAAGAGGCATGCCCACGTGCCTAAGACTAATGACCACTGTAACCCCTACAATAGTGGAAGGGGCACGGCCACCAGTGCCCTACTCAGTATATGGAGGGAACCGTGGCCACCTCAGATCCAGTCAGAAAATAAACAGGAACACAACAATGTCTGCACACTTAGCTGACGTTGTTGCAGCCGCAGAGAAGACGGATCCAAGGACAGGCTGGCAATATCCGGAGTGCTAGCTGCAGCAGAACACAGGTCCAGTGAACTGATAGCTACAAGTGAAGAAACTAAAGCCAGAGCTACAACTGAAGTGAGAACTATAATCCACATCCTATCATAGGAGGAGGGGTGATATAAAGAGAGGAAAATCAAACACATGAAGGACAGCTGTGGTGAAAGAAACCAAAAGTAAACAGAGTAGTGAGAACTCCTCCCAGCTCTAGTAGTGACATCATCACAGGGGTGGAGAAACAGAGCTGTGAGAACGTCCCAAAGCTCTGGTAGTGACAGTACCCCCCCCTCTACGGGTGGACTCCGGACACCCAGGACCCACCTTCTCAGGATGAGCCCTATGAAATGCCCTGATGAGGCGAGTGGCTTTAATGTCCGACACCGGAACCCACATCCTCTCCTCAGGACCATAACCCTTCCAATGAACGAGGTACTGAAGAGAACCGCGGACCATGCGAGAGTCCACAATTCTGGAAACCTCAAACTCCAGATTGCGATCAACCAAAATCGGAGGAGGAGGCAAAGAGGAGGGTACCGTGGGCTGGACATATGGTTTTAAGAGAGATCTGTGAAATACATTATGTATCTTCCAAACCCGTGGAAGATCAAGACGGAAGGCAACAGGATTGATGACTGACAAGATTTTATAAGGCCCAATAAACTTGGGACCCAATTTCCAGGAGGGAACCTTCAACTTAATGTTTCTAGTAGACAACCACACCAGATCACCCACATTCAGGTCCGGACCAGGCACACGTCTCTTATCAGCCACACGCTTATACCTCTCACTCATCTTTTTAAGATTACCCTGAATCTTTTGCCAAATGGTAGACAAAGACGAGGAAAATCTCTCCTCCTCAGGTAAACCAGAAAGAGCCCCTCCCGAGAATGTCCCAAACTGTGGATGGAACCCATATGCACCAAAGAATGGTGACTTATCAGAAGATTCCTGACGACGGTTGTTCAGAGCAAACTCAGCAAGAGGGAGAAATGAACACCAATCCTCCTGGTTCTCTGAAACAAAACAGCGCAAATATGTCTCCAGATTCTGATTGAGGCGCTCAGTCTGACCATTCGACTGCGGATGAAAAGCAGAAGAGAAGGACAGCCGAACCCCCAGGCGAGAACAGAAAGCCTTCCAGAACCTGGACACAAACTGCGTGCCTCTATCGGAAACAATATCAGAGGGAATGCCGTGCAATTTAACAATATGGTCGACAAAAGCTTGCGCCAACGTTTTAGCATTAGGTAAACCAGGGAAAGGTACGAAATGAGCCATCTTGCTAAAACGGTCCACCACCACCAGGATCACCGACTTCCCCGAGGAACGAGGAAGATCCGTGATAAAGTCCATGGACAGGTGTGTCCAAGGACGGGAAGGAATGGGTAACGGGAGAAGGGAACCTGAAGGCCGTGAACGAGGGACCTTAGCGCGAGCGCACGTCTCACAAGCAGCCACAAAACCCTCCACCGACTTACGAAGAGCCGGCCACCAAAATCTCCGAGCAATGAGATCCACCGTGGCTCTACTCCCGGGGTGACCAGCAAGAACCGTATCATGATGCTCCTTAAAGAGTTTGTGACGTAGCTCAGGAGGCACGAACAACTTCCCAGAAGGACAACGGGCAGGTGTCTCAGTCTGGGCAGCCTGGACCTCGGCCTCCAAATCGGAATATAGAGCAGAAACAACTACCCCCTCCGCCAAAATGGGACCCGGGTCCTCGGAGTTTCCTCCTCCCGGAAAACAGCGAGAGAGAGCATCAGCCTTCACATTTTTTATCCCAGGTCGGAATGTAACAACAAAATTGAATCTGGAGAAGAACAGAGACCATCTGGCCTGTCTCGGATTCATACGCCTGGCCGACTCCAAGTATGCCAGATTCTTATGGTCGGTAAAAACGGTGATAGGGTGCCTGGCCCCCTCCAACCAATGGCGCCATTCCTCGAAAGCCAACTTGATGGCCAACAACTCCCTATCGCCCACATCATAGTTTCTCTCTGCCGGGGAGAGTTTTTTAGAGAAAAAGGCACAGGGTCGCCACTTGGCAGGGGAAGGGCCCTGGGACAAAACCGCACCCACACCCACCTCGGAAGCATCCACCTCAACAATAAAAGGTAAGGAAACATCGGGATGCACCAAGACGGGAGCAGACGCAAAATTCTCTTTAATCTTAGAAAAGGCTGCAAGCGCCTCCTCCGACCAAGAGGAAAAATCCGCCCCCTTTTTTGTCATGTCAGTGAGGGGTTTGACAACAGAGGAATAATTCAAAATGAACTTTCTGTAATAGTTCGCAAAACCCAGAAAGCGCATCAATGCCTTCTGATTCTCAGGAAGCTCCCACTCAAGTACAGCACGGACCTTCTCGGGATCCATGCGAAAACCAGAAGCAGAGAGGAGAAAACCCAGAAATTGAATCTCCGATACCATAAAAAGACATTTCTCCAGCTTGGCGTACAATTTATTTTCCCGCAGAATCTGCAGAACCTGAAAAAGATGATCCTGATGGGTCTGAACATCAGGGGAAAAAATCAAAATATCGTCAAGATACACCAATACAAATTTCCCCATTAAATGATAGAAAATACTATTAACAAAATGCTGAAAGACGGCTGGAGCATTCATCAGGCCGAAAGGCATAACGAGATTCTCGAAATGCCCGTCAGGGGTATTAAAGGCCGTTTTCCATTCATCCCCCTCTCTGACCCTGACCAGGTTGTACGCGCCTCTCAAATCCAATTTGGAAAACACCTTGGCCCCAACAATTTGATTGAAGAGGTCCGGGATCAGAGGAAGGGGATAGGGATCGCGAATCGTGATACGGTTCAGCTCCCTAAAATCTAGGCAAGGTCTCAGAGAGCCATCTTTCTTT
Organism: Bufo bufo; assembly: GCF_905171765.1. Taxonomy (NCBI): domain Eukaryota; kingdom Metazoa; phylum Chordata; class Amphibia; order Anura; family Bufonidae; genus Bufo; species Bufo bufo. The sequence goes on from NC_053396.1 coordinate 125,376,928, forward strand.
TTAACAAAAAAAAAACCAGCGGCCACAGGTGACTTTGAGGGACGAATATGCCCCTTTTCGAGACTCTCGGAGATGTAAGTTCGCATAGCGATTCTTTCCGGTTGTGAGAGATTGTAGAGGCGTGCTTTTGGCAGCTTGGCGCCGGGAATGAGGTTAATGGGACAGTCAAACTCCCGGTGAGGAGGTAGCTCCTGAACACCGCTCTCGGAAAACACGTCCGAGAAATCAGAGAGAAATGATGGCACCGTTTTAGTAGACACCTCTGCAAAAGTCGCTGTGAGACAATTCTCTCTACAAAAGTCACTCCACTCATTTATTTGCCTTCCTTGCCAATCAATAGTGGGGTTATGTCTAGTGAGCCAGGGTAACCCCAAAACTAGAGGAGACGGCAATCCGTTAAGGACAAAACAAGATATATCCTCCACATGAGTGTCACCTACAGCTAGCCGGATATTGTGAACAATGCCTTTCAGAGATCTCTGTGAGAGTGGAGCAGAGTCAATAGCAAAAACAGGTATATCTTTATCTAATGTGCAAACCTGAAAACCATGCATGGCTACAAATTGAGTGTCAATAAGATTGACGGCCGCTCCACTATCGACAAAAATCTCACAAGAAATGACTTTGCTCTCTAGCGCCACCCTGGCAGACAGGAGAAAACGGGAACTGCAGGTCAGAGGAAAAGCATCAAATCCTACATCAACTTTGCCCAAAGTAGCAGATGAAGCAGAACTTGATGATTTACCTTTTGAGATTTTTCTCTTATTATCGCTCTTAGTACGGTTCAAGAATCTCCTAGATGGACAAACATTTGCCAAATGACCTATGCCCCCACAACAAAAACAGACCATACTCTGAGGACTAAATCCTCTTTTATCAGGGGCAAGTCGAGCTAGCTGCATGGGCTCCTCCTCAGAGGGGAGCGAGACAGGATGAGGCCCCTGCACACTGAATGAGTCCGCACCACTTCCCCTAGACTGACAATGGCTGGACAGAGAGGTCTCGTTTCTTTCTCTTAGACGCCTGTCAAGGCGTACCGCCAATGACATGGCAGACTCTAAGGACGTTGGTCTCTCATGGAAAGCAAACGCATCTTTTAATCTCTCCGAGAGACCATGACAGAACTGACTCCGGAGTGCAGCATCATTCCAACCCGAATCAGCTGCCCATCTCCGAAATTCAGAACAATAAAGCTCCGCAGACCGTTTGTTCTGGCATAAAACACGTAGGTTAGATTCGGCCAGAGCAACACGATCCGGGTCATCATAAATCTGCCCCAGGGCCACAAAAAATCCCTCCACGGATCGAAGGGAGGGATCCCCTGATGGCAGCGAAAAAGCCCAAGTCTGAGCATTACCCCTGAGCAGGGAGATGACAATCCTCACCCTCTGCTCTTGATTACCAGAAGAGAGAGGACACAAGCAAAAATGGAGTTTGCATGCCTCTCTGAAACGAACAAAATTCTCACTGCCCCCGGAGAACGTCTCCGGAAGTGAGACCTTTGGCTCGCAACAGACTCCATGAGCCGGAGCAGGGCCCAAAGCTTGAAGCTGAGTCATAGATTGACGGAGATCCGCTACTTCCAAAGAAAGACCCTGCATGCGGTCAACCAGGCCAGAAAGCGGATCCATGTCAAAAAAGGACGGTTTTGGTGGATTATAATGTCACGGCTGTATGTGGGCAACAATAGTAATACACAGTACAGAGCTACTGACTGGACCCAGAACTAGGGAGGATAACGGGTGACCCCTGTCCGACCCTCAACGCTCTCCCTATTCTGCTAAAGCACATGCCCGGATCCAAATGGCGGAAAGAGGCATGCCCACGTGCCTAAGACTAATGACCACTGTAACCCCTACAATAGTGGAAGGGGCACGGCCACCAGTGCCCTACTCAGTATATGGAGGGAACCGTGGCCACCTCAGATCCAGTCAGAAAATAAACAGGAACACAACAATGTCTGCACACTTAGCTGACGTTGTTGCAGCCGCAGAGAAGACGGATCCAAGGACAGGCTGGCAATATCCGGAGTGCTAGCTGCAGCAGAACACAGGTCCAGTGAACTGATAGCTACAAGTGAAGAAACTAAAGCCAGAGCTACAACTGAAGTGAGAACTATAATCCACATCCTATCATAGGAGGAGGGGTGATATAAAGAGAGGAAAATCAAACACATGAAGGACAGCTGTGGTGAAAGAAACCAAAAGTAAACAGAGTAGTGAGAACTCCTCCCAGCTCTAGTAGTGACATCATCACAGGGGTGGAGAAACAGAGCTGTGAGAACGTCCCAAAGCTCTGGTAGTGACAATGGGAGAGGAGAGCTTTTTGCTCTGTGGTCACATCGCCGATAGGCTGTCCGTTGGAAAGTAAGTTTTGTGCCTGGATTTTGCATAGGCAAAGTCCAAGATAGCAATTTCTCTCTTTTTCCCCGTTTATTTTACACATGCTTCCCAGCTTGCTATTGTAATCTTTTTCTGTAAAATTTTGTATGCATTGTTTGTTTCACTTCTATGTTACTTAAAGTAAAAGATATTTTCATATCTTTTCAATTGTCTCTCTTTTATCGCTCTAAGCCCCACTGCAACAAAGTACTTGTACACCTTGAAGAGACCTACCTGTTTTATAGTCGACTGATATTAGAGACATAACTGTTTTATGACTCGATTGGTGTTAGCTTGTAGTGGTACCGGGGGCTGATCTGTGAGTGGTCCGAACCCCTATCCCTACAATTATAGAGTCGTTCACTCACGAACGTGGTGACAGCAGAAACTAAGGGGGGTCAAGGATTGACTGTTTGGTTAATTCTGTATCTCCCCCCTGTCACGGTCCACCCTCGGTTGGGCTTTTCTCCCTGCTGGGGTGTTCTGGCGGTCAAAAGTCTGATTTAAGGCTACTTTCACACTAGCGTTCGGAGCGGGTCCGTCTGATGTTTCATCAGACGGATCCGCTCCTATAATGCAGACGTTTGCATCCATTCAGAACGGATCCGTCTGCATTATAACTTAGAAAAATTTCTAAGTGTGAAAGTAGCCTGAACGGATCCGTCCAGACTTTACATTGAAAGTCAATGGGGGACGGATCCGCTTGAATATTGAGCCATATGGTGTCATCTTCAAGAGGATCCGTCCCCATTGACTTCCATTATAAGTCTGGACGGATCCGCTCGCCTCCGCACGGCCAGGCGGACACCCGAACGCTGCAAGCAGCGTTCAGGTGTCCGCTCACTGAGCGGAGCGGAGGCTGAACGCTGGCAGGCGGAGGCATTCTCAGTGGATCCGCCTCCACTGAGAATGCATTGGGGCCGGACAGCTGCGTTCAGGGCCGCTTGTGAGCCCCTTCAAACGGAGCTCACGAGCGGACACCTGAACGCAAGTGTGAAAGTAGCCTAAACGGGGGTGGTCGTGACAAAAAGTATGGTTCTTATTCCAGAAAGAGAAGCAAACTAGAGATGAAGCATTGTTTAACCAGATGTGGTCAGTGTCAGGTGGTATCCTGGTCATGACAAATCTGTAAAGATAAAGATACACTCATACTTGTAGAACCTGGGGCAAAATTAAGGTTTTCTTTTAATTCACTAGAATTTTACAGAAACAGATTTTACGGTCATGTGCATGAGGCCTTACAGAAACCATCATGCATAATCAGATCCATAAAATGATGGAACCTCAAGAGCCCGATGGACCCTACTGACTTATGTCATCATTCTTGTCATTTTAACAGGAAGAATAGCAGTGTTGATGATGGCAGTGTGAACATAACCTAAACTCTTGTCTTGTTTCAGTAAGGGCTCATGCACATGACCGTTATTGTTTTGCGGTCCGCAAATTGCAGATCCGCAAAACATGGATGCCGGCCACGTGCATTCTGCATTTTACGGAACAGCCAGCCCATAATTTAACAGTCTTATCCTTGTCTGAAATGTGGACAATAATGGGACGGACACGGAATGCACTCAGAGCCTTTTCCATTTTTTTGTGTCCCTATTGAATTGAATGGTTTTGCATACGGGCCTAAAAAAAAAAAAGAAACGGACATGGACAAAAAATACGTTTGTGTGCATAAGCCCTAAACTGAGGAAATTCTTTCACTGCTAATTATCACCTCCTAATGTGGCTCCACACTACAGCCCGATAAGAAACCTGTGTATTGCCATATAGTGCTCCCTATGCCTTCATATTAGGGATGTATTCTCTGCTCCATGCAATGCTTCTAGGGGAAATTAGTTCTGATTACAGAATTTTACATGTATCTTCTTATTTATCTGATTCATATGGAATACGACTGAAAATCTATCTGTATGCATCTAGTTCTAGTTTGCTATGTGAAAACCTGAAAAAGCTCTATTTTTAAAAAAATCTCCCTACATAGTAAAGTTTAGTAAAACAAGTTTGTAATCTTCAAGTAGAAAGCTTTCCATAAGATCGCCATAAACCTCAGCTGTCAGACACTCATTCAGTGGACAGCAGTTCATCCCGTCCCCCCTATATGCATGCACATGCAGCTTGGCTGAGCATGCTTGTATTCTCAGTAGCGAGAATCCTGTACAACAGGCTGGTTTGGCCTATGCTACTTTATGTGTATGGGGACATTTACTTTCAACTGTTATTGCATATTAATTAGTGGGGCCAGCATGGTGCTAAAGTGAAAAAAAAAACTTGCCTGTTCAGAGCGTTTCAGATCTCACACTGCTTTCAGTCCCCACTGGGCTAGAAGAGTGACGTGCCTTCTACATGCATCTCACTGATGCTAGCCATACAATGACCTCAATAGTAATGTGTCAGGAATGGCAAGTGACCTCTGAGTCTCAGCAGTCATAAGCTGTTCCTGCTCCTTTAAGGCCATTGGTTGGACAGCAGTGTTGATGTGCATGTAAGTACCAAAAGCAATGTGAGCCCTGTGCTGGACCTGGAGTGCTGTGAACAGTTGAGGTTTTTTTCCTTTTTTTTTTTTTACTTGGCCCCCAGATCAATGGCAGTCTCAGAAAGCCAACTATGAACACATTCAAGGACATTTTTTTATTATTATTATTGCATTCTAGTTAAATTTGACAAAAAAATAATATTTGCAATTTATTTTAAAAAATTCTGCAGTTTAACCATACAGTGGTTAAATTTCCATCTATCTACAGACTCTCACTTTCTGAGTCCCATTAGTCTGAATTAGATCCCGGCTTATCTCTGATCTCCTAACCTCAAAAAACACTCATTTAAGCCATATTCGTATCAGTTTGATAATCTATCTATGAGTGTTTATGAATTCAAGAGACCAGAGATAAGAGCTCTACATGAGCATCATAGAGTAAACAGAAAGTGACAGTCTGGAAACAAGACTGAAATTTAACCCCTTTATCACAAAAAGTGCTGAAAAATTTTAATAAAGACAAATTTAAAAAAATATTTTTATCCCAGAATGAAAAAAAATCCAATCATAAAATTTTGCTCCGAAGGTGTCCATAAAATGTGACGCAAGTGCCAACTGAATAGCTGGGGAGTGCTTCCTCCACATCTATCCAGCATACACTAGTTAAGGCTGGGCAGCATTTCCACACTACAGCTTCTCTGTGGCCCTGAAGACTTAGGACCGTTTGGTCCAAAACGTCCAGACACACAAAGCCGCCATCTTGTTTATGCTCCATCGTCATTTGGATCATTTGTCAAATATATAAATCCAGCCTTTCAATTGTTTGGATTATTTTCACTGACTTTTAATAAATCTCTCAGTTTTCCATTATTTTTGGAACGTGCTGGATTTTTTTTTCTATTGACTGAACAGACTTGGCAGCCCTTATAATGTTACTAGGGACATGTTGCAGTCTAATCAACAGGCTTCACTTCTTTATTCTGTACATATTCTTTTGCCTTTACCTGCAAAGGGAATATTTGTCTAACCTTATTGTTTGGTACTTTTTTCAGGATTTTATCTTTATTTATCTAAAATGAATATTTTAGCTTCCGTTCGTTCAGAGCCTCAGTAATAAAAAGCTAAAAAAAATTAATAATCCAATAATGAACATAATAAGATATTGTATAAAAAAAAAACACTCCGATGCTGTTATTATTCATCCTCTGGGATGTGTTTATGCTATAATGTACAGTATCTGTATCATACAGAGTGTATGTACTGCGAAAAATGCAAAAATCACCAAGGATTTTTACATCTGAGGATTTTTACATCATTTTCATACATTTTTTTTTTTTTCTGCTAACAGTTTCTCTTATATGTTGTGAATTTGACATTAATTTTTAGGAAGCTTTTACCTTTTGCAGTGGCCAGTCATGTAACACGTGGGTGGCTTGAGTCCACCAGACGGAGAAACGTTCTCTGTGAGTATCTGTGCACTCTGCGTCTTGAAGCAGACCATCTCTATTATATTTGTCAGCCCTGGGGCAACATGAGCCACCACAACATTTCATCTGTCTGTCACGTGGCATGTTAGCCTGTCCAAACCCATGACACGGGAAGCCATGACTCTCTTCCAAACCTAAATGGCTTTTCTAGATTGCATCATCCACCGCTCATTCATTCTATAGTTTGGCAATCTCTTACTTTCTAATGTAGTGTATTGTATCGTCAATTTCTCCCGCTCTGGAATATAATCACATGACTCTGTCCGCTCTGGTCTTTGTAATTTCTCATGATGTCATATCCATTCGTTTCCAGCCTGGTCTTCCAGTCTCAGCAGTGGAATACCAATGGCCATCTAATTAGCAAAGTCCCTTCGATCCTCTGCCTTTACGTGAATCAAGGAACGTAGAGTGTCTTAGTAAAATCGGCGACACAAGTAAATTCACTACATTACAAAGTAAAAGATCACCAAACAATAAAATAAACTGAAGGTGGTTGATGCAGATGAGAAAACCCACTTAAAAGGCATCTGTCAGCAGATTTGTACCTATGAAACTGGCTGACCTGTTACATGCGGCAGCTGAAGACATCTGTGTTGGTCCTATGTTCTGCTGACAGATTTGTAAAATCTTCAGGACTAAGCTTTTGTTTTCATTTTTATATTGAAGTGATAATCTTTTTATTTTCCTGTCGCCCCAACTGTATGAGAGTTTTTTGGCAGGTTAAGTTGGATTCTTCAATGACACCAGAGGCGTAGTTAAAGGCTCATGGACCCTGGTGCAAAAGTTCAGCTTGGGCCCCCTTCACTCAGTGCTTTGTGGCCAGGGGCCGGGAAGCACATAGCTTTCATGCTGCCTGAGGCAGAAATTGAAACGGCACCCGACCCCCCCTCCCCCCAATCCCAAATTCTTGACCTAAACCTTTCCCCCCAAACCAGAGGTGTAACTTGACCACCATGCAATTTCTATAATGCCGGTGTCGTCTGATGTGGTCCAAGGGTCTTTGGGCCCCCTCAGGCTCCTGGGCCCAGTAGCAACTGCTACCTCTGCACCCCTTATAGTTATGCCCCTGAATAACACCATTTTGGGGTACATACAGAATTACAGTAACTTTCATTAACTATTTTAGTAGTGACACCATTTATTCAACAACTTTGGCCCCAACAAACATTGCGTGACCCACGATAGCACCCCTGCCTTGCAACATAATGGAAGTGAAAGGGCCCACATTGAGACTCACAAGTTGCCACAACTCAAACATTGAAAAAATCCAGCCATAACCTTTTTTTTACATTATTGATATAGTCATATGTGGGCTTGATTTTTCTCATGGCACTTTTTGGTAAAAGTCAGTGGAGCTCAAGAAATGCTAGTAGGGCCCCTACAGCCCAAAAGCTTTATCATAATGATAGACAACTGGTGCAAACTATAGCCGAAATCTGTGTCAACTCATAGCACGAACAACCCAAAGGGGTCTACGCCAGTTAATAAATTAGACACATCTTACACCAGCACACTTCTGGTGAAGGCTGACGTAGTTATTGATGGTCCTAATAAATTCTGTATCCTAATAAATTTGGTATCCTCAATATACTAAAGCAGCATGCCTTTGTTAGAGCCTAATAGGAATATAACCAGATAGGGTGTCTGTGGGAGTCCCCTCCTTCTGTCTAACCACCTAGATGCAGTGGTCACTTTTTTTTATTTTTACAGGTATAGCCATATAGTATTTGTATCTAATGTCATACAATGATAAGCATATTGATCAAGCCTTGTACATCCATGGATTTTTATTATTGTTATTATTATTCGGGTCCCTCTAAAATGGAAGGTTCTATGGGAGAGAAAATCATCAATTCTGGCTCTCTTCCCTCTCTTGTAGCAGATAGACCTCTCTTGAAGAGAAAGTCAGGGGTTTTGTACCACCTTGAAAGTAGTTTGAAATGGTTCTCCTGTAGACGGATACAGGTAGAGAACCCATGCGAGTATGTCAGCACCCGTTTGACCTCTGCATTATCCAGGACCCTTTTTAATTCCTTTTCCCATTCTCTGAGGTACAGAGGTTTCAGAGGTTCACCCCAGCCTCCTACTAGTGGGTAGAGCTTCGCTACTTTCCTAGCAGCAAGCAGTGGCGAGGAGACCAGTTTCTCGAATTCGGTTAAGGACCTTTGGAGGGAGTACCGCTCCTTCAACTCTCCGCACACAGCTCTGATATGGGGTTTCATAGGAAAAAACCCTGGGGAGTCAACAATAGAACGTGGAAGCGCTCCGAGAATGGAGGACTCCACGTCAGGAGTGACTTCACCAATTCTGGTCGATGCCAGGGAGGTCCACAACTGCGGCTTATTCAGGCTGGCTCGATTTAGGAGGTCCGGAATAAGGTTCACCGGCATCAGGGGAGATGGGATAGGGGCCAAGATTTTACTCATGTCTCTACATACCTCTCCGAGCCCCCGAAGCATAGGGTCTACAGTCACATCACAATGTATATTCTTATCCGGAAGCCATAGGTGTTTCTGGAATTGTTGGCCTGCACTATGTCTACAAATGATGTGTACGTCTGGTTGTCTCTTAGGGTCCACCATTTCCAGCCATCTATTGAGTTGTATCGCTCTATAATATCTAGAAACGTCAGGTACTCCCAGACCTCCTCGCCCCTTACACCTGACCAGGATTTCGTGAGAGATCCGGGGTTTCCTGCCATTCCATAGGAATTTAGAGAACATACCCCACACATTCGAGAGAAAGGATTTAGGGAGCCATATCAGAACTAATTGCATGATCTACAGAATTTTGGGCATCACGTAGGCCTTTAGAATGTTTTTCCATCCCATCCAGGAGAGATAGGGTAGATTGTAAGTTTGAAGCAGACGTTGTATCTCTCCTAGAAGGGGGGTGTAGTTGTGCAGGTATAAGTCATTAGTGTCCCTGGGGATTTGGATCCCCAGGTATTTAATTGGTCCTTTAGTCCAATAGAATGGAAGGCGGGCGGCTACCTTGGATTCTGGTAGAGAGATATTTAGGAGCTCGGATTTGGTGTGATTCACCTAAAGTCCGAGAGTGATCTATATGTGTCTATTCTATTCACCAGGGGGTCCAGTCCCCTCTCAGGATCCATTACTAAAAACAGTAAGTCATCTGCAAATGCAGTGCATTTTAATTCTTTCTGGCCGTATTTAACTCCCGGGATATCTGACGATTGTCTGACTAATTGTAAGAGTGTCTCCACTACTAAAATAAATAAAGAGGGGGACAGGGGGCACCCCTGCCTGGTCCCATTGGTAATGTCAAAAGTCGGCGAGAGCGTGCCATTGACTTTCAATCTGGCATGGGGATTCTGGTAGAGAGTAAAGATTGCCTGCGCAAAGGCGTCTGGAAAGGCAATGCGTTGTAAGGTCAGCTTCATAAACATCCAATTGACCCTATCGAACACCTTTTCGGCATCGATGCTGAGTAAAGCTAGGGGGAGGTACTTTTTATGTGCCATATGTATGGCGTGAAATATTCTGTGGGAATTATCTTTCCCCTCCCGACCCTGGACAAAACCCGATTGCTCAGATCCTATCAGAGCTGGCAAGAACTTGCCCAATCCGCATGCTAAGATCTTGGCCCAAAGCTTTAAGTCCAGGTTCAGGAGGGAGATCGGACGATTGCTCCCACAGTTTTGGGGGTCTTTTCCTTCCTTAGGGATTAGGGTGACATAAGATTCTAGTGTCTGTTTGGGCAAGGAGTCACCTTGTAATAAGGTATTGCAGACTTCTGTAAACCTGGGGACGAGGATATCATGGAACGTTTTATAATATAGTAAGGACAGACTGTCTGGTCCTGGACTCTTGCCTGGTGGGAAGCTTTTAAGAGTGCTTACTACTTCTTCAGTCGTTATCGGTCTAGTGAGGTACGAAGATTCTTCAGGTGTAATGACCGGGAGGTGGAGAGAACCCAAGAAGTCCCTAATGCGGTGTTCCCTTTGGAGTTCCCGATCAGGCGTTTCCGTCTGATGGAGATTGTACAGTGCAGAGTAGAACTCTTTAAAAGCCCTAGCAATCTCTGGAGTTTCATGGATCAGGCTGCCATCTGGTTGTTTTATAGAGGAAATATAGGTTACATTCTTAGTTTTCTTAAGCAGGGAGGACATCAGCTTTCCTCCTTTGTCGCCATGGGTGTATAATTTATGTTGAAAATTCAACATTTGTCTCATTACTCTTTGGTTGAGAAGGTTGCGAAGTTGCAACCTAAGCTCTGTCAGAGTTTTTTGGTGTTCGTTGCGTAGTGAAGCTTTATGTAATTTTTCTAATGTCGCTATTTTCGCTAAGAGTGTGTCAACAGCTTTTTGTCGTTCTCTCTTACCCTTGGTGCCCAGAGAGATAAAGCAACCTCTGACAAACGCCTTGTGGGCCTCCCATACAATGGGTTGTGAGCTGTGCGCGGAGGAGTTGAGTGCAATGTCAATTGGGTCCTAACCTGGTCCAGATGAAGTTGGTTGTGTAATAGAGATTCGTTCAATCTCCAACTCCATTCTCTTTTTGGTAGAGAGGCCAGGGTGAAGGTCGCCGAACAAGGTGCGTGGTCTGATAAGGTGATGGTTCCAATCTCAGCTGACCTAAAAGAGGGAAGAAGAGGTGCAGAGGTCAAAACATGGTCTAGCCGCTGATACGACCTGTGTGGGACAGAGTAGAAGGAGAAGTCTTTGTCTGTGGGGTGAAGACTACACCATACATCTATTAAGTGTAACTCATGGAGTTTACTAAGGAGCTTTTGAATTATATGAGACTTAGCTGAGAATGAGTCCATAACAGAGTTCAGAACCAGATTTTGGTCAGCTCCCAGAACAGAAGTGGTCACTTTTGACCATGGAATCCCAGGAGTTAAAGGGGTTGTACAGGTTCAGAGCTGAACCCGGACATACCCTTATTTTCACCCAGGCAGCACCCCTGATGTTGGCATCGGAGCATCTTATGCTCCGATGCGCTCCCTTGCCCTACGCTAGATCGCGCAGGACACGGGCTCTTTTGTTTACAATAACACACTGCTGGGCGGAAGCTTCCTCCAGGCAGTGTGTTCGGTGACGTCACCGGCTCTGATGGGAGTGCTTTAGCGCTGCCCTAGCTGTTTTACTGGCTAGGGCAGCGCTAGAGCCCGCCCATCAGTGCTGGGGACGTCACCGGGCTTCCTGGCAGCCCCATGGAGGAGAGCCCGGCTTGTCACTGGAACTCTTGAAAATGCCTTTGCCCTGCGCGATTTAGCGCAGGGCAAAGGAGAGCATCGGAGCATGAACTGCTACGATGTTCAAGTCAGGGGGGCTGCCTGGATGAATATGGAGGTATGTCCGGGTTCAGCTCTGAACCCGGACAACCCATTTAAACAGCCAGGATTGCAGTATCCACTGATTGACTTATAGCTTTAACATAACCTGCCCAGCTAGCATTAACTCAATAACATCATGAACTAAATATAGGCTGTGACGGTGATGGTTACAGGACATGGATCTCTTGCTGGGACTGAATTGATTTCGTATTCCTGTAAGAAGAGTGATTATTTCTGAACAGATAACATGTTGAAGTGGCCATAAGAGACAGCAGTTTCACTTGTGTTATTTCATTCTGTGGGAATAAAATCATAATGTAGTCAGTCAGTCTGTTATTATAGTGACATTTATTCCTTAGATATGTATAGAAATATGGAGGGGCACTCACTAAATGGGAATTACGGTACACAACAATATTGTTTAATGCATTCGCTCCAATTCCACTTAACTAAAATACATATATTAAAATACATATATAAAAACTCATGCGGTTAAAAAACTCCAAAGACAGGCCCAAATGATGAGATGGTCCCAAGGGCACTTTTGTATCCTAATAACATACAGCCCGTAGTTGATGTGTCCCCTGGATCAGGTAGTGTCTATTTCAATTCATAAATGAGTCCGGACTAGTGCTAAAATGACCGGCAGTTTCTATGTGCACAGCCCAACTCAATAGCAGTATGGCTGTGTAAGCCCGACTCAATGGCGGTATAACCGTGTTAGTAGATATAGCATTTCTCCCTCAATTCGGGTGGAGAGAGTTGGTTAGTTTCACTGCAATTGTATTACTTTACCACTCCCGAGGTGTCCGGTTCATGCAACATTGGTGTTGGACAATAGACTTGACATATCTCCTACAGAGAACTCCAAGTACGGACATTCATGATATAATTCCGTACATATATTTTTTCCAAGGCGGCTGTCCCAGAGGCTGAGGTGAATCTAGGACCCAGCAGACTACAAGGAAGCGGATGCTGGGTCACGTGGGACATTGCGTTTGAACCCAGAGACCACGCGGGACGCCGCGCTGGTCCTGCCAGAACTGAAAACCGGAGGTTGCATGAACCGGACACCTCGGGAGTGGTAAAGTAATACAAGTGCAGTGAAACTAACCAACTCTCTCCACCCGAATTGAGGAAGGAATGCTATATCTACTAACACGGTTAAACACAGATAGACACTACCTGATCCAGGGGACACATCAACTACGGGCTGTATGTTATTAGGATACAACAGTGCCCTTGGGACTAACTCATCATTTGTGCCTGTCTTTGGAGTTTTTTTACCGCATGAGTTTTTATATATGTATTTTAATATATGTATTTTAGTTAAGTGGAATTGAAGCAAATGCATTAAACAATATTGTTGTGTACTGTAATTCCCATTTAGTGAGTGCCCCTCCATATTTCTATACATTTCTTATTTCTTGGTACGGGCGAGTCCAGGAGGTGTGCACCCATTTTGTTGTATTCATTAGGTAAGCCACCGTTATATATATTTTTAACGCTTATTCCTTAGATAGTTTATATCTAAAGGTCGTGTCTGTGGCTGGAAAATTAGTGAAATAATTCTGAAGAACTGGACTAGCAATATTTTTGGTAACTTTTTGTCACTGGAATTTTAAAAAGGGAAAATGTGTAGGTAGGTATATACCAGGAATGGCTAACCTGCGGCTCTCCAGCTGTTGCAAAACTACAACTCCCAGCATGCCCAGACTGTTTACAGCTATCAGCCTACAGCAGTTTTACAACAGCTGGAGAGCTGCAGAATGGCCGTCCCTGGTAAATACTGTTACATGTATTGCATTCACAGATAGGTCACCAGTATTAGATTGGCAGGGGTCTAACTTCTGACACCCCTGCCAATCAGTTGTTTGAAGGGGTCACAGCTAGAGATGAGCGAATTTTTCCAAAATTCGATTCGCCCAGTTCGCCAAATTTTTTGAAAAAATTTGGTTCAATCCGATTTTATTTGTGGCGAATTCCGTTTAAAAACAGCTATTTCCTGGCTGCAGAGAGCCTTCATAGTAGTGTATAACACTGTGCCTTGCAGTAACACGCCTAGGGAGTCTGCTCTGGTAGTCGAAATAATACTGTGAGTCAGTATGACATGCAGATGACAGGCGTCGCTCTTAGAATCACTGCATACTTCACTTATTTGTGCAGAGACGGGGCCAAAACTGACCAAATAACTCAAGTATGAACACAACCTTACAGGTCGATGTTAGCGCCAAGAAGAAGCGCACACCTTTTACACCGTTGTCAGCTAATTCCACATAGTCCGTCAAACATATGAAGGGTGGAATTCCAACGGGTGGAAACGTCGCATATCAGCCTATGTTGGGGGATGCCGTTCTGCCGCTGCAGCTCAAGGAGGGTGTGCTTTGCGGTGTAAGAGTGGCTGACGTGCATGCAAAGTTTCCTGCCATTTTTAGGATGTCTTGCAGATGGGTAGAAGACCTCCTTGACGCAGCGCCGACACCATGTTCTTCCCGTTGTCTGTCACCATGGTTCCGATATTCAGGTGTCTCGGAAAAAGCCAGGATTCGATTTTTTGATGAAGGACATGGAGCAGTTCCTCCCCTGTGTGACTCCGTTGGCCAAGGCAAACGAGGTGCAGATCAGCATGACACCGCCGTGCCCTGCACATGTGGTATGCTGGAGGGGCACTGTGAATTGTCCCTGCAGTGGAGGCTGAGGAACCGGGAGGAGAAGGCAGTGGCAGACATTGTCGCAAGACCAACGGCGTGAGAACGTGGAGGCGGAAGCGGCATCACCTGGCCAAGTTGCTGGTGTGGCTGAGCAGGAACCACATTCACCCAGTGGGCCGTAAAGGACATGTATTGTCCCTGACCGTAGTTACAGCTCCACACATCGGCGCTGCCGTGCACTTTGACAGACACTGACAAGCTCAAGGACTGGCCCATCTTCTGTTCTACATGTGTGTGCAGGGCTAGAAATGACGGCTTGGGACTCTCCACCTTGGCTCAGCACAAGCCATCAGTTCTCTGAAAAGGTGCAGAGTCCACCACTTGGAAAGGGAGGGACTGCAGCACCAGCAACTTGGACAGGATCACATTCAGCTTCTGTGCTGTTGGATAAGTGCACGCATTCTGTTGTCTCTTGGCAATCGCTAAGGTGATCGATTGCTGACGAGGAGTAGGAGGGTGACGAGCAGAAGCATCAGGACCATCAGATGATGGGAAGGACAGACAGCTCCCTTCGGCTGAGGTGGTGGAGCCTTGACTGCCTGAAATCGGCTGCATGCCACTGGGTGATGCAGCGGTTGCTGCGGCAGGCTGGACCACCACATCGGAGCCACAGTTCTCCCAGGCCACTTTATGGTGACACTGCATATGTTGATGCAGGGCCGTGGTGCCAACATTGGCACCCTGGCCACGCTTCACCTTCTGCCCACAGATTCTACATATGGCAATGTTCACCTCCTCCGGCGGCTAAACAAAAAACTGCCACATTGCCGAATAGGTGATTTTACCTCCAACACTACGCACTGACTGAGTGAACCCGTGCACTGCTACTTCCCAGGCAGGTAGGATCCTGCGAAGCGGGTGGATTACCCCGGGCACATTTGGCTCCTAACCTCCCATTGCTGCCACCCTGCTGACTCCCAGCCACACTAGCAACTTGCTGGCTCCGCCGCTGCCTCGCAGGCAAGCTTCCACCCTCTTCTCCCGATGATGATGAAGCCCCTTGGTCGCCCAGCTCCCAAGTGCGATCAGCTACTTCATCATCATCATCGAGTATTGTCTGTACGTCACTGATGTCCTCCTCAACCGTCTCTGGGTCAGGAGCCTGACCACTCGCAACACCAGCTCCCACCCCCACTCTCCACATCGCTACTTGCCCGCCTAGTGGAGGAAGTGGCGGATGTCTCCTCCATATCTTGGCTTGCCAGTAGCTGCTGACTGTCTTCTAGTAGCTCGTCCTCACTCTATAGTGGAGCTGAGCCCACAGCATACAATATTTCTCTGACTGAGGGAACAGAAAAGGACAGAGGCAGGTTGAGGACAGGTGAGGGCACAGGGCCTGCTCCCGGGCCATGCCAACTAAGGGTTGTGTCTGACGAACCCACTGACTCTAGGCTGGGGAAGTCTGATGTCATTTGCGACAAAGTCGCAGATCAAGTCAACTATTCAAGAACCGCTGGGTCGCTGGTCACAACACGACCACTAGCTGACACTGGGACCTCAGGCCTCTCGAAGTGACCCCTGCTGCCATGGCCCCTTACTCTGCTGCGACCTCTGCCTGCGCCAGAAACATTTAGCCCTCTGCCACTCCCCTGTGCAGGGCGTGGCACTTCTCTGTCTGATATACTGTTAGATCAAATAAATAAAAAGGAAATTAAAACACCCCAAAAAAGTCTGTAATTTTCTCCCTCCCCCCACTAATAGACACAAAAAAGGGCTTTAAAACATATAACTGCACCTCTGAATGGCAAATATATATTTTTTGCCACTAATACACACCACAAAAAAGGGCTTTAAAACATATAACTGCACCGCTGAATGGCAAATATATATTTTTTGCCACTAATACACGCCACAAAAGGCTTTAGAACATATCACTGCATCGCTGAACAGCAAATATATTTTTCTTTTGCCACTAATACATGCCAGAAAAGTCTTTAAACATATAACTGCACCGCTGAACGGCAAATATATATTTTCTTTTGCCACTAATACACGTCAGAAAAGTCTTTAGAACATATAACTTCACCTCTGAACGGCAAATATATATTTTTCTTTTTCCACTAATACACGCCACAAAAGGCTTTAGAACATATACGGTAACTGCACCGCTGAACAGCAAATACATGTACTGTATATGTTTTTCTTTTTCCACTAATACACACCACAAAAGGCTTCAGAACATATAACTGCATTGCTGAAAGGCAAATATATATTTTTCTTTTTCCACTCATACACGCCACAGAAGGTTTTAGGAACATATAACTGCACCGCTGAACAGCAAATATATATTACTTTTGCCACTAATACATGACAAAAAGGTTTGTAATTTTAGCACTTCACCACACAACAGCTAATAAGCCCTTTTTCCCACTAATACACACCACAAACGGCTTTAGAACATATACCTGCACTGCTGAATGGCAAACATATATTTTTCTTTTTCCACTAATACATGCCACAAAAGGCTTTAGGAACATATAACTGCACCGCTGAACGGCAAATATATTTTAATTTTGACACTAATACTCTCCACAAAAGGCTTTAGAACATATAACTGCACTGCTGAACGGCAAATATATTTAACTTTTGCCACTAGTACACACCACAAAAGGCTTTAGAACATATAACTGCACCGCTGAACAGCAAATATATATTACTTTTGCCACTAATACATGACAAAAAGGTTTGTAATTTTAGCACTTCACCACACAATAGCTAATAAGCCCTTTTTTCCCACTAATACACACCACAAAAGACTTTAGAACATATCCCTGCACCGCTGAACAGCAAATATATATTTTTCTTTTTCCACTAATACACGCCACAAAATGCTTTAACTATTTTCTATAACGGACCCTATCTGGGAAGGGTTTATTATTACTCAAACACTACTGCCTAAACGGCTACTAACCACTCTTGTCCCAGACTAATAAAACATAACTTTTACTTTTTTGTTTTTAAAATTGGTGAAAGGATATTTTGTGAGCTACCTAAGGGGTTAAAAGCACTGTGCCCCATGAGAGATGCTATAAATGAGGGGTCGGTAAGGTGTATAGGTAGGCGGGAGTGCACTATCACCGCTCAACCACACACCACCATCCCAGCTGTATGAACAGAGTGCTATGCTGTGCCTGATGTCTACTTGGCACCCAAATCCGGGGTGTGAGCACCAATATCAGATGAGCCTTATGGTAATGTGTATTATTACATCAAGCACATAGATCGCAGCAATAACTCAATAGGGTTCAGCAGATTAAAACCTAAATTCCGCCCCCCAACATGTTTCGCCAGCTAATCTGGCTTCATCAGGAGTATCGGAAGCTTTAGAACATATAACTGCACCGCTGAACGGCAAATATATATTTTTCTTTTTTCACTAATACATGCCACAAAAGGCTTTAGGAACATATAACTTCACCGCTGAATGGCAAATATATTTTACTTTTGCCACTAATACACGACAAAAAGGGCTGTAATTTTAACACTTCACCACACAATAATCCCTTTTTTCCCACTAATACACGCCACAAAAAGCTTTAGAACATATACCTGCACCACTGAATGACAAATATATTTTTTCTTTTTCCATTATTACACTCCACAAAAGGCTTTAGAACATATAACTGCAACGCTGAATGGCAAATATATATTTTTCTTTGTGGCAAGGTTAGAAGAAAGGAATCGCGGCACTCACCCGGTCTTGAAACTACTTCAGTGCTTTATTGCTTTCAATTCATAGCAAAGAGATTCGCAGGCTGGGGAGCGGATGAGCCCTAGGTGTGGATGAGCGGTGACGGCCGTTTCGCGCTTAGGTTGCGCTTCCTCGGACCGCTATGACACAGAAGCACACCGCCATCCTTTTATGGGTAAACCTCAGGTCATCACCATGGTGACCGAGGGACGCTACACAGGTGCGAATCTATGCGAACATTAGATACAAAGAGAAGGACACATGATTCGCATAGCAATGCGATCCAAAACAGATGAGCGAACATTATAAAATCGCGGCAACAAATCGCAACAGGCAGACACACGAATAAATACATAATCGCTTTACAGAAATATAGCCATGTCATTTTTATCATTTAATCCGTGTGGACCCATGGCGTTAGCCCTGATGATCCATCGAGCCTCCCGCTGCAGCAAGAGGCGGTGGCGGTCACCACCCCTGGGGATTGGTCCCACGGCCTCAATGCCAGCAAAGGAGAGGCTAGATGGATCACCATCGTGGACCACACGGACATGTTCAATCAAACAAGGAGAACCCTGTCCTGTCCTAATGGAACTTAAGTGCTCCCTTACTCTTTCGAATAAGGGTCTTATGGTTTTTCCAATGTAAAACCTGCGGCAAGCGCAAGTTATGACATAGACTACATAGGATGTGCGACAGGTGATGAAGTCCTTGACTTTATGTGTGACCCCCCCCCAAGAATAGTATTTTTCTTTACGAATTTTGGGGGCAGAAGGAACACGTGCCGCATTTGTAATTTCCCTGTGGTTTTCTATTTTGTAACCAATTGGTTTGTTTGGGCTGTCTGAGTACACTGTGGACTAGTCTATCTTTAAGAGTGTGGCATTTTTTAAAAGTGACAAGGGGTCTTTTTGAAATGAAAGCCCCCAAAGAAGATTCGTCTCTCAGAAGGTCCCAGTTGTTTAACACGGCCTGTCTCACTAGCCTGCTGCTGGGCTAAATTTGAAGACAAATGCGAACCTGTCCTGATTGTGGTCCTTGATCTTATCCCTTAGGAGATGTGAGCGTGAATAACGACCGGCGCGATGCAAAGCATCCATAAGGTCTCTCCTGGGGTAACCCCTCTCCAAAAGCCTCACCTTCAGCTGGTGGGCTTGCCTGAAATAGCCCTCATCCGTGCTGTTTATCCTGCGTAGGCGGATGAATTGTCCAAAAGGGACAGCATCCTTAACTGCGGGAGGGTGGAAACTGGTCTGGTGGAGCAGCGAATTAGTCGCGGTGAGCTTACGGAAGCCAGTGGTACGGAGCATTCCATTATGGACGGTGACTTTTTCGTCCAAAAAATCCAGCGAATCGCCACCGAAATTGAGGGTAAACCTCATGTTCATATGATTGGTATCATTGAGATGTTGTACGAACTGCTTGCACACCTCTTCGCTGCCCGACCAGACCAGGAATACATCATCCACGTAACGTAGGTAAAAGGTGGACATGTTTCAGAAAGGGGTTCCCCAGTGAGAAAATGTAAGTCTCTTCGAATACTGCCAGATACAGGTTCGCGAAGGTACAGGACACGGGTGTATTTCAGTGCCCATAGTTTGCTGGAATTACAGAGCTGTATAATGGCAATTTGGATCCCCAGTTAGTGCAGCAAGGTATAATAGGATTGTTCCTATTACCCAGGCTGTAACCTCCCCTACTGAACCCTGTTCAACATAAATGCTGTGGAATGATTCCTCCCTATCCTTTCCCTACACCTTGAATGATCTGTCCCTGCACTTGTAAATGTTTTTTTTAGCACAATGAAGTTTTTTCTAGCACTGTCCCTAGCGCCTGCTGACGTCTCTCCCTGCACTAAGTACACTGTAAAATGGCAGAATCCAAGATGACTAAGGCTATTTATAGGCATACGCAAACTGTATGGGAGATGAACAATCTAACAATCATTTGTCCCCCTTGCAGTTTGCATTGGGCTGTGTAAAGGCCCTAAAAAAGCAACCCTACATGAAGGGAACACCCAGACTGACACTGTTATACTTTAAATCAGTTCCTCTCCTGTTCCCTGCAAGTTGTTGATGAACTACTTTAACTCTGGAGAACTGCAGGCCGCATTGCTCCCTGTGTGAGTGTAAGTGGGTAAAGAGCAGTCTCCCACAGATTCAAACAAATGGGAGACGTCAGACTCCATTTACAGTCCACCCCTGTAATCATTTGAGCCTGTGTTTGGCAAGTGCCTACTGGAGTAGCTATCTGCTGTATGTGCATTTGTGTCTGTTTGAGTATCTATGGTCTGTGTGTAAGTACCTTGGTGTATGTACAGTACAGACCAAAAGTTTGGACACACCTTCTCATTCAAAGAGTTTTCTTTATTTTCATGACTATGAAGGCATCAAAACTATGAATTAACACATGTGGAATTACACTGCGTGCAGAATTATTAGGCAAATGAGTATTTTGACCACATCATCCTCTTTATGCATGTTGTCTTACTCCAAGCTGTATATGCTCGAAAGCCTACTACCAATTAAGCATATTAGGTGATGTGCATCTCTGTAATGAGAAGGGGTGTGGTCTAATGACATCAACACCCTATATTAGGTGTGCATAATTATTAGGCAACTTCCTTTCCTTTGGCAAAATCGGTCAAAAGAAGGACTTGACAGGCTCAGAAAAGTCAAAAATAGTGAGATATCCTGCAGAGGGATGCAGCACTCTTAAAATTGCAAAGCTTCTGAAGCGTGATCATCGAACAATCAAGCGTTTCATTCAAAATAGTCAACAGGGTCGCAAGAAGCGTGTGGAAAAACCAAGGCGCAAAATAACTGCCCATGAACTGAGAAAAGTCAAGCGTGCAGCTGCCAAGATGCCACTTGCCACCAGTTTGGCCATATTTCAGAGCTGCAACATCACTGGAGTGCCCAAAAGCACAAGGTGTGCAATACTCAGAGACATGGCCAAGGTAAGAAAGGCTGAAAGACGACCACCACTGAACAAGACACACAAGCTGAAACGTCAAGACTGGGCCGAGAAATATCTCAAGACTGATTTCTCTAAGGTTTTATGGACTGATGAAATGAGAGTGAGTCTTGATGGACCAGATGGATGGGCCCGTGGCTGGATTGGTAAAGGGCAGAGAGCTCCAGTCCGACTCAGACGCCAGCAAGGTGGAGGTGGAGTACTGGTTTGGGCTGGTATCATCAAAGATGAGCTTGTGGGGCCTTTTCGGGTTGAGGATGGAGTCAAGCTCAACTCCCAGTCCTACTGCCAGTTTCTGGAAGACACCTTCTTCAAGCAGTGGTACAGGAAGAAGTCTGCATCCTTCAAGAAAAACATGATTTTCATGCAGGACAATGCTCCATCACACACATCCAAGTACTCCACAGCGTGGCTGGCAAGAAAGGGTATAAAAGAAGAAAATCTAATGACATGGCCTCCTTGTTCACCTGATCTGAACCCCATTGAGAACCTGTGGTCCATCATCAAATGTGAGATTTACAAGGAGGGAAAACAGTACACCTCTCTGAACAGTGTCTGGGAGGCTGTGGTTGCTGCTGCACGCAATGTTGATGGTGAACAGATCAAAACACTGACAGAATCCATGGATGGCAGGCTTTTGAGTGTCCTTGCAAAGAAAGGTGGCTATATTGGTCACTGATTTGTTTTTGATTTGTTTTTGAATGTCAGAAATGTATATTTGTGAATGTTGAGATGTTATATTGGTTTCACTGGTAAAAATAAATAATTGAAATGGGTATATATTTGTTTTTTGTTAAGTTGCCTAATAATTATGCACAGTAATAGTCACCTGCACACACAGATATCCCCCTAAAATAGCTAAAACTAAAAACAAACTAAAAACTACTTCCAAAAATATTCAGCTTTGATATTAATGAGTTTTTTGGGTTCATTGAGAACATGGTTGTTGTTCAATAATAAAATTAATCCTCAAAAATACAACTTGCCTAATAATTCTGCACTCCCTGTATATACATAACAAACAAGTGTGAAACAACTGAAAATATGTCATATTCTAGGTTCTTCAAAGTAGCCACCTTTTGCTTTGATTACTGCTTTGCACACTCTTGGCATTCTCCTGATGAGCTACAAGAGGTAGTCCCCTGAAATGGTCTTCCAACAGTCTTGAAGGAGTTCCCAGAGATGCTTAGCACTTGTTGGCCCTTTTGCCTTCACTCTGCGGTCCAGCTCACCCCAAACCATTTCGATTGGGTTCAGGTCCGGTGACTGTGGAGGCCAGGTCATCTGGCGCAGCACCCCATCACTCTCCTTCATGGTCAAATAGCCCTTAATTTCAAAGTTTTCCGAATTTTTCGGCTGACTGACTGACCTTCATTTCTTAACATAGAAATTTCAACTCCAAGAATGAAAAGTCATGGAATTAGAAACAAAATATTCAAAGCATCTTAATTTATACAGTATCAAGTATGCACTAGGCCATGCAGACTGCTCACAGAAGCACGAGCAACTTACGACCTGGCATTGTCCTGTTAAATGCCAGCTCTTGGGACCCTTTGGAGAAATGCCCGTACCACTGGTTCCACAACCAAATCAATGTAACTAGACTAAAGGGACACAGCTAACATACATTTTGCAACCTCACACTATAATCCCAAGAGTAGGACCAGTGTGACATTCCCTTGCGAAGGCCTCTTCATGGCGTTGCCCACGTGGTCTCCAGACAAATCTCCAATTAACATTACATCTGACACAAAAGCAGGACTCATCTCTGAAAAGGATAGACCTCCAATCCAGCTACCATGGTTGTCTTGCTGTGCACCATAATAGCCATTGAGGAATGAGATCAATGGAACACCTGTAGTTGGGCATCTAGCTAGTAGCCAGATGTCAAGTAAATGCCTTCTGATGGTTTGTGTAGAGGCTGTTTGCCAACTTAGGCTTGGGATGTGACATCCAATTTCACTTGCAGTGCATAATGGATCACTACCCGCTAATCTTCTAAACAGGTAATCTGTCCTTTCAGAGATTTGCGTCTGTGTACCTCTTGCTGCCAACCCAGTTCGTCATTATTCTCTCAGCTACTGGGACATGCAACATTGAACAATGCTGAAATCAAGTCGCAATAACTGGCAAGTCGACGAACCGGAGACATCGGTCAATAATCCTAAATGACTTGAGCAGATTTTTGAGCTTTCATGTCATTTTTTTTGCTTTCAATCTGGCTTTTATGCCCCTCCCATGTGCCACAGATTTTAGATAGGTGCTTGAAAATGTGATCATCTGCATAACCTTACGGCTTTTCCTTTTTGGTGTTGGTATGTCAATGTTAAGGAGTGTATATATAAAAGTATAAATGAGCACATTTTCTGAGTTTTGGATCCGCTTTCAGTTTTATCCTGAATCACAGATTAAAAATACTGACCAAATCTCCATGTTGTTGAAGTGATCTAATCGAAACACTTATACTCTTATTCTTTTTTGCACTTGTGATTTGGGCTTTAAAAAACAAGAGCAAGTCTGCATTATGTGCATGAGGCCTTTTACTGTATGTATGAAGAAATGATGGCTAAAGCCAGTTTAATACAACAGTATAGTACATCTGTATTTATGGATCCTCCATACGTTATCCGCATTACATTTATTACGTATTTCTAATACCGTTTGACTGTCTTCAAGGGAGGGAGAAGGAACAACTAAGACATTCCCTTTGTAAAATGAATATGATACAGATGACAATGTGTGATACTAGACTAAGTCACACATAATGAACTAACAGCATCATAGGATTTTCATAGTTTGTGATATTAGACCTAGGGTTGGGTCAGGATTACAGTTTTTATATATGGCTCACAGAGTAAAAAAAGAAGCACTATTCACCATCATACACAGAAATTTGAGACTGGGATGGAGGTTCACCTTCCAACAAGACAATCACTCTAAACGTGCTGCTACACTGGATTGGTTTAAGGGGACACCTTTAAATGTCTTGGAATGGCCTATTAAATGTCTCTGTTTTTTGGTCATGGCACGTGTGGTGTTGTAAGAAAAGATGCTCCAGTATTGTTATTTCATGGCAGTGCATCTTATAGTCAGAATGCTACAGACCGTTTCCATTATGGAAGTGTCACGAGGGTGTCGAGGACCACGCCTGACTCCGTTATACCCGGGGTCAGGAAGTCGCAGCGGTTGGCTGCACGCTCTATTTAAGATAGGGCTGTTTTCCTTATGGTAGCTTTCTGGGTTTGCTTAGCAAACCCTTTTGGCTCACTCAGGGATCCGTAGCTCCTTCTCCTCAGCTGTTCCTTGTCCAGCACTCCCAGACCTCCTTACATTATCTCTGGCCATTATTTTGTGTAGGTAAAAAAAGAATCCACTTAGAATCCAGTATGGATCAAATTGCTGCTCTGTCCAAACAATTTCATGGCCTGTCTTTGGAGGTGGTAGGATTGAAGGCGTCGGTCCTCCAGCAACAGCAGCAATTACAACTGACTGCAAGCCCAGCGGTTGCTACTGGTAACCAGGTTGTTGCGGAACCCAAGGTCCCTCTCCCTGACAGATTTTCTGGGGGAAGGGACAAGTTTTTGACATTCCGTGAGGCCTGTAAGTTATATTTTAAACTGCGCCCTTACTCCTCTGGTAATGAAGATCAGCGGGTGGGGGTTGTTATTTCCCTGCTGCAGGGGGATCCGCAGTCCTGGGCGTTCTCTTTACCTACTGATTCCCAGGCTCTTCGGTCAGTGGATGAGTTTTTTGGGGCCTTGGGTCTCATATATGATGACCCTGACCGAGTCGCCCTGGCTGAATCAAGATTACGGAGACTCTTACAAGGAGAGCGGCCGGTAGAGGAGTATTGCTCTGAATTCCGTAGGTGGGCTACGGATACCCAATGGAACGACCCGGCTCTCAGGAGTCAGTTCTGCTCTGGGTTATCCGAAAGGGTTAAGGATGCGCTTGCATTATATGAGACCCCCTTTTCCCTTGATGCGGTTATGTCCCTTTCTATCCGAATAGATAGACGCCTTAGGGTCAGGTTGAAAAAACCGGAGCAATTGGTAACCCCTCCCAAGCAGCAGTTAGTCTGTACGGACTTAGACGAGCCTATGCAGCTAGGAGGAACTACTCGTCAGGTCCGTCCTCCTGAGGCTCGCCGTAGGCGTGGGGTTTGTTTTTTTTGTGGGGAGAGGGGTCATTTCATTAATGTCTGTCCTTCTTTCCTCAGAAACAAAAGACCGTCGGAAAAACTACTAACCCCAGGCTGTGTGGAGGATGTCAGCCGGGGGGTATACGTTTCCTCCATACGTACATCGCAATTTGTGTTGCCAGCGGTTATTATTTTTGGTGATAAGACGGAGACTATTTCTTTCTTTCTAGACAGTGGAGCAGGGGTAAATTTGATAGATGCCCATTTTGCCCGCACTTTGGGTTTGTCTCTCTGTACTTTACAGAGACCCATTCCCATATTCGCTATTGATTCTGCTCCCCTGTCTCAGAGAAACCTCACGCACATTGTTCATAATTTACACCTTCGGGTAGGGGACCACCATAACAAGATGCTTTCAGGTTATGTTCTGGAGGGGCTTCCCACTCCGGTAGTGCTGGGTCTTCCCTGGTTGGTAGCGCACAATCCAGTGGTGGATTGGCAGGCCAGGGAGATATTGGAGTGGAGTGAGCAGTGCAGAGAAAATTGCTTAAATAGCAATTGCTTAGTCGCCTCCATAACTACCCTACCTACATTTATTTCGGACTTTGAGGATGTTTTTTCTGAAAAGGGTTGTCAGAAGTTACCACCTCATCGTCCTTATGATTGCCCGGTTAACCTTATTCCCGGCGCAAAATTACCCAAGACCAGGTTATATAATCTTTCGGGTCCAGAGAGACAAGCCATGAAAGATTATATCTCCGAGAGCTTGGCTAAGGGACACATCAGACCCTCTTCTTCACCCGTGGCTGCAGGGTTTTTCTTCGTTAAAAAGAAAGATGGGGGCCTGCATCCTTGCTTAGATTTTCGCGAATTAAATCAGATAACCATCCGAGACCCATACCCTCTTCCTCTCATTCCTGACCTGTTTAATCAGATTGCGGGTGCTAGGTGGTTCTCCAAACTTGATCTTAGGGGTGCCTACAATCTGATTCGTATTAAGGAGGGGGATGAGTGGAAGACAGCGTTTAACACCCCTGAGGGGCATTATGAAAATCTAGTTATGCCTTTCGGTCTGACCAATGCTCCTGCCGTCTTTCAACATTTCGTTAATGACATTTTTAGTCATCTAATCGGCAGGTTTGTGGTAATATACCTAGATGATATTTTAATTTATTCGTCTGATCTGAAAACACATGAGGTGCATGTCAGACAAGTACTGCAGGTCCTACGGACGAATGAATTATATGCTAAAATTGAAAAATGTGTCTTCGCCGTTCAGGAGATACAATTCCTGGGTTATTTTTTATCTGCGTCAGGTTTCCGTATGGATCCTAGGAAGGTCCAGGCAATTTTAGATTGGGATCTTCCTGAGAACCTCAAAGCACTACAACGGTTCTTGGGCTTCGCGAATTTCTATAGGAAATTCATTAAAAATTATTCACTTATTGTAAAACCGCTTACTGACATGACTAGGAAGGGGACTGATTTTTCTAAATGGTCTGACGCCGCTAAAGTTGCTTTTTCCTCTCTAAAAGAGAGGTTTACCTCAGCACCTGTACTGGTCCAACCTGATGTCTCTCAGCCTTTTATTGTTGAAGTCGATGCGTCAGAGGTGGGAGTGGGGGCGGTGCTGTCTCAGGGTCCGTCTCCTGGCAAATGGCGTCCTTGTGCTTTCTTTTCTAAAAAACTATCTGCAGCAGAAAAGAACTACGATATTGGCAATAGGGAACTATTAGCTATTAAACTTGCGTTTGAGGAGTGGCGTCATTTCTTAGAGGGGGCAGTCCACCCCGTCACTGTGATTACGGACCACAAAAATCTTCTGTACCTCGAATCAGCTAAGCGTCTCACCCCTAGACAGGCTAGGTGGTCGCTATTTTTTACCAGGTTTAACTTTGTGATTACCTATCGTCCTGGGGCAAAGAACACCAAGGCTGATGCACTATCTCGTTGTTTCCCTGGAGGGGGTAATGTGAGTGATCCGGTACCCATTCTTCAAAGAGGAGTGGTTGTTTCTGCGGTACACTCTGTTTTGGAGGGGAAGGTGTTAGAGGCCCAGGGGGACGCCCCGGTCTCTTGCCCCTCAGAGAAATTGTTTGTACCGTTGAACTTACGTTTCGAATTATTAAAGGAACATCATAATTCGGCACTTGCTGGGCACCCGGGTAGTAAAGCAACCTTGGAACTATTGTCTCGTCGTTTTTGGTGGCCAAGGTTGCGTCAGGATGTATTGGATTTTGTGTCTTCTTGTTCTACCTGTGCGCGCGCAAAAGTTTCACATACACGTCCTGCAGGGTCTCTATTACCACTCGTCATTCCCAATAGACCGTGGACACATCTGTCAATGGATTTTATCACTGACTTACCTTTGTCTGCGGGTAAAACAGTTATTTTGGTAGTAGTGGACAGGTTTAGCAAAATGGTACACTTCATTGCGTTACCCGCACTACCTAATGCTAAGACTCTTGCTCAGGTATTCGTCAGTGAAATCGTGAAGCTTCACGGGGTCCCCTCCGATGTTGTTTCGGATCGGGGTACCCAGTTTATTTCTAAATTTTGGAAAGCTTTTTGTTCTCGTTTGGGGGTACACTTGTCCTTTTCCTCTGCTTTCCATCCTCAGTCGAATGGACAGACTGAGCGTACCAACCAAAACCTTGAGACATATCTAAGATGTTTTGTGTCTGAAAACCAAGAGTTGTGGTCATCATATTTACCATTAGCTGAGTTTGCCATAAATAATCGTCATCAGGAATCCACTGGCAAGTCACCATTTCTTGGTGCATATGGTTTTCATCCCCAATTCTGTACTTTCAAAGAGGGGGGGTCTTCTGGGGTTCCCGAAGAGGAACGGTTTTCGTCATCTCTTTCATCGGTATGGCAGAAGGTGCAAGCTAACTTAAAAAATATGGGAGGTAAATACAAATGCATGGCTGATAAGAGACGGTCGCCAGGTCCGGACCTAGGAGTGAATGACTATGTGTGGTTGTCTACTAGGAATATTAAATTGAAGGTTCCCTCTTGGAAACTGGGTCCTAGGTTTATTAGCCCTTACAAAATTGTAGCCATCATCAACCCCGTGGCTTTTCGCCTGGAGTTACCTCAGACTTTTAAAATTCATAATGTTTTTCATAAGTCGTTACTCAAAAAATATGTTCCACCTCTAGAACCATCACCGCTGCCACCCCCTCCTGTTGTCGTGGATGGTAACCTAGAATTTCAGATATCCAAAATTGTTAATTCTCGTCGGGTCCGCCGCTCTCTTCAATATCTGGTGCATTGGAGAGGTTCCGGTCCCGAGGAAAGAATGTGGGTTCCTGCGTCTGAGGTAAACGCCGACAGGTTAGTTCGGGTTTTTCATGCCTCTCATCCTGAGAGACCTGGTCCTGAGTGTCCGGAGGCCCCTCGTAGAGAGGGGGGTACTGTCACGAGGGTGTCGAGGACCACGCCTGACTCCGTTATACCCGGGGTCAGGAAGTCGCAGCGGTTGGCTGCACGCTCTATTTAAGATAGGGCTGTTTTCCTTATGGTAGCTTTCTGGGTTTGCTTAGCAAACCCTTTTGGCTCACTCAGGGATCCGTAGCTCCTTCTCCTCAGCTGTTCCTTGTCCAGCACTCCCAGACCTCCTTATATTTCTCTCTCACACTTCTCTGGTTGCCAGAGATAGAGCTTCCTGCCTGGACATCTATTCTGACCTTCTGGAGCTGTGTTGCTGCGTTCGCTGGTAGTTGGTCCAGTACGCTACCCTCCAGATCCCTGTTGGACCTTTTTGGTTTATTGTGGTCGCCCACCTGGGTGTATGTGTTTGTATGTTTTGTCTGTCCTCTCCCTGGTGTTTCCCTCTTAGTGATAGTGGTGTGGACTAGCGATCCCACCGGCCTGTTCACTATCCAGGGCTCATATTAGGGAAAGCCAGGGTTTAGGCACGTGATCGCTGCACGGGTGAGGAACCCGTCTAGGGACGTCAGGGCAGTCAGGTGCCAGCCGCAAGGTGAGTTAGGGGTCACCACCTTTCCCTCTCCCTTGGGCAGGGCTTTCCCTGTTTTCCTCCCTGTGCGTGTCGTCGGTCATTACAGGAAGTAGTCATTAGTATGCAAGAGGTGCGGGGAGCAGTGAGGGGAGCGATGTGCCGGCTGTACTCACCCTCCCTGGTTTTCTTCAAGGCCCTATTCTGCACTGTGTCCTGACTGTGTACAGCACGTAGTAGTAGATTAAGACAACAGCACTCCTAATGTATACAGAATAGAGATTTTATTTGTAAGGCAACTTCACATTCAAGTGACGTTTCGGTCCAAACACTGTGAAATAATACAAACAATACAAAAAGACTCCCCTTCGTACATACATACCACCCCTACTCACATAAAATAACCAACATTCTCAATAAACATTGGAGTATTCTCTCCCATTCCTATCCTAATATCAAAGAATTCCAAACACAATTTCTACCCTGCACTCGACGACCCAAAAATCTGAGGGACTGGTTGGTTAGAGCAGATGTGGACCACAGTCGTGGGACCCTACATCAACGTTTATTAGGAAAGGCCAGACAGGGTACATTTCCTTGCCTACACTGTGCCCAGTGTTCGAACGTGTTGAAAGGCGATAAAATCCACCATCCACAAACAGGGGAAAAGATACAAATCAGTCTAATTATGTGATTTATCTTTTGAAATGCCCCTGTGGCCTAGTATATGTTGTCAAGACAACCCAAAGCGTTCGGGATAGGGTCTGTCAGCACAAATCCACCATCCGGTGTCAGAATCTCTTACTTCCAGTTCCATACCATTATCACAAAATGAAACACAGTCTATCTCAACTCAAATTCCAGATCATAGAACACATATGTGCGCTTAGACTTGGGGGGGATCGACAACGTATAATGAAAAAATGGGAGGCCTATCGGATACACAGGCTACAAAGCCTGGAACCGAGGGGCCTTAAAGGGCTTCTGTCACCCCACTAAAGTCATTTTTTTTTTTTGGGCTAGTTAAATTCCTTATACTGCGATATATGAAAATATAATGGTCTTACTTACTTTCCTTCAGCAGTTTCTTAGAAAAACGAACTTTTATAATATGTAAATTAGGTCTCTACCAGCAAGTAGGGCGTCTACTTGCTGGTAGCCGCCGCAAAAAACCGCCCCCTCGTCATGTTGATTGACAGGGCCAGCCGTGATCTCCTCCTCCGGCCGGCCCTCTCAGCATTTCAAAAATCGCGCGCCTGTGTTGATTTGGCGCAGGCGCTCTGAGATGAGGAGGCTCGCCTCCTCAGAACTCCCTCAGTGCGCCTGCGCCGATGACATCACCGAAAGAGAAGACGTCATCAGCGCAGGCGCACTGAGGGAGTGCTGAGGAGGCGAGCCTCCTCATCTCAGAGCGCCTGGGCCGAATCAACACAGGCGCGCGATTTTTGAAATGCTGACCCGGCCGGAGGAGGAGATCACGGCTGGCCCTGTCAATCAACACGAAGAGGGGGCGTTTTTTTGCGGCGGCTACCAGCAAGTAGACGCCCTACTTGCTGGTAGAGACCTAATTTACATATTATAAAAGTTTGTTTTTATAAGAAACTGCTGAAGGAAAGTAAGTAAGACCATTATATTTTCATATATCGCAGTATAAGGAATTTAACTAGCCAACCGCGCTCAAATAAGGCTTTCCCATCTAGCGCACCTAGATTTACGCTACGTTTCACTGGTGTAAGATTGTGTGCTAGCTGTAAATATTTACCTGCTGTTTTGAATTGCCTAATTTAGGACCTGATAAGTTCTATATATGTTGTATATCGCTAGAATATGCCATCCATTGTCAGATAGGTGTGGGTCCCACCTCTTGGACCTGCTCCTGTCGCCATAACAGGCCCCCCGAAGTGTGTTCTCCATGTACAGCTATGGGACTTCTGAAAATAGCCAAATGTGCTCACTTGGCTATTTTTTGAAATCCCACAGAAGTGAATGGAGAGAAAGCAGAGCATGAGTAGTGTGCCCTCCTTCACTTCAGGTGAAGTGTTGATTTGGCGCAGGCGCTCTGAGATGAGGAGGCTCGCCTCCTCAGAACTCCCTCAGTGCGCCTGCGCCGATGACATCACCGAAAGAGAAGACGTCATCAGCGCAGGCGCACTGAGGGAGTGCTGAGGAGGCGAGCCTCCTCATCTCAGAGCGCCTGGGCCGAATCAACACAGGCGCGCGATTTTTGAAATGCTGACCCGGCCGGAGGAGGAGATCACGGCTGGCCCTGTCAATCAACACGACGAGGGGGCGTTTTTTTGCGGCGGCTACCAGCAAGTAGACGCCCTACTTGCTGGTAGAGACCTAATTTACATATTATAAAAGTTTGTTTTTATAAGAAACTGCTGAAGGAAAGTAAGTAAGACCATTATATTTTCATATATCGCAGTATAAGGAATTTAACTAGCCCAAAAAAAAAAATGACTTTAGTGGGGTGACAGAAGCCCTTTAACAGAGAATATGAACTATTAGCTTGAAGTAATTTAAGAGATTGCAAAACTAATACTGTGTTTTCTCTTTTCCAGATACATTAGGAACCAGACCCCCACCTTGTTTGCCAATCTTTGAAGTATTCTTTTCCATATTTCTTCCTGTTATTTCAGGTCTCTCCTCTTTCATTCCCCCCCCCCCCCCCCCCTCTTTTTATTCTTATCTCATTATTCTTATCTCTTTCTGTCAGTTTAATAGTACTTTTATACATCTTATTTTTCACTAGTTTCTTATGTCAGTAGTATTCACTTAGTACTAACACGGATTTACTCCCCTCCCATCTAGAATAGAGGCAATTAATTATGCGTTCCACTGTGGCACGCGTCACCTCTGACATGCGCTCCATGTGACGACAGCCAACCGCGCTCAAATAAGGCTTTCCCATCTAGCGCACCTAGATTTACGCTACGTTTCACTGGTGTAAGATTGTGTGCTAGCTGTAAATATTTACCTGCTGTTTTGAATTGCCTAATTTAGGACCTGATAAGTTCTATATATGTTGTATATCGCTAGAATATGCCATCCATTGTCAGATAGGTGTGGGTCCCACCTCTTGGACCTGCTCCTGTCGCCATAACAGGCCCCCCGAAGTGTGTTCTCCATGTACAGCTATGGGACTTCTGAAAATAGCCAAATGTGCTCACTTGGCTATTTTTTGAAATCCCACAGAAGTGAATGGAGAGAAAGCAGAGCATGAGTAGTGTGCCCTCCTTCACTTCAGGTGCCTGTTCTGGAGATCAGAGTGGGCCCCAGAGGTATGACTCCACCTATCTGACATTGATGGTATATCTTAGCAATATGCCATCAGGGTATGAGATGAGTATAAGTTTAACTTCTTACATTATTTTGTATTACCCTTTATTACTCAGAAGCCCCCCCCCCCTTTCCCGTGCAAGCTAAAGTCATATTACATAGAAGCAGAAAGCTAAGAAGAAAGCTAGTGTTACTTTGAACTACCAAAGAAACTTTGCAGCCTAAACTAAAATTTCCCTAACAACACATTTTGGAGGCCACCAAGTGAATTTATCTTTATAAATGCCACGTTTATAGAACATTTTGTATTTGCTTCAAGAAACGTGGCATTTATAAAGATAAATTCACTTGGTGGCCTCCAAAATGTGTTGTTAGGGCAATTTTATTCTTGCATGTTCAGCTGCACACCAGATCTATTCTCTGTGGCTTATGGTGGCAGATGAGCCCTCAGTTACAAAAAATGGAGAAAGCATCAGTTCAGCCAAGGCATGTTGCTTTGATTTGTTGCGTACAGTTAATTCCCTTGAATTATGTCTGTTAATAATTGGTCATTTTTTTTAGTTTACTGTAGTTTATTTCTCATGTATTGTTTATGTCTCATCACACTGCTCTGTGTGAGGTTCATTCCTATAAAACTGCAAGACTAAGCTGGAAAGACAACACAGTATAATACGTTCCACAAACAATTAACTGGTATTTAAGGAATCTCGTGACATCTTTAATATAAAATGTTAATCAAAACCAGGAGAATTTCAAATGTTTACTTTAACGTTAACTGTTGGTATTTCGTTATAAGGTTTGCCATTTTACATTATAGAGATGCTAGCCTAACCCTTCAGTTTTTGCAAGATCCAGATGCCAATGCTATCTGTGTGGTCCTCATAGCTAATATCCACATTTGGATCCTCATTATAATACCATATTTGCCATATTTTGGACAAATTGCTTGTTTTGTTTCAGCCTTGACCCCCTTTACTTGATCTTTGGGCACTTCCCCTGTCCCTTGAGAGACCTGAAAATGGCTGACCTCCGATGGTCTCCAAACAACCTGACAGAGCTTGAGAGGATCTGCAGAGAAGAATGGCAAATCCCCAAATCCAGGTGTGTAAAACTTGTGGCATCATACCCAAAAAGACTAAAGGTTGTAATTGCTGCTAAAAGTGCTTCAACCAAGTACTGAGTAAGGGGTCTGAATACTTCTGTCAATGCAAGATTTTAGTTTTTCCTTTTCAATATATTAGCAAAGATTTGTAACATTCTGTTTTCACTTTGTCATTATGGGGTAATGAGTGCAGAATAATGTGATTTTTTATTTTAGCACATGGCCACACCATAGCAAAATGTAAATAACGTGAGGGGGTCTAAAGACTATCCAAATGCATTGTATGAGAAGAATCGGACACATTGAATTAGGAATTATTGAATCAACTACACATTCATGCTCTGTCCATCTAAGCCTGTAGGTATATGGGAGAATCAGAAATAATAGCTGTTGGCCAAACGGGGGCTCAGCCAATGATTATTGAGGGTGTATGGACACAATTAGACTGACAGGAAGACCAATGGCATGGTATAATTTTTGTATGATCCTTAAACAAGGGCTCTAACCATGTTGTCTTCAATGCTCCAAATCTTAAAATTCAGTCTAAGGGGAAAAGAATGAGAAGACATGACACATGGTGGTACTTCAGTCTATCCTCTTCTGACCCCAAACAGCAGAAAATTCCTTTTTTTAACTAAAAACCTGGATGTTACCCTTACAGACTAAAAATACAAATGAGCCAATAGGATTCTGTCACACAGATCTATATGTCTTCAGAACATACCATCTGGACACAGTTAAGATAGCTTTTGGGTGGTGTCAGGATCCCTACTCAATAGGTCACGTCACTGGGGTGAATTATACTAGTGAGCTCATCAAGTTACCACAGAAATTCCCACCCACCTATTCTAGATGACGGAATTATGCTAACTTACTCCCCTAGATTCTAATACCCCAATATTTTCTATCACAATAGCTGCCACCACCTATACTATCAGGCAATAGGGGCCTATACTCAGATATTCTCTCAACCCAAATTTAACACAGTAACACAGGTTATCTATATGGGACCTAAAATCCTCTGAAACACTACTGGTAACGTTATTCCCTCCGAAAGAGCAAGTTCTATAAGACCACAAGGAAGGGACTTATTAATGTTTAAATTTAATACACAATAGTGCAGTGCAATACAAAAAGAAAGTGTCAGATAAAAGATAAAAACAAAATATACATACAATAACAATGCAGTGAACAGATAAAATAAACGGGATAAAATACAGAATATTGGCTTACTGAGATGCAGCAGTTATATTCCGGCTGTGGGGACAGCTTAAGATATGGGCAGTCACTCGAAACTAAGTGGATCCCCAAAATGGCTGACAATTACCTGTTCCCAAACACCCATTTTTATCCCCCCCTCAGCCGAGGGGTGGGCTGTGAGGGAACCTCCCTCCTTTCGGTCTGGCCTTCTGGGACGTCTGATATTATTCAGGTTTCTGCCCCACCTTCTTAGAAGACTGACTGAGGTGGCAATATGAATCACGAAGATTCCTCGCTGTATGACAGGGACTGCGGGTACAGGTATGATCCCATAATCTGATTCGCTTCGTCCCGGTCATACAGACACCAAATATGATTGAGCTATGATTTCCAGAAGGCCAGATCCTGAATACCGAGAAATGCCCCCTGTCCAGTATGGCGTGCATAGACTCTGCCCGAAGCCCATGTCAGGCTGAACACAATTATTAGGGTTCTGAGGCTGTGGGTGCCATGAGGTCGGAGTTATGGCTTCTGATATTATTTCATTCATCTACTGAATGGGTTAGACCACCCACTGGTCTAGCAGCCAACATGTCTAGGGTGGCTGTGCATTTTAAGTATCCCCCTCCCAGGTCTTCATTAGGATGCCCAAATGGTTTGCAATTAGCAGGCCAGTGCTAAATGGGGGCTTCCTCTGAGAATGTGGAGTGTCTCACCTAGTCTTCAGACGGGCTGGCATCTAGAGGCACAACTTGCATTTACTTAATAGATCCACAGCCACTGCTATACAATCAGCTATTGATAATACATTTAGGAAAATATGAAATCAATCTATCTATATATATATATATATATATATATCTATATATATATATATATATATATATATATATATCTCTTGTCTATTTACCTCAGATTTCGTTACAGGTGGCAAAACTGTAGTGCTCGGGGGCTCGGGCCAAACACATCGGGATGTTCGGGTGCTCGACCGATCACCCGAGTATAATGGAAGTCAATGGGAGAACCCGAGCATTAAACCAGGCACCCCATGCTCTGAAGAGGGGAGGGTGCCTGGTTCATAGGAAAATGTCAGAAATCTATGGAAACACCACAGAAATAGATCTGTAACAGCATGGGGATGGTGTCTGGATGCATCTTGGACTCGCAGGTCGCTGCTGGGAACGATGTTGTCTGAATAGTACGCCACTTTTACAGACTGACAATAATACGCACAAAACCGAATAAAAATTTGATTTTAGAGGAAAAATTGATAGGAAACATTCTTTCCTGTATATTTACTTGTATATAAAGTGCAAGTGCTGGCAAAAATTACAAGGAAGAGGCACTCTGATGTCGGATGTCTGGCCTATCAACTTTCGATGTTATTGTCAGTGCAAACCATGGTGACCACGGGTAACGGTGAATCAGTGTTCAATTCCGGAGAGGGAGCCTGAGAAACGGCTACGTCTACCACATCCAAGCAAGGCAGCATGCGCGCAAATTACCTATTAGGTATAATTAGGTGCGGGCCTGCAGGTGAGCTGACCCTGTAAAAGTCTTTAGGTGCGGGCCTGCTGGTGAGCTGACCCTGTAAAAAATTATATGCGAGCGCCTGCTGGTGAGCTGATCCTGTAAAACATCATATGCAAGGGCCTGCAGGTGAGCTGACCCTCTAAAGAATTATATGCAAGGGCCTTCAGGTGAGCTGACCTTGTAAAAGATTTGAGTTGCGGGCCTGCTAGAGAGCTGACCCTGTAAAAGATTTAAGGTGCGGGCCTGCTGGTGAGCTGACCCTGTAAAACATTTGAGGTGTGGGCCTGCTGGTGAGCTGACCTAGTAAAAGATTGTAGTTGAAGGCCTGCAGCTGAGTTGAGACTCTAAAAAATTATATGCGAGGGCCTGCAGCTGAGCTTACCCTCTAAAAAATTATATGCGAGGGCCTGCAGATAAGCTGAACCTGTAAAACATTATATTTGAAGGGCATATATATGCGAGGGCATTATATGTGACGAATAAGCATGTTGATATGATGGAAGAGGAGGAGAAGGATGAGAAAAGGAAGATTCAACCATATACCCTTGTTTGTGGTGAAAGGGGTGCATGGGAATACAGTGTATTCAGTACATTATAAACAACACATTTAAAGTGCCTTTATGTTCAGCTGCTTTCCTCTGGTGGAGGACAAAACGCTAGCGGCAGGGCAGGCCAGCACCTCCAAAGCGTAGAGCGCCAGTTCGTGCCACGTGTCCAGCTTGGACGCCCTGTAGTTGTAAGGCACTGAGGGATCATTGAGGACGCTGACACGGTCTGCTATGTACTCCTTCACCATCTTCCAAAATTTTTCTCTCCTTGTGACAGTAGGCCGCGCATTAGGGTGAGGGTGCTGGCGGGGTGTCATGAAACTGTCCCCGGCTTTGGATAGTGTTGCCCTGCCTCTGTTGGAACTGCTGTGTGTTCCCCTTGTCTCCCCTCCTCGGTTGACCAAGGAACTACGGACTCTACCGCCAGCGTTTTTGCTCGTCCTCTCCACCGGAGGAATGAGAGATGAGAAGTTCTCTTTGTAGCGGAGGTCGAGAAGGGTGAACATCCAGTAATCCATGTTGTCTAAAATGCGTATAACGGGCGGGTCGTGGGGAAGGCACCCTAACATGAAATCAGCCATGTCTGCTAGAGTACCAACAGGCAAGACTTTTCTGTCGTCATCAGGAGGATGACTCTCAATCTCCTCATCCTCTTCTTCCTCTTCTGCCCACCCACAGATGAAATTAAACTTCCATGGGTACTTCCCTCTGTAGCGGAAGCAACCGTCTCCTGCTCCTCCTCCTCCTCCTCCTCTTTATCGTCCAATTTGCGCTGAGAAGACGAACTGAGGGTGGTCTGGCTATCACCCTGTGTAATGTCTTCCTCCATTTCCACCTCTTCCACATGCAAAGCGTTGTCCTTAATTGTGAGCAGCGAGCGTTTGAGTAGACACAGAAGTGGGATGGTTACGCTGGTAATAGCGTTATCGCCGCTCACCATCTGTGTTGATTCCTCAAAGTTTCTTAAAACCTCACAGAGGTCAGACATCCATGCCCACTCCTCGCTTGTGAATAGCAGAAGCTGACTGGAAAAGCATGTTGCAGCTGGTATTCCACTACTGCCCTCTGCTGCTCACAAACCATGGCGAACATGTGGAACGTGGGGCAGAACAGCCGGTGAGCTGGCAATTTCAAGCGCTGCTGCAGCGTTGACAGACTGGCTGAAGCTGTTGTTGACTTGCGGAAATGTGCACACACGCGGCGCACCTTCATCAGTACAGTAGCTCAGGCAAATTGGGGTAGGTTTTGAGAAACCGCTGAACCACAAGGTTAAAGACGTGGGCAAGGCATGGGATGTGTCTAAGCTTGCCGAGCTCCAAAGCCTCCACCAAGTTACGGCCATTATCAGACACAACCATGCCTGGTTCTAGGTTGAGTGGCGAGAGCCACAGCTCAGTCTGGTCTCTTATCCCCTGCCACAGCTCTGTGGTGGTATACTGTTTGTCCCCTAAGCATATAAGCTTCAGCACGGCCTGTTGCCGCTTCCCCACTGCAGTGCTACATGTTCTGTCCCCACATGAAGGCGAATGAAGGTGTAACTGATAATGACTTTGTGACTGACCTACCTTCGTATCCAAGCAGTGGAGCCGACCGGACCGGCAGATGCTCAGGTTAGATGGATCCAGACGTAGACATGAGGATGCAATCAAACATGGGTTTATTTGATCCAGAGCAGTGACATACGGTGATGCAATACAGGAATGCAGTAGCAGAGTAGATGCTGTGATGTGGATGTCTTTCCTGAGGCTCACTGCTGGTCAAAAACTGATGCCTTCACAAGCCAAGGTGTGTGTCTCCAGTCACAAAGGAATACAGCACTGAAAATGGCTACAGGAAGTGACAAGGACCAAGGCTGCTAAAACCACGCCCAGAGAGAAAAACTTTATTTAACAAAGAACAAGGCGTGCAGCATACGAATTCCGGCCAGCAGATGGCAGCAGAGAACAATAGATTGAAACAACATGGTAAAAGGAGATAATAATGCAGTGCAGGAATCAAATTTTAAAAGAACAGCACACTCCCCGTCTGAAATTCACTTCGGGAATTTCACTACGACGAATGTCCATAAAATATAAATGACCTGTAAAAAGAATATGTTAGAATGCAAAACATAGATTAGTCCTGTTTTCCAACTTGGAATGGAGAAGATCTGCGAAGCTAGTTACAGTCCTGTTCACCCAGCAGGGACGTTCTCGATGGGTAATATTAAAATTAGTTTGTTGATTGGTCTTGAGAACGTTTTAAGCTTGCCCTTCCTGAAGATCTTCAACTCCACCTTCCGTACCTTGCCATCCTTGCTAGGGAAAACCTTTGAAATTAGTCTGATAGGCCAGTCAATCCTTTCGGTTTGTTGCTCTTTCATCAATACAAGGTCTCCTTCCTTCAAGTTTGGTTTGTGGTGTTGCCACTTTCTTCTTCCTTGAAGAACACTGAGGTACTCCTTTCGCCACCTGTTCCAGAAGTAATCTGCTAGGTATTGTACACGTTTCCAGTGTTCTTGGTAGATGTTAGCATGAGATTCTCCCTCTAATGCAGTGCGCCGAAGGCCGTAAGTTGCCACGGCAGGTGAAGGGCTGTTTCCAAATACATGTACCCTCATTCGATATTCTGCCATCTCTGCATTGGTGTCATTATTCTTGTACCACAGAAACCTGAGGAAATTCCAGTGGTCCTCTCTGACTACGAAACAGTGGAACATCTGTTCAATGTCGGCGGTGATGGCAACGAGCTCTTTTCTGAACCTCATCAGCACTCCAACTAGGTTATTCGACAGATTAGGACTTTTGAGAAGGACATCATTAAGAGATACACCTCGATGTTTGGCGCTTGAGTCGAAAACAACCCTAATTTGATTAGGTTTTCGTGGGTGATACACTCCAAATGAAGGCAAGTACCAGCACTAGTCGTTCTTCCCTAAGGATGGAGCTGGTTCTGCATGGTTGTTGCGGAATATTTTGTCGATAAAGGCAACAATGTGTTCTCTCATCTCAGGCTTACTGTTCATGGTACGCTGAAGAGAGTTAAATCTAGACAGAGCTTGTTCCCTATTGTTCAGGAGTCTCACCCTGGTAGCTCGGAAGGGTAATGGAGAAACCCAGTGATTGGTTTCGTCTTTAAGGAACTCATTGTCCATTATCTTGATAAATTCTCTGTCCTCTACTGACAATTTACAAAGCTACTTTATCATCGTCCTTGCTTGTGTGAAAGACTAATCTTCCCAAGTTGTCAGCAAAGATGGGAGGAATGTCGTCAGGTGGTTGTATGAGGTCTGGAGGCTTCTCTTTCACCTCATAGTGATGAGGGCAAGGCTTAATGCAAATTGTGCGTCCATCTCCACGCACGTACGTTTTGAATGAGTGGATTCTTGGTTGATCCAAGCATACATTTCCTATGACTACCCATCCCAAGTCCAATCTCTGGGCGTATGGTGCATAGTCGGGACCATTACACTGTTGACGCACGTTGTGTACCCTTAGATTGTCTCTGCCAAGCAGGAGTAAAATCTCAGCGTTGTTGTCCATAGGAGGGATAACGTTGACTAGGTGCCTTAGGTGTGGATGGTGAAATGCAGCTTCCGGGGTAGGAATTTCATCCCTATGGTTGGGTATTTGATCGCATTCGATCAGCGTCGGTAGAGGTATTTCCGTATTTCCACTGACGGAACAAGCGATGAATCCTTGTGCCCTCCTGCCGCTAGTCTCTATGCGACCCGAGCAGGTGTTTAAGATGTAGGGTTCTGACGGTCCCTTTATTCCAAAGGCTTCAAAGAATTTAGGTCCTGCTAGGGAGCGATTGCTTTGGTCGTCAATGATGGCATACATTTTTACTGCCTTTTCTGGTAGCCCCTCCGGGTAGACCTTGATTAGGCGTATACGGGCACAACATTTCTCACTCTGGCCCTCCCCACATACGTCCAAGCATGAGCAGGAAACGGCAGTGGCTGCGTTAGCGTGGTTCTGGGGCTCCCCGCCATGACTTGGAGCAGGACTGGTGGTGACAGCAGCCGGTGAATCCCTTGTGAGTGGAGTTGGGTGCATAGCTGAGGCATGTCTTTCACTATGACACTCTTCACACTTGATAATGGATTTACAGTCCTTAGCCATGTGCTCCAATGAAGTGCAGCATCTGAAACATACCCCAAGCTCGGTGAGGACTTTCTTGCGCTCCTGTATGGTTTTGGATCTAAATCCTCTGCATTTGTTCAGTGAGTGTGGTTTTTTTATGAATGGGACATTCACGATTGAAGGCCTTGTCTCCTGATGAGGTAGTGTACTGTTTACCAGTGGGTACTGCAGATGATGGTAGGTTAGTCTTTCTAACATTCACACTGCTCTTAAAGTCTCTGTGTTTATGCACAATACTTTCATACCTTGATGATGGTGTCACTGAAGCTGTAGTATTGAACTCCAGGAAGTCGAGGCTGGGGTCATTCCTCATCTGGGACTGTTCATCGATGAACCTACAGAAATGAACAAAATCAGGGAAAAGTGACATTATGCACTCTTTTGTACCTTGAGACTGATGCCGCCCACTTCTCTTGCAGGCTGTATGGTAGCTTCACGACAACTGGGTTCACCCCATGGGCTGTATCCAGGTAGCACAGCCCGGACAGACGAGGGTCTCTTTTGGCAAGCTCCAGTTCCATGAGAGAGATGCGGATGAGAGATGCAGAGTTCCACTTTATCTTTAGCGTCCAGCACCATGTCGTCTCTTTGTCTGTTTATTATTCTGCCTTGCACAATTCTGATGGGGCTTCTTCAATATTAGAGTCTTTTAGAAAGGTTATATACCTTGTGGACAGTCTCTTGTATCTTTCATGGGCCGCGTTCAGCCGCCCGACGGCAACTTGTAAGTTGATGGCATCGCCTGAGGAGGACTTAAGTCCTGATATGAGGGAGGAAACTCTTTCCTATAGCTCTTCCAGGTTTTCACATAGCTCATCTTTCCTGGTGTGATAATTTTCCGTCATCTTTATAGTTGGTTTGGGAGAGCTCCGTGGTCGCGTGACTTGGTCTGCTGGAAGTGTGGGTTCTACCTCCAGCTCTTCATAATGATCAGTATCAGGTTGCATTTGCTTTGTTTCATCACTGGGGAACTGTACGAGGTCCCTTTTGGCCATTTTGATTTAAGGTGCGCTGTCTCTTTAAGAAATCGAACTTTGAATTGGCTGAAAATTGCAGTGCGGCTCAGATGAGGCACCCCAATGAGGTTCCCAAAGTGTTGTGAGTGAATTACGGGGTTTTGGCTTGAGGGAGGCCCCGCGTGCGTGAACAGTTCTTATATCATGCGAGCAAGGATTAATATAGGATGTAGAAAGTGGCTTGGCGAGTAGTGGAGGACTTCCAGGCGAGAGTATATCTACTGCGGACACGCCGTGCTTCCCCTTGGGCTTGTGGGACGTGCACTGTTGCTGGGCAGATTTGCTGGGAGTGGGCCTGTTGCAGGGGAGGTTCCTGAGTGTGGCACTGGGCTCTGAGGGAACCTGTAGCCGGGCATTGGACATTCAGACAGATATTGACTGGGGTATAAGGCTTTAAGGCAGTTTTTGACTGTTCTGTCCCCAGATGAAGGCGAATGAAGGTGTAACTGATAATGACTTTGTGACTGTCCTACCTTCGTATCCAAGCAGTGCAGTGGAGCAGACCGGACCGGCAGATGCTCAGGTTAGATGGATCCAGACGTAGACATGAGGATGCAATCAAACATGGGTTTATTTGATCCAGAGCAGTGACATACGGTGATGCAATACAGGAATGCAGTAGCAGAGTAGATGCTGTGATGTGGATGTCTTTCCTGAGGCTAACTGCTGGTCAAAAACTGATGCCTTCACAAGCAAAGGTGTGTGTCTCCAGTCACAAAGGAATACAGCACTGAAAATGGCTACAGGAAGTGAGAAAGACCAAGGCTGCTAAAACCACGCCCAGAGAGAAAAACTTTATTTAACAAAGAACAAGGCGT
This sequence comes from Bufo bufo, assembly GCF_905171765.1. NCBI lineage: Eukaryota > Metazoa > Chordata > Amphibia > Anura > Bufonidae > Bufo > Bufo bufo. The sequence goes on from NC_053396.1 coordinate 125,419,682, forward strand.
GCAGCATACGAATTCCGGCCAGCAGATGGCAGCAGAGAACAATACATTGAAACAACATGGTAAAAGGAGATAATAATGCAGCGCAGGAATTAAATTTGAAAAGAACAGCACACTACACTGCTTCCAACTACCGACTGATGACTGACTGGTGATGCACGTGGATAATTCGGAGGTGGAAGAGGAGGCGGAGGAGTAGAAGTGGGGGTTGGAGCCACTAACGTAGGTGCTGGCGGAAACCCTGATCGACGTAGGGCCTTTAATCCTTGGTGTCGGTAGCACCTGTGCCATCCCAGTCTACGACTCGCTCCCAGCCTCCACAACATTCACCCAGAATGCACTTGTCCATGTGTCCGTGGTTAAGTGGACCTTCCCAGTAACTGCGTTGGTCAGGGCACGTGTGATGTTACGGGACACATGTTGGTGTAAGGCGGGCATGGCACACCTTGAAAATTGTGGCGGCTGTGGACTGCGTAACGCGGGATGGCCACTGACATCAGGCTGCGGAAGGCCTCAGTGTCCACTAGTCAGTAATTTGGAAAGCTGCACATTTAGTGCTATGGCCTGTGGGTGGGTGGGTGGGTGGGTATTTTCACTTGCGTTTAAAGGCCTGGAGTAAGGACATTTTGACGCTGTGCTGGGACACGGATGTGGTCGCTGATGGTGCTTGCGAAGGTCCAGGTGCAGGGTGGGAGACTTGCGCCTTCGACAGGGGATTAGCCAGCACGTAACATAGGGGAAGAGGAAGCAGTGGTGTGACCCGCAGACACAGATTGTGGACCCAGGCGTTCATCCCACTTATTAAGATGCTTGGATGCCATGTGGCGGATCATGCTGGTGAGGGCAAGGTTGCTAGTGTTCACGCCCCGTCTCATTTTCGAATAGCACAGCTTGCAAACTACTATTCTTTTGTTTTCGCACTTTCTTCAAAAAAGCGACAGACTGCGGAATATCTACCCCTTGGCAAGGGAGATTTCCGCAAGGTGGTGCTCCGTGGAACAGTTGCGGGCCGGTTTGGTGTGACCCACCTTCTCCCTTTTGCCACCCCACTGCCTCTTCCAGCCTGTTGCGGTGCTGCAGATCCCTCCCCCTCTGTACTGCTCTCCTTGCTCGGCTTGCCACCTTCCCAGGTTGGGTCAGTGACCTCATCGTCCACCACCTCCTCTTCCACTTCCTTACTCTGATCATCCTCCTGATTTGTTGACCTAACCACAACCTCAGTGATTGACAACTGTGTCTCGTCCGCTTCATCAACTTCTTGAGACAGTAATTGCAGTTAACTCATTGGCAACTGTGTCTCATCATCATCCACCTCATTAAACTCTAATTGCCGTTCAACACCGTCATGTTCTTGTGACTGTGGATGCTCAAGAAGTTGGGAATCAGGGCACAAGATCTCATGTCCCTCTTCAAGCGTGCTTGACGAGAGGGCCAAATCAAGTAATGGCGCTGAAAAGAGCTCCTCAGAATATCCGAGTGTGGGATCACTTGTTTGGCCACACTGTAAATGGTGGGAGGAAGGACGATCAGGGTGAGGATTGTGTGGACCAGACTCCTGGCTACTGAGACTGGACTTGGTGGAAGACAGGGTGGTGCTTAACCGACTGGAAGCATTATCTGCTGCAACCCAACCGACCACCTGCTCGCACTGGGCTAACTTCAAGAGTGGTATCCTGTGCTGCCCTGCAAACTGGGACATGAAGCTAGGTGTCTTTGATGATTGTTTTTCCTGTGCTCTGGCAGCAGGCACAGTTTCTCCGCGCCCAGGGCACGGCCTCTGCGTGCACCATCAGCATCACGGCCACTTCCCCGTCCCCTACTGCTCGCCTTCTTCATTTTAAATGTGATATATTCTTGAAAGTATGTGACACGTACGGTAGCGTAGGATTTGGAAGTGTATGTGCAAAAAAATTTACAACAGTATTTGTGATGAGGAAACATTATACAGGACAGGTACCACAGGTAATATCACAGTTCGCAGTCTACAGAAAAACTGCATTGGATGTCACTGATATTTTAGAAATGCGCACACTTTAAACATGAGATGTGGCGCGGATAATTTAACAGTCCGCAGCGGACACCGTCTACTGAAAAACTGCACTGGATGTCACTGATATTTTAGAGATGCACACACTTTAAACAGGAGATGTGGCGCTGATAATTTAACAGCCCGCAGTGGACAGCAAATCACTATAATGCCAGTACCCAACATGGCTACTGGCATTACAGTGAGGGCAGTACTTACCTGCACGTTTATTGGCTGCTTAGCAGCCGTGAAACATGTGGGATGGAGACTCGAGCATTGCGCTCAAGCACATGCGGTACTCGGCCGAGTACCGCCATGTGCTGAGCATAGCGATTCTCGAGTCGAACTGGTATTCGGCCGAGCATGCTCACTCAACACTTATAATAACCAATATTTAAATGTATTATTTATCTCTTAATTTTTCCCATATCACTAGCAATCAGAAGAAAGCCATAACATCCAAAAAGTTGTACGTTAAAGGAGCTGTTTTGGCATTAAAGATTTTTTTGTATTGGCTTATAATAGGCATGTTATGCAAATAAATGAACTTTATAATTAACGTTTATTCAATATATATGGATAAAGGGGCTATGTCTTGTGGTCACATGGTGGCTGTACAGACTTATGGTCAATGCATGGATGGAGGGTGTATTAACATGGTGCATGTATACTAAAAATACTATAAATACAAAAAAAAAAAATTATTCATATTCTATAAACCGTTTTAGATCTTTACGAATATCAATATCAGAGACTGTAGCTCTTTAAATAATTTAGATTATTTACAGGCTCAGCATGTTTCTTTCTCCCGACATCCCTAGACATCTGCCATTGGAGAAGAGTGGGGATGACTCCATGCATTTTTCGACCATTCCTGCTAAAACTGGCGGATTCAGCCAACAATCATTTTATGTCTATCGCCAGCTTAAAGAGTACTTGAGTTTTCAAAAAGAAAATTTGCATAATGGCTGTCCTTCTTTGTACAATCATAACTGTGAATGAATAGCTCTTTTTGGGGCTTACCTAATGTCTCTTTCAGCCATAAGTTTCTCTGTTTCAGCTGCACAGCTAGATGCATTTCACTCAGAAGCAGGGGCGTCTCCCTTCTATGGACTCTGCCAGCACTGTACTGCTATGACATCCCTTCCTACTATGTTTGTTTTCAGCTCAGGAGCTCACAGAACAGATAAGGAGGGGTAATCACACTTACAGACACACAGGAAGCTCCAATAATCTTGAAAAGCTGTGTAGCAGCAGTTCTTATATAGGGATCCGGATCTCAGCTAGCTCTGACACGACACCATTTCCTGTGAGCCACCTTCTGTGTCATTGTTACTAGGGGCAGATCTTAGCCATGACTTTAGAGGGTTTTTTTTGTTTTGTTTTTCAGGTGGATGCAGGCATTGTTTTTTTTTTATAAAATGATGTGAAATCTGCTATTTACACCATCATCTATTAAATGAAATGAAATTGTGTGAAAGTACAGTGACTTTATAGTAATGCCCTGCTCAAAGGCTATGGACACCCTTCGAACTTTTATTTTATTTAATTTTCTTATTGAATTGCATGTATTATGGGCTAAAAAGCATTATTTTTTTTAAATTAAAACCAATCATACTATTTGGCTTCTGCAGCTTGCATATATTACAATGCATAGCAAGCTGGCCTTCACTATCAATTCCATAAGACAGGATCTCTGATGGCCCATACTATTGTCTTCTCCAGAACGCTCATCTAAACTGAACTGTTAAATCAAAGGTCATCAACTTTGTTTCAACTGTAATTCAGCTTAGACCAGCGTGTCCATTCTCTCCAAAACTTCCCCTGCAAGACACGCAACATATTTCGTTTCTCCCTAACATTCTGATTCATTAACAAATGATTTACATGTAGATTTCAGCCAGGGTGCGATAAAATGAGCTTTACATTACCTTTGTACAGCGCTGACATGTCATTGTGGTCAGGGAAATTTTGAAAGCGCTTCACATTTTTACAACATTTTTTATTTTTGTAGCAGAAAGTCTAAATATACTGCACTGACCTTAGACTTTACTTTTGTTATTTCCTTGTTTTCTTACCTCACGGTACTGCAGTGATCAACTTAAAAAAATGATGATGCCCTCAGATTTCATGCCTGACTTAGAGAATGTGTGTTTGTATTCGTACAGAACCAATATATTAATATATTACACCTTGTAGTGGAATGGATCTGATAATTTTTATACTAATATTTTAAGGTATACTACTAAAAATAATCTATGCTATAAAAAGTAGACGTAAAATATAACACGGAAGGTTGAAGTAAGATCGACACTGCTGTTCACCAGTGTGTGGAAACACATAGCCATAATCAGAGGCTTGCGTAATAGGACGGTAATGTTCTGCTACGTAGTTCATGAAAAAGTCTCTCCAAGTAATATACATCAATAAAGATATATAAAACTGACACTCGCTGACAATAAAATCTGACACTTTTATTTCCAAAAATCCATAAAAACAAGCAGGAAACAAGATACATGATTGTGCAATAACGGCCATTCCAATTAAAGTATATTTTAGACTCTTTTTGCGCTGTGTCTTTTGTGTCCATATACTGTAAGCACCAGGAAAGCCTCCAGCACATCTACTAAAAGGACCCACAACAGCAACCAAAAGGAGTGTTTTTCTTGGCCTGTTGTAGGAGTTTCCAATTTTTTGCCATATGGCTATTCCATGCAAAAGTGCCCAGTAAGATAACGTATAATAGTACCCATTTTATGGGTCTGTTTAACGGATGCACCAGTAGCCACATATACGGTAAATGGACTCGAAAGACACAGTAAGCAGCCTAAATGCCTCAATGCACAAAGTCTAAGGTGTACAGGGTCTGGCAGCAGCTTTCCCCTCCCTCCCATTGAATACACATATATGTTCAGCTGAACCAAATGTGTATGTGTATGGGAGGTAGCTGGGAGAGATTGTTCTCGACCAATAACTATTGAATGTGTATGGTCACCTTAAACATATGTTCAGATTGATGGATCCAAGACAATTCTAATAGGCTATCCTTATGGATCCCATTGATTATTCCTTTTTACTGGAGACTATGGCATAAGACCACATAATTATGCCTGCCAGAGAGAAGGAAAACTTAAAGTTGGTTGTGCAAGAATGGGGGGATTTTGGCAACCCTTCCTCCCCCTCACTTTACAGGACTTGTAAAGGGAAGATTACATACCTATGGCTCCTGGCACAGGCCCCTCACTCTTTCTCCTCCTGGCCTACGATGCTCCGCTGCACTCCCTCGCTGTAAACATCCAGTTTGACACTGCCACAGCCAATCACTGGCCACGGGAGTGCCAGTCTCCCTTTATGTCATGACAAATGGTCACATGACGTAAGGGGATCCAGTCTCCACCATGGCCAGTGAGCGACTGTGACAGTGTCAAACCAGATGTTTAGATCGGCGGAGCATCACATGCCTGGAGAAGAAAGTGCGGGGAACCAGCACCAGGAAGCAGGTAAGTAATCTTCCCTTTACAGGTCTGGTAAATCCCCTAACCCTCCCCCACCATTCTTGCACCAACCCTTTAAAGCAATGGAACCAAGGGCGGACTGGAAACAAAGTAGCCCTGGAAAAAAAGAAAGAGTGGCCCCATGTTGTAGGTCGGTCCAAAATGACAGAAGGTGGGGCAACAAGTAGGAAGGGCCAACAGAAGTAGGCGGAGCCAGCAATACTGTAGTGCAGCACAAAATACTGCCACCCACGCCACAGTATGAAACTGTATCATCATCCTGAGGACGGCTACAGTTGAAATCAGGAGAGCAGGATAGGTCATCAATATCAGATCGTTGGGGGTCCGACACCCTGGACCCCCGCCGATCAGCCTCAACAGTTAGTAGAGGCCGGACACTCCATGAGCACCACGGCCCCTTCCTGGGCAATGTGACGTGACCGTACATGGTCTAGTTGCAGTCCAACCCCTTAGAAGTGAATGGGGCTGAGCTGCAATACCAAGCACAATCACTATAGTATGTACAGCGCTGTGTTTGAGCCCAGCGGATCCCTGTAACAGCTGATCAGCGGGGGTGTCGCCACTCGGACCCCCACCGATATGATAATGAGTGTGTGGATAACTGCTAATTGCTGGGATGTACTTATACTTGCCGTGGTTTAAGTTGAAAGCTCAGGTGCAGCCTGGCAATTTGCAGTAATCCTCATGCAGTTTCTGCAACCAGGCCACAACTAATCGGTGTAACCAGTGACGTCTACAGTTAGGCCTCTTTCCCATATTAGTGAATCATGGACCTGTGCTGTCCTTGGTCTCCGCGGGCCACTCACATAATAACTGACTTTAGTGTGTGTATTCACCATGTGGGTCCGTGGTGACACCCTGGAAACAGGAACAGTTTTTGCCCATGATTAAAGGGGTATTCCCATCACATACAATGGGGGCATATCGCTAGGATATGACCCCATTGTCTGATAGGTGTGGGTCCCTACAAGCAGAACGGAGCGGGGAGAGCTGTGACTGGAGGACCCCGGGTTTTCCCAAGGTCCATCCACCACCAAGCGCTGCTTACCGCTGCTCCCATACAAGTGAATGGGAGCGCACCACAAACGCGCGGCCCCTGCTCCCATTCATTTCTGTGGGGCAGATGGAAATAGCCGAGCCAGCACTCAGCTACTTTCGGAGGCCCTATTGAAATAAATGGAGGGCGGATGCGCGTGCGCAGTGCACCCTTCACTCATTTCCCCGCTCCGTTCTCATTGTAGGTGCGGGTCCCAGAGGTGGGACCTGCATCTATCAAACAATGGGGGCGGATCCTAGCAATATCCTAGCAATATGCCCCCATTGTATGTGATGGTAAAACCCCTTTAAGGATCTCCTACATATATTATAGTATAAGCAAGATATTGCTGCATTTGTGGGAGGGGAGGCTGATTACAAGGCTATTCATACGTGCCTGTGGGCCCAGGCTGGCTGATTACTAGGCTATTTATAGGCACCTGTGGGCCCAGGCTGACGCCGATTCAGCTGATTTCACTACCTCTGAGTCAGCTCTAGGATACAGCAGCATGGTGTGGAGGCTCCTTATGGCTGGGCGATGGCAGAATGTCTCAGGAGGGCGCTAGTATTCATGGGAGGATCGGAGTTGTTTGTACGGGACCCACGCTGTGGTCCCCGACATGTAGCGCTCTGGGATGAAGCAGAGTTTGGGCGCTAATGGTCAAACGATGGTTGTTAGTATTGTTTGTCTGGCTATTCAGAGGCCTGGTGGGGCCATTGCATACAGTTATTGGGGTAGCATGTGCTTAGAGTAGGCATGGTTGTATGTTTTCCGATACCTGGTTTACATGCGGGGCGCGTGTCTGCAGGGGGCTCAAGCTATGCACGCTGTGTTAAGTGATGGTAAATATGGATCAATGGTCGATTAAAAAAATAAATAAATGCAGCATTGTGTGGCAGCTCGTTCACATCTTGGTAAACAGCAAAAGGTGCCATGTGAATGCTGGCGCTCACGGTAGCATCGACCTTGCTGCACAGGACTCACACTGCGGTCCGCGATTTGCAGTGTTCTGGGACGAAGGGGGTTTGGCGCTAATGGTCGAATGATTGTGGTTAGGATTGTTACCTTCAAAACTACGTCTGTGTGTCTGCATTTACATTTTGTCCTATACACCATTCACTACTAGAGCTGCGTTCATACGTCCGCTGTTGCATTACGTTAATACTCTGCTCACTTTCAGATTGCATTCATACGGCTGCTTTATACCAGTGTTTCCCAACCAGTGTGCCTCCAGCTGTTGCAAAACTACAACTCCCAGCATGCCCGCACAGCCAAAGGCTGTCCGGGCATGCTGGGAGTTGTAGTTTTGCAACAGCTGGAGGCACACTGGTTGGGAAACACTGCTTTATACCATGCTCTTCATGCTCGTACTCAGAGCTGTGCCCATACCATGTTTTAGACACCACTCGCATCCAGAGCTGCATTCACCCACTTGTTCTTACATTACGTGTTATACTCTGCTTCCACTTAAAGCTGCATTTCCTTTCATTGCTACATTATGGTTACTCAGTATTCTTACTAGGGCAAACGGCGCACCGCTCTGATACTACTCTTCCGATAAACATAGCTGCTTTCCTTTCAGGCTTACGTTTCTTTCCTTGGTGGTTTGTTACATTCCATAGGTCTACTTTTCTGTTCACTTCAAAAAAAAATAAAAAAAATTGTGGTGTTCTTTAGTCCTGGTTTGCATTCACTAAGACTGGTCTCCTTGACTTCTGGTTCATATTCACTCAGATTGGTCTCCTGCCCCAGTTAACCAAATGGCTTCCCAGCGGTCAGTGGGCCAATAGGAGTAAGCCCTTACTATGTTTTCACAGTAGTTCATTCGTTTGTCACGGTAAGGGTCTTCTCTTAGCGAACTGCAATGCCTCTGGCTCTTGTTTTTCTCCCATCTGTTTCAATTTCGCGGTCGGTTTAATGTTTCGTTTATGCACATGGTTCAGATCACTAATGTCTATGCATTTTTCTTTAGGTCTGGGTCAAGTTTTAATTACTTGTCACTGTAAGGTCATTCAGTTCAGTCTCTTGGCTTCGGGGGGCTTCATGGCCTCGGGGGCCCGATGACCGTTCTTTATGTTCGTTAGGTGTACAATATGGTGTACAATACTGGTGCTGCATAAGTGGTTTATATTTTATAAAAAAAAAATAAAAAGGGAATCCGCCATTAGCGTCTCTCATGCATGGCTTCTCCGTTTTAGTCTCACGCATGGCTCCGCCATTAGAGTCTCTCACGTATGGCTTCTCCGTTTTAGTTTTACACGTATGACTCCGCCATTAGTCTCTCACGTATGGCTTCTCAGTTTTAGTTTACACATATGACTTCGCCATTAGAGTCTCTCACGCATGGCTCCGCCATTAGTCTCTCACGGATGACTCCGTCATTAGTCTCTCAAGTATGACTCCGCCATTAGTCTCTCACGCATGGCTTCTCCGTTTTAGGTTTACACATATGACTCCGCCATTAGAGGCTCTCACGCATGGCTCCGCCATTAGTCTCTCACGCATGGCTTCTCTGGTTTAGTTACATGTATGACTCCGCCATTAGTCTCTCACGTATGGCTTCTCAGTTTTAGTTTACACATATGACTTCGCCATTAGAGTCTCTCGCGCATGGCTTCGCCATTAGAGTCTCTCACGCATGGCTTCTCCGTTTTAGGTTTACACATATGACGCCGCCATTAGAGTCTCTCGCGCATGGCTTCTCCGTTTTAGGTTTACACATATGACGCCGCCATTAGAGTCTCTCGCGCATGGCTTCGCCATTAGAGTCTCTCGCGCATGGCTTCTCCGTTTTAGTTACACGTATGACTCCGCCATTAGTCTCTCACGGATGACTCCGCCATTAGTCTCTCACGGATGACTCCGCCATTAGTCTCTCACGGATGACTCCGCCATTAGTCTCTCACGGATGACTCCGCCATTAGTCTCTCACGGATGACTCCGCCATTAGTCTCTCACGGATGACTCCGCCATTAGTCTCTCACGGATGACTCCGCCATTAGTCTCTCACGGATGACTCCGCCATTAGTCTCTCACGGATGACTCCGCCATTAGTCTCTCACGGATGACTCCGCCATTAGTCTCTCACGGATGACTCCGCCATTAGTCTCTCAAGTATGACTCCGCCATTAGTCTCTCACGCATGGCTTCTCCGTTTTAGGTTTACACTTCTGACTCCGCCATTAGAGTCCCTCACGCATGGCTCAGCCATTAGAGTCTGCCGCGCATGGCTTCTCCGTTTAGATTTGACACACATAAACTCCTCCATTCGAGGCCAGCTGCGTGGTCCCACCACAAGTAGGTTCCATGTCTTTTTCTGCCTTCATCTGTGGCTCGCAATACAATTTCTTGTGGTGGCTCATGTCATTAGAGCCTCACTCACATTATTGTTTTCTCTAACTTTAAATTTCTAGGTTGTTGGGTATAAAAGGAAATCATTGTTTTTTTTTTATAAGCCGTCATCCCGAGCCTGCCTTTGAGGACATCACCTTCTCCCAGGCAGGCTTACTTCATCTACAAACTCGGGCTGAGGGTGTTGGTGTCCGGCCTAAATCCTGGGTATCGGTCGGTTTTCCAGTAGGAGGTACAGTAATAAGGTGCAATTTACGAAGTCTGCCACGTCTACAGACACGACAAAGCATATCACGACTACAGGCACAGTATACATAGTTTATCACGACCTTAAGCTTATTTTCTGTTACAACTGCAAGTATGGTGTACGTCTGTCCTTATTACAGGCAATGTTAGCTCGTTAATCGAAATAGGCATGTAATCCTGTTTGAGGTTCCCCAGGCCTGGTGAGTTTACAAATTTCAATTAATCTACTACTAGAGTAAGACGGCATACGCCATGTTCTAATTTTTTGGCTTCTTTATAAAAAAATAAAATAAATAAAATAAAGTGTGGCCTGGGGAATAAGTAGCGATGAAGTATTTTGCCACCAGGAACAGTTGGTGTCCTATCAGGGCCCTTGGCGAATGGTTGGAGTTAATTTAGGCCTTCCGACAGATTCACCATTGTTTGTTTCAGTCTGCAGCTCTCAGGATTCAGACCTTCTCGTTGTATGGTCATGTGTTAGCGTACATAGGAGTAAATCATTTCTGGTTACCGGCCACTCTTTCAATCACATCAGCATTAACCATCTCCAAGAACGATGTGCCGATGCACAAGACAAAGAGGTAAGGTAGATGGAAGTCACTGTGTTATATACGGTATATTCCGCACCTTCATCGTGAAAGGGCTTTCGTTCAAAGTGGGTGTCGTAACGGTATGTATATATTACTCTAAACTAAGGTCTGCTCTTTTTGGCCACTTTAGGCTACCCTTCCACAGCAGTTATGGCATGATTCTACTTCTCATTGTAGATGGGGTTAGATAGGTTAGGTTCACCTTTCTGATAGCCAATCTGACCACAAGTATAAGCAAGATATTGCTGCATTTGTGGGAGGGGAGGCTGATTACAAGGCTATTCATACGTACCTTTGGGCCCAGGCTGGCTGATTACTAGGCTATTTATAGGCACCTGTGGGCCCAGGCTGACGCTGATTCAGCTGATTTCACCCACCCACCCACACCATCTTACAGTCACTTCACATTAGGGTGGCCCACTTTAGGCTACCCTTCCACAGCAGTTATGGCATAATTCTACTGCTCATTGTAGATAGGGTTAGATAGGTTAGGTTCACCTTTCTGATAGCCGATCCGACCACAAGTCTATGGTTCATGAAAAAAACAATTGTTGTACACTACACTGTGTGCAAACAATGCCAGAAAAAAGCACCACAAAAAGCAAGGGTGGCAAAAAATATTACTTAATCTGGCCTTTTTTACAGGTAAAAAAAGAACAGTAGAACCAAATTCATGTATATGGAGACCCTAAATCAGCCAAAACCTAGGGCTGTCTTGATTGAGTGTTGTACTAGATATTGATAAATGAAATTATCACACCAACATGGACAATCTCCACAAGCTCAATTCAGTGTAATTGAGGTAAAATAACTTAATTAATTAAAAATATTTGTAGGATCAGTTGAAATACAGTATGTTATGATATTACAAGCAATAAGCTGCCATTCTCAGCATTTAAAGAGGACCAGTCACCTCTCCTGATATGTCTGTTTTAGTAATTACTTGCATTGCCCATGTAATAACAATCCTGAAGCATCTACTGTTATGGCTCTGTTTTGTGACTCCTCAATTTTTCCTACTAGAAGTTTATGAATGAATTACTAACCATTTGCAATAAACATAATACTGGATGTTACCATTTGGGGTGGGGGTGGGGGGGTCCCTGCACAGTCTGACACTATCCACTCAGTGCTGGCTTTGCAGGGGCCTACCCCCAACTGGTAACACCCAGTTGTACCTTTGTTGCAAACTGCTAGCAATTCATTTATAAACTTCTAAAGAGTGAGTGGGGTGAGCTTACGGCTGAGGAAGACAACGGGATGCTCCTCCCTGTTGACTTCCTGAGACAGTACAGCACCGAGGCCTACTTCGGAGGCAACGGTCTGTACTATAAATTCCTTTTTGAAGTCGGCCGTCATCAAAACCGGGGAACCGCACAGGGCCGACTTCAAAGCGGAGAAAGCCTCTTCCGCCTGATCATCCCAGCGAACAATCACTGACTTGCATCCCTTCAAGAGCCCTGTCAATGGCGCGGCCACCGTAGCAAAGTGGGGGACAAACCTCATGTACTAGCCCACCATTCCCAAGAACGACTTTACTTGCCTAGTAGTGACAGGTCGGGCCCAATTCCGTATAGCCTCTATTTTGTTCACTTGGGGGTTGATGACTCCGCGCCCAATGACATACCCCAGGTATTTAGTCTCCTCTAACCCTATCGCACATTTTTTGGGTTAGCGGTTAGTCCAGCCTTCCGAAGGGAGTCCACTACGGCCTGCACTTTAGGTAGGTGATTTTGCCAGTCGGTAATGTGGATGACCGTATTGTCCAGGTTAGTCGAAGTGTACCGACGGTGTGGACGAAGCACCGTGTCCTTAAGTCGTTGAAAAGTGGCAGGGGCGCCATGCAGACCAAAGGGTAACACCTTATATTGGTACAGCCTCTCTGGTGTGATGAAGGCAGTTTTCTCTTTTGCAGCATCCATCAAGGGTACCTGCCAGTACCCTTTGATGAGGTCCCAAACAGAAAAATACCCGGCTTGTCCTAACTTCTCAATAAGCTCATCCACCCGGGACATGGGATACGCCTCAAATTTGGAAATCTTATTTAGTTTACGAAAATAATTACAGAACCATAACGTCCCATCCGTTTTAGGTATTAAAACTATAGGACTGGCCCACTCACTTTTAGACTCCTCAAAAACGTCTAGTTGCAGCATTAGTTGCACTTAGTCCGAAATGGCTTGTCGCCGAGCCTCATGTACCCGGTATGGTTTTAACTGGACTTTTGCCTGAGGCTCAGTGACAATGTCATGCTGAATTGTGGAAGTGCGTCCGGGGAGGTCTGAGAACACATCCGTGTTCCTGCTGACAAATTCCCTGGCCTCCTGAGTCTGTTTAGAGAAGAGGCTGTCAGCAATCTTCACTGTGGCAACCGCTTCCCTTGCATCAGACCGAGGGGCTGGAACCTCTTCCCCTAGAAAACTCGGCTGCGGGCTGTCGTCAGTACCGGTATCCCTATCTTTCCAAGGTTTGAGTAAATTCACATGGTACACCTGCTCCGGCTTTCGCCGCCCTGGCTGGTGTACCTTGTACTTTTTCGATTACTTCATAGGGTCCCTGCCACCTAGCCAGGAAATTACTGTCCACGGTCGATAACAGGACCAAAACTCGATCTTGCGGGTTAAAGATCCGGACCCGAGCCGGGCGATTATAGACCCGACTTTTAGCTCGCTGAGCTGCCTCCATATGCTCTCTTACAAGAAGCAACACTGTTTCCATACGTTCCTGCATCTGGGTGACGTATTCAATAATACTTTTATATGGAGTGGGTTGTTGCTCCCACGCCTATTTGGCTATGTCCAACAGACCACGATGATGTCTGCCATATAGCAGTTCGAAGGGTGAGAACCCAGTAGAGGCCTGGGGCACCTCTCGCACTGCGAACATAAGATAGGGCAGAAGGAGGTCCCAGTCCTTCCCATCCTTAGACACCACTCTTTTTAACATGTTTTTTTAATGTTTGGTTAAACCTTTCTACCAGGCTGTCAGTTTGCGGATGATAGACGGACGTCTGTAGCTGTTTGATGTGCAGCAACTTACAGAGTTCCCTTATGACTTTGGACATAAAAGGGGTCCCCTGGTCAGTCAGAACGTCTTTAGGTAGCCCCACTCGGGAAAACATCTCCATTAACTCTTTAGCTATAAGTTTGGCCGATGTATGTCACAGTGGAACCAGCTCCGGATACCGAGTGGCATAATCTAGGACGACCAAGATGTGTTGGTGGCCAATAGCGGACTATGGTACTGGACCTATGAGGTCCATAATGATTTGCTCAAACGGTACCTCGATAATCGGGAGAGGAACTAAGGGACTGCGGAAAAGGTGCTGGGGGCTAGTTGTTTGGCAGGTCGGGCAAGACTTGCAAAATTTGTCTACCTCTCTAAACACACTAGGACCGTTGTAATAGCCAGTCCCGTGTTTTCTGCATTCCCAGATGACCCTGGAGAATATGTTGGTGGGCTAACTCTAACACGAGTTTGCGATAAGTCTGGGGCACCACCAACTGTTCAATATGCTCACCCCGCAGCTGGTATACCCGATACAGCATATTCTGATGAACGGGGAAACATTGACTCGGCCCCAGGTTGTTGTGGTTCACCATAAATTATTACCACATTCTCCCAGGCTCGGGATAGGGTTGGGTCCCGGTGTTGTGCTGTACCGAAATTTTTCCAGGAGATGTTGAAGTCTGCCAACTCAGGACACGGTGGCAAGTCCTCCACGTCTCCCACGATTTCACTCAGCGGGGTTGTCGTCCCCCTCCTCCACTGAAGTGGTGGTCACCCCTACTGCTGGCCCTTCGGCCTCAGGTTTCTAGGGTTCTGGCCTTCCTCCTGAACAAGGCTAATCCCCTGGGTTTACCCCTGACTCACGGGTATCAGTAACTCTCACAACCGGCCATAGGGCCGGGAATCCCGGAAAGTCTCTCCCTATTATGAGTTCGTAGTGTAGATTTGTGGCAACTGCCACCTTGTGGTTCCACCTGCTGGCTACCGTGGTTAAAGACACCAGAGCGGTGGGATAGTCTTTTAAGTCTCCATGGATGCACATCAGCCACGACTTTTCGGCCAGTATACTCGGTGGACCGCACTAGGGTAGCCCTTACTAGTGTCACCAGGCTCCCTGAGTCGAGCAGCGCCTCCGCCTGAGTGTCTCCCACTTCCACCTGGCACAAGTGGTCTAGAGATTCCGGGGTATCTGTTGCACACAGTTTCCTGGCATATAGCGACTGACGGTACCTACAATTAGTGTCCATGGGCTCAACCCGATGAGGACAGTCAGCCCTTACATGGCCAGGTTCCTGACACTGCAGACTAACGGAGCCAGGCCCATAGTGGGTACATCCCGGGTGGGTTTCATCGGCTCAAATATCTGGGCCTGGGGTGGAGATTTCTGGAGTTTGACTGCCCCCCTCCCAAAACAACCCCCCTGTAGATTCTTAGTAGCCTTATAGCGTTCCACCAGGTACACCATCTCCAGGGCATTGCGAGGAGACACCTGGCCAATCCAGTGCTGGAGAAGGGGTGGCAAAGCCCTCCAGAACATATCAGCTAATAGTCGATCCAGCATAGCCGTGGGACTCAGAACATCAGGCTGTAGCCACTTTTGCAAGAGGTGAAATAAGTCATAATACTGGGGTCTCGCAGGCTCAGCCGGGTTAAACCTCCACTGATGTACCCCCTGGGCCTGGACCAACACAATCACCCCCAGTCTTGCCAGAATCCCACACTTTACTTTCTGATAATTGGCCACTTGATCATCCGGCAAGTCGAAATACACCCGCTGAGAATCGGATGCCGGGAATGGAGCGACGACCTCAGCCCACTGGTCTCAGGGTAGTTTCTCCCTTGTGGCAACCTTCTCGTACATCGCCATTTAGGTTTCGATGTCTACTTGGGGATCGCCTCACGGACCGCTTTCCGGACATCATGGACGCTTTGGGATGTTCCTGCAGTCTGTATAGCCATCATGTGTTGTAACAGCAGCTTGTTTGTTTATTGCTGCTGCCTGTTAGCCTTCCGTTGTTGCAGGTTAGTTTCTCGCTGCTGCTGGTTAGCCTTCACAAGAGCTTTCATTATGGCCTCCATCCTGTCGATTGTCACGGGTTGAAATTTAGTGGGTTTAATGCAAGACACAACTGTGCCCAGAGAAAAACTGAAAAACAACAATACTTCGGCGATCACGTCTGCCTCACTGCGCTTGCCCGCATCCTCCACCAATTGTGGGGTTTCGCTCAGGTATATAGAAGACAAGTTCTTAACGCTAAATTTCAGTGTTTATTCACACTTGAGGCAAATGCACAAAACAATGCGTTACTTTGCAGTCTTGGTGTTTACTTCACACACAATGGAAAGTACATCTTGGTGTTACTTCACACAAATTGGAAAGTTCATATAAGACAAGTCAACTTGATGTCAGTTCTGCCTCCAGCAGTCCACGGCAGGCTTTAGGGGGCCTGTTTCCTCGGCCCATGGATCTCATCCCTCCAACCTGGCCCCAAGCCTCAGATCCCAACACAGAGATCCTGCTGCTGAGCCCAGCTGCCTATTTAAGGACAGCCAGGTCCTGCCAAAAACCCAGACCGGCAATTAAAATCCAGTCCGGTATTTTACCCCACCTGGCTGCAAATCAGCCCAGAAGCACACGCTGGGAGGAAAATGCCTGTTTTCCCAGACTATTCCCCTCACTTTGTCACAAGAGACACAACAAAAAGGGTTAAGAATAGATGCTCCAGTATTGTTACTACATGAGAAATGCAAGTCATTACTAAAACAGACTTGTCAGGAGAGTCGACAGGTCGTCTTTTAAAGTTATGGGTGCCAACACGTACCAAGATGACAACTGAGGTAGAAAGACAAGTGCAGTTGTTTTGGAAGTAGTTAAAGTGTATTTTCACCGGCTACAGAGATGAAATCTCCCAAAAGGATTCAAAGCCTAAATCCAGCTAGCGTCTTCTCAGTTCATTAAAATAAGCACATCAGAACTGAATAAGTAACAAATGCAACATACAGTTAATTATGAATTACAGCAGGTAATCTTCAATTGGAATGCTTTCATTTGCTGAGTACATTTAGAAGACATGTGGCAGTTCGTGTGTTAACGTTTTTCGGCACGTAGGCCTTCGTCAGACACTGCGATTACAATAGAACAAAATTCATCAAAACATAAAAAGTAAAGAGAAATAATCAATAACTCCTATACAAGACGGACGTAACTTAAAAAATGTCTTTACTTCGGAGCAAGTATTATTATTCTGGGGTATTCACAGTCTAATAACCAGTCGTATATATTCAAGTTTTCAAAATGTAACATTTGTTCGTGGATCATAGTAGCATATTTTGGTACATATATTGGTTTTGTTGTATAATTTTAGTAATATATGATTATAACTGACACTTATCTCTTCTGATTCTAGGCCCTCTGACCTCTGTTGGGACGACGTGCTGCATAAGGGTATCCTTTTATGTTATACTGGTTTTGGACAGTTACATTTACTGTCCTCCAACTTTTCTTTAGTATTGTTTCTTATTTTGTCCCCCACATATCCCCTTTTTTCTATATAAACCTCCACTGGGCGGGCGACCATTAATACCTTCTCTCTACTGGTACGCTCCAGCACCCTTACCTACGGTGTGCTACTATTCTTCTCCTCAGATACCTAACTGCGGCACAGGTAAGTCCACCACAGGGGATTATGGCCTTGTTATCTTATTATGTATTCAGCATGGAGTGTTCTTGATCACAAGATAGGAATTCTTTGTTAGCTACATGAGGTGACTTAGCATAGTCCAGAACACCTTCCCATAAATAAATAAAAAAATAGCTTTTAATGATCAATTTAAAAATATTCGCTCAGATCAAGCTCAGACCCCATGGGTCAAGACAACATATATACACAATGAAATACTTCATCTCAGATCCACAAATAGTTTTAGCATACTTCCAGGGTTACTCACGGTTTGATGATATAGCCCAGTGTTAGTTATTTGACGTTTGTAGGGGACTTGTATCCAAAAAGAGCAAAGGGTGAGGAAACAGCGTGATGAAGATATCATTGATGAATGTTCCAGGGCAAAATAACATAAGGGTCAGAGATTAAACGGTTGATTATCCCTGTTTCTCCCTGTGTCCCTTAGTATGCCTCAGCCCAAGGACACCCCTTGGTGGTAGGGGTTCCCTGTCCTCGTCCCTTATCTGTATGCCCCTGTAAAACCCTACTTTAGTAACGGCAAGTAACTAAAAATGATGCTGAGTGTATATAACTATCCCACTAAAGGACAACACGTATATGTGTATAGGAACAATTTCCCTATACATAAAGACAATTTCCAGATGAAGCGTTTCCCCAGTCGATCAATGTCACGACCGGTTCGTCAGGGGATAAATTATACTTAACTTAAGGTCTCACAATGGAGACTATCACTTAGTGCCCCTCAATCAGGACCCTCTTGGAGACTTGAGCCAGGATGCAGGCTTTTGGGATGTCAGTTGTCTCAACTCAAATTTCAGGTTGGCGCCTTAAATAGTCTCCTCCCATACTCCCCCCCCCCCCCCCCCAGCACAAAATCGTCACCATACATCGATCTCCTCAAACTATCCCCATTATTTGTCTCCGAGCTATGTGGATACATGGTATCTATCAATAGTTTGCCTTTTCTCTCCTTCTTAGTTAATCAAACCAGGGGTGAGAAAGCGCCGCTCTGCAACGCATATGCGTTCCACAGAGCGGAAGTTGCGTGATCCGGTCCCCTGGCGATATCTGAACTCCATCAATTGTGTGTTGGAGAGGAGGGACGCCTCAGATCATAGAGGTTATCCCACCTTTACCGCGTAAGGGTGATTGGGACAGGAGGATACTACAAAAAGAATGTCAATGGATTTACAGACTAAAGACATCTAGTTCTGATGGCCTAAACGAACAGCTTTCGTTTGGTTGTTTTCTTTAATGAATAAACATCTCTTATCCTCCCTATTCTTATACATCCTTCACAAATGATCTTCCCTCTAGTAATGAGGAACTTTCCTTCCTCCGTTTTCCCCCCTCCCCTCCCTCTGGAGTCATCCCCAATTCCTCCTCCCTCTATTCTCTGTCAAATGATGTCTGCATATTTGAAACTAGTGTCATACTTTTTAATATCGGATCAAAATACAGAGAGCGGTCCGTGGTAACCCGGCCGGGATCCCTGCTGACAGCAGGCGCGCACGGCGTCATTGGTTGCTATGACGCCGTGCGCTTCATGCAGCCGCTGCTGTACAGTAATACACTTGTATGATCTATACGAGTGTATTACTGTACAGCAGCAGCTGCATGAAGTGCACGGCGTCATAGCAACCAATGACTCCGTGCGCTCCTGCTGTCAGCAGGAATTCCGGCCGGGTTACCACGGCCCGCTCTCGGCCGTGGAACACGGCCATGTGCATGAGGCCTAAGTCTATCTTATCTTGTAGGAATGCTGGAATTTCTGGATTGTAATCATCAGTAGATAAATGGGGACCTGTTTGGAGTATTGATGTATGTTCTTTGCACTGATATTAGGCTTACTTTCTATTCTAATGCTTTAACTCATCCCCAAGGATTTAGTTCTGATTGATGGAACGCAAAGGGATATTGCGGACATGATACTTTCGGTGTCTGGAACGCATGAAGGTGACGCAACTTCCGGTCTCCGACGTGCTAGGTGGGGATGTAATCTCCCCTCTATGGAACGCATGTGCGTTCCAGAGCGGCGTCCCTCCTCTCCAACACACAATTGATGGAGTTACGGTCCCCTGGCGATATCTGATGACGCAACTTCCGCTCTGTGGAACGCATATGCATTCCAGCGCGGCGCTTTCTCTACCCTGATATACAAATTATGGTTTGATTAACTAAGAAGGAGAAAAAAGGCAAACTATTGATGGATTCCATGTATCCACATAGATCGGAGACAAATAATGGGGATAGTTTGTGGCGATCGAAGTATGGTGAGGATTTTGTGCTGGGGGGGGAGGAGTATGGGAGGAGACTATTTAAGGCGCCAACCTGAAATTTGAGTTGAGACACCTGACATCCCAAAAGCCTGCATCCTGGCTCAAGTCTCCAAGAGGGTCCTGATTGACGGGCACTAAGTGATAGTCTCCATTGTGAGACCTTAAGTTAAGTATACAAGGGTATGCAGCTGCATATTTAGCTGATGTCGTTGTTTTCAGTTCAGACTGGGAGTCTCATCTGACAAAACTCCAAGCGGTTCTGGACTCAATTTCGGAAGCTGGTTTAACTGCAAATCCAAAAAAATGTACCATAGGCCTAGAAGAAGCACGTTACCTAGACTACAACATTGGGCGAGGCGTCATCAAGCCTCAAATTGACAAGATTGAGGCTATTAAAAACTGGCCTCGACCTGTATCAAAAGGTTTCAAAGCCTTCTTAGGGATAGCTGGATATTATAGAAGGTTTGTACCAAATTTTGCCACATTAGAAGCTCCTCTCACTGATCTTACCAAGGGGTCCAAATTCACCATGGTAAAATGGAGTGAGTCGGCAGAGTAAGCGTTTCAAAGTTTGAAAGAGGTTTCGTGTAAAAGGCCAGTGTTGATCGCTCCCAACTTCAGAATTATTTTTTTTTGGTTCAAGCAGATACCTCAGATGTTGGGTTAGGAGTAGGGTTCAGCGAACCCGAACTGTAAAGTTTGGGTTCGTATCGAACATTAGGATTTTTGGACCCCGGACCCGAACCAAAATTTTTTTAGTAAAAGTTTGGGTTCGGCGAGTTGCAGAGCAGCCAATCAAGAAGCGTTTAACTCGTGTGCCCTTAGAGCCATCACAGCCATGCCTACTAGCCTACTAATGGCATAGCTGTGATTGGCCAGTGTAGCATGTGACCCAGCCTCTATATAAGCTGGAGTCACATAGCGCTGCATGTCACTCTGCTCTGATTAGTGTAGGAATAGGATGCTGCTGCTGTGAGGGAGATAATAGGACAGAATCTTTAATCTGAAGTGCTTGTTAACTCAGCGATCTACCTAGATTTTGTTTTGTGGGTGCAGTGCACAATCTTTTTACCCTGCCCTGAGCCCAATTACCCAGAAAAATAACTTTTATCCATCTGTTAGTTAGGTGGGCGGGGGCGGCCATTTTATGCAAGTTCTGTGCACCAACAGAGCATATATGCATTTGTGACAGTCAAATAGAAGCTTGAAATACTGCTATTATATTCTGGGCTTAAAAAAATCACCCATTTTTGGCAAGACCCTACATCTGTGGCCTTTGTAGCATTTGTCTGTGTGCAATTTAAGCTTGAAATAATGCAATAATTTTCTGGGTTTTAAAAAACACAAATTTTTGGCAATACCCTCCATCTGGGGCCTATGCCGCATTAGTCAGTGTGCAACTTGAGCTTGAAATACAGCAATAATTTTCTGGGTTTTAAAAAACACACCCTTTTTGGGCAAAATACAAAATTTTGCAGCCCTTGCTGCATCTGTCAGTGTGAAATTCAAGCGTTGTATACTGCTGTCATATTCTGTTATTAAAAAAAACACCCATTTAGGGCAAAATCTAAATTTTGCGGCGTTTGCTGCATCTGTCATTGTTATAAATTTTGTTCGAATAAATTTTGTTGCATCTGTCATTGTTAAATACAAGCTTGAAATACTTCAATAATTTTCTGGGTTTTAAAAAACACCCTTTTTTTGCAATACCCTCCATCTGGGGCATATGCAGCATTAGTCAGTGTGCAATTTAAGCTTGAAATACAGCAATAGTTTTATGGGTTTTAAAAAACACCCTTTTTGGGCAAAATACTAAATTTTACAGCCCTTGCTGCATCTGTCAGTGTGAAATTCAAGCGTTATATACTGCTGTCATATTCTGTTATTAAAAAAACACCCATTTAGGGCAAAATCCTATTTTTGCAGCATTCGCTGCATCTGTCATTGTTAAATAAAAGCTTGAAATACAGCAATCATTTTCTGGGTTTAAAAAAGCACCTCTTTTTGGCAATAGCCCCATCTGGGGCCTATGCAGGTT
Organism: Bufo bufo; assembly: GCF_905171765.1. Lineage (NCBI taxonomy): Eukaryota > Metazoa > Chordata > Amphibia > Anura > Bufonidae > Bufo > Bufo bufo. Next base: position 125,441,452 of record NC_053396.1, read on the forward strand.
TTGTCATTGTGCAATATAAGCTTGGAATACTTCAATAATTTTCTGGGTTTAAAAAAAGCACCCATTTTTGGCAATACCCTCCATCTGGGGCCTATGCAGCATTAGTCAGTGTGAAGTTTAAGCTTCAAATACTGCAATAATTTTCTGGGTTTTAAAAAACAAAATATTAAATTTTGCAGCCCTTGTTGCATCTCTGTGTGAAATATAAGCGTTAGATACTGCTATCATATTCTGTTATTAAAAAAAACACCCTTTTTGTGCAAAATACTAAATTTTACAGCCCTGGTTGCATCTGTCAGTGTGAAATACAAGTGTTAGATACTGCTGTCATATTCTGTTTTTAAAAAAACACCCTTTTTGGGCAAACTACTAAATTTGCAGCCTTGTCTGCATCTGTCATTGTGAGATACAATCGTTAGATACTGCTGTCATATTCTGTAATAATAAAAAAAACAATTTTGGGCAAAATACTGAATTTTGCAGCCTTTGCTGCATCGGTCAGTGTGAGATGCACACGTTAGATACTGCTGTTCTATTCTGTTATTAAAAAAACACCCATTTTGGGCCACATACTAAATTTGCTGTCTTGGCTACATCTGTGTGAGATACAAGCTTGAAATACAGCAATAATATTCTGGGTTTTAAAAAAATAATTTTGGGCAAAATACAGAATTTTGCAGCCTTAGCTGCATCTGTCAGTTTGAGATACACGCTTTAGATACTGGTGTTCTATTCTGTTATTTAAAAAAAAAACAATTTGAGTCAAATACTACATTTGCGGCCTTTGCTGCATCTGTCAGTGTGAGATACACCCGTTAGATACTGCTGTTCTATTCTGTTATTTAAAAAAACACCCATTTTGGGCCAAATACTAAATTTGCAGCCTTGGCTGCATCTGTCAGCAGGGGCGTTGCTATAGGGGGTGCAGAGGTAGCAGTCACTACCGGGCCCAGGAGCCTGAGGGGCCCAAAGACCCTTGTGCCACTTAAGAAGACACTGGTATTTTAGAATGCAAGTTACACCTCTGGTTGGACAGAAGGGGTTAGGTTAAGAATTTAGTATGGAGGAGGGAAGGTGCAGTTTCAATTTTTGCCTCATGCAGCACGAAGGTTTGAGGGAAGGGGGGCCCAAGCTGAACTCTTGCACCAGGGCCCATGAGCCTTTAGCTACACCCCTGTCTGTCAGTGTGAGATGCACGCGTTCGATAGTGGTGTTCTATTCTGTTATTAAAAAAACACAAATTTTGGGCAAAATACGAAATTTGCGGCCTTGGCTGCATCTGTCAGTGTGAGATACACGCGTTAGATACTGCTGTTCTATTCTGTTATTTAAAAAAAAAAACATATGAGGAGTTTCAAATAAGGGACGTGGCCCCGGTCGTGGTGCTTCTGGTGGAGCTCCTGTTGCAGGGAGAGGACGTGGTTGATCTGTGCCAGCTACACGCACAAGTGAAACACCTTCCTCAGGTGCGAGTAGGCGACAGAACCTTCAGCTGTATTTGGTCAGGCGTAATGCATCTCTACGAATGGTGAGGCCAGAACAAGTACAGGTGATAGTAGATTCGGTGGGAGACAAGGTAATGGAACTGGAGGCACTGTCAGCAACCCAGTCTCCAGCTGAAGGATCAGAGTTGGCACCTGCAGCCGATGTCCATCAGTCTTTCACCTCACCCCCTTGCAAATCAGCGAAGCAGTCTGAGCCCCAAGTCATGCAGCAGTCTCTTCTCCTTTTTGATGACTCTGCTAGCAGGCTTTCCCAGGGCCATCCACCTAGCCCTGCCCCAGAAGTGGAAGAATATGAGTGCACCGATGCCCAACCACTTATGTTTCAAGATGAGTACATGGGAGGACCACCGCAGCACGTCTCGGATGATGACGAAACACAGGTGCCAACTGCTGTGGCTTTCAAAAGTGTGCAGACCGACAAGGAGGGCAGGGGTAAAGACTGGGTGGAAGATGATGTGGAGGACGATGAGGTCCTTGACCCCACATGGAATCAAGATAATGCGAGTGACCTGTGTAGTTCGGAGGAAGAGGCGGTGGTCGCACGGAGCCACCAGCACAGCAGAAGAGGGAGCAGGGTGCAAAAGCGGAGCGGCCATCCCCTAGACAGTACGCCTGCTACTGCCCACCGCAGCAAGGGACCGAGCACACCAAAGCCAGCTCCAAGGAGTTCCCTGGCGTGGCAGTTCTTCAGACAATGTGCTGACGACAAGACACGAGTGGTTTGTACACTGTGCAATCAGAGCCTGAAGCGAGGCATAAACGTTCTCAAACTGAGCACAACCTGCATGACCAGGCATCTAAGTGCAAAGCACGAGCTGCAGTGGAGTAGACACCTCAAAAACCAAGAAAGGTCTCCGGCTCCTCCTGCTTCCTCTTCTGCTGCAGTCTCGGCCTCTTCATCCACCTCTGGAGTGACAGTGCCACCTGCCACCCCGTAAACAGAGGATCTGCCAGCAACACCACCACCTGGGTCACCAAGCATCTCCACAATGTCCCACGTAAGCGTTCAGCTCTCCATCTCCCAAACACTGGAGCGGAAATGGAAGTACCCTCTACCCGTGATCCCTGGCCCTGAATGCCAGCATTTCAAAATTACTGTACCTTGAAATGCTGTCCTTCTGTCTGGTGGAGACGGAGAGTTTTAAAAGCCTTATGGCGGTGGCTGTCCCACAGTATGTCGTGCCCAGCCGCCACTACTTTTCCAGGCATGCCATCCATTCCCTGCACAACCAAGTGGGGGGACAAAATCAGGTGTGCACTGTGCAACACCATCTATGGCAAGGTCCACCTAACTACGGATACGTGGACCAGTAAGCACGGTCAGGGACGTTATATCTCCATAACAGCACACTGAGTAAATGCAGTGGCGGCTGGTCCTGAGGCGGATAGCAGTTTGGCGCATGTCCTTCCACCACCGAGGATTGCAGTGCGCTTCTCTTTGCCTCCTGTTGCTTCCTCCTCCTACTCCGCATCCTCATCCTCTACCGGTCAGCGTAACTCCTTCACCACCAACTTCAGCACAGCCAGGGGTAAACGACAGCAGGCAGTTTTAAAACTTATCTGTTTGGGGGACAAACCCCACACTGCGCAGGAGCTGATGGAAGAGGATGTGGCACAGGAGGAGGAGGAGGAGGAGGAAGAGGGATCATTTCATAGGGTTTCCGGCCAGTCATTCAGAAGTGGCTCCGAGGGTGGGTTCCTGCACCCACAAACGCCAGGTACACAATTGCCAGCCAGGGCACAGTTCTGGAGGATGACGAGGTGGAGGATGAGGAGGAGGATATGGAGGAGGAGGAACCGTGTTCACAGCAGGGTGGCACCCAAACCAGCTCATGGCCATCACTCGTGCGTGGCTGGGGGAATACAGAGGACACAGACGATACACCTCCCACAGAGGACAGCTTTTCGTTGCCTCTGGGCAGCCTGGCACACATGAGCGATTACATGCTGCAGTGTCTCCGCAACGACCGCCGAGTTGCCCACATTCTAACTTGTGCTGATTACTGGGTGGCCACGCTGCTGGATCTCTTTTACAAGGACAACGTACCGTCCTTAATTCCTTCACGGGAGCGTGATCATAAGATGCGCGAGTACAAGCGCACACTGGTAGACGCGCTGCTGGTGGCATTCCCACCTGAGAGCGTGGGCACTGTGGAAGCACAAGGCGAAGGCAGAGGAGGAGGAAGAGGTCACCAAAGCAGCTGGGGCACCGCCAGCACCTCAGAAGGCAGGGTTAGCATGGCTGACATGTGGAAAAGCTTTGTCAGCACTCCACAACAACCAGCACCACCAGCTGATATGGAACGTCTTAGCAGGAGGCAGCATTTCAGCAACATGGTGGAGCAGTATGTGTGCACATGCCTACACGCACTGATTGACGGGTCTGCCCCCTTCAACTTCTGGGTCTCCAAATTGGGCACATGGCCTGAGCTTGCCTTTTACGCCTTGGAGGTGCTGGCCTGCCCCGCAGCTAGTGTATTGTCTGAACGTGGGCTTAGCATGGCAGGGGGCGTTATCACAGACAAGCGCAGCTGCCTGTCCACAGCCAATGTGGACAAGCTCACGTTCATTAAAATGAACCAGGCATGGATCCCACAGGACTTGTCCGTACCTTGTGCAGAATAGACATGTATACCGGCACTAACCAGCCATTGTTATACTGCAGCGCAATTGCTCATTGTTGTATTTTGGATTATTCCCACTCTTTTGGAGTGTACCCTAATAAAAAAAATTCTAATCAAAACCAAAAAACTGTGTTGGCTACCTCGTCCTCCTCCACCGCCGCTCCCACCTACACCGCTACGTCCACCGCCTCCTCAAACTCCTACTCCATATGGACCTCCACCTAATAAATCAAGTTTATTTTTTTTTATTTGTACGTATTTTATTTTATGTCATTTCACTAATTTATGGGTGTGATATACCCTTGCTGTACCTAGTAGACAGGTAAAAACATTTCACTAATTTGTCTGTTACATTTTCTGGTGAAATTAACCAATTTTTCTGTGTGATATACCCCTGCTCTACCTAGTAGACAGGTAACATTTCACTAATTTGTCTGTTACATATTCAGGTGAAATTCAACAATTTTTGGCTGTGATATACTCCTGCTATACCTATTAGACAGGTAAAAACATTTCACTAATTTGTCTGTTACATTCTTGGGTGACATTTGCTGTGAGTAAACCCCTGCTCTGCATAGGTGATAAGGACATAAATAAATAAAAAATCGTCTGACATTTTACCAATTTTGCCGTATACAAACCCCTGCTCTGCATAGGGGACAGGGAATAAAATTTTAAAAATTCTTCTTTAATTGATGCGCGCCCCCTCCTTTCATTCAATGCTTAAACTTTAACAACTTGTCCCACATTTGCGCTTCAATAATTTGTCCCACTTTTCCGCTCAATTATATTTAATTTCAAACAATTAACCTCCCTTGGATGTGGTATCCCTTTCTCGCACTCCCTCTCCGGCGTGGAACCCTGATTCGCTGCTAACCATGATAAACATTGTAGGCACAGAAAAGAACATCAAAAGTTGATAGAGCAGATATCCAATTGGATGGTGGACATCACGGGGACGTGCGACATGGTGGAGCAGTATGTGTGCACACGCCTACACGTACTGACTGATGGGTCTGACCCCTTCAACTTCTGGGTCTCCAAATTGGGCACATGGCCTTAGCTTGCCCTTTACGCCTTGGAGGTGTTGGCCTGCCGTGCAGCCAGTGTATTGTCTGAACGTTTGTTTAGCACGGCTGGACGGGATTATCACAGGTTATATTTCCCAATGTTTTGGGGTGTACCTTAATAAATAAAAAAATAATAATAATTAAAATCAAAAACCAGTGTAGGCTACCTCCTCCACCGCCACATCCACTGCCTCCTCAACCTCCTACTCCATATGGACCTCGTCCTCCTAGATCAAGATTGTTATTTTTTATTTTTACGTATTATGTTATTTTAAGTCATTTCCCTATCCACATTTGTTTGCAGAGCACTTGCCATGCTTTTACTCACATTTTGCTGGCCCTTTTCATGACCCTTTTAGAGCCATTTTACTGCTCAAAAGTTCAGGGTCCCCATTGACTTCAATGGGGTTCGGGGTCAAGTTCGGGTACCGAACTCAAACTTTTTTGTGAAGTTTGGCCGAACCCATCGAACCCGAACATCCAGGTGTCCGCTCAACTGTAGTTAGGAGCCATCCTTTCTCAGGTGGTTAATGGTGAGGAACATCCCATCATGTACCTTAGCAGAAAGTTATGCTCCGCAGAAAAGAATTATGCAATAATAGAAAGAGAACCCTTAGCCCTTAAGTGGGCTATTGAGTCCCTTAGGTACTATCTGCTGGGGAGACAATTTAGGCTGATCACTGATCATTCGCCATTAAAATGGATGGAACAAAATAAAGGGAAGAATGCGAGAGTGACTCAGTGGTTTTTGGCATTGCAAGACTTTTTTTTTGTTGAGCATCACGCAGGCTCGGAGCAAGGCAATGCGGACGCGTCGTCATGAGTACACTGTCTAGGGCAGTGGTGGCGAACCTATGGCACGGGTGCCAGAGGCGGCACTCAGAGCCCTCTCTGTGGGCACCCTCACCCTGGAAAAAGTCTATGGTGTACCAATATGCCTTAGACTTTTCCTGCCATTCATCAGCGCAGGACGCACTATGAACAGCACAAGCAGCGCACTGAATGTAGGCAGGCTATTATAGCTACATGATAAAGTACCCTGGAAGATATATGATATTGGTGTTCAGGTTAAATTGCCGTGTTGTCACTTTGCGATAAATAAGTGGGTTTTGGGTTGTAGTTTGGGCACCCGGTCTCTAAGAGGTTCACCACCACTGGTCTAGGGGCACATGGTGCCCTTCCCTACAGGTCTGAGCAGAGGGGGAGGGTATGTAAGGTGGCAGCAGGTAAAGTATTAAATGGCGTATATATTCCACCTAGGTTTCTCACCTATATATGGTGAGGGGCTCTGTTCCTAGCCCTGGAACAATTTACTCTGCAGCCACTTGATTAATGCAGCTGGGCTGAGGCCTACTTAAAAGACCCAGGCTGCATTATGTGGGAGAGAGCCTAACAGGGTGGTTGCTCTGTGTGAGCAGAAGGTACAGGTTGCTGTTACTCTGTTTTGTTTGGGACAGTCAGGTACGTTTCTGTCTAGTTAGTGCTCAGATGAGTAGGAGTTTCTTTATGTTATGTACATGTGCTGTGCTGCCTGTTTACGCTGACAATAAATGCCGGAAAGGACCGCACTTTGAAACCTTAAAGTCTGTCTGGGTCTCTATAGCATGGACTTGCTCGGACCATTGAGCTGAATAGAAAAGTCCAATAAATATATATATATATATATATATATATATATATATATATATATATCAGTACAGACCAAAAGTTTGGACACACCTTCTCATTCAAAGAGTTTTCTTTATTTTCATGACTATGAAGGCATCAAAACTATGAATTAACACATGTGGAATTATATACATAAGAAACAAGTGTGAAACAACTGAAAATATGTCATATTCTAGGTTCTTCAAAGTAGCCACCTTTTGCTTTGATTCCTGCTTTGCACACTCTTGGCATTCTCTTGATGAGCTCCAAAAGGTAGTCCCCTGAAATGGTTTTCACTTCACAGGTGTGCCCTGTCAGGTCTAATAAGTGGGATTTCTTGCCTTATAAATGGGGTTGGGACCATCAGTGGTGTTGAGGAGAAGTCAGGTGCATACACAGCTGATAGTCCTACTGAATAGACTGTTAGCTGCTTTTTTCTTGCCATAATACAAATTCTAAGTAAAGAAAAAGAGTGGCCATCATTACTTTAAGAAATGAAGGTCAGTCAGTCAACAGAAAAATAGGGAAAACTTTGAAAGTAAGGGCTATTTGACCATGAAGGATGGGGTGCTGCGCCAGATGACCTGGCCTCCACAGTCACCGGACCTGAACCCGATCGAGATGGTTTGGGGTGAGCTGGACCGCAGAGTGAAGGCAAAAGGGCCAACAAGTGCTAAGCATCTCTGGGAACTCCTTCAAGACTGTTGGAAGACCATTTCAGGGGACTACCTCTTGAAGCTCATGAAGAGAATGCCAAGAGTGTGCAAAGCAGTAATCAAAGCAAAAGGTGGCTACTTTTGAAGAACCTAGAATATGACATATTTTCAGTTGTTTCACACTTGTTTGTTATGTACAGTATATAATTCCACATGTGTTAATTCATAGTTTTGATGTCTTCATAGTCATGAAAATAAAGAAAACTCTTTGAATGAGAAGGTGTGTCCAAACTGGTCTGTACTGTGTGTGTGTGTATATATATATATATATATATATATATATATATATAGAAAATCCGCAGCACTCCTTGAAAAATAAAATGTGCTCTTTATTCACACTTATCAAAAGTTGACAACGTTGACAACGTTTCGGTTCTCTCACAGAACCTTTTTCATATACATTGTGTGCTCACAACACCAACATTAATTATAGTTTACATCAGTGATACATTAAAGTGCATATAATGAAGTGCATAGTGCTATAAAAACTCCTTAACATCTAATACCTTGCTGGGGGTTTCTTATGGAGTAGAAGGAGATGGCGTGTTAATTTCTGTAGATGCACGCCGTTCCTCCGCGTCTACTCCTCGTCAGTGCGCATGTGTCAGCCTCTTGCCCCTCCTGTTAGGCGGTACATAACCGCTTTGCGTCACTGGTAGGCGGAGACTAGGCGTCATGAGGTCCGGTTTACTGCGATTCGGCTCGCATCACGTGCCTACGCGCCCGTCATCGCAGTCGCCAGCGTCACTTCACCTGTTCCTTCCGCCATTTTACATCAGGGCAAACTTTAGGGCAATGACAATATCCATCATCTTCCTGACTCTATTGTTTCTTATTCATTACAGTGATCCTCCCAGTAAGGTAAAATGCCTAATTCTACTTGCAAATAATGCAACTAAAGTAAGATCACGTTAGGGCATATTCCACGTAACATTCCATTAACTCCACCCTATACAGCAAAATGGATACACCGAAGCCTGGGCCCTATGAAGGGATAATAACTAACCATTCCTGTTACCCTAAATTCGACATTTAACCCTTTGGGTTTCAAAGTGTCCAAATGAAAAATCCATCTGAGCTCAGTTTTTTTTAAAATAGTCAACCTATCTCCTCCTCTAACGGTTTCACATGGGCCAAGATCATAAATCTCAGATCATTTTCCCTATGATTTTTTTTCACAAAAATGCTTAGACACCGGTAAATCTTTTCTTTTATTTCTGATGGACTGTCTATGATTGTTTAGCCTAGTTTTCATATCACACGTGGTTTCACCCACATAGACCATTTTGCACGGGCACCATAACACGTATATCACCCATGTTGAATTACATGTAAGGTAATATCTTGTGTTAAATGTTTCTCCCGTGTCTGGGTGCGTGAATACCGACCCTTTATGCATCAGTTTACAATTCACACATCCCAGACACGGGAAAGACCCTGTACGTGTCACGACCATGGCCATGGTCATGACTCCTTAACCGCATGCTGTTGCCTGCGGTCTCGTTTGGTTGTTTCAACCACAGGTGAGGGCCGCTTGTTTGTTGCCTCACTTGTGGTTGCCTTTAGCAACATGTTCTTTTGATTGTACTTGGCAGTATAGCAGCCTGAGCTGTTGCTAGGCAGCTTGCTGTCAAGTGCATGCGGTTACACCTGGTTAGGTGTGTGCGTTTATGTATGCACTTTGTGTGTCATTTGTGCACGAGCTTTACTTATGTGTGCACGTCCCCTTTAAGTGGCTGTCTTATCCCTAATATTCCCTGCTCTTTTATATGCCATCATCGGGTTTTTTTTAAAAGCTGCTATAGTGGGGTGACCACTGGTCAGCAGCCCCCAATGTCGCCTCACTATCTGTTCTATCCTTGGGCTCAACTCGTTATAAGATGATACAAATGGTAACCTTTCACTGGCCTGTTTTTGTTTCGTAGTCAACAATTCCTCCCTAGACATTCCTCTTGCTCTCTCAGCATGCCTTTTTACCAAACCTTTGGGGTAACCCCTATCCACAAATGATTGCTCCATATTTCTTAGTGCTTGATTCATATTTTCATCCTTATCCACTATTCTCCTTACTCTAAGCATTTGGCTGAACGGTAAAGAATTCACCATCCTCCTTGGGTGCCCATTCGAAAAATGCAGTAATGTGTTCTTATCAGTGGGTTTAATATTCAAATCCATATGTATTTGTTCATCCTCTATATATATCTGGGTATCGAGAAATTGCACTCGGTCGACCGATGCCGTTAATGTAAATTGGATCTCCTGGTCAATGGAGTTCAAAAATACATGAAAGTCCATCAGTGTCTCCATAGTACCAGTCCAAATGAGGAAAATGTAGTCTATGTATCTCCACCACGTCAAAACATGGTTGAAGTGGGGAGATACATAGACAAGACGTTCCTCAAAAGAACGTACAAATATATTTGCATAGGTGGGCGCGGTGTTGGACCCCATCGCCGCGCCCACCATCTGCAAATAGAACTGTCCCTGGAACACAAAGTAATTGTTCCTAAGTGACAACTCCAGTAATGTCAAAATAAACTGGCGGGTTGGAGCAGGATAATCAGAATCCCGCAACATCTCCGCTACAGCTAACAAGCCCTTTTCATGATTAATTGAAGTATATAGTGATACAATATCAAAGGATGCCAAAATTTCCCCATTCGGGATCTGCATCCCTCTGATCTTGTTAATGAAGTCTCCAGTATCCCTAATGTATGATTTTGCACCCATGGCATATTCTCTTAATATCTTGTCGAGAAAGACATTGATGTTTGAGAATATGGAGTTCCTCCCTGAAATTATCGGCCGTCCCGGAGGGTCTATCAGCCTTTTGTGTATTTTGGGTAATACATACATGGTTGGTGTAACTGGAGACTTCACCACCAAAAATTCTTTGAGTTGTTTATTAATAATACCCTTATCCTCAGCTGTAGTTAACTGTACATAAATTTTTCTTGATCCCTGCTCAATAGTTTAGACACCCGGTTCCCCTAGTTGCCTGTGTATTTCTTTCACATATTGGGAGGTATCCATAACCACGATTCCACCACCCTTATCCGCGGGTTTTATGGTGAGATCGGGGTTCTTGGATAAACTCTCTAGAGCAACCATTTCTTGTACAGTAATATTTGGTTTTACAATCGCATCAGATTTGGTATTCTGTCTCAATAAGACGATCTCTTTTCACTGCTTCAATAAAACATTCTAAGGCATGTGAGTTCACAATGGGAAAAAAATCACTTTTTAAATGCAAACCAAATTGTTTCAAGGTTAACCCAATATCTGATGCAGTAATCTCATTAGTGATCCTGGTCTCAGGGGAACCAGAGTCGAACCACACCCTCAATCTAAGATTCCTGAAGAGGCGGTTCAAGTCTAGTTCCAACTGAAACCAGTCAGGCTTGGCCTGTGGACAAAAGGACAGTCCTCTATTCAATACTTTCAATTCATGCTCAGTCAATGTATAGGATGAAATGTTGACTACTACATTTGTTTTTACTTCTTCTTCATTTGTTTGTTGGTCTTCATAGACCTTTATGCTCTGGTTTTTCCCAGATCTTCTGTGTCTATGACCACCCCTTCTCGTGGGGCGTCTCCCATAGCATTGTGGGTTCCTAAAAAAGAGATATATATATATATAATCTGATGGCCAAATTAATTTGATTCGTTGGTGATAGTGTTCATAAATATAATTATTAGTATCGCGTTTTTTATATAAAATATTGTTTCTTCTAATACCCCCTTTGATCATTGGTGGTATCAGTGGAAATAATGCACTGGCCAATTAGAAAAATACTTACCACATAGGAGGATCCAGCGATGTCACAGAACTCTCCTCCTTCTTCTCTACTATGCCGGCTGTCTTCTCTTCCGGGAGCACTGTGACGTATTCGGCGCATGCGCAGTGAGGAAGCCAGCGAGCGTCCTTCCCTCACTGCGCCTGGGCCGAATACTGAACAGGACGGCACAGGCGCGAGATTTCCCCGGCAGACAGGGCTGGCAGGAGGAGATCAACGCTGGCCTGACCCTGTCAATCAAGAGTACAAGGGCGTGACCTGAGGTGGGAGAATGGGAGAACGGAGCCTCTAGGAGCAAGTGCAACGCCCTCCCCCCCCCCCCCCCCGCTCCTAGAGGCTAATTTGCATATAATAAAAGTTATAATTGCACAAAAACGGGGGCACACTGAATAGCAGAGTTAAATTCAGGTGACATTTGCACATGTATAATGTCAGCCTGTTTAATAGCGAAAATTGTGGTGACAAACTCTTTAACTGTATTAAACTTGGGCCCTTGTTTCTAACAGCGATACCAACGCTTATCAATGGCCCAGTTCTAGAACATTCTATGCAAATGTGGTGACATCACAATACTCTGCCAGGATGAAGGCCAGATTATTTTAACCACTTAATGGCCAGAGCATCTAATATGTTAATGAACTAAGATATAGTAACATAGTATATAAGGGCAAAAAAAGACATTTGTCCATCCAGTTTGGATGTTATCATGCAAGTTGATCCAGAGGAAGGCAAAAAAAAAACCCTTTGAGGTAGAAGCCAATTATCCCCACTTTAGGGAAATAAAAAATTCCTTCCCGACTCCAATCAGGCAATCAGAATAACTCCCTGGACAAACGACCCCTCTCTAGTAGCTATAGCCTGTAATATTATTTTTTTTTGTAAATCTTTATTTATGTCAATTTTTTGGCATGAAAACAAACAAAGCTCAGTTGAATACATCAGATATTACAGCAAATAAGAGCAAAATAGTTACACAAATCTGACCATCGGACACAGTGAAAAAGGAATCAACCGTATGGGTGGCCCGTCTCCTGCCGCAATTGAAATAAGCAGTAAGCCCTCGTTTAACGCTAGAGTCAACTAACTCTTCCATACACGCTGTTATATTTTGAGGCCTAGATGAGGCATTGGCTAAGAGACCAACCTCCCCCAGTCGTCCCCTCCACCATGCTTAATGCAGTATGAAGGACAAACATGAAAGAACCATTAAACAAAAAGGGTAAAAGGAGAAAAAATTAAATATGTCAGTCAGGATATCTAGTAAATGGTTATGTTGTTATTACCACGAAACTTACACCTCTTGAAAAGTAAAATGTGAACTAGGGAAAAATAGAGTATGCACTATCTATCGCAATATGCTAGTAGGATGTACAATATGAATGAGCTAACACTACCCCTGAGCATACTTCTCCTCCATATGCGTGAGCCAAGGTTGCCATATTTTAAGGAACAACTTCCTATTGTTGTTTTCCCACCCCGCCAATTCCTCCATTCGACATATTAGGTTCATTTTATCATACCACATAGTCAAAGTAGGGGGATCTACCTCCCTCCATTTAATAGGGATAAGGAGTTTTGCAGCTGTAACCATATGAGTGGCTAGTGAAGTTTTATTAGGTCTAGAAGTTTTTCTCTGGACGCCACAGTAAGATCAATGGGCCCGTGAGGACAATTTGAGTGTTGCATACCTTATTGATTACAGTTTCAATTTCATGCCAGAAATGTGCGATATGTTACCTACTCCAGTGGAACATCTCCAGCAAACATTGGAAGGGATTAGGTTAATTTTATGAAGAAATTCCGGAGTTCGGTACCATCTAGTAAGTATCTTGACCGAGTTCTCTTGGACCCGCACGCACCTCGAGAATCCATGTGAGTTAGATAGTATAAATGCCTTATCCCGATCATCTAAAGTGATATTCAGTTCTCTCTCCCACTCCCTCAAATAGGCAGGAGTCTGTTTATCTCTCCCAATCAATAGTTGTCTATATATTAAAGAAAGGCATTTTGGGGGAATGGAGGGGAGAAGGACATAATTTTCCAACCAGGTAGGATCTGGAAGGGGCAGATGTGCAGACCTCGAAAACTTTGCGCATGTATTCTCAAAATCCCATTTCTGGATCATATTTATCAGAGTTCGGGAGGATTCTATTTAAGTCCCAGCCTGTAATATTATTACACTCCAGAAATATATCCAGGCCCCTCTTGAATTCCTTTATTGTACTCACCATCACCACCTCCTCAGGCAGAGAGGTCCATAGTCTCACTGCTCTTACCGTAAAGAATCCTCCTCTATGTTTGTGTACAAACCTTCTTTCCTCCAGACGCAGAGGATGTCTCCTCGTCACAGTCACAGTTCTGGGGATAAATAGATGATGGGATAGATCTCTGTACTGACCCCTGATATATTTATACATAGTAATCAGATCTCCCCTCAGTCGTCTTTTTTCTAAAGTGAATAACCCTAATGTTGATAATCTTTGAGGGTACTGTAGTTGCCCCATTCCAGTTATTACTTTAGTTGCCCTCCTCTGAACCCTCTCCAGCTCTGCTATGTCTGACTTGTTCACAGGAGCCCAGAACTGTACACAGTACTCCATGTGTGGTCTGACTAATGATTTGTAAAGTAGTAGGAATATGTTCTCATCACGGGCATCTATGCCCCTTTTGATGCAATCCATTATCTTATTGGCCTTGGCTAGTATTTGTTTAATGGATGCAGATTTTCAGTTTTTGAAAATACATTCATTTTTACCTTTACAGTACATTTTCTGCTTCACATTTTTTTTAGTTTGATTTGGTTGCTAATTTTATTTTTTCTGTATAGTTCCAAAACTTAGGGGTCAGATAATTATATTATATTATATGAAAAACTCTAATCCTTTAAATAAAATTACAGAATTTGAGATGCAGATGCTGCAGAAACTCTTTTCTGAAAAGTAAGGAAGAGATTCTTGTCCACCGCTGATTGCTTGGATAAGGCCTCATCTTTCTCATAAGAAGGTCTGCAGTATATGACGTGTATTTTTGTGTTGTGCCCACTTTTGTGATTACGAAGGGGTTGTCCAAATTGTAGAGTCCATTTAATTTTGGCCACCCATTAACACCAGAGTAATATGCAAGTGGTACGCAGCCATAATACAGCCCCCAAAGTAGTCTATGGGGCCTTACTGTACCCAAGGGCAAAACTAGATGCAAAATTTGGAGCAACTTCCCTAAAACCAATCCTCCTGCAGCGAGTCCTGCACAGTTCAGGAGGAAGAGTCAAGAGTTTACTTATCAATGGCTGATGAAAGCACCACCCCAGGCTCTTCCCCCCCTTATTAATACCCCTCCATCTACATGCAGCAGTTTCCTGATAGTCCTCTTCTCTCTGAGGGTTTGGGTCCCTGTAGGTCATAATCTTCTGTCCTTACTGTAACCTAATCATCTCTCCACATGCTGACCTTTTGCCTACACACAGCAGGAACATTGAACAGGCAGTGTAAAGCATGAGGTTGATACAGAACAGCAGACCAAGTTTATATGGAGACAGGACCTCCTATACACAATACAGCTAAGCTACAGTCACTGATCATAGTCAGGCTTGGACTGGCCCACAGGGGTACAGGTTAATCCCCCTGGTGGGCCCCTGAGTAAGGTGGGCTCCTAGTCTCCCACCCTCTACACAAGTGGCACATAACACAGTAGACTTACTGCACTACATACATATATTCAATGTACAGCACCTCAAACAGCCTATATTCATATAAAAAACTTGATAGATTATTAACTACCATTTATTATTATAGACTCGTTTATTATAGTAATGCTAGCCAGTATCCTCTTTTTTCCAGGACCTACCTTGTCAACGTTGCTGCAGGGACCCCCATATTCAATCATCTGGTAGCATCTAGCTGCTGCGTGAGCAGGTAATATTTGAATGTATCCGTACAGTGGGCCCCCAAAATAATTTTTTCTGGTGGGCCCTAGGAACCCCAGTCCGACACTGACTACAGTCCTTCTTCTTGCATGTAGTTGACTCTGCAAATTTCTGAGAACTGATGGCTTGTGCTCACGCAAGTTGAAAATTCCCAAGCCGAGATTACTTTTCCCAAAAAGCTGTACCAGCCCTGCACACATACGTTGAGCAGAAGGTGGGCCACCCCTTGGACCTCTCCGTGTCTAGTAGAGTTCACGCCAGAACTGATGTATGCAGTTGTAACCAGGGCTTTTTTTCTCAGAGAAAAGGTGGTGGAACTCACTCCCCCCTCCCCTGGCCATGCCCCTACCCACCCCTAGGACCGCCCCTAAAACCGCCCCTTTAGAGAACAGGGATGCAAGTAAAATTTGGGGGGGCTATAAAAGTCCAGCCCAGCAAAGAAACCCCCCAGATGGGGATGGCACTGTTAATGGGGGATCTGGGGATGGCACTGTTAATGGGGGATCTGGGGATGGCACTGTTATGGGGTGGAGGATCTGTGGATGGCACTGTTATGGGGGATCTGTGGATGGCATACACAGATCCCCCATCCTATAATAGTGCCATCCACAGACCCCCCTTCCTTAACAGTCCCATCCACAGACCCCCCCCCCATCCCATAATAGTGCCATCCACAGACCCCCCTTCCTTAACAGTGCCATCCACAGCCCCCCCCCCCACCCCATAACAGTGCCATCCACAGCCCCCTCCCCCACCCCATAACAGTGCCATCCACAGACCCCCCCCCTTAACAGTGCCATCCACAGACCCCCCCCACCCCATAACAGTGCCATCCACAGACCCCCCCCCCTTAACAGTGCCATCCACAGACCCCCCCCCCTTAACAGTGCCATCCACAGACCCCCCCCCCTTAACAGTGCCATCCACAGACCCCCCCCACCCCATAACAGTGCCATCCACAGACCCCCCCCACCCCATAACAGTGTCATCCACAGACCCCCCATTGCCGCTCCAGTACAGTTATAAAATGTGTAATTCAATTAATAATGATTCATGCTGCCCCCTCTGTAGTATAACATTCAATATATCCTACTCACAGCCGGCTACTGTTATATCGTAATGCAGGCTGGCCGGGCAGACGAGCGGCAGAGTGACTGACTGACTGACGTCACGTGCCTGCCCGGCCTACTTTATGAATGAAGCAGGCGGCGCAGGCACGTGACGTCAGTCAGTCACTCTGCCGCTCGTCTGCCCGGCCGGCTTGCATTACGATATAACAGTAGCCGGCTGTGAGTAGGATATATTGAATGTTATACTACAGAGGGGGCAGCATGAATCATTATTAATTGAATTACACATTTTATAACTGTTCTGGAGCGGCGGGGCCGGAGCACAGTGAACGCACCGGCCCCCAGCTCCTCCTCCCAGTCCATCCCCGCTGATACATCGCAGCCTGCAATGCTGGAGCACGGCAGGCTGCAATGTCAAAAGATGGCGGAACGCCAGAAAAAAAGCCCTGGTTGTAACTATAGTCATGGACAATATATCTCATGTGGTTCCGGCCTAGGCACACCAGCAACTTTGCCAGGGGATGGCAATGCCACCTCTCTGTTGTAATGGTGGGATTTCTGTGACCGTGTCCTCCTCTACCTCCTCTTCCTCCACCTTGTCCTCACCCTCCTCTCTAGACAGAGTTCACAATGGTCCTCCATCATATCACCTATGCAAAGCTAGGCGTTGTCAGGCGGTTCGCACCTGGTCAGCCTGGGCGAAAGGAGCGCCACCAGGGAGGAACTGCTCCATGTCATCAATAAAGAAATTGAATACTGACTGTCTCCTCGCCAACTGGAGATAGGAACCATGGTTACTGATAACGGGAAGAACAGTTGGTCTGCACTCCATCAGGGAGGGAGTGGCAGCTCATGCGTGACACATGCCGTTTGCTCAGGCTGTTTGAGGAGACCACTTTATTTGTCAGTCGGCAAAACAGGATGAATTATTTAATTCCACTCCACATCCTGGAGAAGAAGCTGAGAAATATGATTGGTGAGAGGAAAGAAGAGATGGCACCTCAAGGCCACCTGAGCCCTGAGGAGGATGAGCACGAGGAGGACATAAACACCCAGGAATTTTATACACACCTAGGTGGTTTATCTGCCCAAGGGATAGGAGAGGAGCAGGAGGACGATTGTGAAGACAACACAGATGACCTTGACAGACCGTGGCAGTATGCAGTGGAAATGGAGGCAGGGAGGTGCTTTTTGGCCTACTGATATGTACATGTTAAATTTTAAAAGGATATGCATGCCCCTGTGCCTTGCTATCACACTGCTGTTTTTGGGTTCTGCTACTACTTGTGATCTGCCACCTTGTGCTGTATGCCACTGCTGCTGCCCCCCTTCCCACTCTGTCATGGGGCCACTATTGTCACTGTTACTACCCCTGCTGCCACCCTCCCCACTCTGTCATGGGGCCGCTACTATATATCGTACTACTTTTTAAATTTATTAGACGCTTGGCCAGCACACTGGGATTGGGCCCGCAAGTTGGTTAAAAACACTGCATTATGCAGCTGTAACTTCCAAGCCTTCACACTGATATTGGTCCACCAAGTGGGAAGAATATGCCTTAGAGGGGGTTCACACCATCGTTTCTCTGGTTTTCAGACTTCTGTCCGACGGATCGGCCTGCCTGTTCCTTAAAACGGAAACAAACATTTCCGTTCTATTTAACCTGCACTTCAATGGAGGACAGATGTCATTTCATTGACATCCGTTTGCTCCAATTCCATCTAAAATCCGTTTTTATGCTGGATTTGAAAACGTTGTTTTTAGGCAGAATGGCCTGAAAGTACCTGATGTATAACGGTTTGTGACAAATTCATTTGTAACTAATCGAATTTCTTGTCAAACTTCGGTGAAGCTGTCAAATTGAATTTTTCTAAATTTCGCTCATCTCTAGTCTCAACATTACACATATAGTCTAATCCTCCATGGCAGTCCATGTGACTAGGATGTGTTTCAGAGGCTTCTTTTCAAAAGCTTATGGGCGTTTCTACAAATACCATGATTCTAGGTATATAAGCAGAGTCTAATTAGCATCAGTAATTATCACTGTTGGCACTATTAACTCTTTCATGACCACAGTACATACAATGTATATATATATTTATGTGAAAACATCTCCCAATATAGACACAAAATCGAGTCACATTATTCTAACCAGCAGCTATTATACAGCGTACCTGCTGTGACGGGCTGTGAGTGACTAGGTAGGTTGTCACAGGTATCTGGAGCTATGCTGACTGCAGTGCATCCTACAGCTGCTGGAGCGTGTGTGGGGGAGGATCCACAGAGCGATCATAATGATCAAAGTGGTTCCACAGGTGCTCTATTGGGTTCAAGTCTGGGAAATTAGGAGGCCAGGGTATTACTTGGAAGGCTTGGTCATGTTCTTCCGACCAATGTTGGAATTTCTAGCTGCCTGACATGTCACGTTGCTTTGCTGGAAGATCCCATCCACCCCATGGAAGACAATAAGCATGTTTGGGTGTACATAATATGCAAGGATGGATTCATACACAAACTGGTTGAGAGTACCTTCCACATGGATAATTGGGCCCAGAGCATGCCACAAAACATTCTCCAGACCATAACACTGCCATCACCAGCTTGTTTTCTTCCAGCAATGGTTGAAGGGTGTTTGTTCTCTGTTTCTTGCCTGACACGCCAATCTCCATCCATTCGATGTAGCAGAAAAAGAGAATCATCAGAGAAGGCAACCCTTTGCCAATCAGCGGAGGTCCAATTCTAATACTGCCACAAAAATGTAAGCCTTTTAAGCCAATGCTATTTAGTTAGCAGAGGTGTAGTGACCATCCATCGTCTTCAGAGCCCTATACACAGTAGAGTTCACTGTTGTTTTAGACATACGTTTGGTGGCCCCCTGGTTCATTTTGGCAGGGAACTGCTCCACTGTAGCGTGTCAGTCCACCCTCTTGCACCTATGTAGCCAATGTTCACCTCTCACATTAATGGCACGTAGTGCTCTACAGTTTCCTCGTCGCTTATTGACAATGGTGCCATCTTCACTACAGCAGCACGTCAACAGTTCGCAAATAGCGCAGTTTCAGAAATACTGCCACCCTTGGCCCCAAAGCCAATAATCATCCCTTTTACCCATGACAGTAACGAGGGACATGTTTGCAGACAGCCTATCTTAAAAGACTTAGATGTCTTAATTTAATAGGTCCTAACTAGGAAATATAGTTATGTTTTTTTTTGTTTTTTTAAATGGCCTTTTATCTGATCTTTTATATTAAAGGGATGCATTAACAACCTACAGTGGCAAGAAAAAGTATGTGAACCCTTTGGAATGATATGGATTTCTACACAAATTGGTCATAAAATGTGATCTGATCTTCATCTAAGTCACAACAATAGACAATCACAGTCTGCTTAAACTAATAACACACAAAGAATTAAATGTTATCATGTTTTTATTGAACACACCATTTAAACATTCACAGTGCAGGTGGAAAAAGTATGCGAGCCCCTAGACTAATGACCTCTCCAAGAGTTAATTGGAGTGAGGTGTCAGCCAACTGGAGTCAAATCAATATGATGAGATTGGAGGTGTTGGTTACAGCTGCCCTGCCCTATAAAAAACACACACCAGCTCTGGGTTTGCTTTTCACACGAAGCATTGCCTGATGTGAATGATGCCTCGCACAAAAAAGCTTTCAGAAGACCTTTGATTAAGAATTGTTGACTTGCATAAAGCTGGAAAGGGTTATAAAAGTATCTCCAAAAGCCTTTCTATTCATCACTCCACGGTAAGACAAATTGTCTATAAATGGAGAAAGTTCAGCACTGCTGCTACTCTCCCTAGGAGTGGCCGTCCTGTAAAGATGACTGCAAGAGCACAGCGCAGACTGCTCAATGAGGTGAAGAAGAATCCTAGAGTGTCAGCTAAAGACTTACAATAGTCTCTGGCATATGCTAACATCCCTGTTAGCGAATCTACGATACGTAAAACACTAAACAAGAATGGATTTCATGGGAGGATACCACAGAGGAGGCCACTGCTGTCCAAAAAAAACATTGCTGCACGTTTACAGTTTGCACAAGAGCACCTGAATGCCTGAATGTTCCACAGCAGTAATGGCAAAATATTCTGTGGACAGATGAAACCAAAGTTGAGTGGTTTGGAAGAAACACACAACACTATGTGTGGAGAAAAAGAGGCACGGCACACCAACATCAAAACCTCATCCCAACGGTGAAGTATGGTGGTGGGGGCATCATGGTTTGGGGCTGCTTTGCTGCGTCAGGGCCTGGACGGATTGCTATCATCGAAGGAAAAATGAATTCCCAAGTTTATCAAGACATTTTACAGTAGAACTTATGGCCATCTGTCCACCAGCTGAAGCTCAACAGAAGACGAGTGCTGCAACAGGACAACGACCCAAAGCATAGAAGTAAATCAACAACAGAATGGCTTAAACAAAAGAAAATACCCTTCTGGAGTGGCCCAGTCAGAGTCCTCACCTCAACCCGATTGAGATGCTGTGGCATGACCTCAAGAAAGCAATTCACACCAGACATCCCAAGAATATTGCTGAACTGAAACAGTTCTGTAAAGAGGAATGGTCAAGAATTACTCCTGACCGTTGTGCACATCTGATCTGCAACTACAGGAAACGTTTGGTTGAAGTTATTGCTGCCAAAGGAGGTTCAACCAGTTATTAAATCCAAGGGTTCACATACTTTTTCCACCTGCACTGTGAATGTTTACATGGTGTGTTCAATAAAAACATGGTAACATTCAATTCTTTGTGTGTTTATTAGTTTAACCCCTTAAGGACTTAGCCCTATTTCACCTTATGGACTTGCCCATTTTTTGCAAATCTGACCAGTGTCACTTTAAGTGCTGATAACTTAAAAACGCTTTTTTCTTACTCAGGCCGTTCTGAGATTGTTTTTTCGTCACATATTGTACTTCATGACACTGCTAAAATTAGGTCAAAAAAGTAAAAAATTTTCCTTAAAAAAAATACCAAATTTACCCAAAATTTGGAAAAATGTGCAAATTTTCAAGTTTCAATTTCTCTACTTCTATAATACCTAGTAATACCTCCAAAAATAGTTATTACTTTACATTCCCAATATGTCTACTTCATGTTTGGATCATTTTGGGGATGTTACAAGGCTTAGAAGTTTAGAAGCAAATCTTGAAATTTTTCAGAAATTTTCAAAAACCCAATTTTTAGGGACCAGTTCAGGTCTAAAGTCACTTTGCGAGGCTTACATAATAGAAACCACCCAAAAATGACCCCATTCTATAAACTACACCCCTCAAGGTATGCAAAACTGATTTTACAAACTTTGTTAACCCTTTAGGTGTTCCACAAGAATTAATGGAAAATAGAGATACAATTTCAAAATTTCACTTTTTTGGCAGATTTTCCATTTTAATATTTTTTTTTCTAGTTACAAAGCAAGGGCTAATAGCCAAACCAAACTCAGTTTACAGAAACACCCCATATGTGGTCGTAAACCGCTGTACGGGCACACGGCAGAGCGCAGAAGAAAAGGAATGCCATACGGTTTTTAAAAGGCAGGTTTTGCTGGACTGGTTTTTTTGACAGCCATGTCCCATTTGAAGCCCCCTGATGCACCCCTAGAGTAGAAACGCCATAAAACTGACCCCATCTAAGAAACTACACCCCTAAAGGTATTGAAAACTGATTTTACAAACGTCGTTAACCCTTTAGGTCTTCCACAAGAATTAATGGAAAATAGAGATACAATTTCAAAATTTCTGTCACGGCTGTATGTGAGCAACAAGAGCATACACAGTGAATTAGCTACTGACCGGACCCAACCTAGGGAGGATAAAGGGTGACCCCTGTCAGACCCTAAAAGCTCTCCCTATGCTGCTAAGCACATGTCCAGATCCAGATGGTGGATCGAGACATGCCCGCGTACCTAAGGCTGATGACCACTGTAACCCCCTACAATAATGGAAGGGGCACGGCCACCGGTGCCCTGCTCAGAATATGGACGGAACCGGGGTCGCCTCGGATCCAGTCAGAAAACAAACAAACACACAATGTCTGCACACTTAACTGAAGGAGCTGCAGCAGCAGTGAAAACAGACCCAAAGTCAGCAGACAATATCCGAAGTACTTGCTTCAGCAGAACTCAGGTCCATTGAAAGATATCACACAAGTGAAGACACTCAATCGAGAGATACAGCTCAAATGAAAAGTATAATCCGCACCCTACAAAGGAGGAGGCGTGATTTAAAGGCAGAGAAATCAAACACAGGAGGGACAGCTGGGAGGAAGGAAACAGAAAGTAAAGACCTCAACACAGGGGTGGAGAAACAGAGCAGAGAGAACTCCTCCAAGCTCTAGTAGTGACATCATCACAGGGGTGGAGAAACAGAGCTGTGAGAACGTCTCAACGCTCTGGTAGTGACAATTTCACTTTTTTGGCAGATTTTCCATTTTAATCATTTTTTTTCCGGTTACAAAGCAAGGGTTAACAGCCAAACAAAACTCAATATTTATGGCCCTGATTCTGTAGTTTACAGAAAAACACCCCATATGTGGTCGAAAACTACTGTACGGGCACACGGCAGGGCGCAGAAGGAAAGGAATGCCATACGGTTTTTGGAAGGCAGATTTTGCTTCACAGTTTTTTTTTTTTTTACACCATGTCCCATTTGAAGCCCACCTGATGCACCCCTAGAGTAGAAACTCCAAAAAAGTGGCCCCATTTTAGAAACTACGGGATAGGGTGGCAGTATTGTTGGTACTAGTTTAGGGTACATATGATTTTTGGTTGCTCTATATTACACTTTATGTGAGGCAAGATAACAAGAAATAGCTGTTTTGGCACCAATTTTTATTTTTTGTTATTTACAACATTCATCTGACAGGTTAGATCATGTGATATTTTTATAGAGCAGGTTGTCACGGATGCGGCGATACCTAATATGTATACTTTTTTTTATTTATGTAAGTTTTACACAATGATTAAATTTTTGAAGCAAAAAAAATCATGTTTTAGTGTTTCCTGAGAGCCATAAGAGTTGTAGTCTGAGAGCTATAATTTTTTCAGTTTTTGGGCGATTACCTTGGGTAGGGTATGATTTTTGCGGGATGAGATGACTGTTTTATTGGCACTATTTTGGGGTGCGTGTGACTTTTTGATCGCTTTCTATTACACTTTTTGTGATGTAAGGTGACAAAAAATGGTTTATTTAGCACAGTTTTTATTTTAAATTTTTTACGCTGTTCATCTGAGGGGTTTATTTATGTAAGTTTTACACAATATAATTTTTGAAACAAAAAAAAATCATGTTTTAGTGTCTCCATATTTTGAGAGCCATAGTTTTTTCAGTTTTTGGGCGATTATCTTAGGTAGGGTCTTATTTTTTGCGGGATGAGATAATGGTTTGATTGGCACTATTTTGGGGTGCATATGACTTTTTGATCGCTTGCTATTACACTTTTTGTGATGTAAGGTGACAAAAAATGGTTTATTTAGCACAGTTTTTATTTTTTATTTTTTACGGTGTTCATCTGAGAGGTTAGGTCATGTGATATTTTTATATAGCTGGTCGATACGAACGCGGCGATACCAAATATGTATACTTTTTTTTTTTTATTTATGTAAGTTTTACACAATAACAGCTTTTTTCAAACAAAAAAAATGAGGTTTTAGTGTCTCCATATTGTGAGCCATAGTTTTTTTTATTTTTTGGGCGATTGTCTCAGGCTGGGGCTAATTTTTTGCGGGATGAGGTGACCGTTAGATTGGTACTATTTTGGTGGGCAAACGCCTTTTTGATCGCTTGCTGTTGTACTTTTTGTGATGTAAGGTGACAAAAAAATTGTTTATTTAGCACAGTTTTTATTTTTTACGGTGTTCATCTGAGGGGTTAAGTCACGTGATATGTTTATAGAGCCGGTCAATACGGACACGGCGATACCTAATGTTTACTTTTTTCCCCCCCTATTTTTTACCAATTTTTTTTTAACTTTATTTGGGGAAAATGACGTTTTTGTTTTTACTTGAAACTTTTTTAATTTTTTGGGAGGAAAACTTTATTTTTGTAACTTTTTTTTTCACTTAATTTTTGGTCCCACTTTGGGACTTGAACTTTGGGGGGTATATTCCTTTACAATGCATTCCAATACTTCTGTATTGGAATGCATTGGCTGTATGAGTAATACTGTGTGTATTACTCATACAGCTTCCGGGGCCTGTGAGATCCAGGGGGCTGGATCTCACAGGCTATTCACCGGAAGGCAGCGCGTTGCCTTCCATGCCATCGGGTCCCCCCCACAGCCGCATGGGGACCCGATGGCACCTCCGCAATCGCAGGTAAAGCCGCAAACCGCAGGTCTGAATTGACCTGCGGTAAACGGGGGGGTCACATGACCCCCCCCGGGTATTGTGACAGGATGCCCGCTGAATGATTTCAGCGGGCATCCTGTTCCGATTAACCCCCGCCGCGCCGCAATCGCGGTTTAAACCCATGACTTACCGGTACGTCATGGGTCCTTAAGGACTCGGGAAACATGCCGTACCGGTACGTCATGCATCCCTAAGGGGTTAAGCAGACTGTGATTGTCTATTGTTGTGACTTAGATGAAGATCAGATCACATATTATGACCAATTTGTGCAGAAATCCATATCATTCCTAAGGGTTCACATACTTTTTCTTGCAACTGCATATGTGACTATTCTGTGTAATTTTTCATCAAAAAAACAACAACAGGTGTCTCTTCATGTGTTCTACCTCCTATCCTGGCTCTTTAACTTCCTCCTTTGTTAAGACTTTTAGCCCAGCAAACTGCCTCACTTATCTCTCTCAGCCAGACCATCACTGTGACCAGAGAGAGCCCCCCTGTAGTGATTCAATTAGAGCATCACTTTAATTAATGCAGTGATCTTTATCTACATCTTTGAAGAGAACTATCAATCTGTCATCCCAATTCTAAACCTACTATTATCATGAGTATTACCTTTCATATACTACATCCCTTCACAGCAGAAGTAAACTGACCATGGATTACCTATTCATATAGGAGGTTTTATTATCTGTGCTGAAATATAAAGAAGTACAGTATTGTGTTTAATGTTCAATAGCATAGTACGGCTGAAATAAAAATAAAAAAAAGCCAAAGAGTTAATAAAGTGTTTTCTATTACTATTTAAAAAGTTCTAAAAGTGGAAGTTTTTCTTTAAAGAAGTTGTACGAGATTTAAAAAAGGGGGATTTGCTGACTGGATATGGTATTGTAGCTCATCCCAATTCAAGTAAATAAAGTCACTGAACCCAGCCCATGTGCACATGTGCAACTGATTCTGAGAAAGAAAAAAAAACATTTTGTCTAATCCCGGACAACACTTTGAAATACAGTATATATGTGAACATAAATCGTAGTTTTGCAGGAAAAAATATTGAGTACCCATCTATTTCTCATAATTACTTGCAGATTGGCACGTCATTGAAAAAATTGGCCTTGAAAAACAGACACACTCTCTGTTCTTCATGACCATTTTTCAACCATTTTTGCATCCATTTTCTGGTTGTCTGGCCATTTCTGACATTTTGCATCCGGTTTTTTTAGCGGCCGTTAAAAACAGCCATTAAAAATGAATGATTTGCATTGGCTTTTTTAATTGAACCCAACCCCTGCAATATCAAATAGTCCCTGATAGTAGCCCCCAGCAGTACTAGTGGCCCCCAGCAGTAGTAATGTCCCCCTATAGTGGTCCATAGTATTTCCTACATAGTGTGCTGAAAAAAGAAAAAAATTCCTCACCGCATTCACTTGCATGCGCAGGGACAGTCGTTCTTCACTGGATGCAGAAGGGCCTGCACTCCCTGGGTGATGACATCACCATGCACTTCCAGCATGATCGCTGGGAGTGCATGGTGATGTCACAACACTGGGAGCGCAGGTCCTTCTGCAACTGTCCCTGCGCGTGCAAGTTCATGAGGACTTTTTTTTTTTTTCATTTTAATCCCTAAGGGCTGTTTCAAATGAGTGAGTCCATTGCGGGAATCAGACTCCATTTGTGAGCGT
Source organism: Bufo bufo (assembly GCF_905171765.1). Taxonomy (NCBI): domain Eukaryota; kingdom Metazoa; phylum Chordata; class Amphibia; order Anura; family Bufonidae; genus Bufo; species Bufo bufo. The sequence continues at coordinate 125,467,843 of NC_053396.1, forward strand.
GATCCTCCATTCTGAATTTGCAGGAGCGCACAGGCAATATACTGATTTATAATGCTATCTACTTCGTCTTACTGCTACAGAATCATACTGACAGCTTTATGTCAGTATAATTCTGTATAAGTAAGATGAAGCAGAGGCACATAGCATTATAAATCACTAGTTTAATGCCCGTGCGCTCCTGCAAATTCAGAATGGAGGATCACGCTAACAAATGGAGTCTGATTCCCGCAATGGACTCACTCGTGTGAAATAGCCCTAAAAGGCAATTTTTTACTAGTGTACCCATTTTAACAGCAGTCAGTAATTGCATGTAATTAAAAATTTAGCATAGGCACAAAGTTATTCAATAAAATTTACCTGTATAGCGCCACCTGCTGTTTGTTTGTTTTTTTCTTATTTATTTGACCTGCTCACAGAGCTGGCCGCACATGCTCAGTTTAATCCTTCAACTGCCTCCTGAGCTGTGATAGGGAGAGAAGGGACACGCCTCCTGAGCTGTTATAGGGAGAGCTGAGACACGCCCCCTTAGCTGCAGCAGAAAAGACACTCCCTTTGAGCTTTCAGCTTGATATTAATCTAGCAGAGCAATGAATTTGGAGATCTCTGGATCCATGTGAGGTACAGGGCTGGTTCTAGCTGTATTAGAAAGAGATTTTCGTGTACTATATGATCTCTTATTTTAATTTTTTACATTAGTCTTGGGAAAACCCCTTAAAGGTGGATTTACACAATTCAATTATCGGGCAGATTATCAGGAACGACTGATCCTGCGAACGCTTGTTCCTGACAATCTGCCCGTGTAAATGTGCCGCTGATCAGCAAGGAGTGAGAAAAATGCTTGTTCGTTGGGGGATCCTGTCATTCGTGCAGACACACCAATTATCGTTTCTGGGCAGCAGATCATACGGTCTAAACAGCAATCTGCTGTCCAGAAACAATGATTCTGTATGGGGACGAGGGATCGCAATAGCGATCCCTCGTTCTCACACTGTGACGGTGATCGCTGCATGTAAATGCGCGGTCTCCTTCACTTACCGAGCAGCCGAATGTTGGGAAGGAACGCTTCCTTCCTGACAATCGGCTGCTGCTTCGTGCAGTGTAAACCCGCCTTTACAGTGAGCTCAGGATATTCTATTTTCAATGTACAATAGATAATTGTAACTTGAAACCACATTAAGCATACAATGCCGGAGACACTCTAGACCTGCAGCACTTGCTATAAGCTGGAAGATCCAGCCAATCAGTATCGCCATTTCACTGGTTAACTCCATGCAGCGATTACTGTCTAGCTGCGTCTCTATACAGTACAATGCGGTACTATGTGTTTGGTCCTGACACTTTCCCATGCCAGGATGAGCTGCTCCTTTGAACACCAGGATGGCTTCATTTTATTTTTCTGGTACACTGTGCGTACTGTACAGGACTCTGAAGATGCTCCTGTCTGGAAAGTGATTTACAGAGCAGCCACTTCTGACTTTTTATGGAAGGACATGCTTTGTCTATAATATTTTCCTCATTTTAATTTTATCTTCATATTTTTCTTCTCTTGAGTTGACATTTTAGAAGACTAGTTTTTCATAAAGTTATGGTTTTAAATAACAATGTGTTCAACTTAGGTTACGTTCACATGTGCAATAGTTCACCAGATCCAGTATTACCGGAGACTGCTGTTTACCACCGGACTGCATAGACTATGATGGGATCTGGTGGAAATCTGGCAACTTTCCAGCATAAGTGCCGGGTTTCAGACAGTAAAAAAACGTTGCATGAAAACACAGTATTTTCATGCAGCGGCCACTGGGGGGAGCTCAATTTAAAGAGATTATTACAATTTAGATGGTAATTGTATAAATTTCTATGCACTGAGCTCCCCCTAGTGGTGGCTACAGGCAGCCTGCTTTGTAATAGAAGTGAAGCAGGAGATTTATCAATGTATTTATGCCAATTGTCTAGTGCAGGCATGCTCAACCTGCGGCCCTCCAGCTGTTGTGAAACTACAACTCCCACAATGCGCTGCTGTAGGCTGATAGCTGAAGGCTGTTCGGGCATGCTGGGAGTTGTAGTTTTGCAACAGCTGGAGGGCCGCAGGTTGAGCCTGCCTGGTCTAGTGTAAAAACACGCAGTGGTTTTTGTTTGGCCAAAACCCAGCACTCATGCCGGAAACTGGACTGATCACATTATAATTTATGGGGTCCAGGGGGAAAATGGTAGTATCTGCCGGATCTAGTGAACTCCAGAAAATAACCAAGAGGTTTCAAGGCACAACTTTAAATGTCAGCATTTCTAACACATATTGTATATTCTAATAACTAATATTATAGACCACCTGTTTTTTTAGCTTTTCAAGTTTCTTTTTTTTTTGCAGTATAGAATACATGACAGTTATAGTAACATAGTAACATAGTACATAAGGCCGAAAAAAGACATTTGTCCATCCAGTTCGGCCTGTCATCCTACAAGTTGATCCAGAGGAAGGCAAAAAAACCCTGTGAGGTAGAAGCCAATTTTCCTCACTTTAGGGGAATAAAAAATTCCTTCCCGACTCCAATCAGGCAATCAGAATAACTCCCTGGATCAACGACCCCTCTCTAGTAGCTATGGCCTGTAATATTATTACACTCCAGAAATACATCCAGGCCCCTCTTGAATTCCTTTATTGTACTCACCATCACCACCTCCTCAGGCAGAGAGTTCCATAGTCTTATGCTATATCATTTAGGACTGATTTTAACTTAAATGGGTTGTCCAGGTTCAGAGCTGGACACATCCCCTTCTTCACCCTGGCGGCCCCTCTGAGATTACACAGGACAAGGGCTTTTTTTTTTTTTTTTACAAACTTACACTGCTAGGCAGAGGCTTCCACCTAGCAGAGGCCCGGTACGTCACTAGATCTGCTGAAAAAGCCCTTGCCCTACACGAGTCAGTTGCGGTCTAGCTATCTAGGGCTTGTACTGAAGTAGGTAGGTAAAGTGTGCTGGGTTCTAGCCTTAGGGCTCACTTTCCACGTCTCTCTCTACCTACAGTCGTAGCAATACCTGAAAAAACACTGCCATAGAAGTCAATGAGGACTCCTCCAGACTATTGTGTCTACAGTGTCCCACTCGTGTACGTGGGTACTGCAAAGTTGTTATATTATATGTTGTATCATGCTGTATTGCACTCTTATGTAAAATCCTTGTTAACAGGCTGATAGGTGTAATTCACACATTCAACCACTAGATGGGGATAGCACCACAGTATATATACCACAGTTTTGGCCTAGTTAGTTAGTTGTTGGTTGGGGGAGAAAGTGGAAGGAGATGGAGTAACATAGTAACATAGTAACATAGTACATAAGGCCGAAAAAAGACATTTGTCCATCCAGTTCGGCCTGTTATCCAGCAAGTTGATCCAGGGGAAGGCAAAAACCCTGTGAGGTAGAAGCCAATTTTCTCCACTTTAGGGGAATAAAAAATTCCTTCCCGACTCCAATCAGGCAGTCAGAATAACTCCCTGGATCAACGACCCCTCTCTAGTAGCTATAGCCTGTAATATTATTACGCTCCAGAAATATATCCAGGCCCCTCTTGAATTCCTTTATTGTACTCACCACCTCCTCAGGCAGAGAGTTCCATAGTCTCACTGCTCTTACCGTAAAGAATCCTTTTCTATGTTTGTGTACAAACCTTCTTTCCTCCAGACGCAGAGGATGTCCCCTCGTCACAGTCACAGTCCTGGGGATAAATAGCTGATGGGATAGATCTCTGTACTGACCCCTGATATATTTATACATATTAATTAGATCTCCCCTCAGTCGTCTTTTTTCTAAAGTGAATAACCCTAATTTTGATAATCTTTCAGGGTACTGTAGTTGCCCCATTCCAGTTATTACTTTAGTTGCCCTCCTCTGGACCTTCTCCAGCTCTGCTATGTCTGCCTTGTTTACAGGAGCCCAGAACTGTACACAGTACTCCATGTGTGGTCTGACTAGCGATTTGTAAAGTGGTAGGACTATGTTCATATCACGGGAATCTATGCCCCTTCTGATGCAACCCATTATCTTGTTGGCCTTGGCAGCAGCTGCCTGACACTGGTTTTTGCTGCTTAGTTTGCTGTTTATTAAAATTCCTAGATCCTTTTCCATGTCAGTGTTACCGAGTGTTTTACCATTTAGTATGTACGGGTGACTTGCATTTTTCCTTCCCATGTGCATAACTTTACATTTATCAGTGTTAAACCTCATCTGCCCAAGCCTCCAATCTATCCAGATCCCTCTGTAGTAGTATACTGTCCTCTTCAGTGTAAATTACTTTACACAGTTTAGTGTCATCTGCGAAAATTGATACTTTACTATGCAAGCCTTCTACAAGATCATTAATAAATATATTAAAGAGAATAGGGCCCAATACTGACCCCTGAGGTACTCCACTAGTGACAGTGACCCAAAGAGTGAGAAGCAAGGGGGAAGGAGAGGATCCCTCTCCTCTCAGCTCTCTCTTGGGCTCCACGGCCCAGAGGACCCAATTTGTTTTGTCTCAGTGTCAAGACAGGAAAGCAGGCAAAGGTGAGGCCTTCTTCTACTGTCTACTCTTCCAGAGTGCCAAGTGGATTTCTTCATTGCTATGTGAAAAGACAAAGGAAGGACAATATCCATTATTCTAGGCTTTAGGCGCCTTTCTACCAAGGTGAAGGTTTATTAGCTTCCGGCAGCCTGACCATTACTTCAAGGACAGACAGTCCATCTGTTGTAGCACTTGTGTGTAGAAGATAAGGACCTAAACCACCGTTTACTGAGATTAGAACAAGGCAAAGAGCTAAATACCAGTGAGTACACAACCTCCTACCATAGCCTGAGATATAGCCACATATACAGCCTGTTACCTGGATTTACAGTATTCAAGTTCCATATATATGAGAGACTGTTTATATCTGGATGTAAATGGCTGTCAAGACCCTGTTTACAGTAAAGTTCTTAGTTGGATTCGAACTCCGTCTCATTCTTCCATCTCCATACTACAACTACTCTCATAATTTTGCACCACCAAGGTGCTGGCGTCACGATATTACCTTAATTCAGGGGCCCAGTCGCACAAGCACCCACAAAATCTAATCACCATCAAGGGCACCTTGATCACCACCTGGTCGGTGTCCCCTGTAGAAGAGTGTGCCCCGGAGAATTCAGTGCTGTTCTCCCCTTCACTGCAGCCCGGCCCAGGGGGCGTCAAAACTGTGAGTAAAGAACTAACTGTTATTATTCCTCGGTCCACCGTCACCTCACAAGTTGTACCCCTGTGGCCTGTGTGTTGCATGTCTATGGCCCATGGTGGCTGCTGTAAAACATATCTGTAAATGCTGTTAACAACTCAGGCAGATGGCTGCCTCCATAATCATGTTCAGGAAATAGAATTGAAAAAAATCGACAATCAGAATATAAAAACAGATTATAAAAAAGGATATGTGTCACTATCTGGTTTTAACTGGCAGAAAAACTGCAAAAGCTGTGCTCCTATGCTGCTCTATAACAACAAGGAAGTGGAGGAGACATCACTAGAACAAGCAGCTTCCTCAAACAGCTGATTACCTGTGGTGCCGAGAGTCGAACTCCGGCTGATCTTGCAACGGGCACCTCCCCCGAGGGCCCTCTATATAACGCATCCCAGGTGTAGGAAATGCTGAGTGGTGTAATGGTGTGGCCCAAATGTCTCTTTATGTGTGTCACGGTGCTCTTACCTGGATACCGCTGGACCTCAGGCTTTGACTCCGAAGCAATAAATAGGGGGAATAATTGAGGGATAAAAGAATAACTGTAGTCCAGACCTTGAGATGAAGTTCAATGGCAGCTTTACTTTGAATAAATGTTCTCCAAAACAGTTTACAGGCTTTGTCTTGGTTCCAGCAGGCTTTAGCATTAAAACTGGCAGGCAAACTCCACTCTGCTATATTTGTTTCTCTCTGACTCTGCTGTACTGACAGGCTGGCTGTATAACTCTGCTTCTTCTGTATGCTGCACTTCACTCTGTAGTCTGACTCTAGGTTATGCCAGGGAACTTTCCTCTTGGCTCCTGAGGCCTCAAGCTTTGGCCTCCATGGCCAGCAGAGCTTAAGGTGCTCTGGCTGGCGTGGGCACGTCCATCACGGACTAGACTGAAACTGGTCCCCACCCTTCCTGCAGGAAGTAGGACTACCTGGACTTAGCGAATGGCATGATAGACCTGGCTTATTTACCTCTCCTGGGATCCTATCCCAACAGCCTGTACCTGACAGCTATATACTTGCCTCTGGAATAGTGGCTTCAGCTGTCTGTCGGATAGAGGTGGTCACTGCAGACCATAAACATTCAACAGCTGTCGGCTGATTGTTCGGCCGCGTCTAACCCTCCCAACTTCATCCAGACTCCCCATACACATACACGTTCACTTCGACTGAGCATGTACGGGTTATCAATGGGGAGAAAGGAGAAGGATACTCCCAGACACTTCTGATGGTGACTTATCTTCTAACTCAGGCATACGCAACCTGTGGCAGCTGTTGCAAAACTACAGCCCCCAGCATGCCCAGACAGCCTACAGCTATCAGCCTACAGCAGGACATGGTGGGAGTTATAGTTTTACAACAGCTAAAGGGCCGCAGGTTGGGCATCCCTGTTCACTTTGCCCGATCCTTCTCTCCCAGTTGCATTGAATGAAGCAACAGGTGTCTCAATTTATTTCTTCCTTTTTCCTATGAATATTTGATTTCAGTATTTCACTGACTACTTTAGAGTGGGCTTCACTGCTAGGCCATTGTATCTGCACACTGCAGATGGGTTCTCTTCAGCATTGGCCAACAGCCCAGCAACATAGTCCACCCTGGACTAAGTCCACATATGCACTGTGAACTCCGGCAGTGTCTTCCAGTGGAGGAGCTCACCATGCACCGCCAGATCCCCATTCACTGTAATGGGATCCTGTGGGAATCCGGATGCTTTCCAGCATATATGCCAGCTTTCAGCCAGACAAAAAGTGCTGCATGTAGTATTCTTTGTCTGGCTGAAAGCTGGCCTATACGCCAGATACAGTGATCGAATCAGAGTGCCGGAGTTCACAACGCAGATGTGAAAAACAGACTTTACTGTCAGTTTAGAGGTCAGGTAGCCATTTATGAACATTCAGGCTACATGCACACGACCGTATGTGTTTTGCGGTCCGCAAATTGCGCATGCCATCTGTTTATTTTTTTGCGGATCCATTGTAACAATGCCTAAAACAGACAGGAATAGGACATGTTCTATTTTTTTTTGTAGGGCTACGGATTGGACATACTGATGTGGACAGTACACAGTGTGCTGTCCGCAATTTTTGCGGAACCATTGAAATGAATGGGTCCGCATCCTATCTGCAAAAAACGGAACGGACGCGGAAACAAACAACCTTCGTGTGCATGTAGCCTCACGGTGTCACTTTCAGGCAGGCATACTTTGCATCTATCAATATAGTGATGAAGGCAATTGCCAAATTCTGATTTGGACCTCTCGGTTGGTGCTGACTAAGGAGTCCGAAACGTGTTGGCTACTTTTTGCTTTTGCACGAGATGTTTCTAATCGTAACTGAATAAAGAAGATATGTTTTATGGAAGTGCTGGAGAAAGATGTATTTTTCTGCAAGTTCTCTAGAAACCTGGTCCGGGATTATCTCCTTGCACTCAGGTTTCCAGTTTGAGGACAAACATACTGAGGTGAGCTGATCATCAATGTTTCATGTGCCATATTTATAACTAAATTATGCCAATGAATGACGTGCTACTTCTTTATGATGAAGCCCGTCACAGTCTCTTCATCCAGGAGAGCCAGCTTCCTAGCGTGATGTGACTTCTCGAGGAATATGGCGGACAGGCCAACGGCGAAAGCGACCGTTTTTAAACAAAGCTCCAATTTGTCTGAGAGACAGAATTGATCCATTCTATGGGAGCAGAGTCTTGGGAAGTCCTCTGTGATGGGCCTCATTGGTATTCCACCCCTGCCTCCCACAGGACTGGCACTTTCCACTGACAATAGGCCTCATTCTTGGGTTGTAAACAAGCAAGTGTTAATGGTGCACGTGTTTGGTTTGTATTTATGAGGCAGCGAGTCCAGAGTGACGTGTGGGGAGGAGGGAGGGAGGGAAGGAGGGAGCTGCCTGTTCTAGTGATGTCTCCTCCACTTCCTTCTTGTGATAGAGCAGCACAGGAGCACAGCTGAAGGAAGCTGATAGCCCTCAGTTTGAAATTCACAGGAACAGGCAGCCACACACTGGATCCTCAGTGTCCTGGAAGGGGGGCAACATGAGTGCAGCAGGGGATGTGGTGTGCACTGGCTGGCTCATCAAGTCACCCCCCGAGAAGAAGCTCAAGAGATATGTGAGTCCTGCTCTATAATAATATTAATAACAATATAACGCATGCATGCAACATAATATGTCTCTATATATAGTAGTGCTCATCGGGCACTGCTATGGGGAGATGTCCTTCCATCTATTCACGCTGTGCTCTCCTCACCATCCTTATTCTTCCATGCAGATGACACCACGCCAGGATGCATTTGGCAGGCGTAGTAGAGCTGAGTTTGACATTTGGCATAACTACTCATGACCTCACCGTGTGCCATCTGTGGTTTGGACTGAAGTAAATGATGGCACTATCTCAATTTATAAAATGATCGCCATGTGCAAACATTGTCTGCCGCAAGGATTAAGTGACAAATTCTGCTCCGCTGCCTCAGTACGTCCGTTCAAGGTGTTGTGCACGCACCTTACGGTGTCTTGGCGTACGTTGTCATCACTAGTGTGTATGGGCATGGCAGAGCAGAGCAGTAGTGTATGCAGTCCTGGCTAGCACATAAACCAGAGTAGAGGATGTGAGGGAACGTGCACTTTGTTCAGATCCCCTCATTTTTCTCACCGGATCAGCCTGTCTTTCTGTCTGGGAAAATAACAGGGTGTGTGTCTCACAAAGCATAGGAAACTCTCTCAATGCTGGCCTGCCAGCAGACATTCCAGGCACAAATAACCCAGGGACTTTCTATTCCGCCAATGAGATGAGAACGATGGATAGCGGCGTTCACTAGCGACAACCCTATGGCGGTCTGATCCTTATGGGGCGGGGGGGTTGCCGCTATTTATCACCCCGACCAATAATTTGCCGTAATGGACCATGATCAGCGATTTGTCATTTCTCGTGTTACTATTACACATTTCCTTTATAATACAGGAGCGGTTTATGTTACACTGTGGTCTTTGTGTGTTCTGTGGGAACTATGTGGGGTGGATGGCGATAAAAGACAGCTAGCGCAGCCACATTGTGTTCTTAATCTTTTCTCAGCTATTTTTTTTTCTTCTTTTTTTGCTTAATAATGACTTGTTTGTTTTGCTGAGGTTGGTAACTTTGTCACCAGAATTAGGGAACAAATTTGTGTGTGTGACATCTTGTGTGACAGGACAATTGTCCGGTGACTCGGAGTCATTTGTTTGTCCCATCGACGTGCAGTGTCTGTAAACATGTTCCACCCACTTATCTATTCCTGTGATATATGTCTGTATGAAAGTCATCGGAGTCCCGTTGTCAGGGATCCCGTTTATATATGAACATTTACTTTGTAGTTGTTGATCGTAGTAAAGATGTGACTCTTCATCCGGGATTATTTCTTTTCCCATAAGCGCTTTCAGTTTATTTGTTGTATTTTTGGTGTAGTATCTCTTCATGTGACTTGATGTGAATGGAAGCATTTTGGAAAGTTCTCTTTACAACAAATAAACACGAGCCATTCACTTGCTGTCTATGGAGGTGGAATACAAAGGATGTGACACTAAGCAACATTTTATTGCTGGATTTAGTCCTTTGTACTGAATGTACTGAGAACGTAGAGAATGTACTTGAGTGTAGCAGATTTGTGTTTTGTCAGATGCAGTGTTTGAGCTTTTGTGTGTCCTTTTGCAACATATTCTATATGTTTTATTTTTTTCAACTATATATATATCAAAAGTTGGTGTGGACATAGGGTGCACATTGCCTCTGATTTAGAAGTGCTGCATTTGTGGTTCACCAAATTTGTCACATGCAGCAGTGCCGTGATGTAAAAGGATCAGTTGACCATTTGACTCCCACTGTTACATCATAATGAGTTATGACTGCAAGTAAACATAAGGCTACTTTCACACTGGCGTTTTGGCTTTTCGTTTGGGAGATCCGTTCAGGGCTCTCACAAGCGGTCCAAAACGGATCAGTTTTGCCCTAATGCATTCTGAATGACAAAGGATCCGCTCAGAATGCATCAGTTTGCCTCTGTTCAGTCTCCATTCCGCTCTGGAGGCGGACACCAAAGCGCTTTGCTGTCCGCCTGACGACGCAGAGCCAAACGGATCCGTCTTGGCACACAATGCAAGTCCGTCCCCCATTGACTTCCCCATAAGACATAATACAACCGGATCCGTTCATGATGGATGCATGCGGTTGTATTATTGTAATGGAAGCGTTTTTGCAGATCCATGACACATCCGCAAAAAACGCTAGTGTGAAAGTAACCTAAAACATTGAGGCAGATTTACTAATGTTGTCTAATATTAAAGCGGTTGACCCAGGAAAAAAATACTACATTTTTTTCAAACCAGCACCTGGAACTGAATAATTTTGTAATTCCATGTAATAAAAAATTCAGTATAGCCAGTGACTTATTCACTAAACTGTATCTGTATAGCGCCTGCTCTGCGTTCTTTTCCGTATTTATGTGTCCACATTGTTGAGGTGGACACACATGCTCAGTTCCATCCTTTAACTGCCTCCAACTGAATCTTCTGTTAGAAGCTGTGACAGGTAAAGAGTGACAGCTGCAACGGAGAGGACATGCCCCCTGAGAAAGGACACACACCCTGAGCTGCAGCAGACAGGATGTGCTCCCTGAGAGAGGACACACTCCCTGAGCTGCAGCAGACAGGATGTACTCCCTGAGCTGCAGCAGACAGGATGTGCTCCCTGAGGCTCAGTTCAGACCTGAGCGTTTTACAGCGCGTTCCTACGCGCTGTAAAACGCTCAACAAGGAGAAACCAATGCTTCCCTATGGGAATGGTTCTCACCTGGGCGTTTTACAGCGCGTACGATCGCGCTGTAAAACGCCCGACGCTCACACAAGTACAGGAGCGTTTTTTTGGGCGCTTGTCGCGCGTTCCCGTACATAGACTTTCGGGAACGCGCGACACTGTGTGTACGCTTGTCTCTGTATGCGCGCTTGTAAACGCCCGTACAATCGCGCATACAGAGCGCTCCTTTCAGAACGCTCAGGTCTGAACTGAGCCTGAGAGAGGACACACTCCCCGAGCTGCAGCAGACAGGATGTGCTCCCTGAGAGAGGACACACTCCCCGAGCTGCAGCAGACAGGATGTGCTCCCTGAGAGAGGACACACTCCCCAAGCTGCAGCAGACAGGATGTGCTCCCTGAGAGAGGACACACTCCCCAAGCTGCAGCAGACAGGATGTGCTCCCTGAGAGAGGACACACTCCCCGAGCTGCAGCAGACAGGATGTGCTCCCTGAGAGAGGACACACTCCCCGAGCTGCAGCAGACAGGATGTGCTCCCTGAGAGAGGACACACTCCCCGAGCTGCAGCAGACAGGATGTGCTCCCTGAGAGAGGACACACTCCCCGAGCTGCAGCAGACAGGATGTGCTCCCTGAGAGAGGACACACTCCCCGAGCTGCAGCAGACAGGATGTGCTCCCTGAGAGAGGACACACTCCCCGAGCTGCAGCAGACAGGATGTGCTCCCTGAGAGAGGACACACTCCCCGAGCTGCAGCAGACAGGATGTGCTCCCTGAGAGAGGACACACTCCCCGAGCTGCAGCAGACAGGATGTGCTCCCTGAGAGAGGACACACTCCCCGAGCTGCAGCAGACAGGATGTGCTCCCTGAGAGAGGACACACTCCCCGAGCTGCAGCAGACAGGATGTGCTCCCTGAGAGAGGACACACTCCCCGAGCTGCAGCAGACAGGATGTGCTCCCTGAGAGAGGACACACTCCCCGAGCTGCAGCAGACAGGATGTGCTCCCTGAGAGAGGACACACTCCCTGAGCTGCCAGCTTTAAATAAATCTAGCAGAGCAATTGGAACAATGAATGGGGAGAGCTCTGGATCCATGTGATGAATAGGACTGGTCCTACCTTTCTTAAAAAGAGATTGCCATGTACTATATGATGTCTGATTTTCATTTTTACATCAATCATGGGATAACCCCTTTAATAATAATAATAATAATAATAAAATATAGCGTTGCTATATTCCGCAGCGCTTTACAATTCACAGGGTTCATATACAAAGCAAAATATACAACTGAAACACTAGGAGTGGGGGCCCTGCTTGCAAGAGCTTGCGATCTATCTGTCTGCCTATAAGGCAGTGTAACCACAGACCAGGTAGTCTGAAGATGAGCCACATTTATCATGGCAGTATTTTGAATAGTAAATCTGCTAATTATTAACTAACACTGAGGCCAGCCATAGATATTAGATAACTGCTGGCTGAACACTATCTAACTCTCCTATAAACATAGACACGTGCATCAGCGGATGAGACATATGTTTATTTCAGTGGAGAGAAGGAATAAGCCACTGCCAGACACCTCTGGAGGAGGATCATCTTCTGGGGGAGGAAAAGGTTGAGCGTGGTGAAGTCTAACGTGCTCAGTCCTTGTCTCCCCTCTGTTGGGCTGCTCTCATACACATCAGATCATCAGCCAATCCCTCTGAAACTATCAGATTTGGCCAAATTTAGATTGTAACAGATCACACTATGTTTTGTGAGTTGTTCCGGCGAACAGGCAATGTAACCCTCAAGAGTTGTCCCACGAAAATTATTCTACAGTTTTCAAACCAGCACCTGGATCTGAATACTTTTGTAATTTCATGTAATTAAAAACTGAGCATAGCCAGTATGGCGCCACCTGCTGTATGTTTTATTTTTTTCCTATTCCTTTGTCAGGTTCACTGAGATGGCTGCACATGCTCAATTTCATTCTTCATCTGCCTCCTGAGCTGTGATAGGGAGAGCATGGACACGCCCCCTGAGCTGCAGCAGAAGAGACACGCCCCTTGAGCTGTCAGCTTGATATAAATCTAGCGGAGCAATGATTAGGGAGATCTCTGGATCCATGTGAGGTGCTGGTTGTAGCTCTGTTAGAAAGAGATTTGCATGTTCTGTATGATGTCTTGATGTCTAAGGCTACTTTCACATATGAGTTTCTGCCTGATCCGGCAGAGATCAGCATTAACGCTTCCGTTTTTGATAATACAACCGTCTGCATCCTTTATGAACGGATCCGGTTGTATTATCTTTAAAATAGCAATGACGGATCCGGCATTAAAACCACTGTAAGTCAATGGGTGCTGGATCCGTTTTCTATTTTTCCGAGAAAACAGATCTGGCCCCATTGACTTGCATTGTGTGTCAAGCAGGATTCGTATTGCTCCGCATCCCATGCTGGACAGAAAAATGCTGCTTGCAGCGGTTTTCTGTCCGGTATGGGGACGCAACCAAACAGGACGGAATGCATTCTGATGCATTCAGTTCAGTTTTGCCCCCCTTGACAATGAATGGGGACAAAACAGAAGCGTTTTTCTCTGGCATTGAGATCCTCTGCTGGATCTCAATACCGGAAAAAAACAACGCAGATGTGAAAGTAGCCTAATTTTCATTTTTTACATCAGTCATGGGATAACCCCTTTAACATTTGCCATGGAAGCTTCTCATCTTCCAGCAGCGTAGTAATTCGAACACTTCCCAGCGCATGCTGTGTGTCTGGTGTCCAGCAGTCCTTGCAAACCAGGTCCATTACCATTACAAGAAGTATGATCTCACTCATCACTGGGAGGTGCCCTGCCAAGCCACACGTGACGCCAGCTAGAGAAACAAAAGGATGACCACACAGCGGTAGTTTAGTATTGTTCCTGATTGTCCTCATCATTTGGAAAGCACCATGATAGCGAGCGACTTTCAGTTCCTTCTACACAGATACATCTTCTCCTTTATAAGTGACATTTTGGAGAAACAAGACATTCTTTTTATGGAACAAGCCTGCGTTTCTGTGAAGGTTTTCCATGGAAAGAGATGACAGATCATGTTAATTATTCATCATTACAGTTGATGAATATTGGTTTCAATGAGGCAGATGCTGTTCCTGTCTTAGATCTGTCTTTTTAGATTGAAATTAATATATTCATTTTTAAAGCACCCCTGTTATGAGGCATTGTTGTGGAGAAATGGAGAAGCGCACTCTAAGGCCTCTTTCACACGGGCGTTGCGGGAAAAGGTGCGGGTGCATTGCGGGAACATGCGCAATTTTTCCGCGCAAGTGCAAAACATTGTAATGCGTTTTGCACTCGCGTGAGAAAAATCGGCATGTTTGGTACCCAAACCCGAACTTCTTCACAGAAGTTCGGGCTTGGGATCGGTGTTCTGTAGATTGTATTATTTTCCCTTATAACATGGTTATAAGGGAAAATAATAGCATTCTGAATACAGAATGCATAGTACAATAGCGCTGGAGGGGTTAAAAATAAATAAATAATAATTTAACTCCCCTTAATCCACTTGATCGCGCAGCCCGGCTTCTCTTCTGTCTTCTTCTTTGCTTTGTGCAGGAAAAGGATCTGTGGTGACGTCACTCCGGTCATCACATGGTCAGTCACATGATCTTTTACCATGGTGATGGATCATGTGATGACCGGAGTGACGTCACCACAGGTCCTTTTCCTGCACACAGCCAAGAAGAAGACAGAAGAAAAGCCGGGCTGTGCGATCAAGTGGATTAAGGTGAGTTAAATTATTTTTTATTTTTTTTAACCCCTCCAGCGCTATTGTACTATGCATTCTGTATTCAGAATGCTATTATTTTCCCTTATAACCATGTTATAAGGTGAAATAATAATGATCGGGTCTCCATCCCGATCGTCTCCTAGCAACCGTGCGTGAAAATCGCACCGCATCCGCACTTGCTTGCGGATGCTTGCGATTTTCACGCAGCCCCATTCACTTCTATGGGGCCTGCGTTGCATGGAAAACGCACAATATAGAGCATGCTGCGATTTTCACGCAACGCACAAGTGATGCGTGAAAATCACCGCTCATGTGCACAGCCCC
Source organism: Bufo bufo (assembly GCF_905171765.1). Taxonomy (NCBI): domain Eukaryota; kingdom Metazoa; phylum Chordata; class Amphibia; order Anura; family Bufonidae; genus Bufo; species Bufo bufo. The sequence continues at coordinate 125,482,960 of NC_053396.1, forward strand.
ATAGAAATGAATGGGTCAGGATTCAGTGCGGGTGCAATGCGTTCAACTCATGCATTGCACCCGCGTGGAATACTCACCCGTGTGAAAGGGGCCTAAGGGTTTTCTGGTGCCCACAAGGGCTGGATTAGCCACATTACATGTAGTGGAGATTGATGCACTCAGATCATTCAGCTTTTATTGATACATTGATTTCATAATCCAGTTGCCCAATTTTTATATCAAACTTAAATAAAGGAAAATGACCGAACGTTTCGGTCTCTATGGACCTTCCTTAGCGGTCAAATTTTATCTGCAAATAACGGGTACATAGGACATATCGTCATTGTCAACCAGTATGAGAACTCATAAAAGAAGGAAAAGGGGGAAAAAAAGAGAGACAGACAAAAAAAAAAAATGAAGCATCTAGCTATATAGTACTCGAAAAGGTAAGGGAAAAAGTATCAGGTGGTACGAAATAAACATAATTGAAGGTGATTGTAGACAATAATATACATGATTAAGGGTAGTTATAGACAATAATATATATGATTAAAGGTAGTTGTAGACTATAATATCCGGTGGATGTAAATGATCCTTCATTAGTCCATAATGTAAAAAACATGCCGGCATCACATAAAGAGGGGATATAATCCAGATGTAGTTAAAGAATCAGCGGGTCTGGGATCGTGTCTGTATGCGTTCTTCTTGACATTCTGCCGCCCATCCTGGTCCTCCACGTCCTGGTCTGCCTCTCCTCCGTAGATGGCCTAAAAAACGAGGTGGGAGCATCTGTCGCTGTCGAGGACCCGGAGTGGTAAGGATATTGATTTCCCTAGTAATTCTGTTGTTGGTTCCCTTTCCACCGATAAACTGTATGCAATCTATAATCCTCAGCATCTCGTACAAATTTCAGTTGTTTGTTCTGTTCCGTATTCTTCTTGAACTCGTGCAGTTGTTTCACGATTCGATCCTTGGCCTTTGTCAATTCTTCTTCAGGTGCTGTAGAGATTAGTTGGACTTCTGTGGACTCAATCTTCTTAGACAGTTCCCCAATTGAGGTCTGTAATTGTTCAATTGTTAGTAGAATCAGGTCAAAGGATGACAAATATTTTTTCATATGATACCAACACTGCAGAAGATATTGTATCAGGGGTACATTTACCCAGTGATTTTTTTTTACATATCCCGAACCATGAGATGAAAATTCGTAAATATGAGCGAGACCGTAGAAGGCTGATTGGATGGGAACTACATTGCAGTACTACAAGAACAACCGAATCCTGAGAGGCCTAAAGCCTACATTGTTTGCCAACTAAAAATAATTTTGCAAGCGATTTGAAAGCATCTTAAACAAGTGTTCCTTTGACCTGATTCTACTAACGATTGAACAATTACAGACCTCAATTGGCGAACTTTCCAAGAAAATTGAGTCTACAGAAGTTCAAATAACCTCTACAGCACCTGAAGAAGAATTGACAAAGGCCAAGGAAAGAATCGAGAAACAACTGCACGAGTTCAAGAAGAATACGGAACAGAACAAACGACAGAAATTTGTATGAGACACTGAGGATTATAGATTGGATACAGTTTATCGCTGAAAAGGGAACCAACAACAGAATTACTGGGGAAATCAATATCCTTACCACTCCGGGTCCTCAACATCTGACAGCGACAGATCCGGGAGCTACAGACGCCCACCTCATTTTTTGCCATCTACGGAGGAGAGGCAGACCAGGATGCGGAGGACTATGAGGGGCGGCAGAAAGTCAAGAAGAACGCATACAGACACTATCCCAGACCCGCTGATTCTTTAACTACATCTGGATTATCCCCCCTCTTTGTCATGCCGGCATGTTTTTTACATTATGAACTACTGAAGGGTCATTTACTTATGTATTGTATATTGTGCATATTCCTACAGTCCACCGGATATTATAGTCTACAACTACCTTCAATCATATATATAATCTTGTCTACAACCACCCTTAATCATATATATTATTGTCTACAATCACCTTCAATCATGTGAATTTTGTACCACCTGATACTTATCACCTTACCTTTTCATGTACTATATACCGTAGCTAGATGCTTCATTTTAATTGTAATTTTTTTCTTTGTCTGTCCCTCTTTTTTTTCCCTTTCCTTTCTTTTATGAGTTCTCATATTGGTTGACAATGACGATATGTCCTATGTACCCATTATTTGCAGATAAAATTTGACCGCTGAGGAAGGTCCATAGAGACCGAAGCGTTAAGTCATTTTTATTTATTTAAGTTTGATGTGAAAATTGGACAACTGGATTATGAAACCAATGTATCAATAAAAAATCTTTTCTGAAATGCAAAGCTGAATGATCCGAGTGCCTCAATCTCCACTACATATATAACGTGGCTAATCCAGCCCCTGTGGGCACCAGAAAACCCTTAGAGTGCGTTTCTCCATTTCTTCCCAACTCTACGACCACTTCTAAGCATGACAAATGTTTTTTCATATGATACCAACACTGCAGAACATATTATATTAGGGGTACATTTACCCAGTGATTTTTTACATATCACGAACAATGAGATGAAAATTCGTGAATATGAGCGAGACCGTAGACGGCTGATTAGATGGGAACTACATTACAGTACACTCACTGAATACTACAAGAACAACCGAATCCCGAGAGGCCTGAGATCACGCCTAAGGCCTACATTGTTTGCCAACAAAAAAGAATTTTGTGAGCAATTTGAAAGCATCTTAAACAAGTGTTCCTTTGACCTGATTCTACTAGCGATTGAACAATTACAGACCTTATTTGGGGAACTATCCAAGAAGATTGAGTCCACAGAAGTCCAACTAACCTCTACAGCACCTGAAGAAGAATTAACAAAGCAAAGGCCAAGGAAAGAATCGAGAAACAACTGCACGAGTTCAAGAAGAATACGGAACAGAACAAACGACAGAAATTTGTATGAGACACTGAGGATTATAGATTGGATACAGTTTATCGCTGCAAAGGGAACCAACAACAGAATTATTAGGGTCCATTCACACGTCCGTTTTTTCTTTCCTGATCTGTTCCGTTTTTTGCGGAACAGATCTGGACCAGATCTGGACCCATTCATTTTCAATGGGTCCTGGAAAAAAACGGACAGCACAATCTGTGCTGTCCGTTTCCATTGTTCCGTTCCGCATGTCCGTTTAAATATAAAACATGTCCTATTCTTTTCCGCAAAATTTGGATCCTGGTACAATACAAAGTCAATTGATCCGCAAAAAACGGAAGAGATTCGGATGTCATTACGTATGTCATCCGTTTTATGCGGATTCCGTTCCTGGAAATTACATTTTAATTTTTAAATTTTTTTATTTTTTTCCAAAGAAATCCAAACAACTTTATTTGCTTATTGAAATTTATACATGTTTCCAATTTTTGCGAATCCGCAAAAAACGGATGACATACGGAAACATTTTCAGGAACAACGGATCCGCAAAAAACGGACCGAAAATCGGGATATAGAAAAATACGGACGTGTGAATGGACCCTAACTGGGGAAATCAATATCCTTACCACTTCGGGTCCTCAACATCTGACAGCGACAGATCCGAGAGCTACAGACTCCCACCTCGTTTTTTAGGCCATCTACGGAGGAGAGGCAGACCAGGACGCGGAGGACCAGGAGGGGCGGCAGAAAGTCAAGAAGAACGCATACAGACACGATCCCAGACCCGCTGATTCTTTAACTACATCTGGATTATCCCCCCTCTTTATGTGATGCCGGCACATTTTTTACATTATGAACTACTGAAGGGTCATTTACTTATGTATTGTATATTGTGCATATTCCTACAGTCCACCGGATATTATAGTCTACAACTACCTTCAATCATGTGTATTTTGTACTACCTGATACTTATCACCTTACCATTTCGTGTAGATATAGCTAGATGCTTCATTTTTCTTTTTCTTTTTTTCTTTGTCTCTTTTTTTTATTCCCCCCCCCTTTCCCTTTTATGAGTTCTCATACTGGTTGACAATGACGATATGTCCTATGTACCCATTATTTACAGATAAAATTTGACCGCTGAAGAAGGTCCATAGAGACCGAAACGTTCAGTCATTTTCCTTTATTTAAGTTTGATGTGAAAATTGGGCAACTGGATTAGGAAACCAATGTATCAATAAAAAATATTTTCTGAAATGCAAAGCTGAATGATCTGAGTGCCTCAATCTCCACTACCTGTTATGAGGCAGTGACACTTTAAGTTAGGACATCTACAAGCTGACAATAAAGGGTTAAAGAGCGCGTTGAGCTTACAAGCCCCCGAAATTAGAGTCCTGTCAGTCAGTGCTGCTCCTCCAATTGTTATTGCAGAGAGCGCTCCAACTGTCAGGCTGGAGGTAAGAACATTGATAATTGACGCTGGTAAGCTACTCGCCCTGTCCTTCAGCTCTCACTTTTAACATCTAAAAGGGCCGGTTACCAAAACAAGCCGCTCCACTGCGTGGTCACAAGCGCTAAAGGACTGGACTTTTGAAGTTTGCAGAGAAAATATGCAGGAGCGTGGAAGGAGCTGAGCTGTTTGTGTACCCCATACATTGTCTATTGTTAGTGATAGAATTACCAGCAAAACATATATCATCAGGTGGTAATACGCTATTCTAGGTTATCAGCGATTTAGACTCCTGTCTTTTTCCCTCTTGTGCCAGCGGTTCTACATAACTTAGGTGGACTTCACACTTGTCTAAATCTACGCCAGCTCCCCTGCTGGTGTAGATTTAGACCATTTTCTACGCCTAAAACAGGTGAAGAAATTGATAAAATGAGATGGACCTATCCTTTTCCCGACCCACATCACGACCCCTGTTTTAGACCTGGCATGAGGGGTGGAAAAGGGGAAAAAGTTGCAGATTGCGGCCCAAATAACCTTTGCCAAACCATAAAGTGGCATATATCAGTTTGTAAGTGACACCCAACGTTTTTATCTGTTTCCAATGACATCCAGCAGAATTGTAAATGAATCCTAAAGGGGTATTCCCATCTCAGACACTGATGGCATATCATTAGGATATGCCATCAATATCAGACCGGTGTTGGATCCGCTCCTATCTCCAGAACAGGGTCCTCGAAGTGATGGAGAGCACACTGCGCATGCGTGTTGTGCTCTCCATTCACTGCTACGAGACTTCCGAAAACATCAAGTGTCGAGCTCACTGCGCATGCACAGCCCCTACTGTATTCACTGCTATGGGACTGAAGGAAATAGCCAAGCCAGCACTCTGCTATTTTCAGAACTCCGATAGTGGTGAACAGAGGGTGGCCATTCATGTACAGCTGCTCTCCCTTCACTTCAGGGGGCTCATTCTAGAGATAGAAGCAGTCCCAGAGGTATGACCCTAGGGTGGCCAGACATCCGGTTTTCTGGCTCCCTGTCCTCCGTCCGGCGCAGGGCCTGGACGGACACAGGGATGTCCACCCTTTCAGTAGCTCACGCTCAGGCAGCAGCGCTGCGCTGTCTGAGCGTGAGCTGCAGCAACTGACTGACTAGAGCCGCAGACATGGCTCCCTGTGGCTGACTGAGGGGGAGAGAAGCACCCCGACTGCCCCCCAGCCCACCTTCCATTCAGAAACTTCTTCCCTCTCCTCCCCCCATTTTCTTTCATGGGGGCGTGGCTTTACGGAGGAGGGCATGGTTTATCGGTTTGGGAGCATGGCCGGTGAGGTCCGGCTTTCTGGGGTGAAGCCAGTGGCCACCCTACATGACCCCCCCACCTATCTGACATTGATGATGACAATGTCGATATGCCATCAATGTCTGAGATGTGAATACCTCTTTAATCACATTCGTCCTTTCATTTTCCAAAGGAGCAGTCCAAAATGAAAGGTGGAATCTGATTGGTTGCTATGGCCAGTTCTACTTTACACCAGTTTGATAAATGACCCCCATAGCGTATATATGCCGGCTTTCGGCCTGACAAAAAATACCACATACAGCATTTTTTTGTCTGGCCCAAAGCCAGCATACATGTCAGAAAGCAGCTGGATCCAGCGGTGCACAGTGGCAGGGGCGTAGCTATAGGGGAAGCAGGGTAGGAGGCTGCTTTGGGGCCCGTACTCAGAAAGGGCCCACCCAGGATGAGGACTGAAATATTTTATTGTCAGGACCCCCTCAATAGTATTATAAAATTACTTTATATGCAGTGACACTTTAGGAAATGGATGGAGCGTCTGCCTGGCCTGGTCTGAGACAGCCATCTAGTTATGCCACTGTGCAGTGGTATCTGGCTATGGAACAGATTGCATATGTGAACACGGCTTTACGGTACCCTCAGTAAATTAATACTTCTAAACTTTGTGACCGAATTGCCCTTCATTTAACTGTAAGCAGTGACATTTGTTGGGTTCATGAAATGAATAATTTATCTCATAGATTATAATCTCTCTATAAACTGTAAAATGGTTTCAAGGGTGGATACTAATAACAGCTATAGGAGGCTGCCACCCAGCTAGCCTAGCAACAAATATACGTTAGGCTCTGTTCTGTGGGTATATACAGTGACATATACTGCCTCACATTCGAGGTATTTTTTGGGAATTAATGCCAGCAGAGACATCAGATGTGAGCCTCAAATGCTATGTCAACTCGGCCTAAGGAAGTATTGCATTTTTTTATTTTACAGCTTCAGGGGAGGGAGCTTTTACTGCTTTTACAGTTGTTTCCTTTTTGGGGATGAAATGTATTGATATCATTATAAAATTAATTTACGAAAACATAGGGGGAGATATAGCAAACTAGTGTAATGTAGAACTGGCTTAGTTGCCCATAGCAACCAATCAGATTTCACCTTTCATTTCCAACAGCTCCTTTGGAAAATGAAAGGAGGAATCTGATTGGTTGCTATGGGCAACTAAGACAGTTCTACTTTACACCAGCTTGATAAATGACCCCCCCATAGTTTTTTACTGTGATTTCACAGCAGTAGTAGTATGACATGATATGTATGTACTGTTACATAGATGGAGTGTTTGGGTAGAGGTATCACATATAAAATAGAAAAGTAATGATGAAACCAGCATCACATCCATTAATGATGTTGACTGCACACATCAGTATGCGTCTATTAGGTAATAACTTCTTGGAAGAAAAATTAAAAGAAAAAATAATTTAATTTGAACCATCTGAAAGTGATTTCTAAAATATGTATTGTGTGTGAGTGCAGTTGCATCATCTGTAGGCAGTGCTCACAGGCTCCAGTACAGATTCCATTAAAAAAGTCACACAAAAGAGCTGTACTTCGTCCGGTAAAATAATGGAAACCCAACAGAGCCCATTATAGGTCAGTGCGGTCCGTTGGGTGTTGTTGGTGTCCTATGATGGAGCAGAACATTGGGAATCAATAGAGGAGATGTGAATAAAGTCTATAGAGCAGGGGTCAGCAACCTTCGGCACTCCTGCGGTTGTGAAACTACAGTTCCCAGCATGCTCTATTCATTTCTATGAGAGTTCTGAGAAGAGCAGAGAAAGTATGCATGCTGGGAGTTGTAGTTTCACAACAGCTGGAGTGCCAGAGGTTGCCTACCCCTGCTGTAGAGCATTCCCCTAAAATCAGTAGGCTTGAAAATAGGAGTTAAAACATTTTCGACAAAAGGACAATTTATAAAAGGGTGTTGTGTCGTCCAAGACATTGGTGGCATATATCGCTAGGATGTCAAATAATGCCAGAGGTGGGACCTGCACCCATCTCTAGAACAGGGCCCCTAAAGCGAAGGAGTGCGCACTGTGCAAGCATGGCGTGCTCTCCATTTACTTCTATGAGACTTCCAAAAATAGGTGAGCATGCATGAATGGAAAGCGCACCATGCATGGCCACCTCTCAAGTCACCTATATCTGAGTTACAAAAATAGGTGAGCTTACTCGGCTATTTCCAGAACTCCCATAGGAGTGAATGGAAAGCGCACCATACATGCATGGCCACCTTTCAATTCACCTCTATGGGAGTTCCGGAAATTGCTGAGCCAGCATTGAACTATCTTCAGAAATCCCATTAAAGTTAATAGAGGGTGGTCGCACTTGTGTGGTACCCCACTTGGGCCCCATTCTGGAGTTACTTGCAGGTCTCAGAAGTGGCTGACATCGGTGGCATATCCTAACGATATTCCACCAATGTCTTACATGAGACAACTCTTTTAATATTCCATTCACCTGTGATAACCACTAATGGCAACCTCTAGGGGGCGTCATTTGGAGTCCCTTATCTGCATGTTAGGCCTCCTGCACACGACCTTTTTTTTTTAAGGTCCGCAAAAACGGGGTCCGTAGGTCCGTGATCCGTGACCGTTTTTTCGTCCGTGGGTCTTCCTTGATTTTTGGAGGATCCACGGACATAAAAAATGAAAAAAAAATCTAAGTCAAGTTTGCCATTGAAATGATAGGAAAAAACGGACATGGATCACGGACACGGGGTCCGCGAACCGTTGACCGTAAAAAAAATATCACCGGTCATATTTTTTTCACGGCCAGGAAACACGGATCACGGATGCGGCTGCCAAACGGTGCATTTTCCGATTGAAAGTCAATGGGTCCGCGAAAAAAAAACGGAAAACGGAACCACGGACGCGGATGCACACAACGGTCGTGTGCAGGAGGCCTAAAGCTGCATTTTTCTACAGTTACTTCGCCCCTCCCTGCACACTCCAATTGTTCTCTCTATACTGTGTTATCTCCCCCAACTCCCCCATAACATGCACACATATATGTTTATCCTCCGGATAGGTCATCAGTATCTGATCAGTGGGGGTTCGATGCCTGGGACCCTCACCGATCACCTGTTTGAGAAGGTGCCTGTGCTCACAGTAGTGCCACGGCCTTCTCCAACTTTCCCTAGGTCAGTGATGCCATGTTCATCAGTCACATGGCCAAGGCATTCACTTCCATGGGGCTAAGCTGCGATATCAAGCAGAGCCGCTATACAATGTACAGCGCTGTGCTTGGTGAGCTGAGAGAAGGCAGTGGCACTAATGTGAGAGCCGATGCATTCTCAAGCAGCTGATCGGTGGGGGTCCCAGGTGCCGGATCCCCCAATGAGATAATGATGACCTATCCAGAGGATACGTCATCAGTTAAAAAATCTCGGAAAACACCTTTAATGGGAAGATACCTCAGGCACCAGCTTATCTCATGGGTGAAATCTTCACTTTGACTTTTCCTTCTCTCCCCCCGACATCATCTGTTGGGGGAGAGTCAGGAGCTCCCAGCACCTGTTAGACTGAGGGCCGAACCCGCCATTCTCAGCCGACAATGCACTAAGGTCTAAGGGGGCCCATCATAACAAACCTTTGTTTTCCCTTTATAGCAAATGCTCTCTTACACATTAGCAAACTCCACCATCTAATATGTGCAGCCAAGTTTCATCGCAACTTCATGAACCTGGAAGCTCAGGATGAACAATGTCAATGGTTCCTGGTAGAAGGCGGCCTGCTGAATCTGCTTAGTTTTCATTTGTACACTGTTACTGGTGAGAGAGGAGAAGTACAAAGGGATGAAAAGAGCTGGCCAGAAGCAGCACGTTATATTGGGGAAGGTGTAGTTTACTATGGGATTATACAAAGTTGAAAAAACAGCTTTTTTTTTTTGTAGCAAATCCATTTTACATAAAAGGAGGATAGATTACTTTATGAGACTGTGGAGGTCGCCTTTAAAAGAAAGAAATAATTATCTGGCATCAGAAGCTGGCGTAATTAGCGTATACTGTTTTATAATTATTTTGTTCTCTGTTCTGCCCAGAATTTCACATTACATTGTGTTGCTTGGCAGCCCATACACAAACTTTTTGCGAGAGTGACAGAGGGTTTGTCACTGTCTTTTATCGTCCCATCTGATAATTATAATGTAGAAAGCATGAGGCAGTGTGTGATTAAAGAGATGTCCCACCCCGAGGGTTTATAGGAGCTCTGGATAATGCTGATGAGGGGTAGCCTCAACCTCTTCTATGTGTGGACCTGATGGTGACCACTGCCTACAGCAGGATGGATACCCCTTACCTGTAAGAGATGGAGGGCGTCTCTGAGATTATGTGAAAGCTGACTGAAATGTGTGCTGTATTAAGTAATCTAACATCAGACTTCACAAATATCATATCAGTACAGAAGATATCAAGTGTTTACAATGGAGGACCTAGTTAAGGTGGACCTCTACTCTCGTGACTACTTCTTACTGCATTTTTTTTGCGACTGTTACTTTTTATTTTTTGACTTTTCCATAATTGTTACTTTTCCTTCTGCCTCTATTCTTGTGGTGTTTCATTTCACTATCATTCCCCCTTCACTTTGCCTGTTCCATGCGGCACCTAAATCATCATTTGTCGGCAGGACATTGCCCTGTGTAAACGAGATGTGCTCCCGACAAATGACAGTTTTAGGCTACTTTCACACTTGCGGCAGAGTGATCCGGCAAGCAGATCCGTCGCCGCAACTGCCTGCCGGCAATCTGCATGTAACCGGACAGCATTTGTAGACGGATTCGGATGCGCGTCCGTCTCACAAATGCATTGCAAGAACAGATCCGTCTGTCCGTTTGTTATACGGACAAACTGATCTGTTTCTATTTTTTTCCCCCATTTTTAAAGGTCTGCGCATGCGCAGTTTGGATCCGACACTAATACATTTCTTTGGGCATTCAGGCAAGTGTTCAGTTTTTTTTGCCGGAGATAAAACCGTAGCATGCTGCAGTATTATCTCTGTCCTGAACAGTCAAAAAGACTGAACTGAAGACATCCTGATGCATCCTGAACGGATTGCTCTCCATTCAGAATGCATGGGGATAAAACTGATCAGTTCTTTTCCGGTATAGAGCCCCTAGGACGGAACTCTATGCTGGAAAAGAAAACCGCTAGTGTGAAAGTACCCTTAGTTGCCACATGAAAGATGCAGTGAAAACTAGAGTTTTGCTCTTCTGTCAGTGGCAACTGTACGCCGGCCAATTATCCAGAGAAACATATGTATGAGCTTTCATTCCCAATAATTGGTCCAATCCACATCTGGAGGAAAAAGGACCCTTCATCTGGCTGGAATTGAACCCCCTGCATCACAGCAGCAACTGTCCTGCCTTTTGCTTTATGGCATATTGGTGAGTGTTACTGACTTGCTATGTTCAGGCCATAGGTTCAGATCATCTTCAGGTCATCAGTATTGTCTGTGTGTTCTCGTTCTGAGCTCTTCCCACATACCAAGAACATAGTAGCATATTAATGGGCTTCCTTGGAAATCAGTGTAGTAGGAAAATTAGACTGTAAGCTCCTCTGAGGCAGGCAGTGACTTGTACAGGACTGTAGAGTATGTTGCTGGCAGTATCCAGATTGTCAGGATTCAGTTCGGATGCTGTCCGTTCGTAAAACTCGCTCGTGTGAAATCAAGTGCTCTTAAAGGGGTTATCCAAGACTAAAAACCTCCTCAGAGTTGCCAGACCGGCGGTGTGGTTCATACCTACCTGGTCAAAACCAGTGGATTCTGTCTGCATCGCTCCATGGCCACCTTGGCAGGTTCTAGGTCTGTGGCAATCAACATCCTGTTATGGACATCAAGTGACCATTGCAGCCAATCACTGGCCTGTCATTCATGCGGTACGTTACTGGGTCAAGAGCCACATGGGTGACAGGTCACTGACTTGCTACATTCAGGCCGTAGGTTCAGTTCATCTTCGGACCATCTGTATTGTCCGTGTGTTCTTGTTCTCAGTTCTTCCCACATACCAAGAACATAGTAGCTTCCTTGGAAATCAGTGTAGTAGGGAAGTTAGACTGTAAGCTCCACCGATGTAAGCATCGACTTGAATGAGCCCCATTGTTGTACATTGCTTGTGGTATCCAGATTGTAATATGGTTTCTACTGTCCACAGCTTTAATCACTGAGGCCTGCTACACATGGATTAATACACGCTTTAAATAAAGGGGTATTCCAGTAATTGTAAGTTATTCCTTATCCACAGGTTAGTGGATAGCTGTTAGATTAGTGAGATCCTACCGCTGGGACTCCAATCGATCTCTAGAACAGTAGCCTCATACATTGTTCTCCTGAAGTCCTGTAGGACCCCCACCGACGGAATATCTTGAAAATTGAAAATGAGCGGTCCATCCAACCCCTATGGGGACGGCCACACATAGAGGGTCCGCTGTGGAATTTCCAGCCAAAATCCACAGCAGCCAAATTCAGTTTGGTGTGGCTTTTGCCACTGCAGATTTCAACTACATCCACTGCTTATTTCTAAATTACAAAAATCGTCAGCAAACTCGCTATCTGTGGCCGAACACTTAAAGCAAAGCTCCACCTTAGAGTAATCTTGTAGAATATACTGTATTAAAGAACTGCTGTTTATGTAAAATGGATCTGAAGAGATTCTATTTTGGGGATATTTGGGAGTGACACATCAGAATGGGAGAAGACTGGAGCCTGTTGTGTAAATGGGTTGCTTCGTATTGATCTCCTGTAAGTTGATATCTACATTTTAGTCCTGGTGATCCATCTGCTGTCGTCTTAATATCATGCTGTGATATCACATAAACAGTGAAGCTGCCATACTTACTGGAACAGTCTTCCAGCCATGCCCACTTATGTAAGAAAATTGCCATGTTAGAACATTAGGGGCATGAACCATACTATCATAAGGAATTTGTTCTCACACATTTGAACTTGCCGGGTCAGATTCTGATATGATTTACAGACAGTAAAGCAATTTAATAAAAATTAACTTTTTATATGACTGCTTGTTGCCTAAAGACATTAATGGGATCACTGGGGGCTCCCATCCGTCAGTTTAATGACCAACATAATTAAAATGTTACAACATCCTTATTTGGGATAAACCCTTTAATGCTTTTTGGGGTATGTACTTATTACTGGTATAATCGGAGAATTCATACACTCCCTTTAATGCCCCACCTATCCCAGATCCTTCTAGAATAAAGTTATCTCTTGGACTTTTCAGACCCAATCATTTCTGTAAGCGTTCCTGACTGTTGCATCAGTGGCGTATCTAGAACTGACTTGGCCCCACAGCAAATTTCTGAATGGGGCCCCCCACCAACCACCTCCTCCCGTGAAACCCTCACTCCTGCAGCTAGTCAAGATAGCGCTCCCAGGGCAGGCCAGGCAGCCATTCCGTCCATTTCCTACACATATATACTGTATGTCATGTCACTGTATATAATGTCATTATATAATACTGTTGAGGGGGCACTGACAATAAAATCCTTCAGTCCTCCATCCGGGCGGGACCCATAGCAGCCACTTCCACTGCTTCCACTATGGCTGGGTTCAAGGGTTCTTCCCATCTTATAAAGAGATGACGTATCACTAGGATATGTCAGCACATTATAACTGGTGGAGTCCTTGAGATCCTGAGAATCACGGGGCTGCAGCGCTGGTTTATCACTACAATCCCTGTGCAGGGAACTGCTGTGTAGTCCATTCAAGTGAATAGGATCGGCACAGCCGGTGGGCCGGGAATGCCGCCGTGCAGGGAAAGTTTGGAATGGGCTGCTGTGGGCTCATATAGTTTGATTGAAATGTGTATGAAGAATCTAATGTTCGATGCTGAAAATGTGTGCTTAGTAGTGAATTAGACATATGGCTGAACCAGTGCTATGGCTCCTTAATTCTCTGGATCTGTGGTGGCCATAAAGTTGGACCTCCACTGATTGTAAAGTTATGACATATCCTAATGGATATCTGACATGGTCCAAAATCGTTAGCTGCAGCCGACATTTAGGCCTCTTTCACACAAGCGATGCATAACTCGTCCGAATTCCGTCAGTAAAAAAAAAAAACTGACATTTTCCCCTGAGGTTTCCTTCAGTTTGCTGCAGTGTTTTCTACAAACGTGTTATGTTTTTGCATTTTTTCCATACAGATGCAATCAGTTTTGCACTTGAAGAAAACCTGAACAATAACGCTCAACATCTCCTAGCAACCATCAGTGAAAAATGCTTGCTTCCAGATTCCTTCAGTTTTTCATGCAGCCCCATTCATTTGTATGGGGCCAGGGCTGCATCAGAAATGGACAATAAGGATGTTCAGTGAAAAGCAGTTCTCATGTGCACAGACCCATTGAAATGTATGGGTCAGGGTTAGTACGGATGCTGTCAGTTTGTAAAACGGATCGCATCTGGGCGGAAAACTCACTCATGTGAAAGAGGCCTTGTAAACCTTTTTAACAGACATTTTAAGAGTCACTGGGTGACGTGGCGCACAGGTGACAGGTCGCTGCTGCCACCTATGATTGGCTGCAGCAGTCACATGACGCCCATCAACAGGATTCTGATTCCCAGAGATCCGGGACCTGCCAAGTTACCTGTGGACCAGATAACCCCACCGCAGGTCCAGCCACTCTGAAGAGGTCTGTAAAAAGATTTAGTCTTGGATAACCCCTTTAAGATTTCACAAACAGTATTAGGCTAATTTCAAACAAGCATGTCCACTGCGGGAGACATGCTTCTTGTGGGAGCGGGCTTTCGTGTTCGGATCACTACTCCTTTGACAGGAGCACATGGCGTTATAATGATTTATAATGCGGTGTGTCCCTGCCTGAGCTTGCATCTACTGAATTTTACTGACATAAAGCTGTTAGTACAATGCAATAGATCAGAGGTCAGGCAGGGACACACAGCATTATAAATCATTATAATGCTGTGCAGTCCTGTCAAAGGAGTAGTGACCCAAACGCGAGATCACGCTCCCACATGTCTCCTGCAGTGGACATGCCTGTCTGAAATTAGCCTAAATGAAGTGGCATGGTGTTTATGAAGGGTGAGAAGAGGACCCACATTTGTACTAGACATCTAAGCATGTGTGAGGGGAAAAAACATGTGAAATACATGCTAAGACATGGGTAGACAGGAACACCTTTGGTGGTGATAGCATCTCACTAGGGATGTCACATTAGAAATGTCAACCCTCTCTTCATCCTGGTTGTCCTACGTGTGGTTGCCAGATAAAGATACAGGGTTCTTGTTCTTATAAGAACTGATTAGGTCTTATAGTATGGAAATCACTTTATATAAAACTGAGGTCACTTAGCTACTTCAGTGGCATGTTGTTGGGGAGCAATGTGGGACCCCACCATTGCCCATGGTCTTCACATTATGATGAAGCACCTGTAGATAGGTGTGATGTTCCTGTGCAGTCAGAATAGACAGGTGGTTTGTGGCGGGGTCAGGGACGCTGCCATCAGGACTACAGATGTGGTTGAACCTGAGACTGTTAAATAGCTGGAATGTAATGCACATGTGTTAGAACTAAAGCTGGTAGCTTAACTATTATTTCACACCAGAATGCATACGAAAAAAAATACAATGCTTGAAAAACGTTGCTTTTCTTGGCAAGTCCGGTATCAGTATTCTGAGCACAATCATTTCCCTTTGATGATATAATTTGGGTGGAGTGGGGTTTGGAATGTCAGCCCAGTTAAGTCCAGCTTAATCTTCTGTTCCACATTCCCTACTGTGTGTTGCTTTTGAAAACAGGAGTTCAGGATTTTCCATCTCTGTAGCATTCCTTAAAGTGATTTTTGATCATAAAGAAGGCTCCATATTTTAATGTGACAGTTTTGGCTTGGGGATTGTCTTGTTGTTGCAGAGGATTATTGAATTGTTGAGCAGTGAGTATAGGATTCATCAGCATTTTGGGATGTCAGTCATTTATAAAGGCTTGGCCCGTATTTTGAATGGAATGCATCTGACTGTCCACAATGACCTCACCATGTGCAGGTGGATCATGAGGCTGGTGACCATCCACATAATCCAGGACGGGTAAAACCATTGTAACAAAATTTCATTTAGTGTCAATGTTCACTACTTACCAGGAAACTGCAGCATTATATAACTGCAGCAGTTTTTTTGTCAGTGCGTTCACATGGCGGCTTTTTGCGACAGATTTCAGTGCGTTGTTTTCAATTGGAGTGCTTGCCACCATTCATGGTGGACACCACAGGAAATCGCGGTGGGATCCTACTGGTTTTGTCTCACAGTCACTGATGGAAAACACTGACCGAACACCGATGTGTGAATAAGGCCTTACTGTACCTGCTCCCTGCCGCTCCGGTCCTCTGTGCTGCCTCTGGTGTCTCCATGTTCTGGCCCCGCAGTGTTTACATTTGGAGCAGCATGGGCATGGTGACATGCTCCACTGCAGCCAATGACTGGCTTCAGCAGTGACGTGGTCACAAGCAGCACGACACCGCTGAAGTCAGGAATTGGCTGCAGCGGAGCATGCGACCATGCCCATGCAGCGCCGGATGTCAACACTGCGGAAACCAGAAGATGGGCACAGCGGAGGAAGCGCAGAAGACCGGGGTGGCGGGGAGCAGGTAAGTATGAATCCTTAGCGTAGTAAACATCTATGCGAGGGAAAATAAGCATCAGACATACAAGATTTCAACATGTCCAATTCTTTGTTCCCTACAGAGATAAGTGCTGCCAAAGGAGCTGATATTGCGCTGTGAGGGCTCAATCCTATATGAATCATATCAGTGGTAATAGTTGATAATCACATCACATTTTTTAATTCATTAAATAGGAAAATCCTATAGCAAAACATTCATAGCACAGACGATCACACAGGCTCTTATGTTTGTATTATTGTCAGTATATCATTTTTATTTGCCAGGGGATGTTGCTCTTAACTGGTGCTATAAACGGAATAATGATTACTGTACCTTTAAGCCTGGTTATTAATATAATTAACAGACACAATGGTATCGGTTGCAGCCCTGCAGTGCTAAACAGAAAAGACGTCTCTCTGTTTGAATCATTTGCATAGAATACTTTGCATGCAGAACTGCTTCGAGCATGTACTTCTTTCTTTGCTTACGCTTTGTTTATGTATGCCACGCTAGTGCTATCTGCTGCAAATGTTTCTACCAACATAATCGTATTACATTTATAATATACTATTTTCATTTAAAATAAAGAAATGTGTCATTTTTTTCTGTGTTCCTGGAAATTACTGTCAGCAGGGTTAACCCTATTTAAACAAGGCATACTGGCCACCACACCATGTACGGCGCTGTGTTCCATATACAATATAGTTTCTGGTGCTGTGGCTGCCCGCAACAGCTGATTGGTAGAGGTGCCCAGTATTGGACCCACTCCCCCACTGATCTGATATTGATGACCTATGCTGAAGATAGTTCATCATAATCTGTAGCTCGGACCCCTTTAATGATGCATCAAAATAACTGCCCCAGTCTGGTCAATATAGGTCCTGCTTCTGGAACCTTCAGTTTCCCTTGGCCATACATTGCTTCTGCAGCAGCCACTATTACATATTTACCATCTGTCTAAGGCTACTTTCACACTTGCGGCAGAGTGATCCGGCAAGCAGTTCCGTCGCCGGAACTGCCTGCCGGACCCGGCAAAACGTATGCCAACTGATGGCATTTGTAAGACTGATTAGGATCCTGGACAGTCTGAAAAATGCCTGATCAGTCAGAAAAATGTATTGAAATGCCGGATCTGTCTTTCCGGTGTCATCCGGAAAAACGGATCCGGCATTTATTTCTTTCACCTTTTTTTCGGTCTGCGCATGCGCAGACCAGAAGGACGGATCGAGCATTCCGGTATTTTGAATGGCACTAATACATTCCTATGAAAAAAAATGCAGAATTCGGCATTCAGGCAAGTCTTCAGTTTTTTTGGCCGGAGTTAAAACCGTAGCATGCTGCGGTTTTATCTTTTGCCTGATCAGTCAAAAAGACTGAACTGAAGACATCCTGATGCATCCTGAATGGATTGCTCACCATTCAGAATGCATGGGGATAAAACTGATCAGTTATTTTTCGGTATAGAGCCCCTAGGACGGAACTCAGTGCCGGAAAAGAAAAACGCAAGTGTGAAAGTACACTAAGGGCCCTTTCACACTTGCGTTCTTTTCTTCCGGCATAGAGTTCCGTCGTCGGGGCTCTATGCCGGAAGAATCCTGATCAGTTTTATCCTAATGCATTCTGAATGGAGAGAAATCCGTTCAGGATGCATCAGGATGTCTTCAGTTCCGGAACGGAACGTTTTTTGGCCGGAGAAAATACCGCAGCATGCTGCGCTTTTTGCTCCGGCCAAAAATCCTGAACACTTGCCGCAAGGCCGGATCCGGAATTAATGCCCATTGAAAGGCACTAATCCGGGGCCGGCCTTAAGCTAAACGTTGTTTCGGCGCATTGCCGGATCCGACATTTAGCTTTTTCTGAATGGTTACCATGGCTGCCAAGACGCTAAAGTCCTGGCAGCCATGGTAAAGTGTAGTGGGGAGCGGGGGAGCAGTATACTTACCGTCCGTGCGGCTCCCGGGGCGCTTCAGAGTGACGTCAGGGCGCCCCACGCACATGAATGACGTGATCGCATGGACACGTTATCCATGCGCATGGGGCGCTCTGACGTCATTCTGGAGCGCCCCGGGAGCCGCACGGACTGTAAGTATACTGCTCCCCACTACTACTATGGCAGCCAGGACTTTAATAGCGTCCTGGCTGCCATAGTAACACTGAACGCATTTTGAAGACTGATCCGCTGACTGAAAGCGTTTGTGAAACGGATCCGGGTGCGGATCCGTCTCACAAATGCATTGCAAGGACGGATCCGTCTCTCCGCTTGTCATGCGGACCGACGGATCTGTCTTGTACATTTTTACGGATCTGCGCATGCGCATGCCGGAACGACGGATCTGGCATTCCGGTATTCTGAATGCCGGATCCGTCGCTAATTCATTCCTATGGGAAAAAATGCCTGATCCGGCATTCAGGCAAGTCATCAGTTTTTTTTGCCGGAGAGAAAACCGTAGCATGCTGCGGTTTTCTCTTTTGCCTGATCAGTCAAAAAGACTGAACTGAAGACATCCTGAGGCATCCTGAATGGATTACTCTCCATTCAGAATGCATGGGGATAAAACTGATCAGTTCTTTTCCAGTATAGAGCCCCTGTGACGGAACTCTATGCCGGAAAAGAAAAACGCAAGTGTGAAAGTACCCTAATACATGGAAGGTTTGGGTCTGCCAGAACAAGAGCCACTCTTGTTTATTGACTTTCCATTCTGGCTGCTAGGTGGGGAGGGAGGGGTTGGGGGGTTGAGATATCTTCTTAAAATATATCTAGATAATTCAGGACCTAGAACTGAATCCCGATAGGTAGGTTTAGTTGATGGCCAATATATTGTGGTCTAAATATGGTGCAGACTAGGTCAAGACTTTGGGTTTAAAATTTTGATATTTTGAATTAAGATTGGCATAGATGTGGTCATGCCAAGAGTTACCCACTTTTATGTTGGTCGCATGTTTATTATGTACATATATGCTCAGTATACCCCCTCAGATGCCCACCAGTGAGAGAGGGCACTGGACTTGTCACATAAGCAAGCCCACATTTGCTAGTTGAATTCAGTTGAGAACTTAGTACTATGGATTTTAGTGTGAGATAAATGTTTCTCATGTGATAACATCAAGGGTTTGCTTTGTTCTTTTCAGCAAGTCTCCATAAATTCAATGTTAATTAGATAGACTTTGATGTCCTAGCCAATTTAGTAATACATGAGAACTGAATTGTACGAACCGCTCACTAAGTATTTAGTTTCATATATAACTTTGCAAAGTATACAGTATAGTTCCATTAAAGACACGGATATATTCACCCACATTTACTAATCTCCTGCACGTAGACCTTTCTGTAAATTCCACTGCACCTAGCTCACCATTGGGGTGGGGCCTAATGGGCAAGGTGTAAAATGCTAAATTTTTTCCCAAAAATGCACAAAATTTTTGGCACCAAATTCTTTCACACTGTAAGGATTCATACTTACCTGCTCCGGTCCTCCGTGCTTCCTCCGCTGTGCCCATGTTCTGGTTCTCACAGTGTTGACATCAGGCGCTGCATGGGCATGGCCACGTCACTGCTGAAGCCAGTCATTGGCTGCAGTGGAGCATGTCACCATGCCCATGTTACTCCAAATGTAAACACTGCGGGGCCAGAACATGGAGACACCAGAGACAGCACAGAGGACTGGAGCGGCAGGGAGCAGGTACAGTAAGGCCTTATTCACACATCGGTATTCGGTCAGTGTTTTCCATCAGTGACTGTGAGCCAAAACCAGGATTGGAGCCTCCACAGACATAAGGTATAAGGGAAAGGTCTGCACCTGTTCTGTGTTTAGAGCCGCACCTGGTTTTGGCTGAAAATCACTGATGGAAATCACTGACTGACCACTGATGTGTGAATGCAGGGTCTGAGGAGGCAGAGCATGATCCCCCTCAGGCCTAAATCAGTGTATTAGTTTTGGTTGAGGCCTTGATAGTCTGAAATGAATGGTAATTCGGTAAAAGCAGCACAAATACTGGCTTGCCATAAGATTTATACAGTCGTGGCCAAAAGTTTTGAGAATGACACAAATATTAGTTTTCACAAAGTTTGCTGCTAAACTGCTTTTAGATCTTTTGTTTCAGTTGTTTCTGGGATGTAGTGAAATATAATTACACGCACTTCATACGTTTCAAAGGCTTTTATCGACAATTACATGACATTTATGCAAAGAGTCAGTATTTGCAGTGTTGGTCCTTCTTTTTCAGGACCTCTGCAATCCGACTGGGCATGCTCTCAATCAACTTCTGGGCCAATTCCTGACTGATAGCAACCCATTCTTTCATAAGCACTTCTTGGAGTTTGTCAGAATTAGTGGGTTTTTGTTTGTCCACCCGCCTCTTGAGGATTGACCACAAGTTCTCAATGGGATTAAGATCTGGGGAGTTTCCAGGCCATGGACCCAAAATGTCAACGTTTTGGTCCCCGAGCCACTTAGTTATCACTTTTGCCTTATGGCACGGCGCTCCATCGTGCTGGAAAATGCATTGTTCTTCACCAAACTGTTGTTGGATTGTTGGAAGAAGTTGCTGTTGGAGGGTGTTTTGGTACCATTCTTTATTCATGGCTGTATTTTTGGGCAAAATTGTGAGTGAGCCCACTCCCTTGGATGAGAAGCAACCCCACACATGAATGGTCTCAGGATGCTTTACTGTTGGCATGACACAGGACTGATGGTAGCGCTCACCTTTTCTTCTCCGGAAAAGCCTTTTTCCAGATGCCCTAAACAATCGGAAAGAGGCTTCATCGAAGAATATGACTTTGCCCCAGTCCTCAGCAGTCCATTCACCATACTTTCTGCAGAAGATCAATCTGTCCCTGATGTTTTTTTTGGAGAGAAGTGGCTTCTTTGCTGCCCTTCTTGACACCAGGCCATCTTCCAAAAGTCTTGGCCTCACTGTGCGTGCAGATGCGCTCACACCTGCCTGCTGCCATTCCTGAGCAACCTCTGCCCTGGTGGCACTCCAATCCCGCAGCTGAGTCCTCTTTAGGAGACGATCCTGGCGCTTGCTGGACTTTCTTGGACGCCCTGAAGAACTTCTTAGCAAGAATTGAACCTCTTTCCTTGAAGTTCTTGATGATCCTATAAATTGTTGATTGAGGTGCAATCTTAGTAGCCACAATATCCTTGTCTGTGAAGCCATTTTTATGCAACGCAATGATGGCTGCACGTGTTTCTTTGCAGGTCACCATGGTTAACAATGGAAGAACAATGATTTCAAGCATCACCCTCCTTTTAACATGTCAAGTCTGCCATTTTAACCCAATCAGCCTGACATAATGATCTCCAGCCTTGTGCTCGTCAACATTCTCACCTGAGTTAACAAGACGATTACTGAAATGATCTCAGCAGGTCCTTTAATGACAGCAATGAAATGCAGTGGAAAGTTTTTTTTGGGATTAAGTTAATTTTCATGGCAAAAAAGGACTATGCAATTCATCTGATCACTCTTCATAACATTCTGGAGTATATGCAAATTGCTATTATAAAAACTTAAGCAGCAACTTTTCCAATTTCCAATATTTATGTAATTCTCAAAACTTTTGGCCACGACTGTACATGGTCTGCCACAAACATTAGGTTGACTGACAGACAGCCACCTCTTTTTCTACCCTACCTTATCTGAGGAACCTCAGGCTGAGTTCACACTTCAGTTATTTGTTCAGTTATTTCCATCACTTGTTGTAAACCAAAATCGGGTGTGGGTCAAAAACACAGAACAAGTGCAGATCGTTCCCTCATACCTTATCTCCTTGTAGGCTCCACTCCTGGTTTTCGCTCACAATCACTGATGGAAATAACTGACCAAATAACTGAAGTGTGAATTAGCCAACTGGAGGCATCAGATCTGAAGCCCATGGCAAGACAGAGCACAGAAAGTCTTGATAAATAGCTAGCTAAATATGTTTTGCTCTGTCTTCAGGCTCTACCTTTCAGGTTTCTTCAGTTATATTCTTGGTGCAGGTGGACATCCTCCTTTGGTCCAACATTTTTAATAAAGTTAGTACCGTGGTGCCTACAAGCCTTCTTGACTAAGGCCTCTTTCACACGAGTGTGACGGATTAGGTCCGGATACGTTCAGGATGCGTTCAATGAAACTTGCACCATTTTGCAAGAAAGTCAGTTGTTCAGTTTTTTCTGCGCGGGTGCAATGCGGTTTGATGCGTTTTTCACGTGCGTGATAAAAAACTGAAGGTTTACAAACAATATCTTTAAGCAACCATCAGTGAAAAATGCATTGCCTCCGCACTTTCTTCCGGATGCAATGCGTTTTTCACTGAAGCCCCATTCACTTCTATGGGGCCAGGGCTGCGTGAAAAAACAGAATATAGAACATGCTGCGATTCTCGCGCAACGCAGAACTGATGCGTGAACAAAACGCTCATGTACACAGACCCATTGAATATGAATGGGTGAGGATTCAGTGCGAGTGTTAATTGTTCACTTCACGCTTCACACCCGTGCGGAAAAATCACTTGTGTGAAAGGAGCCTAATAGATGCTGAGTTCCAGATTCCTAATTTAGGAGTCTAGAGGCACAGCCCATCAAGAGACATCAAGAAAGTTTTTTCAAGCAAATATTTCCCAAGACCATACCCTTTAACCAAAAAAAAATATGGCTCGGCCATTACGGCTTGTTTCTGTAATTTTAAGATGACTCAACCGATGTCCTTTTATGAAACTCAACATCTTACAGCTGCATCTTCCAATCTAAGAAAAACTTTTTTAGATTTTTTTGTGGAGTCATTAACAAGGAAATGTTAAGGTAGTTTATTTCCTGGATTTTCTATTTAGTACAAATCACACAAACAAAAGATAAAGATCTAGCAATAAATAGAAACATCTGTCATTACACTTTCAGTATACATTCTGGAATTCTTTATTGGTGCCAGTTTTGTATTAAATTACACTACAGATGTCAGAAAGTGCAAGCTCCTTCACATTTTTAGGAGCTACTCCTGGCATCCTGTTTCCTTTTCCTGTTCACGAGATCCACTAGAAAACCATTTGAGCAGTGATCTTTCCAGTGCACAAATGGCGAGATACAAATCTCTGGACTTTGTCAGCTATGCGAGTAGGCAAATATAGGTTGAGCTAGTTATTGGTGGCTTGTCTTCTTGGTTCTCCTATACAGCTTGTGTAGACAACAAAATAAAATTTTATGTGAAGAAAAAAAACTGAAAGCGTGCAGTTTCTTGGCGCTAGAGCATGTCTTAAAATTACCAGGTTTTAATCTCTCTGGGCTCTAGTGCCACAGCTGCAGTTAAAAAAAATCGTCATTGTCACTGGAAACTGTAATTTGTACTGACAAGACTGCCATATGCAATGAATGCTCTTGCTTTTCTTTCTCTTTAGCTGCTGTTAATTGCCCCTTTAAATAGTATTTCAGGTCATTATGCAAAAGTATTGTAAACTTGCTGTTGCTGCTGATATTATAAGGACTTCATATAGGCTAAAAGATCAATTGATAAGTAATAATCAAAATTCATAATTGTATGTTAGCTACAAAGAGTCTATGCAGACAATGAGTTAGTGTATGCCTCCATTGCCTTACCAAATGGCCCATTTCCACAGCTACAGTACTTAAAGGGGGGTACCTAGTGATGACATATCTTCAATATAGTCGACTCCTGGCACACCCACCGATCAGCTGCTTGAATAGGGCGCGATGCTCCATTGAGTGGTGCAACCTCTTTTTTGGCCAGCGACGTGACATTCATCGGCCACATGGCTTAGGCGCAACTCAGTCCCAAGTTATCACCAAGCGCTACCACTACTATACAATGTCGCTGTGTTTTGTAAGCTGTAAGGTAGCCGCCAGGGGCGTAGCTATAGGGGGTGCAGAGGTAGCAGTCGCTACCGGGCCCAGGAGCCCGAAGGGGCCCAAAGACCCTTGTGGTGCATAACAAGACACCGGTATAATAGAAAGTGCATGCTGGTCAAGTTACACCTCTGGCTGGAGGGAAGGGGTTAGGTCAAGAATTTGGCATGAGGGGGGATGGGGTGAAGTTTACATTTTTACTTCAGGCAGCATAAAGGCTATGTGCTCCCCTGCCCCTGGCCACAAAGCACTGAGGGGAGGGGGCCCAAGCTGAACTCTTGCACCAGGGCCCATAAGCCTTTAGCTACGCCACTGGTAGCCGCAGTGCTCACCCGAGCGGCATGGCTTCTTCAAACAGCTGATTGGCAGGGGTGTCCCCACTGGATTAGATATTGATGACCTACCCTGAGGATAGGCCATGAATGTCAAAATCTCAGAAAACCCCTTTAAGGGACTTTTCCAGGATTTACATATTGATAGCCTAACCTCAAGATAGGTCATTGATATCAGATCGGCAAGGGTTTGGCTCCCGGGACCTCCACCTATCAGCTGTATGATGAGGCCGTGATGCTCCATGAGCGCTTAGGACTCTTTCTGGGCCATGTGGAGCAGCTCAGTCCAATAGAAGTGAATGGGGCTGAACTGCAATACCAAGCATGACTGCTATCAAATAGACAGCGCTATGCTTGCCAATCACTGGCTCCAGCAGTGACCCGCCTAAGTCGGTTACTGGCTGAGCTGGCATCTCCAGGCATTTTCCACATATCGAGACTGCAACAGAAAGCAGAGTCCAGAGGGGATTCAGTGAGTGGGAAGAGTAGTTTTAATTACACTGCACCTCCTCTGCAGTCTTGAAGAGAAAGCAGCGGTCCTCTTTAAACACCTGAGGATAGGTCATCAATAGGTACCTGCTGCACAACCTCTTTAAACAGCTGAGGATAGGTCATCAATAGGTACCTGCTGCATAACCTCTAAACAGCTGAGGATAGGTCATCAAAAGGTACCTGCTGCATAACCTCTTTAAACAGCTGAACATGGTATCCTGCTGCTTCTCCTCTGAAATTCTGACATGTAGTAGTATTAGACTAGAAAATGGCTATGGTAATAAATTGTCAAAAATTCAGACAACACAACCTTTGTTCCAATTAATTCTTGTTTTTATGCTATGCATGTTGTAATACATAGTAACATCATTATAAGGCTGAAAAAAGACATACGTCCATCCAGTTCAGCCTAGTTCTAAATTAGCAGTCATGTGCAGCAGTCATGTGCCAGAGTCACCTAAAAGAAATTAAAGGAATACTCACCCTTACAAATTCCCTTCTGCTCCCGTTCCTAACTTCCTATGCTGACTGGCTCCCCACTGCTCTGCTTCTTGGTCCAGTCTCGACATGCGGACCATGCCTGGAGATGCCAGCTCAGCCTGTCGCTGGTTAAGGTGGGTCACTGTTATAGACAGTGACTGACTGAGCAGGAACCTCTGGGCATTTCCTGCATGACAAGACCATACCAAGAAGCAGGACCATGAGGAACCCGGTTAGTACCAGAATGGTAAGTACTGTACATATCTCTCCTTTTACTTTTTTTTTAAACTAGACTGAGCCCTTTCTAATAATTTACCCAAAAAAGTCTGTCATAATATTGTGTAGAATTGGGACAACAGTTGTCACGGCAGTGTCTCGGTCTCGGTGTTCGCCGTGACATGATAGCCGTGCATGCTGGTTGCCTGGGGCAACGTGTTGTTTGTTCAGCATTTGTGTGAACTGCTCATGATTCCTCTGTTCCTTCCCTGTCTGGTCCGTGAGGGGTTAACTACCTGGCTGGGTGTGGCCACTAGGGGTTTATATTGCCTGTGGCTTTCAGGATGGAGTCAGTTGTACTCCAGTCTTTGTTGGTGCTGGAGCTTTGCTCCTTTCCTGGGTGTTACATCTGCCCAGTCCTTGAGGGCCACCTAGTGGGACATCAATGTCTCCCCGATGTCATCTCGATGTCACCCTCCCTACCTATCCCATTTATATGTTTAGTGTCGGTTATGTTTGGGTTGGTGTTATATGTCTGGTGGTTGTTGTCCAGCATGTTTGCTAGACATTCCCCTGTCTATCTGTGCCTTCGGAAGAGGGCCTAAGGATACCCCGGAGGGGGAACCACATGTCAGTGAGCAGGTCTGCCTGGGGCCGCCATGCATCCTTTCCGCATGGGGGTCCAGGCAGTTTCTGGTTTGCTGGATTCCATGTTTGTTGTTTTGTGCTGTGTCCTGTTGGGTGAACGGGTTCCAGTACTGTTGCATGGAGTCCAGTCGTCGTTGTTTGCAGCGGCAGGTAAGTGCGTGTTTCTGGGCTCTTACCTGCCGATCCAGTGGCTGTTCACTGCCTATCTCTTCCTTGCATATAAGCCGGTTGAGACTCCTGTTCTTCCGTGTCTTAGGTCGTCTCACCTATGCTCCTATTCCAGGGATTATCAGGGCGTCTCAGGGTCCGAGGTTTCTGGGTGTGAGCCGTCCTACCATCTGGGTCCGCTCATATGGTTAGGAGTCAGGGCGAGGATTAGGAAAGCTCTAGGAGGTGACCTGCTCACTTTTTGCTGGTGTCCTGGCCTAGTTGTTATCCCCGTTTCCCATTGGTGTTCGGTGGGGAGTTTCCCCCCACTCCCCACCGTGACAGTATGTCCCACTAGGTGGCCCTCAAGGACTGGGCAGAAGTAACACCCAGGAAAGGAGCAAAGCTCCAGCACCAACAAAGGCTGGAGTACAACTGACTCCATCCTGAAAGCCACAGGCAATATAAACCCCTAGTGGCCACACCCAGCCAGGTAGTTAACCCCTCACGCATCAGACAGAGAAGGAACAGAGGAATCAGGAGCAGTTCACACACATGCTGAACAAACAACACGTTGCCGCAGACAACCATCATGCACGGCTATCGTGTCACGGCGAACAACACCGAGACCGTGACACTGCCGTGACAACAGTATGGCGGTTCTGTTGAAGAGCATTGCATTGATTAGTGTAATGTGTGATGCTTTAATTAAATCACCACAGGGGGCTCTCTGGTCGCATTGATGGCCTCACTGAAAAAGTTAAGTGAGATTGTTTGCCTTGTTAAAAGACCAAACCAAGAGGAAGTTAAAGAGGCAGGCCAGGAAGTAGAATACTTGTAGTGACTTCAAAAAATTATATCCAGAAAACCATCCACCCGATGACACAGAATATTCACAGATAGGTTGTTAATATATGTTTAAAGAATTGCTGCCTTTAAATAGCTTATCCAGAATGCGGCGATCATTTTTATGGGGGGATTTAAGCTTCAGAAGGCCCCAGCTTCAGCAGCAGCCAAGTTTTTTTGTGCTCTCAGTTCAGTAGTGCTCTACTTCTCTATGTACAACAACTGTTGAATATTGCATGATCATCATACGACGGCCAAGCGGCAGATCACTACTTGGACTGAACGGCAATAGAAAGGTCATTTTTAGAAGACAAAATTTACACTGAAGACCCCCTTTGCGTGGGGTTCACCCAGGGACTGCATCGTTTGGAGTACATTTGTAGCATATCCTAGGTTGAAGATGATACGTGTATTCTAGGCCTTACCCTGGGGAGATTCTACACAAATAAACTGCAAGTAAGCATTTCAAATCGAGAAAAGCAGTCTGTTTTTCTCATTAAAAATGTATAATGATTGCACCTGCTCACAGTGTTGTGCTCTCAACCATTACGGCATGCTTGAAAGATTATTTGGAGGGCAAGCTGACAAATAGGGTGTGTGTATGTTTATATGTGCGCTGAGTTTTATTTAATATCTACATCACTCATTTTACATATTCCCTTACCTAGAATCAAATAATCGCAACCTTGGCCAGCGTTGGCTGGGGTGGCCGTCCTTAACATGACTTGCAAAAAACAGTTTATTTTCATTTGTCGAGAACCTGTCTCATTATGTGAGATAAGTAATTGCTGGTAAGTTTTACACTGTGTTTCTGCTGAGTCATTCTGAGAACATGTCCTACCAGTACAACGAATTTGGAGGAGAACTTTTTTGAAATTTGGAATACGTAGAAAATAAATACATTAGATAACATTGAAATTGTAAATGGGTGGATAAAGAAGAATAGAAGCAGCAGCAATGAGAGTCCGTGCTGTATAGAAATACTTGTCTTTAGATTCAGTCGTTATGTTTTTCTAATCAACCAAAATTCTTACAAATTGCTGTTTTTGAGAAAAAAAAGTATATAAAAAACAATTTTGGCCAAGGCTGAGTTCATATCTGTGTCAGAGGCTCTGTTAGAGGCCAGTTATTAGCAATGTAAATGCTCTAGGAGTGAACAAGCAACGATCGCAATAGCCAGAAAACATTGTTCGAGTAACGGACAGGGTTGCCAACCTAAATTTTTTTCTTTTTTGAGGACAATTTATCCAAAAATATGCAGACAGCCAACATTTTTGAAGAGAAATTGGAAAACTATAATGAAGTATAAAGATTATGGGGCACATTTATTAAGACCGGCGTTTTAGACACCAGTCTTAATAAGGCCCTGCACTAGCGGTGGTTCCGCCAATGTTATAAAGAGGCGCCGGCCTCTCCATAACTTTGGCGCATCCTGCGCCAGTCTAAATATAAGACAGCTTCCTAGCTGTCATACATTTAGACCTTTTTCTATGCCTGAAACAGCCGTAGAAAATGATAAATGAGACAGGCCTGACAGTCCATTTCCTGCCACGCCCACTTTTTTAGACCTGGCAGGAGCGGGGAGAAGTCGTGTTAGTATCTGACCTATAGTCCAAATCAAATAATTCCCAGCAGCCTTGCTTGCTTCAATCTTGTTTCTTTATTTTTCAAAAAATGGTCTTCAAATGGGACGCGTTTCGGCACATATAGCCTTACTCAGCCGCTGGTAATTATTTGGTTTGGATTTTGTGGTGGGGTTCCCCCTTTCCCGTGCAACCAAGACAGGATCGGGAGCTGTTGATTTTGATTACAGTATCTGACCTATAGACATTTATTAATTATATGGGGTCATTTATTAAGCTGAATTACGCCTATATTAGGCGTATTTCAGGCACAGTGTGCGGCGCAACAGCTCATTTACAGTGAGCTCTAAAATGCTGAGAATTACAATCAGTGACCTGCTCAAGTACCACCAGCCTGGAAAAAATGTCCTTATTTTTATGGATGGTCCAGGAATTTCTGGACAGTTGGTAACAGAACATCTTTTTAGCATAAACGATTGACTAAATTGTTTCTTCTTGTTTGTTAATTTTTAACAAATGTCTGTCCATCTAATAGAACCCTTTACTCTGAAGCATTCTTCTTCAGATTCCACACCTCTGTATCAGGTCCTTCACAACTGCTTGATGAACTCCACAAATTGTTTACTTAAAAAAGCTTTGACAAGAATGAGTTGGAGGACGGTGTCATCGAAAACCCACTTTATAAATTTTATGCAGGTTAAAAATGCGACTTATGAACTAAAACTATTTATTAGTATCATCTATCTGAGAACCGATGAAAACACAGTTTTACAAGCCTTGCAGTTTTTACTGTATATTAGCTAAATTAAAAAAAAAATCTAAAAAATAAGATTTTAAAAGAAGTTCAATTTAGGACATCTTAAATCTGAATTTCGGGACTGTCCCAGCACTATGTGGTCTCTGATTCAGTGAACTGTGCTGTATCTATTAATCTTGGCTTAACTAATAGGCAGTTTCAGAATTGCATTGGAAATTCACACAAGTGTCACATTTTCATTTGTGTAATATCCCTAAATCTCATGATGCTATACATCTTTACCAATTTTAGCAATATTTCGTTTTACCGATACCGATAAAGTGATCGGAGAGACACTAATGTTATTCTATCTTATTTTCCACTTAATTTTTAGTATTTTCTAAACACTAGTGACTTAGGGGATAATGATGACCTATCCTCAGGATAGGCTTAGGGATAGGCTCAGAGTCCCGGCACCCCAGACGATCAGCTGTTTCAGAAAGCCGTCATGCTCATTGAAACTCTGGTGAGGGCGTGTGGCTCCCAGCAGCTTACTAACCATAGCGCCGCACAGCTGTGCTTGCTATTGTAGCTCGCCCCCCACCCCCGAAGGTAGGTCATCAATGTTATTTCCTGGACAACCCCTTTAAAGCAGTGGGGCCTAACCTGTGACTCTTCAGCTGTTATGACAGGTACGTATCTTGGGTGTTGTAGTTTTGCAGCAGCTGGAGGCACTACCGAATTAAAGTAATGCTCTACATTTGGGCTGCTGGAGCATACAGGCATTTTTCATTAAAAATAGGTGGGAAAAGGGGCATCGCTAGCTATGTTAAAGGAAAACTGTCACCCCAAGCAAGTAATGTCAAATACAGTAGCACATGAATAATACTGCTGGTGATGACTCCAGAGTACAAGCCTGTTTCATTTATCATTTTCTATGCCAGTTTTTGACATCACGGGCGTTGTTAAAAAGATACGGGGCCCAAGCCCCAATAAATATGGCCAAGTTCTCTAAGTCGCCCCCCCCCTACCCCCGCACACCGCATTTTGCTGTACTTGCTATACAGCAGCACATACCTCTCACATACGGTGCCTCCCAGGTGACGTCTCCTCCGATGTAGATCTTCTCTGTCATCATCTTTTCCATTTGGTCCGTACAACTTCTTTCAGCCGCCTCGTCTCTGCAGAGTGTGACACACAGACATCTTAGCTTCTTCACATTTCTACCATCATCCCCCAATCTCAAGTCCCCACAGTCTTGTCCTGCTGCTCGCTGTGCTCCTCAATACCCCCAAATACTATCCTAAAGAAATATAAGTGCTCCTAATGGTCCCACCAATAGTAATTCCCTTCTAGAATTCCCCATATTAGTAATACTGCCCCCTACAGTGATAATTCTCCCCAAGAATGCCCCCATTAGTAATACTACTCCCTACAGTGCCCCCAACAGTGATAATGCTCCACAAGATTGCCCCCATTAGTAGAAGAGACCCCCCCCCCGTATTAATAATACCCTCACAGAGCCCCAATAGAAATAAGGCCCCCCATTGTTCCTCCAGTGGTAATAAAGCTATCTACAGACCCCTCAGTAGTAATACTAGCAGTATTTATAGTGCCCCCTGTAGTTATATTCCTCCCTCCACCATAGAGTCCCATGTAAATAACATCACCCCCCTCAACATTCAGTCCCATATAAATAACATAACTCCCTCCCACAGCCATCAACATACAGTCCCATGTAAATAACATCCCTCCCTTTAGCCCTAATATACAGTCCCAGTTAAATAACCACAACTCCCAGCATTGCTCTGCCTCTCCCTTCACTTACACCTCCTCATGTAGCAGACATCACCACAGCTTTTTCCCCTAGGACTTCTCCTCTTCACTGCCGTCTTCTCCTGCACTGGTCACATGATGGTGACATCATCGCAGGTCCTTCTCAACCACTGCCTGTTTTACTGGTCACATGACCTGTGATGTCATCAAAGGTCCTTCAGCTCTTCCAATGCATTAAATTCAATTGTATTGCCGTCCTGAGGACAGCAATACAGTTGTATCTAGCAGGCAGGCAGGACATTCGGGGCCTGGGACAAAACATCAGGCGCCAGGCCCCAAATGTTTTAACCTAGCAACGCGCCTGTTTGGCATAGAAAATTATCTAAATCTACGCCAGCAAGGATTTAAGGCTGCTGGGTGCTGGCGGTGGAGATACCTAAGTTATGTCAAGGCCGGCTCTTATACATAACTTAGGTGCATCAAGCTCCAGCCCAGGGGTATTAAGATCAGCGTCTAAAACGCTGGTCTTAATAAATGACCCCATAATCCTAATACAGTTGCAAGAAAAAGTATGTGAACCCTTTGGAATTATATGGATTTCTGCACAAATTGGTCATAAAATGTGATCTGATCTTCATCTAAGTCACAACAATAGACAATCACAGTCTGCTTAACCATCTCCCGCAACTGTAACGCCGAAAGGCGTCATTGCGGCGGCTCCCCCAGGCTACGCTAACGCCAATAGGCGTCATCTCGCGTGAGCCGAGATTTCCTGTGAACGCGCGCACACAGGCGCGCGCGCTCACAGGAACGGAAGGTAAGAGAGTTGATCTCCAGCCTGCCAGCGGCGATCGTTCGCTGGCAGGCTGGAGATGTGTTTTTTTTAACCCCTAACAGGTATATTAGACGCTGTTTTGATAACAGCGTCTAATATACCTGCTACCTGGTCCTCTGGTGGTCCCCTTTGTTTGGATCGACCACCAGAGGACACAGGTAGCTCAGTAAAGTAGCACCAAGCACCACTACACTACACTACACCCCCCCCCGTCACTTATTAACCCCTTATTAGCCCCTGATCACCCCTGATCACCCCATATAGACTCCCTGATCACCCCCTGTCATTGATTACCCCCCTGTCATTGATCACCCCCCTGTAAAGCTCCATTCAGACGTCCGCATGATTTTTACGGATCCACTGATAGATGGATCGGATCCGCAAAACGCATCCGGACGTCTGAATGAAGCCTTACAGGGGCGTGATCAATGACTGTGGTGATCACCCCATATAGACTCCCTGATCACCCCCCTGTAAAGCTCCATTCAGATGTCCGCATGATTTTTACGGATGCACTGATAGATGGATCGGATCCGCAAAACGCATCCGGACGTCTGAATGAAGCCTTACAGGGGCATGATCAATGATTGTGGTGATCACCCCATATAGACTCCCTGATCACCCCCCTGTCATTGATTACACCCCTGTCATTGATCACCCCCCTGTAAAGCTCCATTCAGATGTCCGCATGATTTTTACGGATGCACTGATAGATGGATCGGATCCGCAAAACGCATACGGACGTCTGAATGAAGCCTTACAGGGGCATGATCAATGACTGTGGTGATCACCCCCCTGTCATTGATTACCCCCCTGTAAAGCTCCATTCAGATGTCCGCATGATTTTTACAGATGCACTGATAGATGGATCGGATCCGCAAAACGCATCCGGACGTCTGAATGAAGCCTTACAGGGGCATGATCAATGACTGTGGTGATCACCCCATATAGACTCCCTGATCACCCCCCTGTCATTGATTACCCCCCTGTCATTGATTACCCCCCTGTAAAGCTCCATTCAGACATCCGCATGATTTTTACGGATCCACTGATAGATGGATCGGATCCGCAAAACGCATCCGGACGTCTGAATGAAGCCTTACAGGGGCATGATCAATGACTGTGGTGATCACCCCATATAGACTCCCTGATCACCCCCCTGTCATTGATCACCCCCCCTGTCATTGATCACCCCCCCTGTCATTGATCACCCCCCCTGTCATTGATCACCCCTCTGTAAGGCTCCATTCAGATATTTTTTTGGCCCAAGTTAGCGGAATTATTATTTTTTTTTTCTTACAAAGTCTCATATTCCACTAACTTGTGTCAAAAAATAAAATCTCACATGAACTCACCATACCCCTCACGGAAACCAAATGCGTAAAATTTTTTAGACATTTATATTCCAGACTTCTTCTCACGCTTTAGGGCCCCTAGAATGCCAGGGCAGTATAAATACCCCACATGTGACCCCATTTCGGAAAGAAGACACCCCCAGGTATTCCGTGAGGGGCATATTGAGTCCATGAAAGATTGAAATTTTTGTCCCAAGTTAGCGGAACGGGAGACTTTGTGAGAAAAAAATTAAAAATATCAATTTCCGCTAACTTGTGCCAAAAAAAAAAAATTTCTATGAACTCGCCATGCCCCTCATTGAATACCTTGGGGTGTCTTCTTTCCAAAATGGGGTCACATGTGGGGTATTTATACTGCCCTGGCATTCTAGGGGCCCCAAAGCGTGAGAAGAAGTCTGGTATCCAAATGTCTAAAAATGCCCTCCTAAAAGGAATTTGGGCACCTTTGCGCATCTAGGCTGCAATAAAGTGTCACACATCTGGTATCGCCGTACTCAGGAGAAGTTGGGGAATGTGTTTTGGGGTGTCATTTTACATATACCCATGCTGGGTGAGAGAAATATCTTGGTCAAATGCCAACTTTGTATAAAAAAATGGGAAAAGTTGTCTTTTGCCAAGATATTTCTCTCACCCAGCAAGGGTATATGTAAAATGACACCCCAAAACACATTCCCCAACTTCTCCTGAATACGGCGATACCACATGTGTGACACTTTTTTGCAGCCTAGGTGGGCAAAGGGGCCCATATTCCAAAGAGCACCTTTAGGATTTCACAGGTCATTTACCTACTTACCACACATTAGGGCCCCTGGAAAATGCCAGGGCAGTATAACTACCCCACAAGTGACCCCATTTTGGAAAGAAGACACCCCAAGGTATTCCGTGAGGGGCATGGCAAGTTCCTAGAATTTTTTATTTTTTGTCACAAGTTAGTGGAAAATGCAGATTTTTTTTTTTTTTTTTTTTTTCATACAAAGTCTCATATTCCACAAACTTGTGACAAAAAATAAAAACTTCCATGAACTCACTATGCCCATCAGCGAATACCTTGGGGTCTCTTCTTTCCAAAATGGGGTCACTTGTGGGGTAGTTATACTGCCCTGGCATTCTAGGGGCCCAAATGTGTGGTAAGGAGTTTGAAATCAAATTCTGTAAAAAATGACCTGTGAAATCCGAAAGGTGCTCTTTGGAATATGGGCCCCTTTGCCCACCTAGGCTGCAAAAAAGTGTCACACATCTGGTATTGCCGTACTCAGGAGAAGGTGGGGAATGTGTTTTGGGGTGTCATTTTACATATACCCATGCTGGGTGAGAGAAATATCTTGGCAAAAGACAACTTTTCCCATTTTTTTATACAAAGTTAGCATTTGACCAAGATATTTATCTCACCCAGCATGGGTATATGTAAAATGACACCCCAAAACACATTCCTCAACTTCTCCTGAGTACGTAGATACCAGATGTGTGACACTTTTTTGCAGCCTAGGTGGGCAAAGGGGCCCATATTCCAAAGAGCACCTTTCGGATTTCACTGGTCATTTTTTACAGAATTTGATTTCAAACTCCTTACCACACATTTGGGCCCCTAGAATGCCAGGGCAGTATAACTACCCCACAAGTGACCCCATTTTGGAAAGAAGAGACCCCAAGGTATTTCGTAATGGGCATAGTGAGTTCATAGAAGTTTTTATTTTTTGTCACAAGTTAGTGGAATATGAGACTTTGTAGGAAAAAAAAAAAAAAAAAAAAAAATCATCATTTTCCGCTAACTTGTGACAAAAAATAAAAAGTTCTATGAACTCACTATGCCCATCAGCGAATACCTTAGGGTGTGTACTTTCCGAAATGGGGTCATTTGTGGGGTGTTTGTACTGTCTGGCCATTGTAGAACCTCAGGAAACATGACAGGTGCTCAGAAAGTCAGAGCTGCTTCAAAAAGCGGAAATTCACATTTTTGTACCATAGTTTGTAAACGCTATAACTTTTACCCAAACCATTTTTTTTTTACCCAAACATTTTTTTTTTATCAAAGACATGTAGAACTATAAATTTTGAGCAAAATTTCTATATGGATCTCGTTTTTTTTGCAAAATTTT
The DNA here is from genome assembly GCF_905171765.1 of Bufo bufo. Classification (NCBI taxonomy): domain Eukaryota; kingdom Metazoa; phylum Chordata; class Amphibia; order Anura; family Bufonidae; genus Bufo; species Bufo bufo. The sequence continues at coordinate 125,518,682 of NC_053396.1, forward strand.
ACAACTGAAAGTGAAAAATGTCATTTTTTTGCAAAAAAATCGTTAAATTTCGATTAATAACAAAAAAAGTAAAAATGTCAGCAGCAATGAAATACCACCAAATGAAAGCTCTATTAGTGAGAAGAAAAGGAGGTAAAATTCATTTGGGTGGTAAGTTGCATGACCGAGCAATAAACGGTGAAAGTAGTGTAGTGCCGATTTGTAAAAAAGGGCCTGGTCTTTAGGGGGGTATAAACCTGTGGTCCTTAAGTGGTTAAACTAATAACACACAAAGAATTAAATCTTACCATGTTTTTATTGAACACACCATGTAAACATTCACAGTGCAGGTGGAAAAAGTATGTGAACCCTTGGATTTAATAACTGGTTGAACCTCCTTTGGCAGCAATAACTTCAACCAAACGTTTCCTGTAGTTGCAGATCAGACGTGTACAACGGTCAGGAGTAATTCTTGACCATTCCTCTTTACAGAACTGTTTCAGTTCAGCAATATTCTTGGGATGTCTGGTGTGAATCGCTTTCTTGAGGTCATGCCACAGCATCTCAATCGGGTTTAGGTCAGGACTCTGACTGGGCCACTCCAGAAGGCGTATTTTCTTCTGTTTAAGCCATTCTGTTGTTGATTTACTTCTATGCTTTGGGTTGTTGTCCTCTTGCAACACCCATCTTCTGTTGAGCTTCAGCTGGTGGACAGATGGCCTTAAGTTCTCCTGCAAAATGTCTTGATAATTTATTTTTCCTTCGATGCTAGAAATCCGTCCAGGCCCTGACACAGCAAAGCAGCTCCAAACCATGATGCCCCCACCACAATACTTCACAGTTGGGATGAGGTTTTGATGTTGGTGTGCTGTGCCTCTTTTTCTCCACACATAGTGTTGTGTGTTTCTTCCAAACAACTTTGGTTTCATCTGTCCACAGAATATTTTGCCAGTACTGCTGTGGAACATCCAGGTGCTCCTGTGCAAACTGTAAATGTGCAGCAATGTTTTTTTTGGACAGCAGTGGCTTCTTCTGTGGTATCCTCCCATAAAATCCATTCTTGTTTAGTGTTTTACGTATTGTAGATTCGCTAACAGGGATGTTAGCATATGCCAGAGACATTTGTAAGTCTTTAGCTGACACTCTCTAGGATTCTTCTTCACCTTATTGAGCAGTCTGCGCTGTGCTCTTGCAGTCATCTTTACAGGATGGCCACTCCTAGGGAGAGTAGCATTAGTGCTGAACTTTCTCCATTTATAGACAATTTGTTTTACCGTGGACTGATGAACAGCAAGGCTTTTAGAGATACTTTTATAACCCTTTCCAGCTTTATGCAAGTCAACAATTCTTAATCGTAGGTCTTCTGAGAGCTCTTTTGTGCGAGGCATCATTCACATCAGGCAATGCTTCTTGTGAAAAACAAACCCAGAACTGGTGTGTGTTTTTTATAGGGCAGGGCAGCTGTAACCAACATCTCCAATCTCATCTCATTGATTGGACTCCAGTTGGCTGACACCTCACTCCAATTAGCTCTTGGAGATGTCATTAGTCTAGGGGTTCACATACTTTTTTCACCTGCACTGTGAATGTTTACATGGTGTTTTCAATAAAAACATGGTAACATTTAATTATTTGTGTGTTATTAGTTTAAGCAGACTGTGATTGTCTATTGTTGTGACTTAGATGAAGATCAGATCACATTTTATGACCAATTTTTTCAGAAATCCATATCATTCCAAAGGGTTCACATACTTTTTCTTGCAACTGTAATACATCGAGACTAACTGTTTTGTACAGGTGACAGTAGCCACTGCATTATCATAACAGGCAGAACTACAATGACATATATTACCTTTGTATAGATAACACAGGATCCAGCTTATCTACTCCCTCCTAACCTCTGAACTAGAAAAATCTCCCACAGAAGTCATAGAGGTCCCCTTAAGTCTATTATGTCTATGGCCCATGTGGTGTGTGCTGTCAAAGAACAAGAAGTCTTGACATATTATAGGTATTGTGGCCAGTGTGAAAACTGCATGATTTCAGGATTTTTAACTACAGATAGGGACATGGAAAATTAAAAAAACACAAAAAATTCTTAAAAATGTTTAACATGAAAAATTGATTTAAACAATTACTCCTTTTCTGAAGACACATTCCCTTTAATGTTACTCATGGTCCTGATGACCACACGCTAGGTGTTGTGCTCCTACCAGTGAGTATTATCATAGAGGACATCGACCCCATGTCTTTCATGATATTACTGGCCAGAGGAACCTGGGGACCCATAGACATGTCACATGTAAAAGGAGGAGAGACGCATTTTTCCAAGAAGAGTCTCTACTAAGAGATCCGAAATACACCACATTTGGACACTTTGTGGAAGTTCTGTATTTCTATGTAAAGGGACTTTTATAAATTCTAGCACAAATAAGAGTGAATGTTGACATAGCACGCCATCTCTTTATAGTGATCACAAGATCTTGGCACAGATTATCTTTGGTTGCTTTGACTGGGTTTAATTTGTGTCTTTACGTGCAAGTGTTGCAGATTTAATTAACACTTTTCCTCTGTTGTGTAGCGTATGTAGGTTGTAGAAACCATCAGCACACACTGGAGAGGATCAGTAATCGTCCAGTTAAATCTGGATCCTTGTGCTCATGCAGAGGTTCATTCTGGTTATTAAACACGTGACGTTAATCTCTAAATAGACTTCTGCCGCTTTTGTTTGCTATAAACTGAGGGGGATGCACTGACCTTGTGTAGAAGTGAGAGATCTCATTTCTGATAGTGAACCTTGTACAGAGTTCTTTCTGAACTGAACCAAGGGTCAGAGGAGTTCAGAGGATTGTTCAAGTTTAGAAAAACATGGCTGATTAATTTCAGAAATAGCACTATTCCTGTCCAAGGCTAGTATATGGGACTGAGCTGCAATATTGGCCACAACCCATAGCAGGATCCCAAAGGTTGAATACCAGGGAATTGACAGAATAACGTCCTTAAGAGTATCCCAAAGTGAAATCTGTTGGTTGACACAGTGGTTCCACACCCACTAAACTGAATAGACAACCCCTTTTAAGATTTGGTTGTTGCCTTTAGTTAATAAGTGAGGTTCTTAAGCTACTTTTAATAAAGAGACCAATATACAGTGAGGAACAGAAGTAATGGTGGCCACCTGACTGTATAGGGAGGGTGGACAGGGACTGGTGGTCCTTCCACCCCCCCCCCTTTTTCCCCTCTCCCTTCCTGTTAGCGCGGGTTGTTTATGTCCCCTAGTGATTTTAGGGGTTCAGGAGGATATGAAGGAGTTAATTGCCCGGGAGATTGAGGAGGTGGGGGCTAGCGGTTACTTAAGCCCTGTTCCCGCCTTCCCCTTCCTCTTCGAGCGGAAGCGTGGTGCCCCACCCTCCCTCCCTTTTGGATTGCAGCGATATAGTTGATGTTTGATTGTTTTGGTGTTTCCTTGGGCTAACCAATTTATGGAAATATTACTACCTGGTTGTTATATTAAGTCACAGCTGGCGGCAGTTCAAGACAACGGAGAGGTATCGGAGAAAATGAGCGGAACTGCCCGCTGGGAGACCAGCGGCTGGCAGATCGCACGGTTCAAAGGTTTTATGGTTGCCGTTAAAATTATCAGCTGTGGCCGATTACCACCCAACAAAATAAAGGTGTTGAAAGGAAGAACGGTGTCTGTGTCATTCTGTAAAGGGGTTGGTGGTGTTGTTATGGGCCAGAAATAGAGGCGGTCATCTACCCCCCCTTCCCCCTGGGTTAACCCTAGTTGTACCAGCAGTCTTGAACACCCTGTGATTTTGCAAGTTCTCCCACTTAGAAATCATGGAGGGGTCTGAAATTCACATTGTAGGTGCATTCCCATTCTGAGAGACAGAATAAAATAAAAAATTCAGGAAATCACATTGTATGATTTTTAAAGAATTTATTTGAAAATTAGTGATAATATTTGGTACAGAAGCCTTTGTTTGCAATTACAGAGGTCAAACGTTTCCTGTAGTTCTTGGCCAGGTTTGCACACACTGCAACAGGGATTTTGGCCCACTCCTCCACACAGATCTCCTCTAGATCTGTCAGGTTTCGGGGCTGTCGCTGAGCAACACAGAGTTTCAGCTCCCTCCAAAGATGTTCTATTGGATTTAGGTCTGGACACTGGCTAGGCCACTCCAGAACCTTGATATGCTTCTTACGGAGCCACTCTTTGGTTATCCTGGCTGTGTGCTTCGGGTCGTTGTCATGTTGGAAGACCCAGCCATGACCCATCTTCAATGCTCTGACTGAGGGAAGGAGGTTGTTGCTCAAAATCTCACAATAAATTCATCCTCTCCTTAATACAGTGCAGTCATCCTGTCCCCTTTGCAGAAAAGCACCCCCAAAGCATGATGTTACCACCCCCATGCTTCACAGTAGGGATGGTGTTCTTGGGATGCAACTCATCCTTCTTTTTTCTCCAAACACGACGAGTGAAGTTTAGACCAAAAAGTTTTAATTTGGTCTCATCTGACCACAATTCTTTCTCCCATGCCTCTTCTGGATCATCCAGATGGTCATTGGCATACTTCAGATGGGCCTGGACATGTGATGACTTCAGCAGGGGAACCTTCTGTGCAATGCATAATTTGAAACCATGACGGCGTACTGTTCTACCGACAGTGACCTTTGAAACTGTGGTCCTGGGCTGATTCCTCACCTTTCTTATCATCAGTGATACCCCACGAGGTGAGATCTTGCATGCAGCCCCAGTCCAAATCAGACTGACAGTCATCTTTAGCGTCTTCCATTTTCTAACAATTGCTCTAACAGTTGATCTATTTTCACCAAGCTGCTTGGCAATTGCCCCGTAGCCCTTTCTAACCTTGTGGAGGTCCACAATTTTGTCTCTGTTGTCTTTTGACAGCTCTTTGGGCTTGCCCATGGTAGTAGTTGGCGTCTGACTGACTGTGGGGTGGACAGGTGTCTTTAAAGAGCTCGGACAGGTGCTACTAAGTTAGATTAATGAGTGGAGTAGAGGTGGACTTTTTAAAGGCACAGTAACAGCTCTTTGAGAGCCAGAGTTCTTGCTGTTTCTCAGGTGTTCAAATACTTATGTTCAGCAGTGCAAGACATTCTTTAAAAATCATACAATGTGATTTCCTTTTTTTTTTTTTATTCTGTCTCTCAGAGTGGGAGTGCACTGCACCTACAATGTGAATTTCAGACCCCTCCATGATTTCTAAGTGGGAGAACTTGCAAAATTGCAGGGTGTTCAAATACTTCTGGTCCTCACTGTAGATGACAGTGTATTGTACACTCATTGGATGTTTTCCTTTAAACTGATTTATATCTACCTGTTGATATTTTATTGTGTGTTGTATGAAGCTTGTTTATTTTATCAGGAGCAAAAACATTGCAGTGCAGACTCTTCATTCAGCAAATTAAGGAGGGGTGCCCATGATAGTAAATTTTAAATCTATTTAAAAAGTGCATAATTGGGCAAGTTTTGAAGATGTTATGAGCATGTAAAAGATTATTGCTGGGTTTATCTCGTGTGCAGTTCTCTACTTAGATTCCTTCTCACAATTACTGAGAAAGAGGTCTTGCAGAAGTTATCAGTTTTTGGTGATCATCAGTGAAGTATAAGGGGCGGGAGTTTGTATTCTTGGTAAGTGTTTTTTTTTCTTCTTTCTAAGAAAACACGATCAAGAGGCCTTCTTTGTGCCAGCGGTTTGAGGTCACCAATTTTATGCCTCTAAGTTATTGTATTATATTGAAAACACTGAATTGTACTCTACGTAACAGTTTCTATTAATGTCATTTTTTTTTTTTTTTTTATATTCCTCAAGGTTCCTTAATATCTTGTTACATCACGCTGGTGGTATAGTAATTCTAAACTGTGCATTTGGTCTGTCCACTAAGGAAGGATCACAAAACCTTCAACAGCATTTTTAATGCAGATGCAATAGGTATGTGTGATTAAAGGGGTTATCCAACCCCTATAATGCCCGCCCACAATGACCATGCACCTCATATAGGTTATACTTACCCCGCTCCCCGGCAACCCTCGTCGCTCCTGATGCCTGCACGACTGCCGCTGCATCTCCCCGTTGTGCGGATCAAAACATCCGGCAACGAGGAGGAAGCCATTAGCAAGCCTCCCTAGAGTCACCCGCTATGCTGGAAGGCTCAGGGAGATGCAGCGGCAGTAGTGCGGGCATCAGGAGCAACATGGGTGCCGGGGAGCGGGGTAAGTATAACTTATATAAGGTGCCCGAGCATTGGTGGGGGGCATTATAGGCGTTGGATAACCCCCTTAAGTATGAAAATTCTCCTTTTTGTTTTTTTGAGCATAACATTGATTACAGACATGCCTTGGCTGGGTAATTCTGCCAACCGGGTGTGAGCTTTGCTTGCAGATCTAATCTTTTTTTGGAAAGCAGTGTGTCCTGTAGTTAATATACTACAGCATTTACATACTGCCTCAATTATATTGGTGTTCCACAGATGAAATGCAGCAGTCATAAGCCTGTCCACCCAATGGTAACCGTTGGGGTATTCCCATCTAACTCAAGACAAAATAAATATAGCTCTCAGCGCCACCTCACAGGACACATTGGTCTAGAGGGTGAAAGGAATCACTGGTGCTCAGTGGAAGAAAAATAAAAAAAACATGAAATAATGAACATAGAAGGAACTCCACGGCAACTAGCGATCTTCATCAAGTCCATTTAAGTCCATAAAGTGCACAGTGCATAGGGAGAGGATGGCAGATGGCTACTGGCCTTGGCCTATTCCCATCTCAACATTTATGGCATATTGCTAGGATGTTCCACAGATGTCACATAGGTGCGCATCTCACCTCTGGGACCCACTCCTATCTCTAGAACGTGGGACTCAAAGTGAAGGAGAGCATACTGTCTTCTTCAATCATTGCCATGTGACTTTGAAAGAAAAAATAGCCGAGTGAGCCCAATCAGACATTTGTGTCATGTCCAAGCAATATCCCATAAATGTTAAGAGTGTACAGCCCCTTTAACCTACAAATTTGTTTTGTCATTAGCCTCCATGGGTGGGCCATTTGCGGCTACCCAGTGGAAACCCAGCCTTAGACCTCATGCCTAAACCACAAAACCCATAATGTAGTGTTTTACTTAGCAACCCCCTTTGACTATCACTGTATAAAAAGGAAGCAGCATTAGTATGCACAGTGGCAATGTATACATTAAAAAAGTAAACTGACAGTAGATCCCTATCTATATAGGAGTTTTATCTCTGTGCTGACTGCTAGAGAAGGACAGTATTTTGTATTTCATTTTAAATGGCCTACTGCTGCTGAAATAAAAAATAAAATGTAAAAAATTCTTAAATTGTTTCTTATGAATATTGAGTTTTACAAAAATACCCCTTTCTGATGGAAATGTCCCTTAAAGCATAAAAAGACGTACCCATTTCATTGACTCTTTTAGAATTAGACAGATCCACTATGGCTTTGTTATTAAGGAGTTAATCTGAACTGTGACGTCCCCACATCAGATGGCATGTGCAGCCTTTCCAATATCTCTCTTTTGTAAAACAACCACAAAAAACACCTTGTAATATCATGAGAAATTGTGCCAATATGGTGTGATTAAAGGGAATCTGGCACCTAGTTTTACCCTATAGAGATGCGGACATGCACGAATAGATCTCCGCTAGCATGTCTGCAATATACCTGTCCCATAGCTCTGAGTGGTTTTATTTCTGTTAAAAAATGATTTTATAGATATGTAAATTAGCCAAGTAAGGTGCCCAAGGCGTGGTTACTTACGGTTAAGGAGCCCAGCCATGCCCCCTGTGAAGGAGCCCAGCACCGCCTGCATCCAGGAATCTCCTCCTTGCTCACAAAGTTACAGTGCCGTAATCTCGCGATGCGCGAGCTAGCACATGCACAGTGCCGGCAAAGTGTTCGTTCCCTTTGCTGGCATCAGCCTCAGTGAACGAACTGCGCATGCGCTAGCTCGCACATCGCAAGATTACGGTGCTGGGCTCCTTCACAGGGGGCGTGGCTGGGCTGCTTAACCGTAAGTAACCACGCCTTGGGCACCTTACTTGGCTAATTTACATATTTATCAAATAATTTTTTAACAGAAATAAAACCACACAGAGCTATGGGACAGGTATATTGCAGACATGCTAGCGGAGATCTATCCGTGCATGTCCGCATCTCTATCGGGTAAAACTAGGTGACAGATTCCCTTTAATAGAGGATAAAGGTGCAAATCATTTGGTATCAACAGAGTAGCACTAAGGAAGGGTTGGGGAACCTCCAGCCTGTGGGCCACATACCGCCTGCGGGATCATTTCATGTGGCCCCTGCCAGAGCATATAGTCAGAATGCTAATGACTACCATTATGGAAGTGGTCATTATCATGCAGGAGGCACAGGAAGGTGAGAACAGCGCTGCGCTGGCTGTACTCACTTTTCCTGGTCTTCTCCCGAGCCCTGCTCTGTGTCCTGACACGTACAGCTTCAGGACGTAGTGCATGTAGGTACACACTATGACCTGACACTGTGGTGGGAAGAACAGGGAGGGTGAGTGAATCTGCCGAGTGACGGCGCCGTCCAGAGCTGAAGAGGTACGTTGTTGTTTTTGTTGTTGTTTTTTTCCGAACGTCTGATCTGAAGATAGTACAGGCTGGGGGTTCTGATTGGAGGCTGGGGGCTGAACTGAGGCTGGGGGGTCTGATATGGGCTGATCTGAGGCTGATGTAGGCTGGCAGGTCTGATGGGAGGTTGATCTAAAGCTGATGGAGGTGAGGGGGGCTGATAAGGCTGATTAAGTGACGGTTGCAAAGGCAGAGGCAGGGCGAGTAGAAGCTGGGTGGACCCCTCTCTGGACCCTTCTGGGATGAGCTTGGCTGCCATTAATGCCAAAAAAGAAATTAATAACTAAATATATAATATTCTCTACTCAAAAATTTGACTGCTATATTTGGTCAAAATGGCACCTGCACTATATATAATATATACAGTGCAGGCGCCATTTTGCGCTGCAAGAATACAGCGCTCTAAATTTTTTTTCATTGAAGCGCAATTTCTGTTACTTACTCCTAAGTCAATTATATGTTTGACCAAATATAGCAGTCAAATTTTTACGATGAGAATTTTGTATGGCCCATGAACGATGTTACAAATATCCAAATGGGCCTGAGCAGCAAAAAGGTTCCCCACCCCTGCACTAAGGTGATGTTGGTCCTCAAGGGCAAATGTAACATGTTGTCAACTTATACATTTCCGGGAAAGAATAACATGAGGAATGGCACAACTCTTTTTGGCAGTTGGCACCTAGTTCTCCAACATACTGTAGTTTAAGACTGTATTTAAAGTAAATTACCCTCATAGTTAATGTACCCAGCCCACCCATAGGTGCTGTACTTGAACATGTATGTGTGTTTAAGCAGATCAGGGACTGATGTGTTCCAGCATGTATATTACAGACTATACGCAATTATATCTCTCAGATAACTGAGCACGGGTTTAGGTATAGTATAAGAACAGACATGAGAACATGAAAGAATAAATTAACTTTCTCCAAGTCTACATATCCCCAGTGAGTAGTCCATAACTGCAGAACAACCAGTCATGTCCAAAATGGCAACACCCTAATGTTGACCTTTTCCATTGTTGGCTGTCCTGATCAGATTCTGGAGAACAGTCAGAACCACCACGCATATTACTTCAGTTTTGTCCCTTTAACAACTACCATTTTTAATGTTGTCAGCCCGAGGGTCTCCTGGAACTCTTTCTCACACCCTTAAGGCCCATAGTGTCCACCCTGCATTCAGCACTATGCTATTTAAGAAGCCATTATGTTGAGCAGGAAAACATCAAGCAAACTACAGTAATTCTCAGATACCTCTAAACACTTTTTTTCCAGACTTCCAATATGAGAAAAAATACTTACGGAGGTACTATTCCAGCAATTCCTTCCTTCTTCTCTAAGATAATCATCTAAAATGTCTTAAATTTGTACACTTCATACCTTCATCCTTGCTATGCCAATATATCATAATGTCCTCCCTGGTTTATATTTTTTGTTAAAGTGGTCCGATAGGGACAGCTTCCTCTGGGACAGCTTCCTATCTGAGGATTGGAGCCCGAAGTGAATGGAAGCAAGCTGTGCATGCACAGCCACCCCTACTTTCAATGCTATTGGATTTCTGACATGAACCAAGCGAGCACGCTCCCCATAAAAACTCCCCATACACATGCACACTCAGTTCTGCCAAGTAAGTTTATGTTTTCAGTGGGAAGAGGACAGTAAGCCACTGCCAGACACCTCTAGTGGTGGCTTATCTTGATTGAGAACAAAGAGTTGGGCATGTTGAAATTTAATGCTGAACTTTTTTGTCCCCTGACATATAAAGAATGAAAGGTTGCAGGCCATTTCATACTCATTAGCTTGTCATCCAGTCTCACTAAAAGTGGCGGGTTTGGCTGACGTAAGCCTAATGTGTATGCCCACCTTAAGATGCTGCCAGACACAAATGTCAGTAGCTTATATCCTGTGGGTACAAAGGATCAGTCATGTTGAAAACATATACCACCAGGTGGAAAAGTGGAGAGGTCCCTATACACATAAGATTGTTGGCTGATCTCAACAGTACACATTGGGGCAGATTTACGAATATTGTCTAAAAGTAAGACATTGTAAATTTAGACAGACGTGGCTGTTGCTGGATGATAATCTGACACATGTGTAGACTATTGAGTCTAACTTTACACCACTTATTTTTGGCTTAGTTGACTCCAAAAATAAAAGCACCCAAATTTTGGCACAGAACACTTCTGGTGCCCTTCTTTTAATCTTTTTAGCCTCAGATCTGCCAATTCCTGGGCTGCTCTTCTGCCATCCAAGATGGCTCCATCGCTTCTTAGACTGGCTGATGCATACTGTGCATTTGGTAGCCTAAGACACTTCCTGCTACCCTTGGATTGGCCATCAGTGCTCGCATGAACAGTACTAGCCAATCCAAGAGCAGGGCCGGACAATTAGGAAGTCTCTTGGACTACCAAATGCACAGTCTGCATCGGGCAGTCTGAGAAGTGGTGCAGCCATCTTGGATGGCAGAAGAGGAGCCCAGGAATTGGTGGATCTGCAGCTAAAAAGATGAAAAGGAGGGTGCTGGTCACCATGTAAGTGTTCTTTTAGTTTTCCATCTTATTGTTTTTTTCTTGAATCAGAGGGTCACTTTAATGTATGTGGTGCAAAGTATGCCATTTCTGTCCACGTTTCTATATGATCTCAAACCTTTTTTTTTATTTATCCAAAATGGCTTTTTTTTTTTTATATTGAATATTGTTCAGTACGGTATTTTCTGACCAGTTCTTTCTAACATTATCCAGGGTGTTCCTCTAGTCTGTGCCAAACCATATGACAAGGTATTTTAGGTCAAAAACATTCAGTAAGACAGCTAAGGACATGATGTATGGTGCAATCAGCATGGTAGTCTCCATATTCATTGGTGAGAACACGTTGATTTTTCTTCTATACAGCACATGCAAAATAGATATTAAAGGTTACTCCTTCCCATAATGCCTGATGTGATCCACCTGGAGAATGTGCTTTCGTTTGCATATATTATTTGTCTTGGAAAATATGTAAATGTTTGTTTAACCCCGCCAACGTTCACTCCATGTTTTTTCATTAGAATTTTTACATCCTGCTTTCATAGTGACATCAAAATCTGTAATTCTCTGGCTGCAGATATTACGATGTTTCTCTTCATATGCAAAAATGAAATAAAACAATGGACGATAATCCTGGGAAGAGTGGCCTGATATTTGATAATGGAAATTGGGTTACAAAGTAGTCAAGTTCTAGGTTAGAATAATACCATATATGTTCTCAAAAATTCAGAGTCTGTTATCCGTAGGACATAGTGGAGCTGAAATGAAAATAATCCCATAAATATTCCCATATAACATCCTAAATCAATCAGGAATCTGTCACCAAGAAATTCACTGTGAAACCAGGCACAATGGCTTGTAGGGCCAGTTCAGCGGAATGTAATGAGATACCTGTCACTTAGCAATGCGTTGCTTCATTCTGGAGAAAAAATGCTTTTAATCCACATGCAAATGAGCAGTTAAAGGGAACCTGTCATCAACGTTATGCTGACCTCACTGAGGGCAGCATAAATTAGTGACAGAAATGCTGATTTCAGTGCTGTGTCACTTATGAGCTAAAAGTAAGTGGTTGCTGAGAACCGGCATCATAATCATTGCAGCCCAGGCCTTGAAAAGAGTCACATCTACTTGGGAAGAGTCATAGTTATTCATAATCTCCTGCACTCTCACCCATCTGCTGATGATTGGCAGTTCTCTCCTAGAGAGAAAGGGAGAAAACTAGGTAGAAGACTGTCAGCCATCAGCAGGTGGGCAGGAGAGCAGGAATTCATGAATAACCAGGACTCTTCTCAGGTGGCCTTGACTCTTTTCCAGGCCCAGTCTGCAATAATTGTGATGTTGGTTCTCGGCAACCACTTACTTTTAACTTTTAATTGACAGACCGCTGAAATCAACTCACCTGTCTCTACTTTATACTGCCGTTAGTATGGGCAGCACAAAGTTGATGACAGGTTCCCTTTAAGTGCACTGAGGGCAGGTACAAGCCACTGTGTGCATCCGTGCTCCTCCTGTTTCCGCCTCCCTTCTTCTCCTTCCTGTTTCACAGGGCCAGGTAAGATGACCATGCAGGACCTGGCTTTGTCAATCATAAAGGAGAGGGAGGGGCTGACAGGAAGCAGGAGGGACATGGGTGCATAGAGTGGCTTGGGCCCGCCCTCAGTGCACTTAACTGCTCATTTGCATTTGAATTAAAAGTACTTTTTCTCCAGAATGAAGCAATGGATTGCTAAGTGAAAGATACCATTACATTCAGCTGAACTAGTCCTACAAGGCATTGTGCCTGGTTTAACGGTGAATTTCCTGGAGACTTCCTTTAAGTCTAATCCTGGCATGTGGATTTTTTATGATGGTGAATGTGATTTTAACACCTGGATATAAAGAATTGTGTCATTTTGGGGCATTCTACAAAATGTAAACCATAATATGACCTATTCTGGGGCTAGGACTACAAGGACAATGTTGAGGATTGTTGTTATGACTGCTTAGGCTACTATCACACCAGCGTTTTTTGCGGATCCGTCATGGATCTGCAAAAACGCTTCCATTTCAATTATACAACCGCATGCATTCGTCATGAACGGATCCGGTTATATTATGTCTTCTATAGCCATGACGGATCCGTCTTGAACACCATTAAAAAGTCAATGGGAGACTGATCCGTTTTCTATTGTGCCAGATTGTGTCAGGGAAAACTGATCCATCCCCATTGACTTACATTAAGTGCCAGGACGGATCCGTTTGGCTCCGCTTCATCAGGCGGACAGCAAAACACTCCAGAGCGGAACGGTGACTGAACAGAGGCAAACTGATGCATTCTGAGCGGATCCTTTTCCATTCAGAATGCATTAGGGCAAAACTGATCTGTTTTGGACCGCTTCTAAGAGCCCATGACGGATCTCACAAACGAAAGCCAAAACACTAGTGTGAAAATAGCCTTACTTTTATGTTAGCAAGGTACATGGCAACTCATGATATGACTTTTATTGAAGGTGATGCTTGGAAATGAAACACACCATACTGCACGGTCAATGTGATGTTGTTTGTTGTAGCAATATATACCGTAATACCATTTTAACATAATATTTTAAATGTTTGTAGCATGAGCTTGCAAACATGTGGCCATGAATTTGTTTTGTAGAGTTATGACGTACTAGTGTAAAGATCTTTATATGATCATATACAGTGGATATAAAAAGTCTACACACCCCTGTTAAAATGTCAGGTTTCTGTGATGTAAAAAAAATGAGACAAAGATAAATCATTTCAGAACATTTTCCACCTTTAATGTGACCTATAAACTGTACAACTCAATTGAAAAACAAACTGAAATCTTTTAGGTAGAGGGAAGAAAAAATATAAAAATAAAATATGGTTTCATAAGTGTGCACACCCTTAAACTGATACTTTGTTGAAGCACCTTTTGATTTTATTACAGCACTCAGTCTTTTTGGGTATGAGTCTATCAGCATGGCACATTTTGACTTGGCAAGATTTGCCCACTCTTCTTTGCAAAAAGACTCCAAATCTGTCAGATTGCGAGGGCATCTCCTGTGCACAGCCCTCTTCAGATCACCCCACAGATTTTCAATCGGATTCAGGTCTGGGCCATTCCAAAACTTTAATCTTCTTCTGGTGAAGCCATTCCTTTGTTGATTTGGATGTATGCTTTGGGTTGTTGTCATGCTGAAAGATGAAGTTCCTCTTCATGTTCAGCTTGCTAGCAGAAGCCTGAAGGTTTTGTGCCAATATTGACTGGTATTTGGAACTGTTCATAAATCCCTCTAGCTTAACTAAGGCCCCAGTTCCAGCTGAAGAAAAACAGCCCCAAAGCATGATGCTGCCACCACCATGCTTCACTGTGGGTATGGTGTTCTTTTGGTGATGTGCAGTGTTGTTTTTGGGCCAAACATATCTTTTGGAATTATGGCCAAAAAGTTCAACCTTGGTTTCATCAGACCATAAGACCTTTTCCCACATGCTTTTGGGAGACTTCAGATGTGTTTTTGCAAAATGTAGCCTGGCTTGGATATTTTTCTTCGTAAGAAGAGGCTTTCGTCTTGCCACTCTACCCCATACCCCAGACATATGAAGAATACGGGAGATTGTTGTGACATGTACCACACAGCCAGTACTTGCCAGATATTCCTGCGGCTCCTTTAATGTTGCTGTAGGCCTCTTGGTAGTTTCCCAGACCAGTTTTCTTCTCGTCTTTTCATCAATTTTGGAGGGACGTCCAGTTCTTGGTAATGTCACTGTTGTGCCATATTTTCTCCACATGATGATGACTGTCTTCACTGTGTTCCATGGTATATCTAAGGCTAGGTCTACACGACGACATTTGTCGCGCGACAATAAGTCACAACTACACTGCAACATTTGTAGCGCAACATTTTGTTGCACTAATGTCGCGCAACAATTTTTATAATGGCAGTCTATGGTGTCGCACTGCAACATGCAACATGCTGCGACTGCGACGCAACAGTCCACAGTCGCAGAAAAATCCATCTTGAATGGATTTTCTGCGTCTGTTGCGTCGCAGTCGCAGCATGTTGCATGTTGCTGTGCGACACCATACACTGCCATTATAAAAATTGTCGCACGACATTAGTGCAACAAAATGTCGCACGACAAATGTTGTCATGTAGACGTAGCCTTATGCCTTGGAAATTCTTTTCTACCCTTCTCCTGACTGATACCTTTAACAATGAGACCCCTCTGATGCTTTGGCAGCTCTCTGTGGACCATGGCTTTTGCTGTGGGATGCGACTAAGAACATTTCAGGAAAGACCAACTAGAGCAGCTGAACTTTATTTGGGGTTAATCAGAGGCACTTTAAATGATGGCAGGTGACGCTGACTCCTATTTAACATGATTTTGAATGTGATTGCTTAATTCTGAACACAGCTACATCCCCGGTTATTGAGGGTGTGCACACTTATGCAACCACATTATGTTAGTTTTTTTTGTTTTCTTCCTTCCACCTAAAAGATTTCAGTTTATTTTTCAATTGAGTTGTACAGTTTATAGGTCACATTAAAGGTGGAAATAATTCTGAAATGATTTATCTTTGTCGCTTTTTTTTACAGCACAGAAACCTGACATTTTAACAGGGGTGTGTAGACTTTTCATATCCACTGTACTTGTATGCGGAAACTCCAACTTTTAACCATTGCCTTTACATTGTAATATAAAGGGTGACAGATGCCTGCCCTTGAGTAGTCACATGGCAAACCTCAAAGGATATATCAGCATAGCATAATTTACACTGTGTAGGTCACACTTCATCCTTATCTACCAATGTGTCACAACCGCGTTGTCTTCCCGCAACAGTGACCTAATTGTATAATTGTCTGAGTTCCCTGCCATAGAAGATTGCCTGGGGCAAAACAGAAAAAAATCTGTTGGTAACTTATTTATATTTCTGTTGTCTAAAGGTCCTATTAGAATGTCTGATTTTCGGGCCAATTATCACGGACAAGTATTTATACGAATGCTCATTCCTGATAATTCGCTTGTGTAATTGAGCAGGCAGCCACCCAATAAACGGGTGATGGGCATCTTTCATCAGGATGAAATATGCCCGATTATCAGCCGCACATCTAGTAGTAGAACTGAATGAGTGAGGGACGAATCGTTCCTCCAGCATTGAGTTAGTGTTATCTTCCATAGGCGCTCGCATTGTCTGTACATTGTGGAGTGTAATACAGCCTTTATGCCTTGAAAGCTGTCTGCATTTGTTATCCATAGTAATACAAGGCTCCTAGACACAGGACGGGGTTAAGACCCTATTAGACTGCATAATTTCGGGTCAATTATCAGGAATATGAAAACCTGTTCCCGATAATTGGCCTGTATAATCGAGCAGCCGATCTCCCTGTGTAATCAGGGATGTGCTGCCGATCATCTATAGAAGAGAATGAGCGATGAATGACTGCGGTAGCAATCCTTCCGCCCTCATTCAAAGTTGGCATTGGCCTGTGTAATCAGGCCAGTGCAAACGAGCACCGATGGATGGTTATTATCCATCGATGCTCGCAGTGTCCGAAGATTGGGCAGTGTAATACCACCCTTAGGGTATGTGTCATAAAAATAGGGCTAGGCCCGTTACGTGGTGATTACCTGCAGGACCCTTGGTGCACCAAAACTAGCAATGTGCAGCAGCTGGGAAGTCTACTGGATGATTGAAAATCTACACAAGATCATTCACATTTACTTGAAAATCTACTGCAAGCTCATTCCCATTCACTTCAGTGGGCTTGAGCTTGCAGCAGATTTCTCAGGCACCACACAATGTACGGAGTCAGGCTAGTTCTGGTGCAACGTGGCTCCTACTAACGGCCCAGGACTATAACATTGATGAGCTGAGAATAGGTCATCAATGCTACAGTCCTTAAATATCCCTTCCAACTGTCCAGCTGACCTCATCAATTATAGCAGGATCTGACAACACTGATGGACAGCTTTAGTGGTAAAGAGATGACATCAGATCTTACTCCAAAGCAATCAATTTTCCTTCACATCTCCTCTCTTTTTAGGTCATTCATGGATAATGACAGTAGCAAAACTTCTATCCTTTTTTACAGAAATCTCCAAGGAACTGCTCAACTGACCACAGCAGAGTCCATTCTAGCCTTAAAGGGGCTTTCGGGGAGTTTAAAGGATAACTGTCATATATTTTTTTAATTTGCTAGTTTATTAGAGCTAGGCATGTATACCTTAGTTAGTCTGTCAATTATTGCCAAAAGATCAGTAATTATTCATTAATGTCCCCTGTCCCTTTCCACTGCTCCCTTAAAAGACCATTGCTATGGCTCATCTGTCTCTGGCTAGGAAGACAGAGGGGCGGTCCTTCACACTGCATGCCTGCATTAGGCTTCAGAGTGAGGAGCTGTGTCTCTCAGTAATCCAATCTGATTGGCTGGCCGGGAGCTGCTGGCTACAGCAAGTTTGTATGTGAAGTGAGGGAAAGCAGTTTTGGCCTCAGAGAACTGGCAGAGGAGCCATCTTGAGAAGATCCTCATAATGTAGGATTCAAAACAGCCGTAACTAAGAGGAAAACTCAAGGAAAACGGTGGTAAGTGAAGAAACTAAAGATTGCTTTATGCATAATGCTGCTGCAGGAGTAACATATGCTAAAATAGATTTTTTTTAAATGAAAATATGACAGTTGTCCTTTAATATTAATGAGCTAAAATATATCCTCAGGATAGGTCATCAATACCTGATCTGTGGGTTCTAACTCTTGGCACTCTCACCGATCAGCTGTTTGAAGAAGCCCCCAGCACTCCTCGCAGCTTACCGAGCACAGCACCATCCATTGAGTATTGGCTGTGCTTGGTACTGCAGCCCAGCCCCGGGGAGGATGGGGGGGGGGGGAGGCCAGGAGTCAGACCCCTTTTAATCACTATTGATGACCTGCCCTGAAGACAGGTCATCAGTTTTAAGCACCTGGAAAACGCCATTATGATAACCAGATACATTAGTTCATGGAAGCTGTTAGCAGTAATCTCCCAGCCATGCCTTGCCCAATAATGACTCGTTAATAATGAAACCATACACCATATTGAGAACATTTCTTGTTATCAGTTGACATATAGCTAAGGGTGGGTTCATATTGTGTTTTTCCTATCCGTTTAACGTATACAAAAAAATATACGTTAAACGGATGCCTCAGACAGATGCCATACAGTGGCATCCATTCACCATCGAGTTCCATTGTAAAAAAAATAAAATAACTATACTTTATTTTTTATTGGACTCTCTAGAATACAAAAATGTGGTTTGCTGCGTTTTTGTATCCTTTTTGTAACATTTACGTGAAATGGATGCATAAAACGCAATGTGAACCCAACCTTAGTGATGCTTTAAAATAGGTCCAGTCCCCATTAGTTTGGTGTCGGACTCTGTAGTATCATTATCCCCAGCTGGGAAATTACTAGGGAAATTTTCACCCCGGAATATACAGTCTAGTACATATACCATATAATCATATGATCGGGACTGATGAGACGCATGATGACTTTAAGTAGTCAGAAAACAAATTCACTGCTAAAGTTTCTTGCAATGAACTTATTTTCTAGTTTTTAAAATGCACCATGGGAATTCCTGGGCGTCTATGAACTAGAGAATATCATGGGTGGGGTCCTAATCCAAAAGAAATGCTGATAGGTTAGAAATATGATTATGCTAACATCATCTCAGTGGACAGTGGCCAATACATGGAAAACTAGTTACTAAAAACCATCACTGGCTTGGTGACCTGTGACACGTGGACTACAGGAGTAAACTGTAGATGTGAACCTATTCACTTCTCTGCCACAATTAGATCTGTTTATTTAACTGTATATTTGCTGATAAGATTGTTTATTGAAAGTGGGCCATTCCATCTCCTGTTTCTGGGAGAACTGGGTGATAATAACATCTTTATGTGTCCCACAGGAGTTGTCACTAAGGTAGATAAAGGTGTATAGAAGCCCCAGGCAAAATGTGTGGGTCTTTTCCTCTTTTAATTGAAGGAAAAGAGGGGAGAATAGAGCCATATACATATAAAGTCAGGTCCATAAATATTGGGACATCTACACAATTCTAACATTTTTGGCTCTATACACCACCACAATGGATTTGAAATGTAACGGACAAGATGTGCTTTACCTGCAGACTGTCAGCTTTAATTTGAGGGGATACATCCAAATCAGGTGAACGGTGCAGGAATTACAACAGTTTGCATATGTGCCTCCAACTTGTTAAGGGACCAAAAGTAATGGGACAGAATAATAATCATAAATTAAACTTTTACTTTTTAATACTTGGTTGCAAATCCTTTGCATTCAATTACAGCCTGAAGTCTGGAACACATAGACATCACCAGACGCTGGGTTTCATCCCTGGTGATGCTCTGCCAGGCCTCTACTGCAACTGTCTTCAGTTCCTGCTTGTTCTTGGGGCATTTCCCCTTCAGTTTTGTCTTCAGCAAGTGAAATGCATGCTCAATCGGATTCAGCTCAGGTGATTGACTTGGCCATTACATAACATTCCACTCCTTTCCCTTAAAAAACTCTTTGGTTGCTTTTGCAGTATACTTTGGGTCATTTTCCATCTGCACTGTGAAGCGCCGTCCAATGAGTTCTGAAGCATTTGGCTGAATATGAGCAGATAATATTGGCCGAAACACTTCACAAGTCATCCTGCTGCTTTTGTCAGCAGTCACATCATCAATAAATACAAGAGAACCAGTTCCATTGGCAGCCATACAGGACCACGCCATGACACTACCACCACCATGCTTCACTTATGAGGTGGTATGCTTAGGATCATTAGCAGTTCCTTTCCTTCTACATACTCTTCTCTTCCCATCACTCTGATACAAGTTGATCTTGGTCTCATCTGTCCATAGGATGTTGTTCCAGAACTGTGAAGGCTTTTTTAGATGTAATTTGGCAAACTCTAATCTGGCCTTCCTGTTTTTGAGGCTCACCCATGGTTTACATCTTGTGGTGAACCCTCTGTATTTACTCAGGTGAAGTCTTCTCTTGATTGTTGACTTTGACACACATACACCTACCTCCTGGAGAGTGTTCTTGATCTGGCCAACTGTTGTGAAGGGTGTTTTCTTCACCAGGGAAAGAATTCTTCAGTCATCCACCACAGTTGTTTTCTGTGGTCTTCCGGTGTTGTTGAGCTCACTGGTGCGTTCCTTCTTTTTAAGAATGTTCCAAACAGTTGTTTTGGCCAGGCCTAATGTTTTTGCTACCTCTCTGATGGGTTTGTTGAGTTTTTTCAGCCTAATGATGGCTTGCTTCACTGATAGTGACAGCTCTTTGGATCTCATCTTGAGAGTTGACAGCAACAGATTCCAAATGCAAATAGCACACTTGAAATGAACTCTGGACCTTTTATCTGCTCATTGTAATTGGGATAATGAGGGAATAACACACACCTGGCTATGGAACAGCTGAGAAGCCAATTGTCCCATTACTTTTTGTCCCTTAACAAGTGGGAGGCACATATGCAAACTGTTGTAATTCCTACACCGTTCACCTGATTTGGATGTAAATACCCTCAAATTAAAGCTGACAGTCTGCAGTTAAAGCACATCTTGTTCGTTTCATTTCAAATCCATTGTGGTGGTTTATAGAGCCAAAAATTTTAGAATTGTGTCAATGTCCCAATATTTATAGCCCTGACTGTATATCAATGTACAGTACAAATACGCGGTTGTGCTTAATATGTATGGGCTCCTAGCAGAATCCAACCCTGCTGCAAGCAGTCCTGAGAACCAATGTCTACCACCCCACCAACCAACACCCTAAAACAAACCTTAACACACACAAGAGATCACATAGAATCCTTTAAAAAAAAGTCCCACAATCCCAAAACTCAGCACATTCCTTGCTGCTACTTTTCAACACCATTGGAGGAATTCATCACACCCTCCACTCTAGAACTGTGCCTTCAAAAAGTCTTGTGACAACATTTTTTGCAATTTTATTTTGCATTTTTAGACCCCTCACCTCAGTTTTGAAATGTAAGTGGAAAAATGGGCATGATTAGCTACGTCAACGAGTTTCACTCCAGATTTATGACTGGGAATTTTTTAATCAGTCACAAAGAAAGTCCTAAAGCCACTCCAGTAGGGACAGGGGTACAGAAAACTGGAATAGAATTTCTAGACCAAAGTTTTTGGTTTAAGGATCAAACAACGTGCAGCATCTGATAGATTTGGCACAAAGTATACCAATGCAGACTCAAGCAATTACAAATATTACCCTCATGATAAATTCCACCATCACATATATCTCAGTGTCACTTGACCTCATAACGTAACCTAAACCTCACTGGACCCCATACAATGTCCATACATAAGACAGCGCACTCTCACAGACCTCAGGGCCTGCACAGAAATAGTTATGTGAGCACAGGTCTTCTACAGCAACAGGTCCTGCAACCTATAACACAGTGATATCAACCTGACAGCAACATTTAAAAGTCCTTAGCTGAAATAGAAAAAATGGTTAAAGGAGTTTTCTCAGATTTTTATACTGATGGCCAGGGGCATAGCTACATAGCAGGGAAAACTGCTGCTACAGATCGCAAACTCAGGAAGGGGGCCCAGGAGAAGGACAAATTTATTTATTTTCAGAGCCCAGGGAGCGGTGAGTATGGTGCTTGTAGTCCTAGCACTGGTATTATTCATCGTTCCCTGGTCTTCATCTCCGAGCACCTGCACTGCACTGGCAGCGCACAGCTTCAGGATGGGACATAGTGTGCATAGGATGCTGTGCAAAGTCAGGTCACAGTGTAGAGTGTGCCTAGACACAGTGCTGCACGAAGAGTGGAGGCGTCTGTAGGAGGAGAGTTTTTTTTTTTTGTCCGGTCTGAGGTCTGCATTAGGGGGCTGGGGTAAGAGCCTGTTCAAAATTTTGCTGTGGGGCCCAGTCAGTTCTTGTTATGCCACTGCTGATGGCCTATCAGTCATCAGTATCTGATCAGTGGGGGGTCTGAAAGGATAGGTTGTCATTATAAGTCTTGGAAAACCCCTTTAAAGAGGCTCTGTCACCAGGATCAATCCTAAACAACGAGACATACACTGCGTGCAGAATTATTAGGCAAATGAGTATTTTGACCACATCATCCTCTTTATGCATGTTGTCTTACTCCAAGCTGTATAGGCTCGAAAGCCTACTACCAATTAAGCATATTAGGTGATGTGCATCTCTGTAATGAGAAGGGGTGTGGTCTAATGACATCAACACCCTATATTAGGTGTGCATAATTATTAGGCAACTTCCTTTCCTTTGGCAAAATGGGTCAAAAGAAGGACTTGACAGGCTCAGAAAAGTCAAAAATAGTGAGATATCTTGCAGAGGGATGCAGCACTCTTAAAATTGCAAAGCTTCTGAAGCGTGATCATTGAACAATCAAGCGTTTCATTCAAAATAGTCAACAGGGTCGCAAGAAGCGTGTGGAAAAACCAAGGCGCAAAATAACTGCCCATGAACTGGGAAAAGTCAAGCGTGCAGCTGCCAAGATGCCACTTGCCACCAGTTTGGCCATATTTCAGAGCTGCAACATCACTGGAGTGCCCAAAAGCACAAGGTGTGCAATACTCAGAGACATGGCCAAGGTAAGAAAGGCTGAAAGACGACCACCACTGAACAAGACACACAAGCTGAAACGTCAAGACTGGGCCAAGAAATATCTCAATACTGATTTTTCTAAGGTTTTATGGACTGATGAAATGAGAGTGAGTCTTGATGGGCCAGATGGATGGGCCCGTGGCTGGATTGGTAAAGGGCAGAGAGCTCCAGTCCGACTCAGACGCCAGCAAGGTTGAGGTGGAGTACTGGTTTGGGCTGGTATCATAAAAGATGAGCTTGTGGGGCCTTTTCGGGTTGAGGATGGAGTCAAGCTCAACTCCCAGTCCTACTGCCAGTTTCTGGAAGACACCTTCTTCAAGCAGTGGTACAGGAAGAAGTCTGCATCCTTCAAGAAAAACATGATTTTCATGCAGGACAATGCTCCATCACACGCGTCCAAGTACTCCACAGCGTGGCTGGCAAGAAAGGGTATAAAAGAAGAAAATCTAATGACATGGCCTCCTTGTTCACCTGATCTGAACCCCATTAAGAACCTGTGGTCCATCATCAAATGTGAGATTTACAAGGAGGGAAAACAGTACACCTCTCTGAACAGTGTCTGGGAGGCTGTGGTTGCTGCTGCACGCAATGTTGATGGTGAACAGATCAAAACACTGACAGAATCCATGAATGGCAGGCTTTTGAGTGTCCTTGCAAAGAAAGGTGGCTATATTGGTCACTGATTTGTTTTTGAATGTCAGAAATGTATATTTGTGAATGTTGAGATGTTATATTGGTTTCACTGGTAAAAATAAATAATTGAAATGGGTATATATTTGTTTTTTGTTAAGTTGCCTAATAATTATGCACAGTAATAGTCACCTGCACACACAGATATCCCCCTAAAATAGCTAAAACTAAAAACAAACTAAAAACTACTTCCAAAAATTTTCAGCTTTGATATTAATGAGTTTTTTGGGTTCATTGAGAACATGGTTGTTGTTCAATAATAAAATTAATCCTCAAAAATACAACTTGCCTAATAATTCTGCACTCCCTGTATAGCCTGGTAGGGTTGATGAGGCTGATTAAAATTATACCTTTTTTTTTTTTTACTGTAGGTGACGGCCTTCAGGAGAAATGTGTTAATGTTTAATAAACAAAACCACATAAAAATGCACAAAAAACCCCAAACCGCAATAAAATGGTGCGGATTTATGTGCAATTTTGGTGGAGATTTTTGGCAGATTTTCTGCACACAAATGCGCACCCTGTGCATGTACCCTAAGTTTAAAAAAAGTGCTGGGGGGCTTGCCCAAGGATAGTGGACCGGGGAGGATAGTGGGCAGTAGCACAGGGGCGCCAAGGTGAAGAAAAAACAGATAAGGGCGGTGTAGTAAGTCTATGGAAGGTTACTACTTTGCTAGTTGGATTTCTGCTTCTGCTTCACAGTATCGATATATTGATATATTGCAAAGGCATATATATCACTGTGTCTATATAGTTAGTAGTTCTATTTCACAGTCTCAGTATATGGTAAGCCTATATATCACTGAGTCTCTTTATATTTTGTTATATTGATTCTATTTCACAGTATCGATATATGGCGACACATGTATCACTGTGCGGGTATTTAAATGATAATGAATAATATGGATAATAATAAATAATGTTAAAAGAATTATATGAGAAAGAAACGGAAGGCGACTTACTTCACCAGGGAGGGAGATATAGGATAAGCAAAATATACCTATACCTGCTCCTCCCTGGTGAAGTAAGTCGCCTTCCGTTTCTTTCTCATATAATTCTTTTAACATTATTTATTATTATCCATATTATTCATTATCATTTAAATACCCGCACAGTGATACATGTGTCGCCATATATCGATACTGTGAAATAGAATCAATATAACAAAATATAAAGAGACTCAGTGATATATAGGCTTACCATATACTATATAGACACAGTGATATATATGCCTTTGCAATATATCGATACTGTGAAGCAGAAGCACAAATCCAACTAGCAAAGTAGTAACCTTCCATAGACTTACTACACCGCCGTTATCTGTTTTTTCTTCACCTTGGCGCCCCTGTGCTACTGCCCACTATCCTCCCTGGTCCACTATCCTTGGGCAAGCCCCCCAACACATGTACCCTAAGGCCGGGATCACATGTGATTGATTAGCTGTGGATTTGCTGTTGCGTATTTTTGTGCGGAAAATCTGCAGAGTTGTACAGTACCAGCAAAATGCAGCAGAAAAGCTGCAGTATTGCAGATTTGAAATCCACAGCATGTCAATTCATACAGTGGATATTCTTGCAGATTTAACCCTTCTCAATGTAGAGGGTGAAATCTGCTGAGTTTTCCACAGCATGTAATACGTATGGTTTTGTTGCGGTGCTTTGTGCAGGATTGTTCCGCTGGATTGTCCGTCACACGTGACCCCGGCCTTTGCTTATAGATACCTCATAGAACGTACGTTATGGCAGAGAAGAGACTTCCTCGTGTGCCGCATACATTGTAACAGCCCCAACCTGTTTCTTTTTTTCTGTAAACCTGAATTTGTGTAGTCTCCTTCTAACTACTGTAGGAAGGCGCAAGGGTCCATCGTTGACGGAAGGTATGTGTCACTGAGGTTCCTGGCATTGGTGAAGTAAGAGCCGGTATTTTCAGGTGTTAGCGGCAGCTAATGCTGATTGACACTTTGCTATTTTAGTATGGCTGTACAGCTGATCCGGTACGGCTCTTACTGGGAGTAGTCAAAGTGCTGGGTGGGTGACTATTCCCCATATTCCAGGCCGGGTCTTGACTGGCCTATAAAAAACCCAGCGGCAGTGTCAGCTGGTAGTGATTACCTCTCTCTGACAGAGGAGCTCTGGCAATCACTGGTGTGGGAACTGAGCCCTGTGCTGGGCTGAATAGCTGAGACCTGTGTGTTGGGAGAGCAGGCCACCTAAAGCCTGCATTTGGACTGCTGGAGGCAGAACCGCTGACAAGGTGACGCTTTTTGTTGTGCACAAACTTTCTACTCGGTGTGAACAAACACCAACCCTACAAAGAGTTTTTTGTTTGACCTTATGTGTGAATAAACACGGACATTTGAATTACGAACTTGTACTTTGCCTATGTACTGCACCTGCTTATCCCAACTATCAGAGCGAATCCCCACACTACATTCTTTCAGCTCTGAGACATTGCTTCTCGCAGCACAAAAGACTGACTGTACCAGATTTTCACACCTACACGTCAGCTGCTTCATTGCCTTTCTCACCCCTCCTCCCCTCGTTGTTTCTAATAGCAACCTTGCAGATCTAGTAATTGGGAATAGGAGAAAGAAGACTTCTTATTTACCATCACAGGTATACGTTCCAGACTAAACTGTCATGTTAGATCATTTACGTTCTATAAAACCACTTTCGCCGCAGAGAAACTGGCACAATCATCCTTAGTCTAGCACTCCATATGTCTCTGGCAGTAAGATGATACATTGATGAGCAGTGTGTACTCCATCCATGTTTTCTTCTCCTATATCTGTTACCTAAAGCATCACTGATCCCCCAGGGAGAGCTAAAAAAATCTATTTACCAAGGGCCCATCAGTTCTACTGACATTTGTTGATTTAGTAAACGCTCATGTTCTTCGTGAAATGAGAAGTGTCCAGTTCCTCCTAATTTCTGAATACATTAACAATTGGGTGTAACCAGTTGTGGGTTTCCACGCTGAAATAACCCTCAAAGATAAAACTCAGGATCAGGCTGGAACTTGGTGAGCAACATATCAGTCATGTCATGGAACAGTGAGGTGAAATGCATAAGGGTATTTTTGTTTAGGGAATAGTTTTGGACTTTAGGGTACGGCCACATGGTCAGGTTTCATGATGCAGTTTTGGAAGCCAAAACCAGGATTGGATTAAAAAAAGAGCCATATCTGACCTTTAGACGCTCTCTCTGATTATGATCTACTACAAAACTGCATGTAAAGACCTGGCCGTACCCTTGTCCTTGTTTTTGCTTTGATTTGAAATGTTTGCCAGATTTGCCGTTTGCCTATTATTAAATTGTAAACAATAGGGGCCATTCATTTCATGTACAAAAAGCAGAATACACCCCGTGTATCTTGTTATTCTGCAGACACCCTCTAAATATGTGGCGTGCCAAAGCATGAGCCAAAGAGTGTGATAATGGAAATCTCATTGTGGGTCATTTATTACGCTGAAATATACCTATATTATGCATTTTTCAGGCGCAAATTGCAGCGCAACTGGCTGTCTGCGACTTTTCCCCACTCACGCCAGGTCTAAATAAGTGGGCCTGGTATGGGCAGGGAATGGGCAGGCCGCATTTACCATTTTGTACGCCTGTTTCAGGCATAGAAAAAGGTCTAAATGTAAGACAGCTCGGAAGCTGTCTTACATTTAGACCTGGTGAAGGATCCGCCGAAGTTATGAAGTTATAACTTCCGCGGAACCACCACGAGCACAGGGTTTTATTAAGAACAGGGTCTAAAACTTGCTTCTCTTTTTTCGTCCGTGAGGAAATTGACCTGCAGTGTGGATTTAAAAATGTGCAGTATGCTTAGTGTTTGTGTGAATCCGCACCTTTTGTAGAGTGGTTTTCCCCATAGATTTCAATGGAGCTGTTAACATAAACAGAAAATCCACAACAAAAACTGCACAAAAAACATACCAAAATAGCGGAGAAAAATGCTTCAGTTTTGTGCCCATTCATTGTCAATGGGGACAAAACTGAACTGAAGGGAATGGAGTACACCAGAATGCATTCCGTTCTGTTTCATTGCGTTCCCATGACGCACACAAAAGCGCTGCAAGCAGAGTTTTTGAGTGCGTCCTGGGATGCGGAGCAAGACGGATCTATCATGAATCACAATGTAAGTCAATGGGGACGGATCTGTTTTCTCTGACACAAAAGAAAACTGATCTGTCCCCCATTGACTTACAATGGTTTTAGAGATGGATCCGTCATGGCTATGTTAAAGATAATACAACCAGGTCCGTTCATAACGGATGCAGACGGTTGTATTATCATGACGTTTTTGCTGATCCATGACGTGAAAGTAGCCTTACATTATGGATTTATGTGCGGTTTTGGTGCAACTTACTTATTCCGAACACAAACCTTCACCGTGTGCAGGTACCCTAAGAGTCCTTGTACTTTAAGATTCTTTCCTATAAACTACCTCCACAGCATTATAACACTGAGCATGAAACTGATGCCTTACTTGACTCTGATATTGGATCTACTGACACATTTCAAGGGCTCCTTTATTAGCTCAGTTATCTTTGCTACAGAAGCAAAAACATTATTGTGTTTCCAGAAGTTGGACAGTTTTCTGTGCGCTGGTTTAGGGGTTCACAGCTGCAGAGGAACAGGGTTTACCTACAAATGCATGTCCATTTATAATACTACAGGGTAACTGTATCACAGATGGAATCTTTTATGTCAGTTTTACTTCAGTCTGTATTGGTGAAATATGTGCCAGATTAAAGATTGGTACTTTTGTCTGGAGGTGTTCCCCCAGATTCTTACACCTGGAGAAAGACTGCAACTTTTTTGTAACTTTTTAGAAAGCCACAGTAGATAAATCTGGTGTACGCCACTTTAATGTAGCTAACCATGCTCACTTTTCAAAACTGGGGTGAGCATCGTAAAATCACAAAAGTTGCAATTTCTTTCAGCAACAATGACATTAGGCAAAAATTTTTGACTTTTTAGCACCTCATTTCTGGTGTGGAAGATTAAGTCATTTACCCCCATATGTTTGTATGACTTAAGCTGGCCACACACTTGAAACCAAGAACAACCGCATTGTGGTGCATCAGTCATCCGTGGGATCGTTTGTACGAAGGTTCCCAGTTCCCACCAGTGATATATATTTTTTTCTTCTATGTTCTCCTAAGAGGATTTTTGTCTCTTTGCCTGAAACACATCGAGCTACTTCAATAAATACCTCTTATATGAATGAAGGCCTCTTGTGCACTTGGATATATCGTCTATTTGAGATCTACAGGCGGCCTCAGCGGGGGTGGAGTAGGCTTGTCTCTTGCAATCCCCCTCCCTGGTGGAATCAGTACTTTGTGATTTACCTTTTGTGATTCACTTATGGAGTCCTTTTGCATGTGGATAGGGTTGGTGACCCCACCATTTGTATCTCATACACATCATTCTATTGCAGTCTTTCTCCTGTGGTAATTTTTCCAGCATGGCCGATTACATTATTGGTACACAAGGGCCATTGCAAACGATCAATCCATGGTTGTTCGAAATGGCTGAAATTGGCCATTTCAGCTAACTTAAGTCTTGTGTATGGCCAACATTAAAAAGTGCACCATGACAAATATGCTCCACAGAAACAAAGGCTAATAAACTGAAAGGAACATGGACACATGTGTGACTTACATTAAAGTGGGAAGATAAGGAGGGGAAGCAATTAGGACAAAATATTTGAATTATCTAAGACTACACCTTCAGATGGATACAAGGCTAAGACGTCAGTCAGGGAGTGGACAGTGTGATCTTTTAACCTCCTTCTAGCACTGGGCGTAATGATTTCTATTGAGCTCCTAAGGAAGAGGAGTCAAAAACTGGACAGCCTGCTGGCTGACTCATAACAGGAAGAATGCCTGCATACATGACTCACTGTAATCATCTGCCTTCTAATAGTATTCAGCAACTTTAGGGCTTCCATAATACACCCTGCCCTCCACCCAGAGTGAGATAAAATGCAGCTAAAACACAAGTGCAAGGACAGGAAGCCTGAACATTTCTTACAAGGTCAGCTGCACATATGTCAAAATGCAATGGTTTTGTAGAGTTTTTGGTGATGGTTTTGTAGTGTTTCCACCTCAAAATCAGCTTAAAAAAAAGTCTCAAAATAGCCTCCCATTCATTTCAATCGGAAGCAGACCATGCTTTTTTTCCACATGTAAAATAAAAGCAGCATGCCCTATCTTGGGGTAATCTCCCATTGAAATGAATGGAAAGCATCAAAAAATAGCGCCGTACATGTCCATGTGTTTTTTGCGCATTTTCTGTGGGATTTTTGGCGCAGATCTGTGCCAAAAACCACAAGCTGAAAATGCAGATTTGTATTAAAGCAACCTCCTTTGATTTAAAAAAAAAACCACAGAAAATGCGTGAAAAATGCAATGGAAAATATCCTTCTACATCAGTGATGTAAAAAATAGGGCCCAGGATAGTCCAGCTCCCAAGCATTACGACTGAGGTCTGAGAACAGCTGTAGGGTTTGAAGTCTATTCCTAATGTTGCTGCCGATTCCAAGCCGTGTAATCCCTCAGCTAAAGATGATATTTAAAGAATTCCTTAGACTCAGAAATATTTCATTTCACCCGAAAGACCCAGACACATTGCTTAAAAAATTAAGATTTAATATCTAGGCTCTTTTTCTGCGACTTCAGATAAATAGTATTCCCAGTTCATGTCTAGGCCTATTTATTGTTGCTCATTTCCTGAGAAGCCATGAGGTGAAATTTTTCCAGTTTTGTCTTGTTGTCAGGAAATGACCTGACTATTGTGTAGTTATTGATCAAATACCAAAGTAGATTGTTTGACACATGGAGAAATTGTCTGGTGGTGAGAGGCAACGTTCACTGTATTAGGGTAGGTTCCCACTTGTATCAAACAGATCCGGCAGAGAACAGGTGTTACTCTGAGCGCTCCGGGTCCCCTGCTGGTCTCGGAGCGCTCACAGCGTATGTCCCCAGGCAGCACTCCAGTGTCTCGGCGTGTGCGTCCTCGCTCTCTAGGGCGCGCGCGCCCTGGGACTCTTAGATTCAAAGGACCAGTGCACCAGTGATTGGTGCCTGGTCCAAAGGGGTTATTAAGGGTTAAGGTTGTGAGAGGCAGTGCTGACTTAATTAGGCTGCACCTGTGCACTGCCCATTTATACCTTCTCCTCCCACAGCCTTCTGCCGGATCTTTGTGCCTTGTGCCTCAGAGAAAGCGTTCCCTATGATGTTAGTTTGCCTTACCTGTTGCCGTACCCGTTGCTACCGTCCACTCGCCTTTGAACCTTTGCCGCCTGCCCTGACCGCTGCTTTGTCCGACTAGGCTCTTGCCTTCTCCCTGTGTACCACGCCTTATCAGTTGCCAGAGAGGTCGAATTGTTACTAGGGGACACGACCTGGTAGTTACCGCCGCGGCAAATCCATCCCCCTTTGCGGCGGGCTCTGGTGAAGACCAGTAACTGCTTAGAACCGGTCCTCTAGTACAACCCGCGCCATCGCCTCTCTGGTGCAGAGGATTAACTACCTGTCCTGCCGGTTCGTGACAACAGGCCACCGGAAGTCCACCGGATCCAGCCTAGCCAGTTGCTGTTGTTCCCCACCGGACCCCGTTGACTATAATGGGATCCGGCGGGGATCTGGCCACTGTCCGGCAAAATGCTGGCTTTCGGCCAGACAAAAACCCAGCCGGAACCCGTTAATTATGAACATCTGTATCTGGCTATACTGGATCCGGTGAACTCCAGCGTCCAGATCCGTTTAACGCAAATGTGAACCTATCCTAAGAGGGAAGTAATAGTGCAGTCACCAGTATATAAACACTGATTATACTATTCTAAGGAGACAAGGGGATTATGCATCAACATGGTGTCAACATGTGTTCTTGACAGCAAAAAGTCAGAATCCACGTTTCATGTTTTTAATCGGGCTTAAGAAATGTAAAAATAAATTCTGATTGGTTCCTGTTGGCTTTGGCGCCACTTTTTCTCTGTAAGGGCGGAGTCACACATATTTATTTTTTTTGTGGCACTTTTTTTCCAACATTTGCATTATTTTACACATTTTTTGCACCTATGTGTTTTGGTGTGTCTTTTGCGGTAAGAACACCAACTGCAGTTGGTGGAAATATGAATGCAGGACACACTTTTCTATACTTGGTTTTGTTGAGTCTATGGCACTTTTTATTGTCTTAGAGAAAAAAAAATATGAAAAAAATGCAATTTAACCGAAAAAAAGGCAATAAAAATACACACGTGTTCTTTTTTAAATACAACATGGCTGGGTGGTTTCTTTGGGGTATCAAGCGTACATCATCTACCAGCCACATTTTTAACAGGAGGATCAGATGTAGATATTTGTACCTATTTTAGTTAATAATACGGACTTTATACTACTGTATCTTCAAGAGGTTTTCAAGGAAATAAATACTGGTGGCCTAACCTCATGTTAGGTTATCGATATTTGATCAGAGGGTGCTAGAAGGGGCCACAGTGCAAGGGCTAGTAAATGCGGCACCCATGATAGCCATTGGGAGCCTACTGTATATCTGTATGTCAATTTCTCATTTCCTATGGAGACATTTTTCAGTTGGATTCCATATGAAGCGTTGCCTCTAGGGCTCTGCACAAGGCACCACACATTGGCATATAGAATTAAATACTGAGCCTGGAATCCCGGGCTAAACTAAAGCTGCCTGTTCAGATTTCAAGAGGAGCAAATCTAGTGAGAAGTAGGTGATCTGGGCTTATTTTATGGCGGCGTCTGTGACTGGCACTGTTTCTGAGACATCTTTAGGGGGTATAAGGCATTGGTGGAGATTCATCAAGACTAGTGTAACGGGAAACTGACTAAAGCCTGTATTACACCTGCCCATTTTTCGGCAAAGGATCGCTAATGAGCCTTCGCATTAACGCTTATTAGCGATCATCCGCCAATTGCCCAATGAACAAGCAAACTCCCGCTCATCTGGCAATCCAAATCTTTTGCAGGCGTCAGATCGTGGTGTCTAATAACAATCTGCCGCCGGCAGACCACTGTACAGCATGGGGATGAGCGATGGCATGGAGGAGATCTCTGCATGTAATAGCAGTGGTCTCCTCCGCTAGCGAGCAGGTGATTGACGGAAGGGAACGCTTCCCTCCTGACAATCGTCTGCCACATTGGACTGTGTAATACAGCCTTTAGTTTTCTTTACATCAGTTTTGATAAATCTCCCCCATTGTCTTCCCTTGCCAGAGTTTTTTTTTATTCTATTTTTTACAATTTACAAATTGTATGTTCATCCAAGTCATTTGGCCACCAGTAAGGAAGCCTGTTGGCCATTTCTTACAGTAGTTTATGTATTGCACTGTTACGTTATAACATAGGAATTCAAATATTTCATAACACCCTGGTGTGGGAACTGTCAGAAGCGAGTGGAATTTCACATCAGGTCTAAAGAAGAGACACTTCACCAGTCGGCGAATGAGCATTCTTTTAATATTTTCTTCCACCCCTTAACCGGCGTCTTGTTTGTGGGCGTACAGGAGGGAAATATGTAAGTGGAATGCCATTTATGCAAACAAATGTCTAATCTATAACTGGTTTTACTGTAATCATGTCTGATATTAGGGCATATTTCACACAGTTAATATGAATTTCCGATGCACTTTCCTATGTACCATTAATACTGATGCTATACCACATGGTGGATGCTACGTTACATAGCACATCTGCGTTAAAGGGATTCTGTCACCAGCTACCTCCCTATGAAACTGTCTGCATAGACGAATGGCTGTGGTTCACCTGATTAAAATGCTGTTTTTCTTTTGTTGATCTGAGGCTCCATTCTTGAGTTATGATACTTTTTCTTAATGTGCAAATTAGGCCATTGGTGCAAAGAGGGCGTCACCATTGCCCTTGTTGCACCCAAGCTCCACTCCCTTCTTTGGGCAGCCCCTCCCTCGCTGCTTTACCATTGTCTAGCCCTGTTAAAGCAGCCAGGGAGGGGCTGGCCATGGAAAGCAGGGGGGCTTGAATGCAATAAGTGCAATAGTGACACCCTCATTGCACCAAAGCTCTAATTTGCATATTAAGAAAAAGTATCATAACTTGGGGATGGAGGCTAGGATCAACAAAAGAAAAACAGCGTTTTAATCAGGTGAACAATAGCTATGCGTCTATGAAAACAGTTGGATAGGGAGGTCGCTAGGGAAAGACTCCCTTTAAGAATTCAGTTTTTCTCTTCTGTTATACAAGAAGAAAAATTGGTTTCAAAACTGTGACAAACCCATCCTATAAGGGAAAAATTAATGGACCCTGTTGACTTCCGTCAGGTTCTGTCACGGTCCATATGGTTATCTTCCACACTTCACAAGTGACAGTGGTATTAGTATAAAGCTGGGGCTGTTTTCCCTCAGGTGCACTCTGTAACTACTGTAAAGTCCATTACATGACTAGCATTTTTCTCTACATATAGGAATGTATGTTGATGTTTCGGTTGCTTTAGTAAATAAAGGAGTATGAAGTTTATAGTGAATTCATGAGATGCCAGAGGTGGCTGGGGCTTCGTTCCCATCACCGTTCAGCCTTTCCGTTCTCCTGCTCCGTTTAGGAGCAGGAGAACGGAAAGGACAGATTCGGCACATAACTGAGTCGAACGGACCTAAGGACCCCATAGACTATAATCCGTTTCCCTTTAGAAGAAGATTTTGGAGCGGAGACAAAAGTAGTGCATGCAGGACTTTTGTCTCCGCTCCAAAAATCTTCTTCTGAGCGGAAACCTAACGGACCGCATTATAATCTATGGGGTCCTTAGGTTCCGTTATGTGCCAAATCCGCCCTTTCCGTTCTCCTGCTCTTAAAAGGCTGAATGGTGATGTGAACAAAGCCTGAACTGCATATCACAAATTAAGACACAAATATGTAACATACGGACACGCGCCCTATGTTGTTAAAAGATAATATTTTAAGAAATTACATACAGGATTTTATCATTATTTTTTTGGACAGTTTCTCATGATGTAGTACCATCTGACATAGGATATGCTTGGATTGGCCAATGAACAT
This sequence comes from Bufo bufo, assembly GCF_905171765.1. Lineage (NCBI taxonomy): Eukaryota > Metazoa > Chordata > Amphibia > Anura > Bufonidae > Bufo > Bufo bufo. Next base: position 125,553,213 of record NC_053396.1, read on the forward strand.
CAAAATATTTCTCACATGCTACACAATAATGGGCTATGTGCTGTTGTATTATGGCTATACCAGTTTTATTTATATATCATTTTGGTGCCTTAAAGTCGTTTTCTGGGACTTAGATATTGATGGTCTATCCTCTGGATAAGTCATCAATATCAGATCGTTAGGGGTCCGACACCTGGTACACCTACCGATCAGCTGTTTCAGGCAGCCACTGGCACCAGAAACTATACAGTGGACAGAACTGGAAGCAGAAGGCTCTGTCCACTGTGTAATGGAGACGCCAGGTACTGCAGCTCAGCTCCCGTTCAAGTAAATAGGAGCTGAGCTGTACTACGTCATTGCAGGAAACTACACAGTGGACAAAGCCTTCTGGCTCCATCCAATTTATAGTTTCCAGCACTGGCAGCTGTTCGAAACTTCTGATCATGGGGGGTGCCGGATGTTGGACCTCCATCAATTTTAGGATAGGATAGGTCATTAATATCTAAGTCCCTGAAAACCTATTTAAGGGAATTTTCAACTCTGAACAAGCCAAAGTAAAAAGAAATATAGGAAATAGCTCACCCACTCGCATCCACTACGAGGTGCTCTAGTCTAAATGTGAAACACCCTTCACGGCAAAAATAGTAAAATAGTAGAAGACTGGCACTCTCAACACAGGGGTCATTAGGTTGCAAATCACAAAATTTAATGTAGGTACATAAAAGGTTAAAATTAATATTGATAAAATGCGTAATTACATACACTGTTGATAAATAAACACAGTCTGGTGTCAATGGTAACAAATAAATCAAGGTGATAAATTTTATCAATGTTGCAAATCCTTGAGAAGTTAGCAATAAAGGGATAAAACTTCTTTTTTGTTCCTAATGGAGAAAGATCCAATATTGAGATACTTCAGTTATGTTGAACTTTAGGTATAATGTTCCTTTTCAAGCAGGCTGTATATTTTAACAGCTCAGAGTATATCTGATAACGCCCACTCTATTAGTATGCTTCAGTAATAATCAGTCCCTCCGGTATTTCAAGACATATATATTATCAGCCCGCTATACGGGTATGTCTCTATATCAGTCCGGCACTCCGGGACGGTGTACAGATGACAACCCACTATGTGGGCTTACCTTCTCCTTTGTGTCGGACAATCCTCCAAGTGATCTAAGCGCTGCTGAGAGCCGGCGTCCCGGCTGTTCCTTGGTCAGCGTTCCACGTGGAGTCGGAGACAAGATCGTCACTCCGGAAGTGACGTAGCGGCCAGTTGTATAGGGCACAAGCTTCGTTTTCGTCCGATCAGGGATACAGTGCACTGTTGTCCCGCAAAATATAAGGAAAATCTTCTTATAGCTGGGTCATATATAGATCTTTGTCCAGATCCCTAGAAACCAAACGCGTTTCGAGGACACCTCTCCTCTTCCTCAGTGGTAATGACCCTACTCCATATTGGATTGATTTTTATACTCCTGGTTGGAAATTCCAAAAGTCAGAAATGGAATATTTTTCAACAACATTTTTTCTCTTTTTAGATGCATTGGATATCATTTTTTCTTTTTTCATGTATATCCTACACATTTTTTCTCATCTACTATTTCATAAATCGCATTATTTTTCAATTTTTCTACTTGCGTTTTTATTGCGTTTTAGGTGCGTTTTTGTTTGGCACATGCGTTTTTTTGACAAAAGCTGCAGATCTTCTCAGGATACAAAAATCCTTCAAGGATTTTGTTGCAACAACTCTACTTAAACTTTTATAGTGATTTTTATCAGCCAATTTTTTAAAAATCATATTTCAATTATATCTCATTAATTCATTTGCCATCTTTCCTCATATACTGTGTACCAATCAGCATCATAAATACATATAAAAAATTATAAAACTTTTATTATTAAAAATGATAAAAATGTGAGCTGCATTATTATAATTCCCATCCAAACAACATCCTATTCGGATTGTTCAAAGTACAATGGATATTTATCAAAATATTCATCCAATGTCAACAAGATATAGAGAGTGAGTCGATTTTGTATTTTAAAGATATGGCAGAAGTTCTTTTGGGATTATAGATCATTTTCCGGATATACAATATTAGGCAGGGAAAAGGGTACACATGTCTGTCTCCGAGAGAGAGCCGCAGCACTGATGAACAGTCAAGCATGCGATTCCCTAACAGAGAGAAACATATGTCCCATAATATTAAAGAAAGCCAAAAATCTCCAAATCTGCATTTAATCCTCTAGGTATAAGACTTCCAAAATCATAAATTCGTTTCGATTCTGCCCTTGACATTTTTTCAATGTGGTTGCCACCCCTCCAGTCATGATCTATCTGCTCCAGTGCTAGGAAGGAAAGGCCTCCGCCATCTTTATTGTGGCAGATGTTAAAAGAGTATTCCCATCTGGAACATTGATGGCATAGTGCTAGGATGCGTCCTCAATGTCAGATAGGTGCAGGTCCCACCTCTGCTCCTATCTCCAGAACAGGACTTCTAAAGCAAAGGAGATCACACTGCACAAGCACGACTTGTTCCCCATTCACTGCTATGGCACTTCCGAAAATAGCCAAGCAAGCATTCTTGGCTATTTTTTCAAAAAATCCCATAGCAGTGAATGGAGAGCAACCCACACAAGCATGACCACCTCTCTATTCACTGCTATGGGACTGCCAGAAATAGTTGAGTCAACTCTTGCTGTCCCTTACATTCTCTTGCTCTTCTTTGCACGACTGCTTTCCCTTCACTTCGTGGAGCCCGTTCTGCCCTCATCCTATATCTAAATTCTCTGGCCCAATGCAAAGGGGCTAGTTGCCACTCCTCTGGCATCTGGCACCTGGGGCACATGTTCCCCCAGCTATGCCACTTTATTAGAGGCTTATGAATCAATGTAGGGTGATCTCCTGATTGATTAGTTAGAGCAGAAAGTTACTTTCTCACTAGTGAACAAGCGTCTTTGGAGTTTAATGGTTTAATTGGTTGTCGAGTAATTCTTCACATTGCATACAGTTTTGACAAGCTTGTGAGGAACCAAAGTGGACAAACCCGTTTGGTTTCTGTTATCAGTGAGTTGCCAAAGTCTGCCTTTATTTTCCACAACCCCAACTGATCCACAAGTATATCTGATGATATGATTCTCTGAGGGATACTACCAAGACCAGATTTTCTACTAGGCACATACCCATGGGCTGCCCTATGCAGTGGGGCACGGGGCAGTAGTCTCCAGTCAGTAAATAAATGCTGTACATGTGATGTAGCTCTATGTTGGATGATTACTATACAGGTGGAGGGCTAGTTTTAAAGTATAAAGTGATGGCTGCTGGTGTGTGTGTGTGGGGGGGGGGGGGGTAATAATTAGTGGGTGTAAGTATGTCCTTTCATGAATACCGATAATGGTTGAGGATCAGTCCTTTAGGACCTCTGATGAGAAATTGACATCTGTCAACAGGATACTCACTGAATTTGTCGAAATTATTCTTGGAGGGGTTTTTGTATTTTATTTTTCTGTAACCAAAACAACAAAAGTGTGAAAGCAACAAAGTGGCAAAGGCGTTCTTAGCATGTGGCCACAAACCTGTTTCTATTCTTTGAAACGTAGTAGGTTATACAGATCTATTTCCTCACCATAGGCCGTCCAGTTGTGGGTATCATCTTTACAGCTTCATTTTGCCCAATTTCCTGTTTTTGCTCTTTCTCTTTTTTTTTCCACTTTGTGCCATCATGTGAGGCCTGACGGTTAGATATGCAGTTTGACTGTTAGTGACCTTTTGGGTTTTGTGGTATTTCCAAAGTGAAACAAACTTAGTTCCATGGAATTGTGAAGTGCTGCCTTGGCTCTTCAGATAGCACAGGGGAGTAGTTTAGAATAAGTATTATTGAATAGGAAAAAGCTTCCTAAAGGGGCAATATCATAAAAAATAAAGTTTTTGGAGGGATTTATTTTAATATAGTTTGCAGTTCTTAAAGTGGTTTTCCAAGATTTTAATAGCAATGGCCTATTCTCAGTATAGGTCATCAATAACTGATCAACAGGAATTCTACATCCCACACACCCACAAATTAGGTGTTTTAGAGTAGCTCCGGTGCCAGAAGTCAGCACACTCCATCCATTGTGTAGTGAACATAGCAATGGACAGGGCTGAATAGTTCTGACAACAGGCTGTGCCGGAGCTACCTTGAAACAGCTGTCTGACCATGCCGACCAGATATCGATAGCCTATCCCAGTGATGGCAAACCTTTTATAGACTGATTGCCCAAACTGTAACCCAAAACCCACATATGTATCGCAAAGTGCCAACACGGCAATTTAATCTGAATACTACAGTCCAGTATACCGGTAGTATATCTTCCAGGTACTTTACCATTTAGGTATAATAGCCTGCCCACATTCAATGAGCTGCCTGTACTCTTCATAGTGCGCCCTGCGCTGATGAATGGCAGGAAAAGTCTAAGGCCAATTGGTACGCCTGAGGCCTCTTTCACACGGGCGAGTTTTCTGCGCGGGTGCAATGCGTGAGGTGAACGCATTGCACCCGCACTAAATTCGGACCCATTCATTTCTATGGGGCTGTGCACATGAGCGGTGATTTTCACGCATCACTTGTGCGTTGCAAGAAAATCGCAGCATGCTCTATATTGTGCGTTTTCCATGCAACGCAGGCCCCATAGAAGTGAATGGGGCTGCGTGAAAATCATGGTTGCTAAGATGACAGTGTATTCACTGTATTATTTTCCCTTATAACATGGTTATAAGGGAAAATAATAGCATTCTTTAATACAGAATGCTTAGTAGAAGGTCAATTGAGGGTTAAAAAAATAAAAAAAATTATTAACTCACCTCCTCCAATTGATCGCGTAGCAGCCGGTCTCTTCTTACTTCTTTAATCATGAGCTGCCGGCTAAAGGACCTGTGGTGACGTCACATCACATGGTCCATCGCCGTGGTGATGGACCATGTGATGAGCTCAGTGACGTCACCACAGGTCCTTTGACAGGTCCTGAAGAAAGAACAGGAGACCAGCAGCTACGTGATCAATTGGAGGAGGTGAGTTAATTATTATATTTTTTTTTAACCCTCAATTGACCTTGTACTAAGCATTCTGTATTAAGAATGCTAAAATTTTCCCTTATAACCATGTTATAAGGGAAAATAATTACATCTACACAACACCGAACCCAAACCTGAACTTCAGTGAAGAAGTTCAGGTCTGGGTACCACATTCAGTGTTTTATCACGCGCGTGCAAAACGCATTGCACCCGCGCGATAAAAACTGAACAACGGAATGGAATTGCAGTCAAAACTGACTGCAATTGCGTACCTACTCGCACGGGTTTGCCGCAATGCATCCGGACCTAATCCGGACACGCTCGTCTGCAAGGGGCCTTAGACTTTTTCCAGGGTGCGGATGCCCACAGAGATGGCTCTGGGTGCTGCCTCTGGTACCTGTGTCATAGGTTCGCCACCACTGGCCTATCCTGTGCCACTCCCGGTACCTCCTGCCCATCAGCTGTTTCAGGGAGCCAATGCCCTCATCAGAACTCTGGTTGGAGTTTTCCAAGCACAGTGCCGTACATCGTATAGAAGCTGTGCTAGGTATTGCAACTGAGACCCATTCAATTGAAGGCAGCTGAGCTGCAACTAGGCCATGTAACTGATGTACGGTGCAGGAGCACCCAGCTTATTCTAACGACTGATCTGATATTGATGACCTATCCAGAGGATAGATTATGGAGCACCCAGCCTCACGAAGCTCCTAGCCTCCTCTAACGGCTGATCCACAGGGGTCCTGGTAGTCAAGCTTCCGCCGATCTGATATTGTGACCTATCTAGAGAGTAGGTCATCAATAGTAATTCCCAGATAACCCCTTTAAAATCCCTAAAACCCCATTAAAGTTATTTACACAATACAATGACAAATGGGCCAATTATTCCATAAACAATAAAATGCACGCCTCGCCAGAAATTAGACGCATCTTCCAGCAGTCCATGTGCCTATTCTAAAATCTACGGCAGCTCGAAGCTGCCATGCAATTCAGTCTTCTCTTACAGCAGAAAACAAGTGTAAAAGAAGATCATTTCATCCGACCCAGTGGTCTCTCCCCCTCTCTGCCCTCACAACGTCCCCTTTTCAGGAAGATGGCAAGGATGGCGTAGATATGCCACTTCCGCCTAGATTTAGGTGCAATGGCGTTTTAAAAAGTTGCAAACCTTATTACACCAGAAAATTGCCATGGAGGGAATAATAAATTTCCCCCAAAATTGTTAAGACCCTAAAGATGGAAAAAACACTGATCGACCCTAGACCACTATTTTCCAACATTAATTTGTTAGTACATGCAGTAAACTTCTATAGCAATCATCAAATATTTACAATGTGATGAATATTATAAATTTTTGTGTGTGATAAACCAACAGTTTCATAGTTTGTCATTGCGGAAGTGTATGAATCATAGCTAGTGGGTGTGTCGAGGAGTGAGCACCTATACCATCAGTCATAGTTGGTAGAGCCACTGTACAAAGTTTTAATACAAAAATGGGTTTTAATGGAAAGTTGTTGTTTTTTCATAGTAAACTCGATCAGTGGGCCTCCCAGAAGAGTTCTTTCACATCAGGGTACAAACTAACAGGGTGTGCAGCCATTTTACATGGGTGTTTGACTACATTGATTTCAAATCTGCATTGGAGCCAAGAACCCCTGGGGTCCTAACCAGTGCCCCTGAACAAAAAAAAATCCTACTCACCTCTCCGCAGTCCTGACACTGCAAGAGCAGGAAACTGCTTGGTCCTGTGACCACTGAGGCCAATCACAGTTCTCAGCCATCACAGAGCTGTGAAATATTATTTATGCAAAACAACCGCTATCATAATTGTCTGATAAGTGTAAGAGCCACCTCTTGGACCTACTCCTATCTCAAGAACGGGGCCCAACTGAATGGAGAAGAAGCAACGCATGTGCAGCTTTCTTCATTAACTGCTATGAAAACAGTTGACTAAGTGCCTATAGAAATTAATGGAGAAAGCCTTACATGTCTGGCACCCTCTGGAACCCCATTGTTGAGATAGCAGTGGGTCCCAAAGATGGAACCTGCGTCTATCAGACACTTATGATAGTGGTTGTTTTTTTTTTAAAACTGAATCTGTTCCACCAGCACACATAAGAGCCTCTGTGCTATAACATTCCTGTAGAAGCAACTTCCCTTTTAAACACTCTTCAGATTGAAACACTTCTTCCTGAGAGGTCAAAAGAAAAGGATGCTTAATCCTATCCCGAGAGCCACCTGCATGTCTTCTGACCACTTCCTCTACAATCAGCTGCATTTTCAACAAGACCCTTAAGCCGGGGGCAACAATACAGCTTTTTTTACTTGCATAAAAGCTTCAAAGCTTATACATGTATGTTGGACCCTTTCCATGAATGCTATTAGTTCTGAAAGCTTATTTAATTTTGTCAAAGGGTGAATTTGAATTTCCTCAAAAACATCTGTTCCGATATTCAACCAAATAAACAAGTGTATTCACTACATGGACCTATCAGAAAAAGTATGGCTTGGCCTGACCTTATCTGAACCTGGAAATAATAATATCATCATGTACAGTACAGCCAAGGGCTCAGACATGTAGAATTGTTCCAAACACTTGTATACAGTGAAACCTACTTGAGATGACCACCTAAAATTATATTGAAAAGTGGTCTTCTAGGAGAGCTGTCCTCTACCAGTACCAGGTCCATAATATATGGTTGAACTGAAAATCTAACATTTGAAATGTGATTTGGATGAGGGGATGGTCTTCTCAAAAGGTGGTCACTGTATTTTGTTTATTATTATAGATGTTTTTGAGGATATTCAACTACACCTTTTTTTTTTTCCCACGAACAAATGCTGGGGGGATCGTCAGCCTATCACCATATACAGTAGATTGTCAGCAGATCCAGATTAAATCAGCCAGATCCTCCAACAATGATGTTTTGTGTATGAATTCTGGTGAACTTCTATGGCCATTTTTCATGGTCAGTTAAGATACATGAGGTCCAATGAGTGGACCATTGCTAAAATGTATTGCACAGTGTAGCATCCTCACCTTACTTGCCATTTTGTGCATTTGCTCACTAATAATGGAACCTGAGTTCAGGTGATAGATCTGGTGACACAGAGACTTTTGCAGACGAAATAATTGAATATATGATGGTGTTTTGTCTTTTCCCATTTTTAGCTGGTTATACTGCAGCATTGAATTATCTGTCACAATCATTGGAAAGCCAGTTGCTAAGGAAGTGATATTTCTTGTAGTGTGGGACTATGCAGCTGAGCTCAGCCTTCCAGGGCCCCTGATATTATCTATTGCCAGAAATGTCTTATTCGCTATACTGTGTAATTTGTTTCAACATTTTCATGCTTAAAAGGACAGATAGCTTAGAATGTTCTTGTGTGCCCTAGTATTTTCAAGGAATAGTACCATGACGATACAGGGGTCTTATCCGGCTTTGCTGCCAGTGGCTCATGACATACAGTATCTCCATTCCTTGCTTCTTTTATGGTAAAAAAAAACAAAACGTAAGTATCTGAACGTAAGGAATAATGTTCTGATGTGAACAAAGCCGAACGTATCTCCTGAACGTCACATAGCATAGAATAAAAAAAATCAAATTTTTTCTGCAAAACAGTTTCCTCATAGCTATCCATGTATAAACTGAATTAATGAAAATAATGTAGGTACATGGTATTTCAGTGGTTAGCATTGTTACAGTGCAGAATTCAAGTCCTTGCCTCAAATGGCACTAGTTACTACGCGTATATGGAGTTTATATGTCCTCTCAATGTTGTGTACATTTTCTTTTGGTACTTTTGATTCCTTCCACCATCCAAAAGCTCATTTAAGGGTTATTCATTGAAGGAAACTATGTCCATAATCCTTTTTTGAGGCATATACATATCTTAGAGAGGCAGACTGAACATGGCCATATAACAAGCTAACCATATACATTAGATTAATGTTGGCCAAACTTGAAAATTTGGGTGGACCAGCCCATCATGTAATATGTATGGGTGCCTTTACAACTATCATCCCAATGGCTGGCAGAAGGGTTTAACATGTTTGATTTCAACATTTCCAAACCTTTTGCTGAAGGGGGATAAGCCACCCTTTCCCATTCATAACATGTGCATGCTCAGTGAGCTAGCATACAGTCAGGTCCATAAATATTGGGACATTAACACAATTCTAACATTTTTGGCTCTATACACCACCACAATGGATTAGAAAAGAAACAAACAAGATATGCTTTAACTGCAGACTGTCAGCTTTAATTTGATGGTACATCCAAATCAGGTGAACGGTGTAGGAATTACAACAGTTTGCATATGTGCCTCCCACTTGTTAAGGGACCAAAAGTAATGGGACAGACTAATAATCATAAATCAAACTTTCACTTTTTAATACTTGGTTGCAAATCCTTTGCAGTCAATTACAGCCTGAAGTCTGGAACGCATAGACATCACCAGACGCTTGGTTTCATCCCTGGTGATGCTCTGCCAGGCCTCTACTGCAACTGTCTTTAGTTCCAGCTTGTTCTTGGGGCATTTTCCCTTCAGTTTTATCTTCAGCAAGTGAAATGCATGCTCAATCGGATTCAGGTCAGGTGATTGACTTGGCCATTGCATAACATTCCACTTCTTTCCCTTAAAAAACTCTTTGGTTGCTTTTGCAGTATGCTTTGGGTCATTGTCCATCTGCACTGTGAAGTGCCGTCCAATGAGTTCTGAAGCATTTGGCTGAATATGAGCAGATAATATTGCCCAAAACACTTCAGAATTCATCCTGCTGCTTTTGTCAGCAGTCACACCATCAAAAAATACAAGAGAACCAGTTCCATTGGCAGCCATACATGCCCACGCCATGACACTACCACCACCATGCTTCACTGATGAGGTGGTATGCTTAGGATCATGAGCAGTTCCTTTCCTTCTCCATACTCTTCTCTTCCCATCACTGTGGTACAAGTTGATCTTGGTCTCATCTGTCCATAGGATGTTGTTCCAGAACTGTGAAGGCTTTTTTAGATGTCGTTTGGCAAACTCTAATCTGGCCTTCCTGTTTTTGAGGCTCACCAATGGTTTACATCTTGTGGTGAACCCTCTGTATTCACTCTGGTGGTCTTCTCTTGATTGTTGACTTTGACACACATACACCTACCTCCTGGAGAGTGTTCTTGATCTGGCCAACTGTTGTGAAGGGTGTTTTCTTCACCAGGGAAAGAATTCTTCGGTCATCCACCACAGTTGTTTTCCGTGGTCTTCTGGGTCTTTTGGTGTTGCTGAGCTCACTGGTGCGTTCCTTCTTTTTAAGAATGTTCCAAACAGTTGTTTTGGACACGTCTAATGTTTTTGCTATCTCTCTGATGGGTTTGTTTTGTTTTTTCAGCCTAATGATGGCTTGCTTCACTGATAGTGACAGCTCTTTGGATCTCATCTTGAGAGTTGACAGCAACAGATTCCAAATGCAAATAGCACACTTGAAATGAACTCTGGACCTTTTATCTGCTCATTGTAATTGGGATAATGAGGGAATAACACACACCTGGCCATGGAACAGCTGAGAAGCCAATTGTCCCATTACTTTTGGTCCCTCAACAAGTTGGAGGCACATATGCAAACTGTTGTAATTCCAACACCGTTCACCTGATTTGGATGTAAATACCCTCAAATTAAAGCTGACAGTCTGCAGTTAAAGCACATCTTGTTCGTTTCATTTCAAATCCATTGTGGTGGTGTATAGAGCCAAAAATGTTAGAATTGTGTCGATGTCCCAATATTTATGGACCTGACTGTATGTATAGGGGGATTGGATAGATAGCTGTTGGTGAATGAGTGTTCAACTAACAGTCATCTTGTGTGTACGACCAACTTTACATGTGTATACAAATATATAAATGGGCCATACAAAAAATATGGTGAAAAACTGTTATATGTAAAATGCCCTCAAACGACAAGGGGACACTGCCCCCGACCGGAGAAGAAAAAGTTCAGTCTCCAGAAGCGTCAAAGCTTCTTTACTGTAAGAACTGTAAATCTGTGGAAAAGACAACCTCCGAACGCGGTCACAGCAGGAACAGTGGACAGTTTTAAAAAGGGTTTAGATGAATTCTTAAAAGTAAATGACATTAATGCTTAAAAATGTGTAAAAATCTGAGTCTCACTTTCTTTCGGGATTCATGTCCCCACCTATCCCTTAGTTGAACTTGATGGGATAACTAGCCGGATTAACTATGTAACACCAAAACAACTGAACATAAAAGAGTTTAACACCCAGACTCCCCTGTCTGTCTAAATGTAGCCTTAAGGTCCCGTAAAACGGGGTGAGGAGAAGTCGATTGTCAGGAAGGAAGTGTTTACACAGGCAGATAATCGGGAACAAGCATACGTTCCCGATATTCGGCCTGAACATTGGGCTGTGTAAATCCACCTCTAGAAACCTATAACTAATGTCTATAGACAGCTAAACTGTCTAGAATAGGAGAATTAGTATTACCATGTTTTGGCCATGCCAGTTTTGACCATGCCAAACTGTTGACAGCACTAGGTAGGGTCTGGGTAAAGCAGGGCAAACATATCTTTTGTGGAGCTTTTTTCATCAAGAGTAGTGAGAACATGAAGTTTTATTCTGCCAAATTCTGCTCTCTCAAGTGCATAGGAGTCAGAACATCATTAGGAAGTGCTCTTTGCATTGAGCTGCTCCACATCCCCTTCCGTCTGCTCTGAGTGGCAGCTGTCGTAGTCTCCTGGTTGAATGCTACAGCTGTCACTCAGAGGAGAGCAAATTCTTGGTACAGCACTGTTAACTGTGTTGACACTGAATATTTTTCATATCTTTATAATTGCTAATACAACTAGATGGAAATGTATTTCCCCTAGCTCAGTCATACATTTATAAGATGCTGAGTTATGAGTAATGCATGTAAATAACTTCATGTATGACATGATAACCCACATACTGTAACAATTTAAAAAATAGTACAGAATTCATGATATGGGCAGTGGAAATATAAGATTTTTTTTACACACACTATATGAACAGAATGTAAAACCTCTGACTAAACTAAATAGGGTTGTATTTTTTGGAAAGAAATTAGACTCCAGCCAGTTAGATCCTTGCTCCCAGGGAACCTTCATTCCCTTTCTCCCTAGATGTCAGTAGAACCTATCAAAGTTGACTGGATCACTCAAGATTTCTTGAAGATCTGATCGTACCTAAATTAGACCATCAGTTATTACGGGCAAATGAGAGTATTGTCTTGACTATATGCCAGAACGTGCACCACCCGAATAATGCAGGGAAACTATTAGTTCAATTCCTGAATAATGGTCTTATGTGACTATTCACTCACATCCTGAAGAAGATCCAAGTGGATAAGGTGGGAGCTTAAAGGGAACCTGTCACCATGAATATTGTGTCTGAGCTGCAGGCAGCATGTTATAGAGCAGGAGGAGCGGAGCAGGTTGATATATAGTTTTGTGGGAAAAGATTCAATGTAATCTGTATTTCATTCACTTAATTTCCTGCTCATTCGGGGCTTTGAAGTCAAGGAGGAGGTCCTATCAGTGACTGACAGCTATCTCTATATGCATAGTCTTAAGGATATTTTGACATTTTCATGGTGACAGGTTCCCTTGAAAAATTAGACTTGCCTTCAGTATAATGTAGCATGTATTAGCAGGCTAGTAGTGTGACAAAGAGATGTATCTAAGCGTAATTAGACGGGTTGCCACTCTTGGTGCCTGAAACCTTCTTTCCTCAAGAAGTAATGGATGCCTCCTTGTTTAGTTTACAGAACTGGGTATGACATGATGATTATAAACTTCTCTATATTGATCTTTCATGGTTCTGTCAACTTAAAGGGGTTGTTCCATCTTGGCCTTTCATGGCCGGGATGGGAATGACTGCAGTAGATGCTGGCCAGGAAATAGCCAAGCAGCCTGTGCCCTGCTGTTTCCGCAACTCCCATCGCAGTGAATTTTTCAATAACATTGTACATTATTGACATGAGACCAGAAAAAACACTGGGCCTGCATGTCCTAAATCACCTCATTGTAAAAATCATCACCTAAGATGTACAGTGTGAACATAGGTGGTTCTTTAATGTCCATGTCTTCAGAGCACAAGCTGCATGATGCTATACAGATTGTGTAATTGGCGGCATGTCTGTTCTCGCCGAGAGGGTCTGTTTTCATGTTTGTCTGTTTGTAATGAGGAGAGGGTCTGTTTCATGTTTGCCTGTTTGTAATAAAGTTTATAACCATTGTATCAGGTGTTACGTTTCAGCCGAAGTGCTTGTGGTCTTTGTTAATTCACCTGGTTACTTATTAATTTCCACTTCCTTTTTTTCACATAATATTTCTGGGAATTCATTTTTTTGTTCCTCTTAGTCTTGGTTTACGGATAGATTTCTATTTTGGTCTTTTACTGTCATGCTGAGTTTCAATGTCATTTATTTTTATACTTTTTTGTGGATTGCTCTGGTTACCAGCCTCTAAACAAGTTTCTCTTGTAAATATGTTTCCAATTGTCCAGTAATTGTGTTTGTGTAAACTTGCTTCGGTTTCTGGTTTAGATCAGCCAGTGTAAAAATATTAGTCCAAGATCTTAGACCTAGATGCTTCCTAAAGCTACTGTCTTTCTTCTGTGAAAGTGATAGTACCAATATATATGTCTGTATGGAGAGTGGATTCTAGGTAACCTTTTAATATACGTCTAAGGCCTCATGCACACGAACGTATTTTCATTCCGTGTCCATTCCTTTTTTTTTTTGCGGACATATACGAAACCATTCATTTCAATGGGTCCGCCAAAAAAATGGAAGGTACTAAATGTGCATGCCCATATTTCCGTTCCGCAAAAAAATAGAACATGTGCTATTATTGTCCGCATTACGGACAAGGATAGTACTGTTCTATTAGGGGCCAGCTGTTCCGTGCCGCAAAATGCGGAATGCACACGGATGTCATCCGTATTTTTTGCGGATCCATAATTTGCGGACCACAAAATACATACGGTCGTGTGCATGAGGCCTAAGCCAGTGTTTCTCAACTCCAGTCCTCAGGGCCCATTTGCCAATCATGATTAAGTCATCTATATATCGGTGGGGGTCTAATTCCCACCACCCAATTGAACTCTGGCTCTGACCACAGCAACTTCTGAAAATAGCGAGTCGGACTCCCACTGATCTGATATTGATGACCTATCCTAACGACAGGTCATCAATAGTAAACTCCCAGAAAACCCTTTAAGAGAATCTAAGACAAACAGGTGTGAATGACTCAATTATTTTGACTGCGCTACAATTTAGTTAAAGGCTAACTCTCTTGCTCTCTTCAGGTGTGGCGAAAACGGTGGTTTGTACTACGACGAGGGAGAATGAGTGGAAACCCCGATGTGTTAGAATATTACAAGAACAACCACTCCAAAAAGCCCATCAGGATAATAGACCTGAATGAATGTGAGGTGCAGAAATACATTGGAGTTAACCTCATAAAGAAGGAGTTCCAGAACAGCTTTGTGTTCATCGTGAAAACTGCTTTCCGTACATTCTACCTTGTGGCTAGGACAGAGGAGGAAATGCAGAGCTGGATGCATAATATCAGCAAGATTTGTAACTTCGAACAGCTGGAAGATGGCACAGGTGAGGCTGAGACGATGACCTTGAAGTCCTTCATAGCATGATGCTTTCAAGTTACATATTGGCATAAATAAGTCATTTTTATAAATAACTTTAATTGAATTTAAATAGTTTTTCACAGAAAGTCATGGGAGTCAGGACTTAAGTGTTTATGGCCTGGATGCTTTCTTCACGACAATCGGCCGCTGCATCGCCCCCATGTAAACCCAGTTTAGGAATGTACTGATGATTAGATATGGAGTCTAAATGCATAGCATGGGATCAGGACTACTCGGAATACAAGATAAGTCAGGAACAGGCAGTTCAAAAGGGTTGACCCAGCAGTGACGTTCCGCCTGGGAACATGTCGCCGCTGACACCAGTTATTAGTTGCAGAGGGCATGTGACCCATCTGAGTGGAAGTCGACAGGCAGGGAACTCCAGTCAAGACAGCCTGAAAAGGAGTGGAAGGGAGCAGGTAAGTATAGATCTCTTCATGGGTATGGCTGGGTGTCAATTGGTGGAGTTATATTTTGCGATGATGAGGGTTAGCACTTTAGCCATACTGTACCCCCCCAAATACCTCTTATTTCGTACAGAGGTTTGGAGGTAAAAAACTGCACCAGGCATTAGATCAGGGGTGCACAACTTTTTTTGCTGTGCGGGCTGCATTGTCACATTGTTCTATTTTTATTTCTATTTTTTTTTTTCCAAAAAACATTTATGACATTTATTTTTAGCACATAATACAAGATGATAATAACGGCTATTTAGGTTGGTGTGGGAGTTTTATTTTTTTAATTTTATTTGTATTTTATTATATTTATATTTTTTATATTTATTTTTGGCATATCATTTATCCCCCAGGATGTAATTAAAAG
Source organism: Bufo bufo (assembly GCF_905171765.1). Classification (NCBI taxonomy): domain Eukaryota; kingdom Metazoa; phylum Chordata; class Amphibia; order Anura; family Bufonidae; genus Bufo; species Bufo bufo. Next base: position 125,568,731 of record NC_053396.1, read on the forward strand.
ACCTTTGCCATTTATTTTTTTTGTATTTTGCATATATTCCACTGTAACTGGGGCAACCTGTGGGGACATTGTACACAGGCAGAAAGTCTGCTGAGACCCTGCAGCTCGCTCTGCCGCCGAGACACCCAGAGATCACATGATTGCCAGGTCCAATAGAGGAGGAGGCTCAATTGCTTCTTCTATTTACTGCATTGCTCTCATTGAGGAGAAGGCAGAAGCAGTAATAAATCAATTTTGTCTTCTCCGCTAGGATCCAACCTGATTCTGCTAGATTGCAGGAGCTTTAATTCGGCGACATATGGCGCTGGGGAATACAGCTGACCGCAAAGGCAGATGATCAGCTGTGTTTCTGTCCAGGAGGACAGGGGCCGCAAACTGTGGCCCTGTGGGCCGCATGCAAGCCATGGGTTGTGCACCCCGACATTTGGGTAAGTTGACACTGAGTTTTTACTGTGCAGAATCCGCTTCAGGATTCTGTGCGTTTTTTTGGATGTGTTTTATTTTAACGTGGTTTTGGTGCATTTTTCACCCTGCCCATTTTCAATGGGAATGCTGGATGTGGAATCCACATCAAGAATGGACATGTCACTTCTTTTTTTTGGAAAAAAGCTCAATATGAATTTACATGCGGATTCCAAATTGAAATCAATGGTGAAGATCTGCAAGAATCCACACCAACACAAATTCCTTGTGAACATGATCTTAAAGGGAGTCTGTCAGCACTTTTACCCCTTTTTAACAGTTCCCATAGCGCTGTAGCCGCAACACAGATGATTAAAACTGTACCTTTATATGCTTTTGTGGACTTATAAAACTGCCAAAAACGAACTTTGATGCATATGTAAATGAGGGCTCGCAAGTGCCCAGGGACGGCGTCCACCGCGTTGGTGCCCAGGCAGCTCTGCCTCTTTGGCTCTTATCCCCGCCCAGCCTCTTCCTCTGCCCGCCCATCTGTTTTCTCTCCCCCTCAGCAAGATCCCGCGCCTGCGCACTGACTTCCTTGGCCGGGGCATGCGCACTGCGATGCCCATTGCTGGCACGGCATCGCAGTAGCTTATGCGCATGCGCCGGCTAACGGATCAAACAGATAAATTTACCTCTCTTGGCTCTCTGTGTCTGCAGTGACAGCTGCTCGTTTGGCTTTCCTCCTCTTCTCCTGCACCGATGGACCGCCTCCTTTCTGCAGTTTTTGCGCCGTTAGCCGGCACATGCACATAAGCTACTGCGATGCCGTACCAGCAATAGGCGCAGTGCGCATGCCCCGGCCAAGGAAGTCAACGTGCAGGCGCGGGATCTCGCTGAGGGGGAGAGAAAACAGATGGGCGGGCGGACAGATGAAGAGGCTGGGCGGGGATAAGAGCCGAAGAGGCAGAGCTGCCCAACGCGGTGGACGCCGCCCCTGGGCACTTGCGAGCCCTCCTTTACATATGCATCAAAGTTAGTTTTTGGCAGTTTTACAAGTCCACAAAAGCATATAAAGGTACCGTTTTAATCATCTGTGTTGCGGCTACAGCGTTATGGGAACTGTTAAAAAGGGGTAAATGTGCTGACAGACTCCCTTTAACGGCAGCACTCAGTGCAGACTATGCTGTGTGCATGATGTCTGAGGAGCACACTGAGCTCTTCATGAGAACCAGCCTATCTTATCAAGTACGGTACATTTTGTCAGCCATTTTCCACCAACTGCTTATGAGTCATAGTCAAAAAGTCAGCACAAGTGCATCTATTTGCATTGAAAAGCACAAGAAGATAGTCCTCGGAGCTGTACTGGAGAAGTACTTCAATGTCTTGTCTCATTATAGGTAATTAGTCCTAATCCTGGAAGAGCATGCTTTCTCTGCCAGATACATCCAGCTCTCATGTCCACAGCTTATCATCATTGATTGGTCATCATTCCGCACAATGTACTAGAATAACAAATTACTACAGTTTACAACCTTCTTATCCTAATGACACCATTCGCACCAGTTCTTACTGTGGCAGATGTATTTCTAGTGGTAAAACTTGTTTCACTTGTGACCTCATTGGAATGCTTGTTAATAATCCACTTTTTGTAGAGTCTGGTGCTCCTGTGCTTTCACTAGAGAAGATTGTAAAGACAGACCAGTTCAACCACAAAAATTCTCAGCCCTGGAGGACCCATTGTACATAATGTGAAAAAAACACTGTTAAAAACTGATAAATTGTCCATTTTTCATGGCCATTTTGCATCCGTCTGTGCATCCATTTTCTGGCTGGCTATCCATTTTTAACATCTGTTTTTCAACAGATGAATTTCATAGGCTGTTTTTTAACATCCCATCCCCTGCAGTACCCTCAGTATACATAATGCTCCCCATATTCCCCATATGGATCATATGGCCCCTATAGTGCCCTATTGACATCCAGTGTCCCCATTAGTGCCTCCCAGTACAAGTAATGTCCCCTTAATGCCTCCCATTCTGCTGGTTCCAACAAAAAACAAAAAAACTTACCTCATCCACTTGCCGACACTGGAACACAAGCTTGCAGGCTGCAGGACCTGAAGTTCCCAGTGAGATCATGTTGAGAGCAGGTCCTGCTTCCTCCAGTGCAGAGTAAGTGTTCAACCGCGTTCAAGTGGATGAGGTGAGTATTATATTTTTTATTTTAACCCATGAGAGGCCCTTTCTTTTACGTAGTGTACCTGTTTTTAACAGCCTTTAGACAGCTGCACCCTTGTCTAAAAGGGCATTAAAAACATGCCCGCTATTAATCGCATGAATGTCCCCATAGTCTCCTTTGGGACCCTGACCTGAATATGGATAATATGGAAGAATACTTACAAAAATGCAACTTTCCACATATGCTCTGGCAGATTTAGACTTCTGTACTGATCACTAAATATTGTGTTTGTGAGCACTTTGTTGGTACATATGAGCAGCTAAATTGGATGAATAAAGACATTTAGGACACACCTAGGAAGAGGTGAGCCACTGAATATATTGCTATTGCAAGGATTAAATAGTGTTTTCATCATCATTGAACATATACAACATTAAAGTAACTCTCCTGGTTCCCCCTGACTAAAGGCTTCTTTACACTAACCGAGGAGGGATCAATTATCGTTATGGAGCGTTCCTAGGAACACTCATTCCCAATACTTGTGCTATGTAAAGGTGCCACCAGTCATTGATGTGAGAACCAAAATCATTGTTTCTGGACAGCAGATTGTGCTGTGTAAAAAGGGGCCTGCTGCCCAGAAACAACAAATCTATATGGAAACAAGGGATCGCAGTAGTGAATGCATACAGCAGAGTTGATCGCTTTCACCTCATTCACGATCGGGTAATTTTTGGGAATAATTCATTCGCTCCCAATAATTGCCTGGTTAGGTGGTCCGTGTAGAGGGGTCCTAAAGGGGTTGTCCACTTTTTATTGAGTAATGGTCTATCCTCAGAAGGGGTCCGAAGTCAATGGGAGCCGCGCTGCAGGGACAAGATCCGTCCATTGCAAAGTACAGGGGCGGATTGGACATAGACCTTACAGGGAAATTTCCCAGTGGGCCCAGGAGGCCACCCAAGCTCTTCTCTCTGCTGCTGGCCGGGTACATAATGAGCTCTCACGGATAATTAAAGCCTTAAGAATCAGGTACTCATGTACCTCGACAGCGATCGCACATGCCCTCCTGAATTCAACCGTGGCCCACATCTCACCTCCTATGCCCCCTGCTCCATATCATAATCAGAGACAACTGGAGAAGGACAGAATATGGCATCTATTGATGGCCACCACTGAGGGACTGCTTTTGGGGCAATAGATTATGCTGCACTGTGGTATATGGTTCTGATGGGACGTTATTTTGTGATATGGTATTGCTGACCTTGCCTACTTGTGTTGGTCCGCCTTCTGTCAATTTGAGTCCACCTACAACATGAGGCCACTTTTAATTTTTTAACTTTTAAAATTCCCAGTCCACACTTGGCAAAGTAGATGGAGCTGTCTGCTTCAGGCACCAGAGCCATTTCAAAAAAGCTGATCGGAGGGAGTGCAACTAGTGATGGCTTATCCTGAGGATAGACCATTAGTTAATAAAAGGTGGCCAACCTCTTTAAGGCGCCTTGGTCAGTCTTTGTGTGGCCAGTACTTTGTAATCCTGATGCCCTTGCTCTCCAAGTACTGACGGGCTGGTGAGCTTTCTGTAGGTAGGTGTTTATACACAGCAGCCAATCTGTAGAAGCAGAGCAGCAGCCAAAACCAACAGTGAGTCAGGAGGTGCGTCTTAGACTACTTCAGACATCCTACAGACATTGTAGCTAAGCTGTAGTCACAAATCACAGCTCTGCCCTAATGGCATTGAGCTAAAGATCAGCCAAGCAGCAAACACTGAGAAAAATAGATAGCAAATAAGTATTTCATATACTGTAGGTACTGACTTTTTTTTTAAGTACATGACTAGACAGTTGCATTAAGTGCTCATGCTTAGTGGTTTTTGTAATATATTGCAATAGGTTAAATGTGTATGTCTAATGTGCAAATCATGTGTCAGCTCTGTGCGTTAGTATTTGCATTCCACTTGTATTGTCTATGCCATTTCTATTCTGCATGTGAGGCTGCACTAGACGATTAGGTCTTGCTGGGAAAAAAGAAACCTTTTCCCTTCATTCTCTAGTTAGAAAATACTTATACATAATTTATTCAGCCAGCTGTTGCAATAGAACATTAATGCCCACTGATACTATTACCAGACTCGGAGAAGAGAGTGCTGGGGCTGTTTTGCACCCAAGGGAGATCTGATGAGACTGAAGGTTAGATAAAGGGTAGTGAGCACTCACTATAAGATGTGGGTAATTAGACTGTAAATAATGGAAGGGGATGTAGACTGGGAAGTTTGGGCTAAAAGGAAATATTTTATGTGCATAACGACTAGTGAAGCAATAGCAGAAGCAGAAATGTGCTGTGTGGTTTGTCTTGAATGTCCTCACATCATCTCTGCTGCAGCTTTGTGATAAATAAGATACGTTCGTGCTTCCTACTACAGTTTTGTGGAGCACACACAGGAGATTTGTGTGTTAAGAGCGGTCATTAGGTTATGGCTGGTAGTGATGAGTGAAGAGGAATTCGGTCCGAAGGTTAGGAAAACTTTGATTCGCAACTAATCCGAATTTCCTTGCGCTTCATGGCAACGAATCGGTTTTTCCTAAAATGGCGGCTGCATGTGTTACAAAGTGAAAGTAAGAAGCCCAGAAACGTGAGATCACCCATAATGCTGTGCAGCCAGCCAGTCCGCAGATAGCCATCCCCTGTTATGTCACAGCCTTATAGAACCCTCATCCTGCGCAGTCATCACCATTGACCTGTGAGCTGAGCATAGGGAGAGACGTGGCAAGCGCTCATGCGCTAGGGACAGTGTTGCTGAAAATGATTAATAGAAGAATATTGGAGAGGAAGACTGCAGGGAGAGTGCAGGGAAGAGTGCAGGGAAGAGTGCAGGAAGACTGCAGGGAGAGTGCAGGGGGGCCTATGCTGCATCAGTTTTATTTATTCCTACATTTACTTATTCCTATATCAGCCGTAAATAAGATATGTAATTTAATTCCAATAAGATGGAAGATTTTATTATTACACTGCCAGTGTGCCAACCAATACCATCCAGTCTGCTCCCCTGGGGCGGGGGGGAGCAGGTCTTAATGATGACCATCCTCACCTTTTGCTGGCATTAGGAGGAGCTGGATGTTCCAGATAATATATTCTCATCGATATTAGATGATAGGGAAAAGGAAGAAAAGCAGATGGCAGAAGAGCGATGGGTTGGTATGCCGGAGCTGATTTAATATTCTATGTTTCCTGTCAAATAACCTGCAGGAGATTGACGGCAAGAAAAGCAATAATTAACATTTTGGCCCCCCCACCTAACCAGCCAAACCCCATACCAGGAACAGCTCCTGTTTAAAGGTGCAGCGTGGTCATTAACAATGAAGAAGGGCTATACAGTGTGGTGTTCATTATTACATGAAAGGCAGCTGCGGGCTAATTGGCCACGCAGTTCTTCATGGCCGCAACCCACCCGCAGCACGGCCACTCTGTGTGGCCATACCCTAAGGCAGAGTGGCCAGGGTATACCTGATTTGAAGCGATTTATGACAAATTAATTCGTAAATGATTGAATTTCTTGGATAACTTTGGCAAAGTTGCTGAATTGATTTTTTTTAAACTTTGCTTCTCTCTAATAGCCACATGGACAGTTTTCCTCATGCAGCTTTGGAAATGAAAATGAGGAATGGATCCTTGAACTCTACGGCCTCATTGCCGGCCTGACCACTCCTCCTACAACTGTAAGGTGCGCACACGCACTCCCTCTAGCTCTTAAAAGGCTAGAGCACCCGTGCCCTAATCTTCTGCAGCCAATGCCTGATAGTCCTGGGGTACTTAAGGTCACAGGGTAAGGTGCCTGAGCAAAAGGTTCCCTAGCTTTCTAGGTTCCCTGCTAAGGTGTACTGACCTGTTGTCTGCCCGTTTACTGTTCTCTTGAACTGGGACCATTTACGGTATTGCTCGTATTCTGCCGTGAACCTCGGCCTGTCCCTGACTATGATTCTAACTGACTCCTCTTCATTTGTTTTTCACACAAGACTGGTCCATTCAAGGCCTTATGCACATGACCATTCTGTTTTTTGTGGTCCGCAAATTGCAGATCCGCAAAACACGGAAGCCGCCCGTCTGCCTTCCGCAATTTGCGGAACGGAACAGACGGCCCATTGTAGAAAAGCTGGCAATTTTCCAAGGTCCACTTCGAGCTAGAAGACATAAGAATTTGAAAATATTTAAAGTGCGTGTCCCATAAGATAAAATAAGAGCTATTGCCAGGAAACTGTTGTAGTATATGCCACCCAATCAGCTCTATGGATGACCATACAATGCAATGAAGGCTGGGCATACCATCAGAGCAGCTATTCTGGCTCGTAGAGGGGGTCCTTAAGCAGGGACATGTTCTAAATAGAGTATATGGACAGGGGGTTATCTTCGTGGGTCTGCTACTGTAAGTTTGACACGCATTATATGACACTGTTACTAGTGAGGCCATTCCCACATGAAACATTCTGCAGAATTTCTATATAATTGATTATGATGGCTCATTTGTCTCAGAGTACAAACCTTGCATCAACGTATCTGAAATTAAAGGGATGAGTCTTTGCATTCAGCCCTTATGTATGGGGTTGATAAATGAGACCTCAGAGTTACGTTGAGGATTCTTATGAATATCTTTCGACACGTTTCTGTGTGCAGTAACTGAAGACATGACATATTTTGGTGAGAAGAGGAGAGTTTAGCATTCAGTCTGCAGGGAGTGTAGCAAGCCGGCTCTTTGTAAGTAACTGCTGGGAGAATATTGTGAGGACATCTGTAGCGAGACACTTCCTGACAGGACACAACTGTTCCTGCCATGTGGTCCATCTGGTGTAAAAACACAGCAAGAAACGGATTGTTGTGCTCACATTGTGTATTCGTACTGCAGTTCTTCACGCTCCATGTTTATCGTACACAGACCTGTATATATTTTATAGTGAAGGTACACAGCGCGTGATTAATTTGCCCTGTGACCCTGTATATCACATAGATAAGGCAAATGACTCGAGGAGCCAAACCAAATATAATAAAGCAGATCTATCAGCTGAATATGCTGCCCAGCGCAAGGTCCATTCTTGTGTTAGCCAAACAAGGCACAAAAAAAGGTTGTGTCTTTTGACTAATAGAAGCCATTGAAGAATACAGAACAATCATTGGTTAAGAGTCTGCTGTTATACGGTGAATGTGCCCACTCCACTCTGCGGTGAGTGATAGGCAGGGGCGTAGCTATAGGGGAAGCAGGGGAAGCGGTTGCTTTGGGGCCTGAACCTTAGAAGGGGCCCACCCAGGAGAAGGACTAAAAGATTTTATTGTCAGGACCCCCTCAACAGTATTATACAATGACATTACAGTATATAGTATGTGTGTGTGTGTATATATATATATATATATATATATATAGGAAAAAAAATACCAACAGCACCACCCAGCCAAAAAAACAAGTAGAGAGGGTGCACTGTCCGAGTATGGTAACTGGTGCTTACCCACTGATACAAAATAGCAACTCCTGGCTTGAGAAAGGCTCATATGCGAGCCGAAAACGTCGCTTGTGCCACCTATGGGTGAATAAATCTTTTTCCACTGAAGATTCAACTGGAGTGCAGTCCGATTTCTTTATTATATATATATATATATATGAAACGGACAGAGCAGCTTCCGGGCGTCGTCTGAGAAAGTAATCTTGACTAGTCACCAGAGTGGGGGTTGCAAAGGAGTTGCTAGGGGAAGGAGGGGGCCCCCATTCAAAATTTGCTGTGGGGCCCAGTCATTTCAAGTCATGCCACTGGTAATAGACTACTGTGTGTACCACACAACTGTATACCACACAGCAGCCCTTCAGTCACCAAAGTGAGGGGCCAAGTGAGGCAGTAGGATCACTCCTATTAGCCAAACAGCTCAAAATATGCACAAGTGGAATATAAAAAAAGGAAAACCTGGAAAACGTAATCCAATTGAGCTTAGATTGACAAAGTATAAACTGCTAGTGGTGAATGGTCAATGATCACACAACCATTAGTAATACATTATTCCCCCTTGCTGTGATACAGGCTGCCACTCTGGCATGATAACAGTCATACAGATGCTGGATATCCTCCTGTGGTATGTCATTCCAAGCTATTTCACCTTGGATCTGTAGTTTAGCCAAGGTGGTTGTTGGATGCTGTGCATGGGAGATCCATCGCCCCATTCAGTCCTAAACATGTTCGAAGAGGAGTGATCTGGCAATCCAGCTGGCCAGAGGAGCTGCGGTATACTATGAAGAGCATGTTGTGTAGCTCTCCAGACCTCCTGCGAACTGACGTGGCCATCATTAGTACCAAGGTAGAACCTGTATTAGCACTGAACACTACATTGAGTATGTAGGAGAACTAGAGAGCGCTTACTGCCATAATGTGTATTGATGAGACCAACACCAGGTGTTATGGTTTAGGGCACCAATTGCTACCATGGCCAATCCCATGTGATATTCGTAGAGGAAACATTGACCAGCCTTCAGGATGTACAGGACGTTATGGAACCAGTCCTACTGCCTTTTTTGACTACATTAGGAGACTTAGAGTTTCAACAAGATAACGGCCACTGGCCGCGCTACTCAACGTGCTTTTCAGGGTATCCAGCAGCTCCTGTGACCAGTTGGATCACTAAAGCTCTCCCCAGTCGTGAATGTCTGGGAATGGATGGGGTGACAGATCTCCTATGCAAGGTAGCCAACAACCACCTTGGCTGAACTATAGGTTAAAGTTGAAAGCTTGGAATGACATACCACAGGAGGACATCCAACATCTATATGATAGTTACCATGCCAGAGTGGCAGCCAGTATCGCAGCAGGCATTTTAGCAGTAGCCCCTCGTAATCGGCAGATTACCAGGAGAGATTCATTTTGAAAGGAGCAATTATTTCATTTTTCACTGGAAAAGAAGCAGAGTTTATCTAAGAATATTGACTTGCTCTAAGAACCACTATTGTCTAGTTCAGAGCACAATTCTCTATAGGCCCCCGGTGTATTACAGTCTAAATGAAGAAAAAAAGTACTGGTTCTGATTTATTGCTGTGTAGAACCATAGGAATCCTAGTCTCACTAGAAGCCAAAATGTCTTCATGTTCTTCCTCCTTGTAAACCTTTTCTTGTAGACAGTTTAGTTCAAAGGAAAGAATTGCGAACTATTGGTCTTATACACATATCACTCCAAAAGTAGCAGTTGAAGGGGGTTTAGTAGCATTGGGGATTTCAGACGTTTCTTTCTTCTTGTAACGATGGCTTAATATCCTACTTACTGGTATAATTGGTAGGTTGTGTAAGTACCGTAGAGAATGTCATGCAGTTTTTACCTGTCAAGCAGTGGAAGGGGTGTCCCTGACAGATATCAGTGGAGCCATTTTGCTTTGAGAATGGTGGGACGGACATGAGAATAAGCCTAATGTTGAAGGGCATCTGTCAGCAGATTTGTCCCTATGACACTGCCTGGCCTGTTACATGTGCGCTTGGCAGCTGAAGGCATCTGTGTTGGTGCCATGTTCATCTGTGCCCGCATTGCTGAGAAAAATGAAGTTTTTATATATGCAAATGAGCCTCTAGGAGCAACGGGGGCGTTACTGTTACACCTAGAGGCTCAGCTTGTTCTGCAGCTATGGCACCCGCTGCACTTTGATGGACAGGGCCATGCAGGTGTGATGATGTTTTCACTGCCTGGCCCTGTCAATCAAAGTGCAGAGACAGCAGAGCCTCTAGGTGAAATTGCAACACCCCCGTTGCTCCTAGAGGCTCATTTGCATGTATTAAAACAGCGTTTTTCTCAGCAATGCGGACACATATGAACATGGGACCAACACCGATGTCTTCAGCTGCCAAGAGCACATACAACAGGCCAGCCAGTTTTATAGGTACAAATCTGCCAGCAGATGCCCTTTAAGGGCCTTTCATACAGGCCGCTTATTGGTTGAAAAGAATGCTTGTTCCCCATTATTGGTTCTTGTAAAAGCCCCCCCCCCCCTCCCCCACTTGTCAGCAGATTGGATCTTTTATAGCTTAGAAATAAAACCAGTGGTCACATGAATGTACTGATCATTCATGTAGCCATTCATTCAGTTAAGTATCTGTTTATGTGAAAGTCATTAAAGTGGTTAGCCCACCTTAGACAGTAATGGTATATCGTTAGGATAGGCCTTGAATGTCAGATAGTTGAAGGTCCCACCTCCAGGACCCCCTGCTATGTAGTGTGCTCTCTATTTACTGCTATGCTAGTTCCAAAAATAGCTGAGCAAGTACGCTTGGCCTTTTTGGGCAGGCCCATAGCAGTAAATGGAGAGTACACTGCACATGTACGGCCACCTCTCCATTCACCTCTATAGGACTGCCGGTAATAGCCTCGGCTATCATGGAATAGAGGTTGGCCGAGCTCGCCCTCTCCTTCACTTCAAGGGGCCCATTCTGGAGGGAGGAGTGGGTCCCAGAGGTGGGACCCACTCCTATCTGACATTCATGGCATATCCTAGCGTGAGAATATCCCTTTAACTGAGTGATGATTGACTTGCTATATTGTTTATTGGTATTTGTCACCTGCCAGAAATCTGCCTGTGTAAAAGGACCCTTAGCCATTAGAAAGGCTTTTAAAAGACCCTGCTAAGTGCTTCACATAGAAATAATCTATAAGTTTACAAAATTCTCAGTATGAAGAGCTATTGGTGAGAGACCAGACTTGTCCACCGGGGGATTGAAAGCACCCCATCCAATCCTACAGCAAGATAGTGATAAATAGCCTCTCATACATATAAGCTCTACCGCAGGGGGGCAGAGCGTTTTCTGGTTGGGGGCCACATTGTCAGACTGAACCAACCACAAGGACTGAAAATAAATCTTAAAGGGGTGTTACCAAGTAAAATATTGTACGTATGGCATATTGAACACACAATATATACCATCTAATGATGGAGTACCAAAAAAAAATACACGTGAGCAGCCACAAGACATAGACATACATGTCTGTTACCAGATGGTAGGGGCCACACAGAATGGTATCGGGGACCATATGTGGCCCCTGGGCCGCAGGTTTTGCACCCCTGCTCTACAGTATATCTTGATTTAAACAAACCTGATAATGAAACAGGCCATCAGAAAACAGGACGTCAGATCAATTATGAGTTTAAAAACAAAAACACTAACTTTATAGGCTCTTATACCTGGGCCAATTATACAGGCAATTATTGGGAATGAAATCTTCATTCCTGATATTTGCCTATCATTAAGCAGAGGGGAGATCTGTATGGGGATGAGCGATCACTACTGTGATTGCTCATCTTTGTAGACAATCATTGGTCGCTGGCAGCAGATCCAGGGTAGTATTCTGTCAGTAAATGATGATTTAAGGTGCACAGGAAAGACGTGATCACCCGATGAACAAGTGTTTGCCAGTTCATCGTGGCACCTTTTTATGATATTTACCCAGATCGTTTGCTTGTGTAAAAAGGGCCTTATACTACAGCATACTGCTTTTCCACAAATGGCGTCCCACTTGTCCATGGCAAATAGTATTGCATTTCACCACTATACACTGGTATCGCAATACATCCATATTCAAATGAACTGTGCTCAACACCAGACTGAGCTCATGGACATGAGTGATGGTGTTTGTCCAAAAATTCTGTAGTAATTTCTTCATGTAAATCGTTGTTCCTTTTGAGGTTAGGAGTCCAGTGGGCGGTTCTATCAATGATTGGCAGCTATCTCTCTAGACACACTCCTACGGGGAAGGCTGTCCATCATTGGATGACTCATCCATTGGACTCCTAAGCAATAGAATGAATAAATTACAAGTTAAGGAATCTTATCCCACAAATCTCTATCTGCTCTGCTCCTCCTGCTCTATAATATGCTGCCAGCAGATTGCACTGCATTTTTAATGTGACTATTTCTCTTTATTAAAGACGAGGCCGCCCTGGAAAAAAAAAAATTGGCCCCATGTTGTAGGCAGGTCCAAATTGAAGATGGCGGGACAACACAAGTAGGCAGGACCAACACTAATAGGCAGGGCCATAATACCGTAGTACAGCACAAAATACCACCCTAGCTAGAAGAACCGAATACTACAGTGCAGAAAAAAATAATACTGCGCCACCGCTTAGGTGTAGAAGTATCTGATGCTCCTAAATTAATGAATGCTGAGAGCATCAGATCATTATGTACCCGGCCCTCAGCTGGAAGGAGGGCTCAGGCGGCCCCCCAGGCATTGACCCACCAAGAAATTTGCCTGTAGGGTCTATGGCAGGTCCACCTCTCCTCTTTAATATGTTCTGTGTAGAAGCTAGAGGTTGAAGCTGCTTTTAGGATTTAAGTGGCAGTCTCTCTGCTACATATTGACTATGCTATGTCTCAGGCTGCTACTGTAGACAAAGCTGAGCCTCTGCCTCATTCTTCCATGGGAATCTAATGGAATCTGGAGAGATCGCAGTGAAAACTGCTGCAGATTATCATCCCATCGGTCATTAAGTAAACAGGCTTGTTCTGAGATAAATTTTTGAGCTCATTTGTTGGCCCCTCTCCCTGCGCTCTATCGGCCAGGGAAACAGTCTTCTTAGGAAATATAAACACCTGGTACAATTTGGACTTTGCCGTGTCCTGCCTCCATACTTAATAAATGGCATGTGTACAGTCTCCAGACATGTAAATATGCTAACACTGGGATTACTCTTTTAAACAGATTCTGTGGAAAGCCTTCCTCATACCAACTCCTCCGTCCAAGCTTCCCCAGCAGTCTCCACTCACACGTCAAGAATCACAGACCCGTCCTTCTCTGTGGACAGCTCTGCGGCTGATACCTCTACAGAAGAGAACAGAAGTGAATCCGAGTCCATATTCATCCCAGACTATCTCTTTTTATCCAACTGTGAGAGTGGGAAATTGAATACCGCCAGGTACGTCCGCCAGACTATGGACATTATCAGTTCAAATGATAAATGGACCTCTTTCCAGCATCATATCTGCCTCAAAAACCACAGCCACACATTTTATGTATTCCCCCAAAAACAGATAAAAAAGGAATAATACATTAGATCAGGGATCAGTAACCTTTGGCGCTCCAGCTTCTGTGAAACTACAACTCCCAGCATTCTGTTCTTGTAACTCCCATAGAAGTGAAAGGAGTTGTAGTTTCAGAACAGCTGGAGTGCCGGAGATTGCTGATCCCTCCGATAGATAGATAGATAGATAGATAGAACTTCTACTTTTCATATAGTAAGTATAGCAGTAATGCAGTTGACACTTTCATGTATTCAACGTTCACCTGTGTCTGTGCATTAAGTAGTGTGCTGCTACTTGTAGTTCTACGCGATAGATAAATAGATAGATAGATAGATAAATAGATAGACTGAAGGTCAACTGAAGCTTCAGTCGAGTCATTGGCCATAGCAAATAAACAGAAGCAGAAGGTTCCCTTTAAAGGGCATCTATCAGCAGATTTGTACCTATGAAACTGGCTGACTTGTTACATGTGCACTTGGGAGCTGAAGGCATCTGTGTTGGCCCCATGTTCATATGTGGCTGCATTGCTGAGAAATGAACATGGGGCTTTAGTATATGCAAATAGGCCTCTAGGAGCAACAGGGGCGTTGCCATTACACCTAGAGGCTCAGCTCTCTCTGCAACTACCACGCCCTCTGCACTTTAATTGACAGTGCAGGCAGTGAAAATGTGATCATGCTTGACCCTGTCAATCAAAGGGAAGAGGGCGCAGTAATTGCAGAGAAAGTGGAGCCTCTAAGAGTAATGGCAACACCCCTATTGCTCCTAGAGACTCATTTACATATATTAAAACTTCATTTTTCTCAGCAATGCGGACACATATGAACATGGGACCAACACAGATGTCTTCAGCTCCCAAGTGCACATGTAACAGGTCAGCCAGTGTCATAGCTATAAATCTGCTGACAGATGCACTTTAAATTTTCGATGTAGAAGCTGAACACCGAGTCTCAAAATATGTAACTGCATGCCATAAAGTTGCATGTCGCCTATTGATTCACATTGTGAAAAAACATATCCTGCATATAAAGGGTGCGACCACATGGTCAGGTTTCTGCAGGCCGTACCCATAGGCCTCTTTCACACGGGCGTCATGTTTTTTGCCCGGATAAAATGCGGGTGCGTTGCGAGAAAATACGCAATTTTTCTGCGCGAGTGCAAAACTTCACAGAAGTTCGGGTTTGGGTTAGGTGTTCTGTAGATTGTATTATTTTCCCTTAGAACATGGTTATAAGGGAAAATAATAGCATTCTTAATACAGAATGCATAGTACAATAGGGCTGGAGGGGTTAATTAAAAAATAATAATAATTTAACTCGCCTTAATCCACTTGATCGCGCAGCCTGGCTTCTCTTCTGTCTTTTTCTTTGCTGTGCACAGGAATAGGACCTTTGATGACGTCACTGTGCTCATCACATGGTCCAATCACATGGTTCATCACCATGGTGAGGGACCGTGTGATTGGATCATGTGATGTGACGTCACCACAGGTCCTTAGCCGGCAGCTCAACATTACAGAAGAAGTCAGAGATCCGCAACTACGTGATCAAGTGGACTCGGTGAGTTAATTTTTTCTTATTTTTAACCCCTCCATCACTATTTTACTTTGCATTCTGTATTCAGAATGCTATTATTTTCCCTTATAACCATGTTATAAGGGAAAATAATACAGATCGGGTCCCCAGCCCGATCGTCTCCTAGCAACCATGCGTGAAAATCGCACCGCATCCGCACTTGCTTGCGGATGCTTGCGATTTTCACACGGCCCCATTCACTTCTATGGGGCCTGCGTTGCGTGAAAAACGCAGAATATAGAGCATGCTGTGATTTTCACGCAACGTACAAGTGATGAGTGAAAATCACCGCTCATGTGCACAGCCCCATAGAAATGAATGGGTCAGGATTCAGTGCGGGTGCAATGCGTTCAACTCACGCATTGCACCCACATGGAATATTCGCCCGTGTGAAAGGGGCCATACTCTTTCTTTGGATCCCCTGTATTGAAAAGCACAGTTTGCCAAACGTATAGCAAAAGGACACTGTTTTGCCATGTTTCAAACCTTATAGGCTATGGATACATTCAGCATATATTTTGGGAGTATTCCTAGTGTATACGGTAACGTTTTTCCACAGAATTTAATTTTCATTTAGTTTTCATTTGTAGTTTAGTTTGGTATATCTGTTTACCTTCTTTTTTTTTTCTCGAATTCCAGACAACCCCTTTAAGGTAGTGCTTCCCTTTTAACAGCTAAAAATACTAAAGATAATGGTGGACAAAGATTGTCACGCACTATGTATCATTGAAAGAAAATATACATTTGTGTACTATTTCAAATGGAATATAATCTACTATTGGGGTAATTTATCAAACTGGTGTAAAGTAAAACTGGCTTAGTTGCCCATAGCAACCAATCCGATTCCACCTTTCATTTTTGACAGCTCCTTTGGAAAATGAAAGTTGGAATCTGATTGGTTGCAATGGGCAACTAAGCCAGTTCTACTTTATACCAGTTTGAAAAATGACCCCATATATTTGTAGAAAACTGGAAGACAGAGGTGCATTCATCATTCTGATTATACACCACACTGCAGGGGCAGACTGGCCATAGACCCTGCATGGAAAGTTCCTGGTGGGCCGATGTCCAGGGTCTGTCCGAGCCCTCCTCAAGTTACGTAACAGGTACGCAACAATCTGATGCTCCTTGCATTAATTTATGCTGGGAACATCAGGTACTTTTATATATACAGCTGTGGATTCCTGCCCTATCACAAAGGGGAGATATTTTGTGCTGTTGGGGCAGTATTTTGTGCTGCACTGTGGTATCTGGTTCTGCTGGTGCAGTTTTTTGTGCTGCACTGTAATATTTGGTTCTGCTGGGGCAGTATATTGTTCTGCACTGTGGTATCTGGTTCTGCTGGGGCAGTATATTGTTCTGCACTGTGGTATCTGGTTCTGCTGGGGCAGTTTTTTGTGCTGCACTGTGGTAATTGGTTCTGCTGGGGCGGTATTTTATGCTGCACTGTGGTATCTGGTTCTGCTGGGGCTGTATTTTGTTCTGCACTGTGGTATCTGGTTGTGCTGGGACCATATTTTGTTCTGCACTGTGGTATCTGGTTGTGCTAGGACCATATTTTGTTCTGCACTGTGGTATCTGGTTCTGCTGGGGCAGTATTTTGTGCTGCACTGTGGTATCTGGTTCTGCTGGGGCAGTATTTTGTTCTGCACTGTGGTATCTGGTTCTGTTGAGGTGGCATTTTGTGCTGCACTGTGGTATCTGGTTCTGCTGGTGCAGTTTTTTGTGCTGCACTGTAATATTTGGTTCTGCTGGGGCAGTATATTGTTCTGCACTGTGGTATCTGGTTCTGCTGGGGCAGTTTTTTGTGCTGCACTGTGGTAATTGGTTCTGCTGTGGCGGTATTTTATGCTGCACTGTGGTATCTGGTTCTGCTGAGGCCATATTTTGTGCTGCACTGTGGTATCTGGTTCTGCTGGGGCTGTATTTTGTTCTGCACTGTGGTATCTGGTTGTGCTGGGACCATATTTTGTTCTGCACTGTGGTATCTGGTTGTGCTGGGACCATATTTTGTTCTGCACTGTGGTATCTGGTTCTGCTGGGGCAGTATTTTGTGCTGCACTGTGGTATCTGGTTCTGCTGGGGCAGTATTTTGTTCTGCACTGTGGTATCTGGTTCTGTTGAGGTGGTATTTTGTGCTGCACTGTGGTATCTGGTTCTGCTGGGGCGGTATTTTGTGCTGCACTGTGGTATCTGGTTCTGCTGGGGCAGTATTTTGTCCTGCACTGTGGTATCTGGTTCTGCTGGGGCGGTATTTTGTGCTGCACTGTTGTATCTGGTTCTGCTGGGGCAGTATTTTGTTCTGCACTGTGGTACTTGGTTCTGTTGGGGCAGTATTTTGTTCTGCACTGTGGTATCTGGTTCTGCTGGGGCAGTATTTTGTTCTGCACTGTGGTATTTTGTTCTGCAGGGGCAGTATTTTGTTCTGCACTGTGGTATCTGGTTCTGTTGAGGTGGTATCGTGTTCTGCACTGTGGTACTTGGTTCTGTTGGGGCAGTATTTTGTTCTGCACTGTGGTATCTGGTTCTGTTGAGGTGGTATTTTGTTCTGCACTGTGGTATCTGGTTCTGCTGGGGCAGTATTTTGTTCTGCACTGTGGTATCTGGTTCTGCTGGGGCAGTATTTTGTTCTGCACTGTGGTATTTTGTTCTGCAGGGGCAGTATTTTGTTCTGCACTGTGGTATCTGGTTCTGTTGAGGTGGTATCGTGTTCTGCACTGTGGTACTTGGTTTTGCTGGGGCAGTATTTTGTGCTGCACTGTGGTATCTGGTTCTGCTGGGGCAGTATTTTGTTCTGCACTGTGGAATCTGGTTCTGTTGAGGTGGTATCGTGTACTGCACTATGGCATCCCTGACCCTGCCTACTTGTGTGGCCTCACCTCCTTTACATTTTTCCAGGGCCACTTTCAGTTCCCAGTCCGCCCTGCCACACTCTGAATAGGTCCCCACTTAGCTGCAATGTAACCACAGATTACAGCAATACAGTAAATACACAAATGGCAAATCGGTTCTCAGTAGTTGCAAACAAGGGCTATGGATTCCCTCAATTAATGGGGTGCGTTGCGAACACAGTGGAGCTACAAGTCATTAAAGGGGTTGTCCAGTTTCCTATATTAATGACCTATCCTCAGGATAGATCATTAATATGAGATTGGCGGGGGTCTGACTCCCGGTACTCCGCCAATCGCTGAACACTGCAATCTCTTGACCGTTTACCTGCTCGATATCGCAGCGGCGGAGCCGTGTAATTACAGCATCTCCGTCCCCATTCACGCGTATGGGACAGAGTGTAACTACAATTTCTCCTTCCCATTCAAGTAAATGAGATGGGTAGCTGTAATGGCACTGACGGTCCCTAAGGATAGGTCATCAATATTGGAAACTGGACAATCCCTGTAAGTTCCTAAGAGTCCAATTTTCCATTAGTCCCCAATGCAGAAAACATGAATGAAGCACTGACCGGCTCCTGTAGCAAAATGCATATAAACTGTTAGAATGTATAGTGTATCTCTCCTGAAGCGCATATTGGGTTTCGCTAATCGGTGAAGTACTGCATCAGTGTGAATATGATTTTAATGTGATATGAAGCCATGCCGTTCTCCAAATTCAGCAATTCAGTGCAGTGGATATTTAGGAACTGGGCTTTAATTTGATCGTTCTCCTCTTGCGGTTTCAAAATCAGTTCACTATAAGACATCTAAGGCCAAGTTCTCACTTCAGTTATTTGGTCAGTTATTTCCATCAGTGATTATGAGCCAAAACCAGGTGCGGGTCAGAAGCCCAGAACAGGTGCAGAGCTTTATATTATTCCTTATCTCTGTGGAGGTTTCGCTACTGGTTTTGGCTCACAATCACGGATGGAAATAACTGCCCAAATAACCTAAGGCTCCATTCACACGTCCGTGGTGTGTTGCGGACCCGCAACACACCCGCCCGGCACCCCTATAGAAATGCCTATTCTCGTCCGCAAGCTGCGGACAAGAATAGGACATGTTCTATCTTTTGCGGAGCTGCGGACCTGAAGATCGGGGCCGCGCTCCGCAAATGCGGATGCTGACAGCACACTGTGTGCTGTCTGCATCCATTCCGTCCCCATAGAAAATGAATGGGTCCGCATTTGCGGACGTGTGAATGGAGCCTAAGTGAGAGCTCAGCCTTAGGGCTCATGCATACGGCGGGTCCGCAATACACGGGGCACCGGCCGTGTGCACCCCGCATCACGGATGCGGACCCATTCACTTGAATGGGTCCACAAACCCGGAGATGCGATGCGGAAGAAAGGATCGGAAACCCACGGAAGCACTACGTAGTGCTTCCGTTGTGTTTCTGGCCGTGCCTCGGCACCGCAAAAAAGTAGTGCATGCAGATGCATCAGATGCGGATCAGGGACCCCATTCAAGTGAATAGGTCCGCGATCCGCATGCGGCTGCCCCACGGTCGGTGCCCGTGCATTGCAGCCCGCAATTTGTGGTCCGCAGCACGGGCCTGGCCAGCACACGTGTCGTGTGCACGAGCCCTTCGTTCCTTGATTTTCCCTTCCGTTTATGATCGTCATATCGAGCACGTTTTACACACAGAGTTAACTCGCTGTTTCCTTTTGAAGCCTGAGAAAATGTGGGCACTGACCCAGCTATGGGAAAGAGTCATAAACCATTTCAGAGTAGATTAAATTTAATTGGACTTTACATTGTGATCTCTTTTATTACACCACAAACAGATGTAGGAGCATATGCAGGGTACAGTAAAGATGCCCATTTCTGGCGGTAGCAGATGATAGAATTTCTCATAAATTACATGAGCGGACACATGTATTAGAAATTAATTATAATACAATATAATACAATAAATACCGTTTCCAAAAGCAGATTTTTATTGTTTCGACATGCACAGGTCTGTAGACTTCTTGTTTAACCTCTTTTTACTTACGTAGTATAGTTTCTAGATTGTCAGTATTAGTACTCATTGCATGGGACGTTCATTCAGATACATTTAACCCTTAGGCCTCTTTCACACGGGCGTCATGTTTTTTGCCCGGATAAGATGCGGGTGCGTTGCGGGAAAATGCGTGATTTTTCAGCGCGAGTGCAAAACATTGTAACGCGTTTTGCACGCGCCTGAGAAAAATCGGCATGTTTGGTACCCAAACCCGAACTTCTTCACAGAAGTTCGTGTTAGGTGGTGTGTAGATTGTATTATTTTCCCTTATAACATGGTTATAAGGGAAAATAATAGCATTCTTTATACAAAATGCATAGTGCAATAAGGCTGGAGGGGTTAAAAAAAAATAAAAAAATTTTTAACTCACCTTAATCCACTTGATCGCGCAGCCGGCATCCTCTTCTGTCTTCTTCTTTGCTGTGCACAGGAATAGGACCTTTGATGACGTCACTGTGCTCATCACATGGTCCAAATTGGAAATTGCCCATTTTGATCCTTTTTTCCGTTGCGCCATTCACCATATTGGAATTTTTTTTATTTTTATATTTTAATAGTATAGGCATTTTTGGTCGCGATGATACCCATGATGTTTATATTATTACATTATTGTTATTTAGGTATTTGTTTTTTAATTATACAGAAAGGGGGGTGATTTTAACTTTTATATCTTTATTTTTTTTCTAGATTTTTTATTTTTTTGTGATGATTTTGAAGCTCATATATGAGCCTATAAATAATGTTTTTTAATTTTTTATTTTGTTCTAAAGGGGATTTTTAAAATTTTTATAGTTGCTCTTTTCTTATCCTGGCCTGCCATCTGGTGGCCAAAATAAAAATTTCAGCATGAACACTTAAAGCCTCGTCAGTGTTAAGGGCAACTACCGATGCCCACATTGGCTGCACGGGGCATCAGTAGGATGCCCGGAAGCGCGAGCTTCCAGGTTTTTGAGCATTTAGATGCCGTGATCTCGCTTGATCGCGGCATCTAAAGCCTTCAATTACCGCGATTGGCATTATTGCAGGTCACGGTAATTAGCCGCAGGTCTCTGCTGAATGAAACAGCAGAGACCTTCCGGCCATGGCGCCCACTGCACGTGTGAGCGGGTGCCATGTTTACACATCGCTCCAGAGCCATACATGTATGGCGCTGGTAGCGAACGGGTTAAAGGGAGCCTTTCAGTTTGCACATGCACTGTGACTTGCCAGCAGCATGTTATAGAGCAGAAGAAGCTGAGCAAATTGACACACAGGGGGACATTTACTAAGCTGAAATACTCCATAATTAGGCGATCCAAAGTTTGCTCCTCTGTTCAGCTCCTCTCAGCTCTATAACTTACTGCCTGCACCTTGAATAGCGTTTTGAACATGACAGGTTCACTTTAAAAGGCATGTCTGGTTTGGAAAACCTACAATAAAACTCCTTAGTATGTGTTGGCAAATCTGCTGCAAAATTCACATCTGACTGGTGTAGATTTAGCTGCACATTTGCATACCTCCCAACTTTTTGGACGGTCAAAGAGGGACACATGGTTCATTGTATCAAAGATCCATTTTTCCCTCATATCTAAGCACTTCAATCGTTTTCTTTTATGAAATGGCGCAAAAATAATCTGAATATAGAAATTTCTAAGATCCCAACTGCATCACATAATGAAATAATATACAAGACAGACTCAAATACACAAAGAGGAACCAGACAAACACTTTCTGGGTCAATATTGGGAAGGTAATAATGCAAATCTATACCTCAGATCAAGAAGAGGGACATTTAAGGAGCAAAGAGGAACAGAGGGACTTTGGTCAAAAAGAGGGACTGTTCCCCCAAAGAGGGACACTTGGGAGGTCTGCATTTGTTGCAAACTTGTTACAGACTTTCACATTTACAAAGGGTGAAATGCAGATTTTGCAGCAGATTTGTTCATGGCAAAAAATGATGCCCCCTGTGAATCCACCCTTAGGACATTCTGAGTTAGGGTACAGCCACATGGATCAGGTTTTTGGATGCCGTTCTTGAACCCTAAGGAAGCGAGATGCAAAACGTGTGTGTCGGGGTCTCGGAGCCACACTGGTCTGTATTCATGTCTTTCACACTTGCGGCAGAGTGATCTGGCAAGTAGTTCCGGCAAAACGTATGCCAACTGATGGCATTTGTAAGACTTATCAGGATCCTGATCCGTCTTACAAATGCATTGAAATGCCGGATCAGTCTTTCTGGTGTCATCTGGAAAAACAGATCCGGCATTTTTTTTTTTACTTTTTTTTCGGTCTGCGCAGGAAGGACGGATCCGGCATTCCGGTATTTTGAATGTCGCATCCGGCACTAATACATTCCTATGGAGAAAAATGCCGGATCCAGCATTCAGGCAAGTGTTCAGTTTTTTGGGCCGGAGATAAAACCGTAGCATGCTACAGTATTATTTCCGTCCTGAACAGTAAAAAAGACTGAACTGAAGACATCCTGATGCATCCTGAACCGATTTGCTCTCTATTCAGAATGCATGGAGATAAAACTGATCAGTTCTTTTCCGGTATTGAGCCCCTAGGACTGAACTCTATGCCGGAAAAGAAAAACGCAAGTGTGAAAGTACCCTAACTATATGTTTTCAATTGACTGTCTTTTTTGGGACTGCATTCACCCCGTACATAGGCATTTAGAGAGGTCTCCCTCCTCTTGCACAGTATGTATCCCCTTTGGTGTTTGCACTATGCACTTTATTCAGGTTATTAGCGCATAGTGAGTTGCATCAGAAGTGGGGCAGTGTCCGTCCACATTCAGTCTATTTATGATAAGAACAAGTATAGATCTAGTCTGGGTTCCTTGTCTGTACAGGTCTGCCGCTGCTATTGATTTTTAATACTAATTTTGATAAATTAGTAAAGGATATATTTTTTATACTATTGTTGCACTGTGTTATTGTGGTTCTCATATTGGAGTGATTGAACCCAAACACAGAAGTAGATTCAAAAAGGAGGCTACATAGTTTCTGTCCTTAATACTTTCTCTCTTTTTATCATGTGCTCCTTACTTTGACTTCAAAAACGGCAACAAAAACTTGCATGTGTAGCCAGGGGACCGTGGTATCTGGTTCTGCTGGGGCAGTATTTTGTGCTGCACTGTGGTATCTGGTTCTGCTGGGGAAGTATTATGTGCTGCACTGTGGTATCTGGTTCTGCTGGGGAAGTATTATGTGCTGCGCTGTGGTATCTGGTTCTGCTGGGATAGTATTATGTGCTGCACTGTGGTATCTGGTTCTGCTGGGGAAGTATTTTGTGCTGCACTGTGGTATCTGGTTCTGCTGGGGAAGTATTATGTGCTGCACTGTGGTATCTGGTTCTGCTGGGGAAGTATTATGTGCTGCGCTGTGGTATCTGGTTCTGCTGGGATAGTATTATGTGCTGCACTGTGGTATCTGGTTCTGCTGGGGAAGTATTTTGTGCTGCACTGTGGTATCTGGTTCTGCTGGGGAAGTATTATGTGCTGCACTGTGGTATCTGGTTCTGCTGGGGAAGTATTATGTGCTGCGCTGTGGTATATGTTCTGCTGGGATAGTATTTTGTGCTGCACTGTGGTATCTGGTTCTGCTGGGGCAGTATTTTGTGCTGCACTGTGGTATCTGGTTCTGCTGGGACAGTATTTTGTGCTGCACTGTGGTATCTGGTTCTGCTGGGATAGTATTTTGTGCTGCACTGTGGTATCTGGTTCTGCTGGGGAAGTATTATGTGCTGCACTGTGGCATCTGGTTCTGCTGGGGAAGTATTTTGTTCTGCACTGTGGTATCTGGTTCTGCTGGGGCAGTATTATGTGCTGCACTGTGGTATCTGGTTCTGCTGGGGCAGTATTTTGTCCTGCACTGTGGTATCTGGTTCTGCTGGGGAAGTATTATGTGCTGCACTGTGGCATCTGGTTCTGCTGGGGAAGTATTTTGTTCTGCACTGTGGTATCTGGTTCTGCTGGGGCAGTATTATGTGCTGCACTGTGGTATCTGGTTCTGCTGGGGCAGTATTTTGTCCTGCACTGTGGTATCTGGTTCTGCTGGGGAAGTATTATGTGCTGCACTGTGGCATCTGGTTCTGCTGGGGAAGTATTTTGTTCTGCACTGTGGTATCTGGTTCTGCTGGGGCAGTATTTTGTGCTGCACTGTGGTATCTGGTTCTGCTGGGGCAGTATTTTGTGCTGCACTGTGGTATCTGGTTCTGCTGGGGCAGTATTTTGTGCTGCACTGTGGAACTTGGTTCTGTTGGAGCAGTATTTTTTTCTGCACTACAGTATTGCTAGCACCACCTACTTCTGATGTCCCTGCCTACCTGTGTTGCCCCACTTTTTTTTTGTCCAGGGACACTTTACCCAATCCTCCCTTATGTGTGGCCTACCATTAACGTAGCGGGTTCGATAATTGGTGGTCTCCATCAATTAACCTGAGCAAACAGCGTCTTTAATGGGATTCTCTCACCAAGTTTTGGGCTATAGAGCTGCGGACATGCACGGCTAGATCGCCGCTAGCATGTCCGCAATATATCTGTCCTATAGGGCTGTGTGCTTTTATTTTCTTTAAAAAAGGATTTTAGAGATATGTAAATTAGTCTTGTATGTGTCCAAGGGGCTGCACTAACCTTCCTGGAGCCCAGCCACGCCCCTCTGTGAAGGAGCCCAGCACTGCCTGCGTCCTCCGAATCTCCTCCTTTCATCACCGATAGATTTTTGTAATCGCGCGATGCGCAGTGCCGGTATAGTGTTCCTTCCCTGTGCTGGCATCAGCCTCAGGGAAAGAACTGCACATGGGCAAGCTCACGCATCGCGAGATTACGGCAATCTATCGTTGATGAAAGGAGGAGATTCGGAGGACATAGGAGGTGCTGGGCTCCTTCACAGGCGGGCGTGGCTGGGCACCAGGAAGGTTCGTACAGCCCCTTGGGCACCTTACCAGGCTCATTTACATATCTCTAACGCGTATATTGCGGACATGCTAGTGGCGATCTAGCCGTGCATGTCCGCCTCTCTATAACCCAAAACTTGGTGACAGAATCCCTTTAAAGAGCATCTTTAGTAGGACCCAGAACATCTGTTCATGGCTGCATTATTTCAATGCTTTATTTCCCTGCAGTGGAGCTGTAGGGGAATTGAAGACTTGCTGTCGGGGTTCCCCACAGATTACAGCTCATTAGGAGTGAGGGTCCCAGCAGCATATTTTTGTAGAGCCATTCTTACAAAATGGGACTGCAAAAAGCGGACACCTCAGCATGCCGTACATATTGTATAGGTAATGCTGCATTGTGTCCTTCACTTGAGCAGGACAGCACTGAAATATCCTGCATAGCTAGTCTATATGTACGGCATGCTGGAGGTGCCAGACACCCAACAATGTGATATTGAAGGGGTTAAAGGGGTTGTCTCACTTCAGCAAATAGCATTTATCATGTAGAGAAATTTAACATAAGCCACTTACTAATGTACTGTGATTCTCCATATTGCTTCCTTTGCTGGCTTGATTCAGTTTTCCATCACATTATACACTGCTCGTATCCAGGGGTTATGACCACCCTGTAATGCAGTGTATATTGTGATGGAAAAATGTATAATTGATAAATGCCTTTTGCTGAAGTGAAACAAACCCCTTTAGGGTTCACTCACACGACCGTATGAATGGGGCTGCATCCGTTCCACAATTTTGCAGAACGGGTACGGACCCATTCATTTCAATGGGGCCAGAAAAGATGGAGACAGCACAATACATCCGTAGTTTCGTTCTGCGGCCCAGCAAAAGATATAGAGCATGTCCTATTCTTGTCCGCAATCACGGACAAGAATAGGCATTTTCTATATAGCGCCAGCCCTGTGTGTTCCGCAAAATGCAGAATGCATGGGGCCGGTATCCGTGTTTTGCGGATCCGCAATTAGCATTTCCAACTAAAGGTCCTTCTACACGTACAGATGATCTGGCAGAGAATTGGGAATGAATCAGATGTTCCTGATAACTACCAGATCATCAGAGGAGATGAGAGCTGCATTTACATGCAGCAATCCCCATCGCTGTATAGGGACAAGCGATCAACACAGCGATCGCTTGTCCCCCTAGGAAATCATTGTTCCAGAGCAGCAGATCGCTGTTTAGACAGCACAATGTCCTGCACAGCAAGGAGGGTTTTCCGTACAAGCAGAACCACACAATCACCCGATGAAAGAGCGTTTGCGCATTCATCTGAAGATTGCCAACACCTTTTGCACAGGTAGATTATCAGGAATGAGCGTTTATACAAATGCTCACCCCCGATAATTTGTCTGATAATCGGTCCCTGTAAAGTAGGGATGCCCAACATGCGGCCCTCCAACTGTTGCAAAACTACAACTCCTAGTATGTCTGGACAGCCTACAGCTATTAGGGCATTCTTGGAGTTGAGCATCCCTGCCGTAAAGGGACCTTTAAGCACAAAAAGGCCATATATAAGTTTTTGCAAAAGTGAGTACAGGAAGTGCAGCCATATTGAATTAGTTTACATCTCACTAAAGTTTCATCTATTATATGTGACTGCTGCTCTCCAACTTTATTATACACTCAGTCTCCTTGACCTCTACATTACCTCTACAGCAGCTAGCATAATACTGACCAGAATGTTTCTAGGACACTTAATCGGTTTTTTTTCCAATATGAAAGATGTTTGGTTAGAGGGAGGGACATTTACACATTTTAGTACACTCGTCCATTGTAACCCAATATTTCTTTTCATCTTGAAGGGAGATGTTTGCTGAAATTGCTTACGCCGTCTTCTACTAGACCTTGTAGTCTCCATTGGCTTTCAGCCCCACACAACCAGTCACATCTATCCCAGAAGACGAGATACCTAAGTGTGTTAATCACCCAGGGCTGGCTCCAGATGTATGTAGGCCATTGCATGGAACAGTTTTAGTGGGCAACCTACCTACCATAATCATAACTTGAAAAGCATAGAGGTTTACCCAGATCACCATGGGCCCCAAGCCCAGTTGGCGCTGGCATCTGCACAGGCTTGCCTGGCACTAATGTCAGCTAGACTATGACCATGCCTCAAGGTCTTTTCCACCCTCTCTGAGGTGGGTTCACCTATTGTGAAGGTCAATAATGGCTGAGTGTGGCAGATCCCATTCTCACAGACACATAGTAGCTCCCTCTATGGTACATATAACACTTTCAATCTCAACTGAATTGACACAACAAGATAAGGTCATTGACATATCATAGAAAATTCCACTACATTTTATGTTTTTAACCCAGATATATGATTGATTTAGTAAAGGTAGTTGCCATTTAAAGGGGTTGTGTCACAAAACATATTCTACATTTTTCAAACCAGCACCTGGATCCGAATACTTTTGTAATTGCATGTAATTAAAAATGTAGTATAGCCAGTGAACTATTTAAAAAAATGTATCTGTATAGCACCACCTGCTGTTTGTTCTTTTCCTTATTTCCCCGTCCACCTCACCAAGGTGGTCGCATGCGCTCAGTTTAAATCAACTGTCACCAGCCATATCTTCTGTTAGAACCTGTGACAGATACAGGGAGAGAGCTGCAGCAGAAAGGACATGCCCTCTGAGCTTCCAGGCTGAAGATAATCTAGCAGAGAAATTGGAGCAGTGAATGTGGAGATCTCTGGATCCATGTGAGGTACAGGGCTGGTTCTACCTTTGCTAGAAAGGTATAGTTTTGAACTATATGATGTCTGATTTTCATAACCCCTTTAACTAAAATGAGGTAAAACAAGGCCATGAGATAGCATTTTGCTTGGTGGCGACGTTTCATGCAATATTTGATCCAAGCAGAAGAGAACTGAGTGTTCTTACTTAATGACACTTAGAAGGATCAGGCAGTCCCTCCCACTTGGTATCATCTGTGAGAATCAGATGTAGGACGGAAAACTCTGACTTTAGTTTAAAAATAGCCAAATGCATCTTAAACAGATGAGGAGCGCGTTCCATCTTATAAACAAGAGCTTTGCCATCTTGTGTGCTGACAAGTATGGGAAGACTCGATCTTTAACAGGACATTGGCACAATAGGCCGTTTTTTCCTCTTGTGTAAAACATTTCTGCTGTGTCAGTGCCAAATGTTACCAAATTCCATGAGAAGTATTACATTACTGTGTTTTTGTGTTCTGCGGCCGTTAACAGCTAAAATACTGCATCCCCTTCTGGAATAGCCCCTTATTAAAACAGTTTAAAAAAATTAAGAGGAATAAGTCAATTATCTCTTGTAGTCTCTATGGAGAGATTGGATCCAGTGGTGGCGATCAGGTGAGCATCACTCCAACCCTGGGTCGGGCAGGTCTGTGCCCCTCTTTTAGTGTTGGATACCCCCTTTAAGGATGTTGGAGTACTATCTAAAGGCCAATATGTAACCAAATTCACCTGATTTACTCAAATAATAGTCATAAAATAGCTTAAGTTATGTTTGTACACTGTATTATTAAGCAAGCTTTCTCTTTTTAAAGGGGTTCTCAGAGAATAATTGATTTAAATTGGCCGCAAGCAACCTGTCCTAGAAGATGAGCAGGAGTAGATGCCTTTACTTGCAGAGTTGCCTGGGAGGTTGAGGGGTCGGGGCTTTACTACACTGCTTACAATAGATAGTAATGATGTGATCCTGCCTACGATATGCCATCATGGCTGAACAGCCCAACAGGAAAACTCACCATACATACTGTATGCAAGTGCCATAGTGTAGTGTGTAGTGAGGCTCTGACCACTCACCCCTCTAGGCAGCTCTGCAAGTGGAAGCAACCAGTCCTTCTCATATTCTAGGACAGGTTGCTTAAGGCCATTTTCACAGATCAAAACATTTGGTATGTTTTTATGACGTATCAATTTTTTTTTTGAGAAGTTAAAATGAAATGTTTAAATGTAATTATTGTTAAAATATACATATTGTCCTGACAACATCCCAACACATCCCCCCCCCCCCCACTGTGGACCAGAACTGGAGATACCTCAGCTATCTATGTTACGCTGCTGTACCTATCTTTGTCTGATAGATGCTGCATTATAAATAGGGTGGCCACTTGCTTAACGCCAAAAGGAGGACATCCTAGCCTAGGCAATGCCTTCAACTCTGCTAAGCCTTGCTCGCAACTCCACTAAGTCACGTCCCCTCTCCCAGTAACAGTGCCTGGCGAGAGAAAAAAAAAGAGGTGGGGACCATAAGGTGAGCTGTGCGTGGGCCCAGAGTGCTCCTCTCATCTTCAGTCAGTCACAAGTGACATGTCGGCTGTCTCTAGTGACTGACCGGGGGCGAGAGAAAGTTTCAGTCAGTCAATGCTGCTGTCTGAGCATGGAGCCACAGAAAAGGTGGACAGCCAAACATCTGTCCAGATCTTGCACCAGACGGAGGACAAGGAGCCAGGAAACCGGACTGTCCGGCCACCTTAATTATAAACGTGACAACTAGTGTTGAGCGCGAATATTCGCATAGCGAATATTAATCACGAATATCGCAACTTCGATAATTCGCGAATATAGTGCTATATATTCGTTATATCGAATATTCGTCATTTTCTCCATCTGAACACATGATTCCTTCCTGCTTAAAATGCTTGTGGGCCAATGACTCATTGGCCCACAAGCAAGAAGCAGGGAGGAATCAAGAGTTTAGATGGTTAAAAATGATGAATATTCTAAAAAACGAATATATAGCACTATATCACATATATTCGTTTTATAGAATATTCATTTTTTTCCCCCCAATTAGTACAGTTATTGCCCTTCGGCATACTCCTCCCCGACAAGCATCCCTGTCACCATGGGAACGCCTGGTGGTTAGAATATTCCATCGGATCTGAGTTTTCACGATCTAACTCAGATCCGATGGTATATTCTAACCACCAGGCGTTCCCATGGTGACGGGGACGCTTGAAGTTAGAATATACTGCCAGGGTGCTGTGATCCGCGCAATTAACCCCTCAGGTGCGGGTTAATTGCGCTGATCACAGCGCCCTGTGCTCCCTCCCCCCCACCTCCCCAGTATTAAAATAATTGGTGGCCAGTGCGCCCCCCCCTCACCAGTATTAAAATAATTGGTGGCCAGTGTGCCCTAACCCCCCCAGTATTAGACCCTGTGGCCACTGCCACCAATGATTTTAATACTGGGGGGCAGGGGGGGTTAGGGCGCACTGGCCACCAATTATTTTAATACTGGGGAGGGGGGGCACACTGGCCACCGATTATTTTAATACTGGGGGGATGGCGCACAGGGCGCTGTGATCCGCGCCCTGGTGGTATATTCTAACTTCAAGCGTCCCCATCACCATGGGAATGGCTGGTGGTTAGAATATACCATCGGATCTGAGTTTTCACGATCTAACTCAGATCCGATGGTATATTCTAACCACCAGGCGTTCCCATGGTGACGGGGACGCTTGTCGGGGAGGAGTATGCCGAAGGGCAATAACTGTACTAATTGGGGGGGAAAAAAAAGAAGATTCTAAAAAACAAATATATGTGATATAGTGCTATATATTCGTTTTTTAGAATATTCGTCATATTGTAAGACAAGAATATTTAGCAACATAGCGAATATTCGTAAATTACACATATAAACTGAAATTTTACTAATGTAGTGCAATAATCTTTTTTTTTTTTTCTGATTCAGAAAGAGACCAAATTGATTTGACAAAAAATAAATAAATAGATTATAGCACTACATTAGTGAAATTTCAGTCTATATGTGTATTTTACGAATATTCGCTATATTGCTATAACTTCGTTTTTTAGAATATTCATCATATTCTAAAACAAGAATATATAGCAATATGGCGAATATTCGTAAAATACACAAAATTGCAATACGCGATTAATTAATTCGCATATTATTCGCGATAAATAGCATAATGACGAATATTCGATTTCGACGAATATAAGACGAATGTTCAATCGAATATTCACGAAATATTGCGAAATCGAATATGGCACCTCCCGCTCATCACTAGTGACAACCACGAACAGTCAATTTTATGATACTTACAGTTTTGCCACCAAGCTTTGAAAGGCTCATACATTTGCATGACTATGCCACATTCCATATTTTTCCGATTTCTTCTCCCCTACTACTCCACCTGTGTGTCACAGTTTAGTTCTATACTCCTTGCCTTATATTGAGGAGCCAGGAGGTCCATCTCCTAACTCAATGCTGTCCTAGGCATATACCTGCTTTCATATACTATATATCTTATTTCTTTTCAAGTAGCATTTTCCACATTTTAATAGCATGTATTGTGTTTTATTCCAGATGTGACGCCTCATCCAACTCTGATAAGTCCCTGGAGCAGACGTCTTTTGATGATGTGTTTCTTGACTGTCTACCCTCCCAGCACTCTGTTAGCCAGACTCTCTACAATGTTAATTTCCACCACAATCACATGCCGCCCGCCAACTTTGTTGTTGTCAAAGATCTAGAATCCAATAGTTCATCCAGTGACTTTTCCTCCTCCTCCCCACTGTTGGGACCCTCTTCAGCCCAGACATTTCCAGTTGAGAAAAACCACAGTGGAGTCAGTGACAATGAAATATTACCCATCACCCCACCACCAAGACCGCCTAAACCAAATCATTTTCCTGAAGCGAGGCCTGAGGTGATTTCCAGTGGAATTATCCAGAATGGACATTGTTTATCTGGAATGGTGCCCAGAAGAATTTCACTATCCAGTCTGGACAATGTTAGGAACTGGAAAGGTAAACATAGTATTTTTTGTGTAAAATGGATAATCGAGTGGTTTATTTAAATGGTCATTGATGGGACGCCACTACACTTATGTTTCTTCGTGAATCTAAAAATACATGTGTACAGGAAGAGCTGGTTATTCCACTTTTAATACTTTTCTAGGGCCATTCAACGATCCAGAACAATTGTGTTTGACATGTGTAAAGGAATATGCCCTCTACTATGTATTCAGCATAGGGAAAATTTGCAGGCTGATAGGTGAGGGTCCCCTGACCTTGCTGGCGGAGGAGAGTAAATGGGCAGGTGACGCTATATTCAAGCATATGAGAGTTGTTGGAATAGAACATGGTTGTGGAGAAACTTTTTTTTATTTTCATATACAGGCAAACAAATTTTTGCTCACTGATTTAGCGAAGATCTCCAGCACATGACATGGTACCAAGGTATTCTTCCCTAGAAGCATGTATCTTAATATTAGCTCAGCTTTAAAGGGAATGTTGAACAATGCCGTCTGATATGTAGAGCAGGAGGAGCTGAGTAGACCGTACGGTTTTGTGTAACTCTGTATAACTTGTGGTTGAAATATATAAAACTCTGCAGATTTAGGGCTCAGCAGTCCAGTGGGCAGTCTCACTCAATCATTCCCTGTATGAATGTATATAATATAGAAAACCGCGCTGCTTCAACTTGAGTGCAATTCACACTGAGGGAGATAAAAGGTATCTATCTATGTGATTCCTCAGTTTTGGTTCCCACTAAGGTCGATGCTCAATTCTCCTTAAAGTCAAAGAAGAGACGGCCCAATATAGTGAAATACTGCCAACTGAGTTTAAATAATGTGATTTATTGTACTTACAAGATCCATAAAACAACACACATATAAAATGTGCACATCCTCTCATGAAACGCCCTCTGTTTCATGAGAGGACGTGCACATTTTATATGCGTGTTGTTTTATGGATCTTGTGAGTACAATAAATCACGTTATTTAAACTCAGTTGGCGGTATTTCATTATGTTGGGCCATCTCTTCTTTGACTTTTAGGAGATTTGAGCATCAACCTTAGTGGGAACCAAAACTGAGGAATCACATAGATAGATACCTTTTTATCTCCCTCAGTGTGAACTGCACTCAAGTTGAAGCAGGGCGGTTTTCTATATTATATACAGTCAGGTCCATAAATATTGGGACATCGACACAATTAAATATTTTTTGGCTCCATACACCACCACAATGGATTTGAAATGAAACGAACAAGATGTGCTTTAACTGCAGACCGCCAGCTTTAATTTGAGGGTATTTACATCCAAATCAGGTGAACGGTGTAGGAAATACAACAGTTTGCATATGTGCCTCCCACTTGTTAAGGGACCAAAAGTAATGGGACAATTGGCTTCTCAGCTGTTCCATGGCCAGGTGTGTGTTATTCCCTCATTATCCCAATTACAATGAGCAGATAAAAGGTCCAGAGTTCATTTCAAGTGTGCTTTTTGCATTTGGAATCTGTTGTTGTCAACTCTCAAGATGAGATCCAAAGAGCTGTCACTATCAGTGAAGCAAGCCATCATTAGGCTGAAAAAACACAGCAAACCCATCAGAGAGATAGCAAAAACATTAGTCGTGACCAAAACAACTGTTTGAAACATTCTTCAAAAGAAGAAACGCATCGGTGAGCTCAGCAACACCAAAAGACCTGGAAGACCATGGATAACAACTGTGGTGGATGACCGAAGAATTCTTTCCCTGGTGAAGAAAACACCCTTCACAACAGGAGGTAGGTGTATGTGTGTCAAAGTCAACAATCAAGAGAAGACTTCACCAGAGTGAATACAGAGGGTTCACCACAAGATGTAAACCATGGGTGAGCCTTAAAAACAGGAAGGCCAGATTAGAGTTTGCCAAACGACATCTGAAAAAGCCTTCACAGTTCTGGAACAACATCCTATGGACAGATGAGAACAAGATCAACTTATACCAGAGTGATGGGAACAGAAGAGTATGGAGAAGGAAAGGAACTGCTCATGATCCTAAGCATACCACCTCATCAGTGAAGCATGGTGGTGGTAGTGTCATGG
The DNA here is from genome assembly GCF_905171765.1 of Bufo bufo. Lineage (NCBI taxonomy): Eukaryota > Metazoa > Chordata > Amphibia > Anura > Bufonidae > Bufo > Bufo bufo. The sequence goes on from NC_053396.1 coordinate 125,602,602, forward strand.
CGTGGGGATGTATGGCTGCCAATGGAACTGGTTCTCTTGTATTTATTGATGATGTGACTACTGACAAAAGCAGCAGGATGAATTATGAAGTGTTTCGGGCAATATTATCTGCTCATATTCAGCCAAATGCTTCAGAACTCATTGGACGGCGCTTCACAGTGCAGATGGACAATGACCCAAAGCATACTGCAAAACCAACCAAAGAGTTTTTTAAGGGAAAGAAGTGGAATGTTATGCAATGGCCAAGTCAATCACCTGACCTAAATCTGATTGAGCATGCATTTCACTTGCTGAAGACAAAACTGAAGGGAAAATGCCCCAAGAACAAGCAGAAACTGAAGACAGTTGCAGTAGAGACCTGGCATATCATCACCAGGGATGAAACCCAGCGTCTGGTGATGTCTATGCGTTCCAGACTTCAGGCTGTAATTGACTGCAAAGGATTTGCAACCCAGTATTAAAAAGTGAAAGTTTGATTTATGATTATTATTCTGTCCCATTATTTTTGGTTCTTTAACAAGTGGGAGGCACATATGCAAACTGTTGTAATTCTTACTCCGTTCACCTGATTTGGATGTAAATACCCTCAAACTAAAGCTGACAGTCTGCAGCGCATCTTGTTCATTTAATTTAAAATCCATTGTGGTGGTGTATAGAGCCAAAAATTTTAGAATTGTGTCAATGTCCCAATATTTCTGGACCTGACTGTACATTGGTTATTTGTGAAGGGTACCCACCTCACAAGAAAAACTGCAGCGCGAAAGGACAATACTGATCTGGGGACTGTAACTTTTTTTTGCAGATTATTGTCTGTGTTTTGTCTTTGTAAGTGTATGTGATTGTTTTTTGGGGGGGTATTTTTACCTGTATAAATGTGCACACAGCTGGCTAGCTGTCAATTACTGAGCAGGACCACCCACTGGACTCCTAAGCCTAGTGAGCAGAGTGTTAGATCAATAAATTACAAGTTATACAGGTTTTTTTCCCACACGACTACACAGAAATCTACTCAGCTCCTCCTGCTCTATAACATGCTGCCTGCAGATCACGCTGTTGCTGGGGCATTATTTTGTGATGCACTGTGGTATTCGGTTCTGTTGGGACAGTGTATTGTGCTGCAATGTGGTATTTGGCTCTACTGGGGTGGTATTGTGTGCCGCAATATTGTAATTCTCGCCCCACCTATTGTGTTGGTCTTGTCTTCTGTCAATTAGGACCTGCCTACAACATGGGGCCATTTTTAGATTTTTCCAGGTCCACTTTAAGTTCCCAGTCGTCCCTCAGTATGTGCATAAAGGAGTCTTAAAGGGGTTATCCAATGTCATAAACAGCCCCCCCATGTGCCGGGCTCCTCACACAAAATATACTTATCCCGCTCCCCGCGGCACTCCTGGTCCCTGCACCGCCGCTGCTACTTTTCCCTGTACATGGATGAAAACATCTGGTGTCAGGGGGGAGCAGCCAATGGCAGGCGGGGACGGAGACGAGCCTCCCTAGCATCGCGGGTGACGCTAGGGAGGCTCGTCCCTTTCCCCACCTGCCGTTGGCTGCTGCCCTCCCGACACCAGATGTTTTCATCCGTGAACAGGGAGAAGCAGCAGCGGCGGTGCGGGCACCAGAAGCGGTGCAGGGAAAGGGGAGCGGGGTAAGTATATTTCGTTTGAGGGGCCCAGCACATGGGGGAAGGGCTGTTTATGACATTGGATAACCCCTTTAAAGCTATATTTAAACATTGCTGAAAGGGACTCATCACATGCTTAACAAAGGGGGCGGACCCCCGAAACGTAGCTACATGCTTGCTAGGGACCACATATGCTGAACCTCAGAAGGACCCTATGCACCCAGGACTTTTTTAATAAGTGTGGATCAGTACTAAGAGCACCCCCATGTTTGGGTCATCAGACCTGTGATTGGGCTCTGATTGCTTCTGTATTATGCTTATGTGAAACTGACCTTATGCTCAGTTTAAAAACATGTTGTCCAGGGCCCTGATGTCAGGCTTCCCCATGTGATCCCGATGCCCAAGTTATTTATTTAGAATAGCGGATCCAAACGTTATTACTGTGGGGTAGCCCCTGAAAGTTCTTCTTGCTCCCAGGGAACAACTACTCTAATCCCTACATCAAAGAAGTTTGGTGTTGAGGAGGTAGAGTATTGTATATAAGTCTCGTTCAGCTTTATGGTCTGTTGGATAGCACTTTGCCCATTCGTACACCGAACATTTGAGAGGATGGAAGAATCAGTTTGCCATTATTGCTAAAAATGATAGATTTTGTTGTGTCCTGTGGAATCCTTGGCCATGCTCCAAGGAACACTGGGTACTGGGGAACCCTGCTTGGGAACATTAGATCAGAAACAGAAGTTTGACATAGAGAATATTATGGAAAGTTCACAGGTTCTGAATGTTCTATATCTATACATCTAACCAGAGGTTGTAAAAATCCATGCACATGCTGTTCGGAGGTGTGGAACACATTGCTGCTGCATAATTGTCTGCAACTAATCTACCACCTATGGACAGTAGGGATTCACAATTCTACATGTACTTGATTTAGAGAGAAAAGTCAGAAGACACCCATGTGACCATTAGACAAACCTATTAAAGTACAAATAACCGGTGAAGTTCATGAAGTTTAATAAATACTCTAATCGTTTCATCTGTATTTAAACCAAAATATTATCCCAAAACATGTCTACAGCTGGCCAAGCACTTTAGATAGCTGGCAGCTGAGCTCCACACCCTTCCCCCATACGCATGCACACTTGATCCAGCGTGTATGTGTCTGTGATGGGAGGATGGCTAAAAGCTGCTGACAGACACCACTATTCTGCTCACCTGTCCTAGTCCCCCGCTACTCGGCAGTGCAGACCTGCCTCCCGCTGTTCCTTTTTTTGGCTGCCGAGCCTGCTCTGTCCGTCCATGTAGTTTGCGGCCTTCTTGCTGGCAAGGCATCTCTTCCTCTGTTCGTAAAGCACATGCACGCTGGCTATTAAAGGGCCAGCACACGCATGTCCTAATTGTCACCAACCAATGGCTGCCCACCTTGGGGTACTTTAGGCAACTTCCCCTATGGAAAGATCCCTGAGCAACAGCTTCCTAGCTTGCTAGTTCCTGCAAAGGTGTGCTGCATTTTTCGTCTGACCATCTAACTTCTACCCGTTTCCTGGACTTTGACCCTCTGCTTCCTGACCTGACCTTGCCTGACATCTGTATTGAGTTTTTGCTGCTTGAACTCTACTTGACCTGACCTCAGCCTGTCCCTGACTATGGTTCTTGCCTGATCCCTCGGCACTCTGCACTGGTGTCTCTGACCGACGTAGGTCAGCGATCAATCATACAGAGACTAGTTTAGGAGATAAAGTAGTGGCCTGGTGGTTCCCCTGAAGATCCCTGTACAGGGCAAAAGGGTGAAAATCAGTGGACTGCCAAAATAATGACCTTAGGAGTAGCCGAAAGTCACATCTGTTGGTTGACACAGTGGTTAAATACCCACTGCTGTAACACTTATCTCCCTCAAAAAATGAAGGATTGGACATTTTGAAATCCTACAGCCGACTCCTTATCTCTGCCGTCAGGGGAGAGTAAGACAACCACGTACATGATGGGCTGCTGGTTCCAGCAAACTTGGCGGGAAAGTTATTGGAAAGCAGTAGCTTTTATGAAGATAAAATGTAATAAACTAAACTTCTGTCTTTCAGGTGACTTGGAAGACATCTCATTAAGAAGTAGAGATAAGAGACTCAGTCTAAATCTGGTTGGTAGCATACAATTATTCTTTCACTTTAATTCCAAGTAACTTTCAATATTTGAATGTTCATATGGGTATTATAAGTGTAACAGCTTTATCTGTGTGTTTCTATATACGGTTTTATGCTCAGATTAGACTTCACACGGCATCTCCATGTAATGATATTCTTATTTCATAACTCGCTTTAAACAACTGTAGAAAATCACACACACTGATCAGATGGAATGCCTTCCATGGTGCATTACTCAGCACGCGTTAAATCACTGCTTAGGTAACCTTCTGTGTATCCTCATCATTACATAAGACTTCATACACTGGACATTATGACATAGCACTCATATACTGCAAGAGTGTAAAAATATAAGGAAGAATGATGAGGACAATATGTAGAAAGAGAATCTTAATTCCAACGTTTGAGAAACTGGTTCCTACTCTAAACTAAATGGAGGCTCCGTGTGGACAACTGGGGAATTACATGTGCTGATTCAGATAATCATAATTAAAACATATAAAAATGTAATTTGTGTGATTTTTCACTGATCTGGGTCATCAAGACTATCACATTCAAGGCCCCAGGTGTAGTCTGCCATTAGGTGTCCATACCATCTGCCTCATTAGGTTTCCTCAATCGCCTTTATATTCTGATGGATATTATCAAGATTATTTGGACATCTATGGAGATGGCTATTGAGAAAGTGTGCCTTATTGCCATTAGTACCCACATTTTAAAAGTTTGCTAACTTATTTTGCAGCAGTTTTTCATACTTCTCTGTTTTGTGGTTGCCCAAAAAGTTCTTGACAAATGTGACATAACTGCACCGGGCAGAAGCTTTAACACCAATCACAACTTTGCTGAAATACAAATCGTTGATGTGTTCATAAATCTGAGGACCATCAAAGATTCCTGCTTTTAGTTTTTTTTTTCCCATAGTTTTTTTGGTTGTCTTTTAAGTCTATAACTCTGAGTAATAAGAGTGACAACATCCTGTGGAATATATCAGCAGTTGGTGAATATTCATTATATGAGGTGTATCTAGCACCTCAAAACTAGAGCAAATCATCTGCATCATGACCAACGCTGGTCTAATACTTTCCTTTCTTCTCTTCATCCTTCATTCTTATTGATACTATCACAAATGTAATATTTCCTTCCTTTTTTTTCCCCCCTTGTGTCTTTTAGCCTAGGTTCACACAACTTTACTCCTTGACATCAGACTGTTCAGAAGATAGCTATGTCCCCATGAACCCAAATGCCTCCCCACCAGTTTCTGAGTCAGGTAGTAGCACAGATGGCTATATACCAATGAGTCCAGTAACTGCAGCTTTCACCTTCCCAACATCAGTCAACTCAAAGGTTACCAGTCCTTTGCCAGAACTCCCAGCAGATCTGGAACCTCCTCCTGTAAATCGAGAACTCAAACCTCGTCGAAAGAGTAAGTCAGAATGTTTCATTGTAGTTTTGGTCGTTGTTTTATGAAACTTTTTTCTTTCAGTCATTTAAGAGGCAATGATCTATAGGAACATTTTGAACAGACAGTCAAGCAGGATTGATTGTTTATCACAGACAGGATACTTTAATTCCATAGACCTCAACATACTCACATTCTCTGGAACACCTTCATTCTTTTGATGTCTATAAAATTGAAAAAAAAAAACACAAACTTATCTTGGGTCTATACCAGGCATCCTAAAACTGCGGCCCTCCAGCTGTTGCAAAACTACAACTCCCAGCATGCCCGAACAGCCTACAGGTATCAGCCTACAGCAGGGCATTGTGGGAGTTGTAGTTTTACAACAGCTGGAGGGCCGCAGTTTGAGGATGCCTGGTCTATACAGTCTGTGTTCAAACTTGTTTGATATTCATTGGGCTCCTGCCTATTTGAGTGAAAACAAGATACATGGGGCAGCTTATCAAACCAAAACTTAACCTTAATTCCAAGCACGTAACAGTTTTTGGTCCATCAGGTAGAAGAAAAGGTATGACATGTTTTAATGTAGCAGTTATTAGTCATTTACATGATAATAAATTAACTCAAAAATATGTGTTTATAGTGCGTCCACCACCCCTGGACCTGCGTAATCTTTCTACAATTCGAGAACATACTACAGTGACCAGAACGTGGACAGTGCCTTAGTAAGTAATCCCAAGTGTTTATTGTTAATGTATCTGTCTGTCTGTCTATCTATCTAGAAGAACAATAAAAATATACTTGTCTCGGTGGAACGGAGAGCGTTATGTAGGCTAAAGATTCTTTATTGGCAAAAATAATGCATTTTTCAGCCAGACAGTCCCATTCGTCAGTCAGACCAGCGTTGGTCTGAATTTGAAGAAGGTGCCTGTCCAGCCCAGAAACACGTTATTGTTGCCAATAAAGAATCTTTAACCTACATAACGCTCTCCATTCATCTGACCCACAGAGGCGAGTAGCGCCACTATATTTTTATTGTTCTCCTGGATTCTATGCCCGGCTAGCTCCCTAACCGCAGTCAAGTGAGCGTCAGCACACTACAGGTGAGCACCTTATCTGCTTGTATTGTCCTTATTTCCTGGCGGTCCTACCGATGTGCTCTTCTCTTTTGTAATACATATCTACCGTGGGGAAAATAAGTATTTGATACAGTAGCGATTTTGCAAGTTTTCCCGCCTCCAAAGAATGGAGAGCTCTGTAATTTTTGTCGTAGGTACACTTCAACTGTGAGAGACAGAATTTAGAAAATCACATTGTATGATTTTTAATACTTGCATGTAATTATACATTTAGTATAGCCACTGAGTTATTTAAAAAATGTGTCAGTATGGCGCCACCTGCTGTTTGTTTCTTTTCTTATTTCGTTGTCCCGCTCACTGAGAAGGTCGCACATGCTCAGTTTCATCCTTCAGCTGCCCCCTGAGCTGTGATAGGGAGACGTGAGACACGCCCCCTTACCTGTAGCAGAAAGGACACTCCCCCTGAGCTGCCAGCTTAATATAAATCTAGCAGAGCAATGAACGGGGAGATCTCTGGATCCATGTGAGGTGCACGGCTGGTTCTAGCTTTATTAGAAAGAGATTGTCATATACTATATGATGTCTGATTTTCATTTTTTACATTACTCATGGGATAACCCCTTTACGGCAAAAAAGGATGAGATGCACAGTAGATTCCCACCTGTGAGGATTATTACAGACGTATGTAGGAGCCAGACTTCACATTTTCTTCATCTTATATATGTAATAAGCTTCCTGTTAGTCATTGAGGCTGCAGTTTATCTTGTGGTAGTACAATTGCATTATTAAAATAACATAACATGTACTATAAAGGCCGCACCCACCCTAGTGACATCCCGGTAGAAGGGGCTCCTGTTACCCCCATTCTACTGAGCAACACTAATATTTATCAGGTTTTAGTGCTCTGTAGACATCATATCATACAATCCTGTGCGTCAGTTTTCAGCACAGCTGCAAACCTAAACATTGGCAGGAAAACCATCGGCTCAGTACAACAGCCCCCGGTGTCTCGTAAAGCAAATATGACAAAGAGAAATAGGCTAAGGTATGAATCAGACCCAGCCTTTGGATGAGAAGCAAATAAATATTACATGAGGACGCAGCTGCACGGCACATTCTGGACAGACATATCATGCTTGCTGTACTCTACAGTCTATGGGGTGGACACTCTTCATATGGCTGGGGCAGTGTTTACCATGTATGTGCCTATCTGGATGAAGACTGACCCCCACTTGCCAGAGATCTCCTCACTTTCATACTGTTATTCTTACCAAAGTAACAAAAGAAAGCCATGTTTATGGGACATATGTGCAATGTCAGGAGTTGGCCGCGATTCAGAGCATCTGTAACATGCTTGTCTAACCTCTTCCATGTTTTTCTTCCTAGCAATCGGACCAGCTTTATCTCCCCAGAAAGTGACTGTATTAGCTCAGCAAATATCTTTGCCAATTCTGTCTCAGGAGAAGAGGAGGAGAGCTATATTCCAATGGTAAATGTCTTGCACTGGCTCTTGTGATGTGCCTCAGTCTTCCATAACTGTTTTACTGTGGATACTCCAGAAATAACATTGTATACAGGATATAATACACAAAATATATATATATATATATATATATATATATATATATATATATATATACTAGAAATAGTGCCACTCTTGTCAGTAGTCTGTGCCTGGTATTGCAACTCAGGCTCATTCAGTGAATGGGACTGAGCTGCAACATCAGATCTAAGCCATCTAAGCAGACAGGGTATAATAAGTCACCAAAGAGCCCCAATGCAAACCTTATACTAAGGTCCCACATGTCCACCAAGTTCAAAACATGCAAAGCATATGATTATTTTAAGTGATATGCCAGTACAGGGATAATGTACATCATGGTGTCACAGTACAAAGATAATGCTTAAAATATTGTCACACCATAAGGACAAAATGCACAGTAGAGGTATAATAAATACAACAAAGTTACAACATATGAATTGTGTGCACAGTGATGTCACAATTGTGAAATAATGTGCAGTGATGTCACAGTAGTAAAATAGTGTGCAGTGATGTCACAATAGTAAAATAGTGTGCAGTGATGTCACAGTAGTAAAATAGTGTGCAGTGATGTCACAGTAGTAAAATAGTGTGCAGTGATGTCACAGTAGTAAAATAGTGTGCAGTGATGTCACAGTAGTAAAATAGTGTGCAGTGATGTCACAGTAGTAAAATAGTGTGCAGTGATGTCACAGTAGTAAAATAGTGTGCAGTGATGTCACAGTAGTAAAATAGTGTGCAGTGATGTCACAGTAGTAAAATAGTGTGCAGTGATGTCACAGTAGTAAAATAGTGTGCAGTGATGTCACAGTAGTAAAATAGTGTGCAGTGATGTCACAGTAGTAAAATAGTGTGTAGTGATGTCACAGTAGTAAAATAATGGGCACAGTGATGTCACAGTAGTAAAATAATGGGCACAGTGATGTCACAGAACTGGAATAATGGGCACAGTGATGTCACAGAACTGGAATAATGTGCACAGTGATGTCACAGTACTTGATGATGATGTCCTAGAACTGGAATAATGTGCACAGCAGTGTCGTAGTGCAAGAAAACGACTAAGTTCCAGAACACCAATAATACACATATTAATAGATGACAGGGATTATGAGCACAATGATGTGAAGACTGCACACAAATATACAACAATACAGAGATAATACACATAATAATATCATAGCATAGGAATAACGCACAAACATTTTTATCATACACACAGGGTGATTACATTTGCCTGTGGCTTTACTGCTTTGAAAGTCTCCTACTTGTCACCCCATGTCATGTCTAGATTAGGGACTTGCTGTATATTTGCAGATTTTCTCTCCCTGAAATGAGAAATGCAAAAAATCTTAATCGCAGTAAGCGCAGCGTTTGGCATGTGGCTAGTACAGCCTTATGACAGCACTTTACCAAATGTGACGCTTTCCCTAAACTTCTCATATACAGTATCACATGGTCCATGGCCATCTGCATGTACATTAGATTTTTATTGAATATGCATACCATAGAAATAAAAGATTTTTTTTTATTTCCTGTAATAGCCTAATTAAAAATCCTGCTGCTTTAAGTATTCTCCATCTGTCTGCCATAATTACAGCTTAGATCTCAAAATAGTATGTTATGTCAGAAAAAGCATTAGTACACTGATATCCATCTTCCCGGCTTCATGTAGAAGAATCTTGTGTTAGCGCTAATTCTTACAGATCACAGTTAAGCAAAGCTTTTATCACAAAGTAAATGGAGCTATCAATATACTGTCATGAGAAGTGCGGTATAATAAAAGTAACATTACATCTCTGGAGACCCTATGCCAGTGCCCAGCACTCTTACAAGTAACTTACCGGTATATAGCGCAAACATCTTCAGTAGCAATGTGTCTTTATCCATCCTTACCACCAGTCCCGTGCCCTCATACTCATTTTAAAGGGAACCTGTCATTGGATGTTATACTGCTGGACTTTTTAGTGTTCTAACATGCTCCTCTCAGATTTTAGCATTGTGTCTAAAAAGAAGCAAATGTATGTAAGTTACCCTAGAAGGTCCAGCGGTATCCGGTTCATGTGCCGTGAAGTACGGTGTGCTGGTACTGCTCCTGTGCATGATGCCGCTAGGAGTTTACATACGTGCCTGCTTATTATACATTTTCAGACCCAATGCTATAAGGAACAGTTTTGATGGCAGCATGCTTAGAATGCTAAACCTCAGCAGTATAATGCCATGCTGGTGGTGCAGTGCCCTACATTTTACTGCCAGGTTCTCTTCAAAGGCTATGTACACCTTCAGGGGCATTTTTTCGGGTGCATTTAGCTCATTTTGGGCTAAAAAAAAGAATAATTTTTTCAATAGTTCTTTATTAAAAATAATAAGCCGTTTCTGTGATACATATGTGAACTCTAGTTTCCGATCACTATTAAATATGTCTAGGTTAATTGGTTTCACGGAAATTTTTATAGCTTGTTATAGAGAGAAGGGTAAAATCAGGATAGCTTTTCTTTATTAAAACCGCTGCCCTTCCTGAGCTTAGAAGCCAAGTGGGCAGTCTTGTCAGTGATTGGCATCATTCCCTGTATAAAGCAGAATTCACACGTCAGTGTTTGATCAGTAAATTCCGTCAGTGATTGTGAGCCAAACGGAAAGATCGGCACCTGTTCTGTGTTTAGAGCCGCACCTGGTTTTGGCTCAAAATCCCTGATGGAAATCACTGATCGAACACTGACATATGAATGAGGCATAAACGTGTATACAGAGTATCTGTCAATCACTGATAAGCCCACTTGGCTACTAAGCTCAAAAGTAGACATTTCCATGAATAAAAGATAAGTTATCCTGAATCTTTTCACATGAACGATATTCCTTCAATTATATCTGCTCTACAGCATGCTGCCTGCGGATTGCTCTGCCGATCACGATGACAGGTGCTCGGGTATTTAAACAGGACAGCCCTTTAAATCCGGTTTCCATTTTCTTCTATAGGAGCAGAGACAAGGGGTATCCCCCAGCAGTGGCAGTTTCCCATGGCCTAGGAAGTTCAGCCTTGATTATCTGGCATTAGACTTTAATTCTGCATCACCGTCTCCTGTACAAAAGGTAAGGGATCTATAGAATCAGGACCTGTTGTAAGTTTACCATGGATTTATTGCCTCTGATATGCCATAATTATTCATTCCTGCACTTACATTTCCCGGAAAACCCCTTTAAAGGGGATGTGTCATCAGAAAACGACCTACTGCTCCACTATTAGAGAGCAGTCATCTCATCATTACAGGCAGGATTCAACTGACAGATATCCTACACCTAGATATAGATAAAGAGATAATTACATAGATAACACATTACCCAACATTCACAGTAGGTGATATCACAGCTTATCTACTCCCTCCTGACATAGCATGTCTAGAAAAGTCTCCCATAGAAGTCAGTGAGGTCCCCTCCTGTCCATTGTGATTGTGTCTATGGCCCATGGTGGCTGCTGTAACGCATATCTCTAAATGCTGTTAACAACTGCTTAGGCAAGATGGCAGCCCCCATAATCATGTGCAGGAAATAAACAAAAAAAAAATCTACAATCAGAAAATAAAATTAGATTAGAACAAATGTGTGTGTGTGTTGCTATCTGCTTTTAACTGGCAGAAATAATTCTAGGTTAGACGTTCCCTTTAAGACTCCTAGGCCCCAAAGCAAAATCTATAACAAGGCCCCTACCTACCATATGCTAGAATCTCATGTGTCAAAAATGCTTTTGGGTCCCCTTAAGTTTTGGGGCCTAGGTGCAATTGTTACCTCTGCAACTCATCTACGCTTGTCAACAATTTGGTGTTCAGATTATCAGTCACGGCCTTTAGCAACTCTGAGTTAGGCCTCTTGCTCACGACCGTATGCCCTCCAAGACATATGGTCCGTAAGCGGGCCATATGTCCCGGAGAGGCACTGATCGTGCGCACGGGAGTACACAGCATCATAGAATACAATGATGCTGTGCACGTCGGGGCTATTGCCCTGCACTCATATGATCTTATGAGTGCGGGACAATAGCCCAGTGGGCGGCCCGACGTGCACAGCATCAGGCCTAGTTCACACGAACGTATAGCTTTTAGGCCCCTTTCACACGGGCGAGTATTCCGTGCGGATGCGATGCGTGAGGTGAACGCATTGCACCCGCACTGAATACCGACCCATTCATTTCTATGGGGCTGTGTACACGAGTGGTGATTTTCACGCATCACTTGTGCGTTGCGTGCAAATCGCAGCATGCTCCTCTTTGTGCGTTTTTCACGTAACGCAGGCCCCATAGAAATGAATAGGGTTGCGTGAAAATCGCAAGCATCCGCAAGCAAGTGCGGATGCGGTGCAATTTTCACGCACGGTTGCTAGGTGACGATCGGGATGGAGACCCGATCATTATTATTTCCCCTTATAACATGGTTATAAGGGAAAATAATAGCATTCTGAATACAGAATGCATAGTACAATAGGGCTGGAGGGGTTAAAAAATAAAATAAAAATTTAACTCGCCTTAATCCACTTGTTCGCACAGCTGGCTTCTCTTCTGTCTTCATCTGTGAACAATAGGACCTTTGATGACGTCACTACGCTCATCACATGATCCATCACCATAGTGATGGATCATGTGATGGACCATGTGATGAATGCAGTGTCGTCATTAAAGGTCCTATTGTTCACAGATGAAGACAGAAGAGATGCCGGCTGCGCGAACAAGTGGATTAAGGTGAGTTAAATTATTATTTTTAATTTTTTAACCCCTCCAGCCCTATTGTACTATGCATTCTGTATTCAGAATGCTATTATTTCCCCTTATAACCATGTTATAAGGGGAAATAATACAATCTACACTACAACTAACCCAAACCTGAACTTCTGTAAAGAGTTTTGGTCTGGGTACCACAGTCGGCTTTTTATCACGCGTGTGCAAAACACATTGCACCCGCGCGATAAAAACTGAACATCGGAACGCAATCGCAGTCAAAACTGACTGCAATTGCGTACCTACTCGCGCTGGTTTGCCGCAATGCACCAGGATGCATCCGGACCTAATCCGGACACGCCCGTGTGAAAGAGGCCTTATAGTTTTTTGCATAGCAAATTAATGATAATAGTGCTGTATAGCCATTTTTTATCTTGCTGAAATTTAAAACAGTTGTTGTATCAAAAGCATAGTAATGAGGATGTGCGATTTAGATTCTCTCTCACACATTGGATACATTGTATAGACCAGGGATCAGCAACCTCCGGCACTCCAGATGTTCTGAAACTACAACTCCCAGAATGCTCCATTCACTTCTATGGGAGTTTTGAGAATAGCTGAGCATATTTGCATGCTGGGAGTTGTAGTTTCACGGATCCATTGTTCCGTTTTTGAGTTCCGTTGTGTTTCCGTTTCCGTTCCGTTTTTCCTTATGCCATGTACAGTATACAGTAATTACATAGAAAAAATTGGGCTGTGCATAACATTTTCAATAGATGGTTCAGCAAAAACGGAACGGATACGGAAGACATACGGATGCATTTCCGTATGTGTTCCTTTTTTTGCGGACCCATTGACTTGAATGGAGCCACGGAACGTGATTTGCAGCCAAATATAGGACATGTTCTATCTTTCAACGGAACGGAAATATGGAAACGGAATGCTTATGGAACACATTCCGTTTTTAATGCGAAACATTGAAATGAATGGTTCCGTATACGGAACACAAAAAAACGTCCCGTACACTCGCAAAAAAAAAAGATCGTGTGAACTAGGCCTCATTGTAATCTATGATGCTGTGTACTCCCGTGCTCACGATCAATGCTGTTCCGGGATATATGGCCTGCTCATGGACCGTATATCTCGGAGGGCATACGGTCGTGTGCAAGAGGCCTTAGAATGTGAACAATCCAAACTGATCATTGGGAACCAGTATTATGTATCTCACAACAAAACCTGGACATGATGCGGTAATGTGCCTGCATGGTTAGATCCTGTCTGCTAGTGCTATGATATCCAACCAAGCTCCAGTTCTTCAGTAGGTGCAGTAGACTTGTGTCTAAAGGGTTCCCCTGTTGGAAGAACACCTGCTAAAGATAATTCACATACAATACTCTGAATTAATCTGGTTCTGGATCCAAACCACTATGTGTATACATATATACTCTCTCTGCTAGACATTACTGGATCCAGCACTTTATATACAGAGAGATTCTTATTATAAACAGAGTAAACCCCCAAATTTACTCAAGAAAGTTTTTTGCCTAATCTGATGAAAAAAAATTCTCTGCGTGCATAAAATGATGGCTGATTGCTAGGCTATGCCATCACTTTATTATTATTAATATTATTTATTATTTTTAAACCGCCATTTATTTCATGGCGCTGTACATATGAAAAGGGGTGCACATACATAATATAAAAAATTACAATAAGCTTGAACAAGACGAGTAACAAGCAGGTACAGAAGGAGAGAGGATCCCTGCCCGCGAGGGCTAACACTCTGCAAGATATGGAGGAAGCATACAGTAGGCGAGGGTAAAGCTGGTCATACAGCGGTATAGAGGCAGCAGGAATACTGTAGGTTGCAGGCTTGTCTGAAGAGATGGGTTTTCAGGTTTCTTTTGAAGGTTTCCACGGTAGGTGAGCTTCTGATATGTTGTAGTAGAGAGTTCCAGAGTATGGGGGATGCATGGGAGAAATCTTTGAGGTGATTGTGGGAAGAAAATGAGGAGAAAAGGAGGTATTGTGAGGATTGATGATTGCGTGTGGGAAAGTGCCAGGAGAACAGGTCACAGATGTACGGAGGGGACAGGTTGTGGACGGCCTTTTATGTCATAGTTAGTGTTTTGTACTTTATTCTCTGGGCAATGGGGACCCAGTTAAGGGAACGACAGAGGGAAGAGATGGATTAGTCGGCCGGCAGAGTTGAAGTTATATTGGAGGTGATGAAAGGCTACATAGGAGGATAATACAGTAGTCTAGGTGGGAGATGATGAGGGCATGTACAAGTATTTTTGCAGACTCCTGGTTGAGGAACGTGTGGATTTGAGAGATATTTTTCAGTTGGAGGCAGCAGGAGGTGGAAATGGCTTGCATGTGTGGGTTGAAGGACAGAGTAGAATAAAAGGTTACCCCAAGGTAGGGCTGCAGTAAACTATGCCAGCATCTTGTGCCAGCATCTCTCCACCCCTTGTGCCAGCAGATCTCCACCCCTTGTGCCAGCAGATCTCCACCCCTTGTGCCAGCAGATCTCCACCCCTTGTGCCAGCAGCTCTCCCCCCCCTTGTGCCAGCAGCTCTTCCCTCCTTGTGCCAGCAGCTCTTCCTTCCTTGTGCCAGCAGCTCTTCCTTCCTTGTGCCAGCAGCTCTCCCCCCCCCCCTTGTGCCAGCAGCTCTCCCCCCTTGTGCCAGCAGCTCTCCCCCCTTGTGCCAGCAGCTCTCTCCCCCCCCCTTGTGCCAGCAGCTCTCCCCCCTTGTGCCAGCATCTCTCCCCCCTTGTGCCAGCCGATCTCCACCCCTTGTGCCAGCAGATCTCCACCCCTTGTGCCAGCAGCTCTCCCCCCTTGTGCCAGCAGCTCTCTCTCCCCCCCTTGTGCCAGCAGCTCTCCCCCCCTTGTGCCAGCAGCTCTCCCCCCTTGTGCCAGCAGATCTCCACCCCTTGTGCCAGCAGCTCTCCCCCCTTGTGCCAGCAGCTCTCCCCCCCCCTTGTGCCAGCAGCTCTTCCCTCCTTGTGCCAGCAGCTCTACCCCTTGTGCCAGCAGCTCCCCCCCCCTTGTGCCAGCAGCTCTCCCCCCCCCCCTTGTGCCAGCAGCTCTCCCCCCCCCCCTTGTGCCAGCAGCTCTTCCCCCCTTGTGTCAGCAGCTCTCCCCCCTTGTGAAATCATCTTCCCCCCCCCCCCCCCCCGCTCCTCCTGACACCCAGAGTGCACAGCGTCATTGGTTGCTATGACGCTGTGCACTCCGGGCGCCCGGCCTTAGTCGCACCAACTTACCTTTCCAGCAGGGGCGCCGCCGTAACTCCATAGTTCCGCGCTGCTCTGCATCTGATGTCACACAACGCGTCAGGAGGTCAGTGCAGCGTGGGACCAAGGATGTGCTGTGGAGTGTCCAGAGGCTACCTGCTGGAAAGGTGAGTATTGCAGGCCAGCGGGAGACCACAGAGCGGGACTAATAGCAATCGCTTCACTCCCGCTCCGTGGTCACGTGACACAAACGAATCTTCGATGCAAAAAATTAGCATCAAGGATTTTTTTGTGTCGAATTACTCAATTCAATCGAGTAATCGTTTCAGCCTAAGGCAATGCACTTGATTGACCAGGGAGAGTATGCAGCCATTGACTGTGATATTCAGGACCACATCAATTCCAGGAAGGAGGGGATTGCAGCACAGATATAGCCATGAATTTGTGAACTGCCATAACTGACGCATGATAATGCAGTAGGTTTACCTGATTTCTCAGTGGGTTTTACTGGGGGACAAGTTCAGCTCTGCTCCATCTGTAGCTTGCTCCAGCTGTAAGATTAGTATCTGCTGTAACCATTTTTCTTGTTGACCACAGAAACCTTTCCTGTCGGAAGAGCAGAGAGTGGACTACGTACAAGTGGACGAGAAGAAGACTCAAGCTCTGCAGAACACTAAGCAGGAGTGGTCTGATGAGAGACAGTCTAAAGTGTAAAGCCACGTTCATGGTCGTTTTTTATTTTTTGCACTAAATTAATCAATTTTATATAGCAGCTAAATGGACTTTTTTTTTTTATCACTTGTGCTTCAAGCTGCAAGGGAAAACAGGAAAGTCAAGGGACAAACTATATTTATTTCCCTGAAGAACCAATGTGGAGAGAGGTTCCCACTCACATCCAGGGATTGATCGTATACATGATGGTGTACTACAGGTAGCAGCATTTATACTGAGCACCTCACAGTATGAAGGATGAAATGTATCAGAAGTATACGCGTCACCACTCCATTTTGCAAAGCCATATGAAATCCACCATATCGTGAAATGATGCTCTTCCTCCCTAGTGAAAGGATGAAGCTCCCATCACAGGGAGTTGTCTCCTTCTCTCGGTTTTTATAGTGCACATGAGACCTCTTGGTTTTAGAATAGGTGCAATGGATTCCGACATTTTTCTATGTTTCTATTAGCGGCACTGTAGTTTATGCACTGCACTCGATTTTTTATTATTGTAATCTATTTTTATGTTCTTGTGTCTAATTTAGGGGCTGAAAATGGCACCACTGTCTTTAGCCATAGCACTGAAACCCACCCTGTGCGGGTTGTATTTCTGAAGGTGACAACTGTGATAAGCCTTAGCAGTGTCTGGTAAAGTGAAGAACGCTGGTCATGAGTATACATATGCATGTATAGGCGAGGCCTTGGCACCTTGTATAAATTATTACTATTATTAACATTATTAATAATAATGTATTCATTCCAGTGGACTTCTCCAATGTGTTAAGACAGAAGTTGCCTTCTTTCTAAGCGTACAAAAAAAGGGCTATTGACCTTAAACTTCTTTGAAAACCCAGAGTTTCCACTATATGTATCTGTAGCTTCTTCATCAGGAGAAACAATGCAGGAGGGACAATGAGGCAGATTTATAGATAGATTTAGGTCAGTTTTGGTGTAAGCACATAGAAATATATAGGTGATTTATCAAAACTGGTGTAAAGGAAAATAGACTTAGTTGCCTAGAACAACCAGATTCCACTTTTCATTTTTCAGAGCTTCGTTGGAATCGGGATGGTTGCTATTGGAAACTAAGCCAGTTCTACTTTACACCAGTTTTGATAAATCTCCCCCATAGTATTTTAGTCAAACGGCATACATACGAAGCCCCTGTGACACTTTTTTTTTCTCAATTCAATGGCCCAGATTTGCTAACGTGTCTGTGCCAAAAATTTGCTTGGAAGGTTGCACAATCAGGACTTCTACATTTCCCCCCAATATGTTTGACAAGGGGGTGGAGCTTAGCAGAAAGGGAGTGGAGCATCCTGGAAAAGGGTGGAGCCTAAGATGCGCCACTTTGTGCCAAAATTGCCCCACAATTCTCACGTAAATATCAGTCTCAATGTAAGCCAACCAATAGTTGGTATAAAGTCATAAAAAGACGTCTATCCCTGCACCACATTTATCATCAGCCCGAGCCTCTGTGATACGTCTGGTGCAGGTGTAGACAGCCAGTCTAAGCTTACGCCATCTACAGGCTTAGTAAATCTGGGCCAATGGGTTAGAAATACTAGGGAGGGACTTCAATGGGTGCAACTTATTTATATAGGTTTTCCGATGCTTTTCTACTTTATCAACTAAAAATCTGCCGAATACATCAGTTACAATTCCAGTGGATTTTATATAGTTTTCCTAGGAATATATCTAAATGGCATTAACTGTTTCAGTCCTGTAGCTGAGACAATCATAGTCACAAAAGATAATCCTGTCCTTCATAAGGCCCCCATACTCATCAAACTATTGTCAGCTGAACCCTCTGTTTTCAGTGCCACTGGCAGACAGTCTAATGTGTATGGGGGGCTCCCACCTCCCCCTGGCAGATAATGTTGAGGAAGAGAAGGATCAGGCGTGCTGAATTTCAACACCCAATTATTTTGTAGCCCAAGGCATACTCGGCTGAGCCGAGCGTATATGTGTATGGGGGAGTTGACCAAACAAGCATTTGTCTAATAGTTATTGCTAGTCTATGGACACTTTTAGACTCTGTTCAGTCTAGTGTCATTATCATAAAAGTATGATAGATCTGTCCTTTAATGGACCCTGAGGAATTCTTCTTTCTGATAATAGGTCTCTCACTGGTTCCATTATTTCTATGGGACGTAATAGTGCACCAGAGTTTAGTATCCTACCTATCTGAGCATCAGAAGAAGCTGGAATGGACTAGTGTGAACAGAGCCTGAGGGACACTCACCCTGTGCTTTAGAATATGTGGCACTAAGTATCCCTATGGATAATGCCATGTCTGTCTGTAATCTGCTTTAAAAGGAACACATCACTGAATGCTACATTGTGTCCTTACTATAGCCATATTGCCTGTATTATTCTATGGTAACAGTCTGGTGTTGGCATTACCCTCTGTGCTCATACAGGTGTCATCCCTGTATAAGTTCATGAAAGTATGTCCAGATCTGACGTTCTATATCTAGTATAATGCCCCTTCTAGTCCATGTAATACAGTATTAGAAGAGTATTTACCAGTATCCTAATCCGAGATATGGAGTGGCCGCCTCTACTCATACCAAATGGGTAAGAAATGGAACGAGTGGAAGCTACTGACATGATACCAATTTTTGAACAGAAAAGTACATGTACAGAAGCAGAGCGAAATCCACACTTGTGTTTCTTAAAGAATCATTTCAGACCCTTTCTGTAAAAATAGGTAAGGAAAGCTAGGTTAGACCAACAGCTGGAAATTGTCAAACACAAGTGTCAGTATAGCTGTGCTCTGGGGTACATTTTATGTGCTTTCCACCCCATTCTTTATATAGGAAACAGGGGAACAGAAGTCAAAAAGAGTGGCACACAATTAGACCTCATGCACACGACCGTATTTTCTGTCTGCATCCTAGTTGCATTTTTTGCTGATTGCACGTGGACCCATTCAATTCTAAAAAAAAATGCGGACAGCGCTTGGACGTGATCTGTGTCGGCATCCATGCGGCTGTTCCACCAATTATAGAACATGTCCTATTCTTGTCCGTCCTGGGAACAAGCGTAGGCATTTCTACAAAGAAGTTGAGGCACATGGATTAGGCTACATTCACACAAACATATTTTGTTTCCGTGACCGTTCCGTTTTTTTTTTTTTGCAGATTCGATGAGGACCCATTCATTTCTAAGGGTCCACAAAAAATGCGCTGTCTCCGCATCCGTATGTCCGTTCCGTAGCCCCGCAAAAAATATAGAGCATGTCCTATTCTTGTCTGTTTTGCGGACAAGTATAGGCATTGCTACAATGGATCCGCAAAAAAAATGGATGCAGCACAGATGTCACGCGGACGTGATCCGTATTTTTTGTGGATCCGCATTGTGCGAACCACAAAATACATACGGTCGCGTGAATGTAGCCTTCAGACAATTATACAGCGCCTAGAAAGAGCTACTTTTAGGAACTGTTCATGTATCTTACTTAAATGTATTACATAGTTGACTGTAGAATTGAAACAAATCAGTAATTCTGTGATAGCTTCCCTAATATGAAGCCTTAACCCCTCGCTCACTGGGGCAGATTTACTAATCCTAATATTTAGACCATGTAAACTTCTAAAGATGTGCCAGATTTATCAAAGCGGATGTTGCTGTGTGATGAATCTGGTGCATCTTTAGACTTTGGTCTCTCCTTACACCACCTGTTGGTTGGCTTGGCTTGCCTAGTGCCAAAAGTTTGCACCAAAATGTTGGTGCAATTTTGGCAATGCTCCTTGTTGAGTGAGAAGCAAAAAGTGTCTAAAATACATCAGAAAAGTGGTGCAGGGTATGTATGCCAGTCTTTGTTCAGGCAGCCGATGGTCCTTTTACATGGGCAGATCCTTGGGTTAATTATTGGGGATGAGCATTTGTACAAGACACTCATTCCAGATAATTGGCTCATGTAAAGGTGCCAGAGATCACCTGATGAACAAGAAGACGCTTGTTCATGGAGTGACCATGTCTTTCAGGTAGCACCTAAAACCATCATTTCTGGGAAGCAGATTGTCCTGTATAAATATGGATCTGCTGCCCAAAAACAATGGGGACAAGTGATTGCTGCAGTGATTCCCCGTCCCCATCCAGCGGAGATGATTGCCACATGTAAATGCAGCTACATCTCTGTGGACGACCAGCCAATTGCCTCAGTCCCTTAAAGGGAACTTACCACTGGATATTTTTTTAGATATGGCTAGAGTTTGGTAATTATGTGGTATTTTTCTGTTTTGTTGTGGAAGTCATTTTTGCAACAAAAAAAAGAAAAGACAACAGTAAGTGCCGCCATATTGGTTGTCACCTTTGAATTAGCTTCTCAGCGAATTGTTACTGTGTTATTGCTTAATAACACTGAGAAAATGATCATTTGCTGTCACCTACATTAGTTTAAAGCAGACAACCAACACTGTTCCACTTCCTGTTGTCACTTTTGCAAAAACGACTGCCGTGAAAAAATAGAAAAGTACAAAAATGCCAATATCTTTTGAGGAAAAAAAACCAAAAAAACACAACCAATACAAAACATAATTACTACACTTTGGCTACTGTTTTAACCTTTGATTTACTAATATTTAACCAGTTTTGCATTATGGGTGTAAATCCTCCTTTCAGATACCAACAGGCTCCCTCATTGCAAACAGCTTTTAACGCTAGAATACTAGCTTGGCGCAGGAAGACGTGTCTGATGGATGGCTGCACCCTGGCATCTCCCTGTCTAGTGGGTATGTGTACAGGGAGAGACCCGTCACTCGAGCAGTGCTAGCTGGGGAGTATTCCGGGGGGGGGACATTTCTTCTCACTCTTTTGTAATGAGGGAGCCTGGTGGGATTTTGTGCTGCTAGTAGTGAAACTACTGACAACATACCTTTACAATAAATGGAATGGAATTAGTACAGATCTGTCCGCTTGCTCCCTCTAGTGGCATCCTCGGACCCCTAAAAAAATATATGTAGAAATTCATGTTAAATTCTACATCCACATAGTCATGCTTGGTCCATTTATCTCATGTCCAAGTTTTCTTTAGGGTCTTTTTTTAAAGCTAAAGTACCACGAGCCTAGGTGTATCCTGCAGACCTGTTACTGATTTGAAGGGCTAGACATCTGAGCCATCAGGGTTTTAGAGACCTATTTTAAGGTGACAGTTTGTAGATTCTGTCATCTTTCTTTTCTTTCAGAGATTAGGAGACTTGCCCATTGCACAATATAGGCGAGCCGGCTATACTTTTCTGTAGAACTTGTTTAGGGTGTACTGCGCGTCACTCCTATTAGAAGAATCTCCAGTTTAGGTTTGGCTAATAGCTATTTGTAGTGCAGAAGACAATGACAGTCAGAAATGCAAATGACACCCTCCCAGGCATTCATGTCTGTACAGTTTGTTAAATAGTAAAGTAAACTCAGTTATGAGATCACTGTGGTCGAAATAAGTTCTAAACCTAAGGGCTTTGGATATTGTCTTGAGAATTCATAGCGCAGATGTACCATAGGACCTTTAAATGTGGGACACAGAGGATTTCTAGCCGTACTCTGGTGAAATTCACATAACATTTATGAATGTTCAACGCCTGAGGCTTGGGAATGTCAGTGCTGTGACCTTAATATCTTAAAATTCAGTGTTAAAGGGGTTATGTGAGATTAGAGATTAGAAAAGCATTGGCTGCTGTGTTGTTGTTTTTTTTAGAAACAGTGCCACTCTTGGCCATGGGATGTGTGAGGTAGTGCAGCTCAAAGTGAATTTAACTAGAATGCAATACATGACGCAGCCTATGCACAAGGGTGGCACAGTTTCTCGGGGGGGGGGGGGGGAAATCAGCCATTTTTTTTTCGATTCTCCAACAACCACTTTAATACCACTAAACATTTTGTGCTGCTTCACTTATATTGTCTTTTGACAGTACATGACATTATGTAACGTTAAACCTGTTTCTTCATGGCTTGCCCGTTGTCACCAGGCTGGCTCTTTCTCTGCTTGATTTCATAGACAGATGTCCAGCGATTCATATCTTGCACTATAATAATAGCACTGGGTTACATTCCAGCACGCAGTGTTCAGAGTCCACCGTGGTCGTCCTGCTGTCTCCTGACCACTGATGGAACTTTTTTAGCAAGATTCTTGTACTGGAGACTGCCGACAATATCCAGTTGGTCACCGTCAGCTTCATTATGGTGTGGAATGTTGAAAATGTATCTGAACGTTTTAGAATTTATTGCTGGAATTTGCACAGAACTCTGCATTCTGGAATGCGCCGTGGCCTCCTACGCACTGTTAGTGAAACATGTCACTTTTATAGAATACATAAATCATTGATTTTCCATTAATTGGTATTCTTTTCCATCATACATGGACATTGAAAAGCTCTGAAAGAGCAGAAGTCTTTCTCTTAAAGAGGATGTCCAGGATGAAAGAATAGGGTCTGCTTTTTCCCGCAAGAAACAGCGCTCGTCTTGTCGTTCAGCTGTGTCTGGTCTCAGCATCAGACTGTGGTTCCTTGGGCCCACCAGTGGAAATTATTCTTGTGGCCAACCCCATATCATAAATAAAGTCTAATAGATTTTGATTCAAAAATTAGATCCTAGTCACCCGCATCTTTAGGGCCCACTATTGTATCAGAGCCTGGGCCCACTGGTGGGCCAATTGGACGATGTCTGGTATTGCAGTTTACCTACATTAACCGATTTTACCCTCTTTTTCAAAACATCTTACCTTTGTTGGCAATGAGGTGACCTGTAAAACATAACTCATGCTTCAATCTTTGGTAATGAAGCTTTGCAGACAACCATGTCTATACTGGTGTCCACAAGGTGCAGGAGCAAAGATATCTAAAAAGGGGTTCGGCCTCAGAAATCTGTTCAGAGGAGTTGTCATTGGGCACTTTTTAACAAGTAGACTAAACAACTGTCTGTTAGAGGATGATGTGAGTGTCAAACTGGATATTTCATTTTCTTTAAAGCTGGCCATAGACATAAGAGGTTGATCAGCCAAAATGCAGTCAAAGAATAATCAGTTGGATTGTTTGCATGAACCATCCTGGCAGCAACATAAAGGGGATGTCCACTAAGGTAAAATCTTTTGGAAAGGGCTACGAGTGGGTTAAAAATAATCAATACTCAGATGCCACTCCTGTTCTGCTGCTTACAGGGTCCCTGCTGGTCTCTACTTCCTGGTCACATCTTGACACACAGGAAATGCCCACTCAGCCGGTCACTGGCTATAACATTGACCCACCTTAGCTAATGAGTGGCCATTTCCAGTGTATTGAGATTGGAACAGAGGTAGAGACCAGCAGGGACCCAGTAAGTGTTGAAATGGAGTGGCGGGGAATTGATTCTTAAATTAATTTTTTTAACCCACTTTGACCCCTTATCAAATATTGTTGTCCCACTGGACAACCACTCTACCTGGCAGATCAAGCACTTAAAAACTTGAAAAAAAGAGGCAAATGGTCAGCTAAATTTGCTGATCAAGCCTTACATATGTAGTTTCAACCAAGTATATTTGGCCATTGGCTAAATGACCAGTGACCAAAATTGTCCATTTTGTCCACCTTACGTGTGTGGGTAGCTTAATTGCAATGTATTAAGCCAGTAAAGTCTTGTAGATATGTTTGTCCAAAAATATTGCAAGGTCATACAGTATTTCTTGTGCAGGACATTTCAACACACTATAAGAACCGGTAGGATTTTGAAACATTTGTTTTCTTTAATCTCTTAGGAAACTGATGGTATAACTGGCTCGGGGGTTGTTAACATGTAGCCATGTATGATAATTTGGCCACTTTGCTGCAATATACAAGCAATATTACTGTTATCCGTGATTTTGTAATGAGAATTGTCTATAGCAATGGCTAGAAACATTTCTTAGTGTAAAATCTAAGGGACTACTGTGATGTGAAAATAGCAAGATGTTGTATACCACCAGATGCCTTTAACCAACTACTGAAAATGCAAGGACATATGGCTTCTGGGGTCATGGCCTGACTCTACACTGCTTTAGATCCTTTATTTCTATATTTGGATCCTAAATTCAAAAACATCTGGAGACTTCAGAATAAAGTTAAGTTTGGGATTATGTTCAAGACCATGCTGGACTAGTGGGACCTTTGGACCATGGTGTTCCAGATTAATGGAATTTTAAAACGCTGACAACACTTGCTACCCCTACAGGAACCTGATGTTGACCCTTGCAAATTTTTTTGTCCAGACAGATTCCTGACATACAATCATATCCATAAAGGAATATGTATGACCAAATCTGAGAGATTCCTGTTAGGACCAATATGATTGACCCAACAGATGAGGTGATCAGCCCATCATATTATATTCCATTTGTCTTCTCACAGCTATGAGATCTTTCTACCATTGCCTCTTCAGTATAAGCAGGCTTATGTCTGACTGCTGGCTTCTCACTGAACATTATTGCATGCAGGTACCAAGACCAGTACTTTTCTCCATGGTTATAAATTTGTGCCTAAACTTAGAGCAGTGGATTTCTAAGACTAATGGAAAAATCAAAGTGCCATTCTTAGCCTGTTCTGCTGTCGACCAAATATCTGGTGACAATCAGGGGCTATTAATAACAATCAAAAGTGCTATTAATACATAGCATGTGATATAATACCCTTACCCATATCAAAATTCAGTACGGATATCTGTCACAGCACTGGTGTTCATGATGAATGCATGTACGCTCTGCCTTCTGCTGACTGACAATAAGGGCTATATTTATCGCAGAGGGCAGGCAGCATTGTATATCGGAGCTGCCTTTGCTATTTTACACTTGTGCTCTTTACCATTGTAGATGTTGCCTACAGTATATAATTGTACACAGCTTGCCTATTTCTATTTTAGACAATATGATTTTATTTTCTTTATGCACCCTCAAAGATATACTACAAAGTCTATCTTTTTTAGTATATACTAGTATCCCTCATGAAAAAAAAAAAAATTCTGAAGAACATTTTTCCTAGAACTCTGCATTGTTCCCTTCCTTGTTCCTTACACTTCCTTTTTCCATGTATAGGTGTGTCCCTATACAGTCTGATACTGGCCATGTCAAATCATGCGGTGACCCACCCTATCGACAAGGAGAATGGTTAACAGCCGGGCATCTATTTATTCATACATTTCCTTTAGGAATACTGTAAGGCCTCATTCACAAGACCAATTTTTGTATCCGTGTCTCATCCGTATTTTTTGTGGACCGCACATGGACCCATTCATTTTTATTTATTGCACCCATGTCTCCATTCCGCAAATTAAAGATCGTATCCTATTCTTGTCCGTACTGCGGACAAGAATAGACATTTCTAGTAATTAAAGTGAGACAAATGTGGATTGCATACGGAAGATGCCCGTATTTTGTGGATCTGTTGTTTGAGGACTCCAAAACGGACACGGTCATGTGTATGAGGTCTTAAAGAGATACAGTATAACTCAAAGTCCTATGAAAAGATGTTCCAGAATTTATCAGGAATACAAGTTGTTACTAGAACAGATTAGCTAGGCCAGCAGACAAGTCTAATTTAGGCGGGTTTAACATGAGCGCAATTGCGATGCATTTATGTGCCTGTATTATGGCTGTACGTCCCGGGCTGACTGCGCATCTACAGTAAGACCAGAACGGACACCATCATATAGATCATAAATGTGCCCTTATTATGTTTGTGTGAAGCTGGCCTGAGATATATGCACAATCCACGCAATATAAGATCCCGATGAAGTTGTGCGTCTTTCACTAGCACAGGACTGTAATGGCACAAGGTCAACGTCTAGTAAACTTCTAGGCTGTTCACATCACACAGCGCAGCTTTTTATGACAAAAAGTATTACATTCTGTTGTAATTATGCAAGAATATAGTTGTAAACATGAATTTGTATTTTACTTTTGGATTTTGTATATAGTATAGAAGTATTGTGTTCTGATTGCATACCACTAGTAATGAGGTAGTTCAACCAGTAGTGGGCAGCACACAGCCAGGGGCCTTCATACAATCCTTTCAGGGCTGGCAACAGCTTTTCCTACTAAGAATAACCATCTCCTTTATATAGTGACGAGAACCTCAAACTTTGCAGTAGAATATTGTTGTTTTTTTTCAGACCATAAAATGTGCACAAAATTAAAGAAAATTAAATGAAAATTCAAGAAAGGGGAAAAAAATCTCAGACCACAATCTGTACTATAGTGTCAAGCTGCATATATACATTTGATAGTTGTCAATGTATACATTGATTTCCATGCATTTAGGCATAGGAGGACGGGCTGTTGGATTTTAAGTGCACATCCTGAAAGAGATCCATTACTTGTGGGCAGCAGATTACTGTTTACAGAGTACAATTTGCTGCCCAGAAATGATGGTTTAGGTGTCTGCATAAGTGATGAATTCACCGGAATAAGGCTAGTTGCACACCTGCGGCTGCTCACTCCGGCATAGAATGCAGGGAACCATCGCATTCAGCGTTTTTGTCCAGCCAATTCCCGATTTTCCCCAACAACAGATTTCAAAGGAAAGAAGGATCAGACATGTTGGATTACAACATGCCTATGGTTTCATTACCTGAAAAATATGACTTAGGCCTCCTGCACACGAACGTGTGCGCCCCGTGGCTGTGCTGCGGCCCGCAATGCACGAACACCGACCGTGGGGCAGCCGCAGTGGATCACGGACCCATTCACTTTAATGGCTCCCCGATCTGCAAAAAGATAGGACATGTTCTATCTTTTTGCGGAACAGAAGTACGGGACGAAACCCCACGGAAGCACTCCGTAGTGCTTTCGTAGGGTTCCGTTCCGCATCTCCGGATTTGCGGACCCATTTAAGCGGAACGGTGCCCGTGTGCTGCGTATCCGCAAATGCGGTCCGCAATACGGCAACGGGACACCTACGGTCGTGTGCAGAAGGCCTTATTCCCCTTTCCCAGTACATAAAGATGTGCAAGTAGTAAATTCACACAATCTATGCTGCAACGTTACTCACACTGCCAACAATATGGAGGAGCTAACCGCTATGACACCCATACACTGATGGGCCTTACAGTCACAATAAACGTGTCAGCGACTAGATAGCAATAGGTCATTTTATGAGTCTCCCAAAATGCATATTGTCCACTGCTGATTGACACGCATGTTACAAGCCTCTGGGCAGCTAAGCAGTCAGGAATTTTACTTTATTGTATTTTTTTTTTAAAAGCAGAATTTTAATGTTACGTGAAAATGTTTAGACATGCTGTATTTGAAACCGATAATTACCATGATGTGTTACTTAAACTGTGAGATGATCGATAAAACATTGCTGTATGGTCCTATGATGAGAACAGAAGCCAAACATAACAATACCCCAACCTAAGGGACAGAAAAAGGGGTTAGGCATAAAAACATAGTAAACGCCAGGACTTGACAGTTGTATGGAGCTGTACGGTGCTCGTAGGTTTACATCACCCTTCATATAAAGCGAATGAAATCAGAAGAAAGAAATCACGGCATGTTCCATCAGATGCCCCACAAGGATGGATCCACACCTAGTTTTTAGTGGTGTGTTTCAGCAATTTTGTGGCCTTTGCACTTGCGTTTTTTGTGGGGGGTTTCCTGAAAAAAAAAAAACAACACCATAATCTATGGGAAATATGAAATGAAGGACACATTTAGTGTTTTTTTCAGGCATGTTTCCATACCCTTCTATATAGAGAAAGTAATGCCTGAAAAAAAAGTCAAATGAGTTAACACAAAATCAACACAAAAAAACGCAAGTGGTTTTCTGGAGCATTTACAGTGGTAAAAAATTCCAGGCTAAATTTGTGTAAGAAGGAAGCGTAAGGCTGAGTTCACATCACCGTTTAGCTTTCCGATATTCTAATCCGAGAGAAAAAAAACGGATCCTGTTACATAAGGTTACTTTCACACCTGCGTTAGGTGCGGATCCGTCTTGTATCTGCACAGACGGATCCGCACCTATAATGCAAACGCTTGTATCCATTCAGAACGGATCAGTTTGCATTATTCTTTAAAAAAAAAAAAGTCTAAGTCAAAACGGATCCGTCCTGACTTACATTGAAAGTGAATGGGGGACGGATCCGTTTTCAATTGCACCATATTGTGTCAGTGATAACGGATCCGTCCGCATTGACTTATATTGTAAGTCAGGACGGATCCGTTTGGCTCCGCATCGCCAGGCGGACACCAAAACGCTGCAGCGGATCCTTATCCATTCAGAATGCATTGGGGCTGAACTGATCCGTTTTGAACTGTTTGTGAGATCCCTGAAACGGATCTCACAAACGAAATTCAAAATGCCAGTGTGCAAGTGCAGTCAGTTGTCATCCGTTTCAGCCATTTCCGTCTGAGATCAGTTTTTTAGACGGAAAAAAAGTATAGCATGCAGGACTTTTTAAGGCTACTTTCACATCAGCGTTTTTGCTTGATACGTCATGGATCAGCAAAAACGCTTCCGACATGATAATGAAACCGTCTGCATCCGTTCTGAACGGATTTGGTTGTATTATCTCTAAAATAGCCATGACGGATCCGGCACTAAAACCATTGCAAGACGATGGGTGACGGATCCGTTTTTCTTTCGTATCAGAGAAAACTGTTCTGTCTCCATTGACTTACATTCAATGGACGGATCCGTCTTGCTCCGCATCCCAGGACGCACTCAAAAACGCTGCTTGCAGCTCTTTTGTGTGCGTCATGGGAACGCAATGTAACGGAACGGATTGCATTCTGGTGCACTCCGTTCCCTTCAGTTCAGTTTTGTCCCCATTGACAATGAATGGGCACAAAACTGAAGCGTTTTCCTCCGCTATTGAGATCCTCTGACGGATCTCAGTAGCAGAAAGGAAAAGCGCAAATGTGAAAGTAGCCTTTTTTATGTAAAAAAACGGATCTCAGATAGAAATGGCTCAAACGGATGACAACTGATGCAACAGGATTATTTTTTTTTCTTTCTCTTCTTCTGACGGATCAGAACAATGGAAAGCTAAATGGTGTTTTGAACTCAGCCTTACTGGGGTATTCTTTGTAATATGGTGCCATATGGTTGCACACAGAGTGCCTGCGGCGCTATACTCAAGGCTTTACACTGCTATAGGACATGTGCTTTTATTTGCATGAGGAGTGAAATACACAGAAGTGAAAGAGCTCAAGCAGGGCAATGGATGATCATCGCATTTTGTGGTATCCTAAGGTTTCTTGGTCAAACATTGTTGCAATTTAATGGGAAAACGTTACTTTTGTCTACAATATATGGCATATTTGCTTTAGCCAACATGCTCTAGTTTCATAATACTTCAAATAACCCAATAATTCTGCACTTCTACAATTAATAATACAAAAAGAAGTAGAGTTTAAGTGAATATCTGTGAGGGATTAGACAAGAACCTTTCAGGGGCTTGCATTAAGTCTGACTGCTTTATGAAGGTGCATGAAGTATCACAGTAGGGTTCCTGCCATATTCTCAATAGATCTAGTCAGATTATGTTTGCTTGTCTCCAGTGGATTTGAAGCATCTTTGCAGCTAATAAATTCTCTGCAGACTATCTCAGGGTATAACGTGAAGCAAAAGCAATGTTAAAAAGGGCAAGCAAAGGCATTTTACACAGTATGTCTTAAATGTTATTGTATGTCATTTCTGAAGGTAAAACTACAAGTATACAAGTATGTATTCCAAATACTAATTTAAGCATTACACTCTGTACATAACTCGATCTATATCAATCACTGGAATAGCATTAATTTTCATCTCTTAAAGATATTTGTAAGAAAGAGCATAATATAAACTTCCATTTTGTTTAAATTGCTATCTTTGTATATATTTGCATGTACATTGTAATTTTTTTAATAAAAGATTGATAACATTGTTTTATTGAACATGTGTGTGCCTCTGTCTGAATTAAACCTGACAGTACGAGAGAACTAGAAATGCTAACAGCCCCTAGGTTATCTAGGCTGGCATCTCCTCTCTCCTAATGAGTACAGCCGCCAGAGTACTCACCCTTCCCACTGCTCCACGCTACTTGTGTTTGACTTCCCTGTCTCCCTCTTGCAGCTCTGGCTGGCGGATGACCCATAATGTGTACCAATCTGTGCCCAGGCTATGGCAGTGTTCCCTGGGGTATATATGATGCCTTCCCATATGGGAAGGTGTCTGAGCAAATGGTTCCTAGCTTGTCAAGTCCTGAAAACTTGGGCTTCTCTTGTGTTCTGACCTCCTATGTCTGACCTCTGCCTGTTAACCATATTGACCCTGTATACCTGTCCTGACCTCAGCCTGATCCCCATAATGACCTTGTGCTACCTACCCTGACCTATTGCCTGTCTACCATATTGCACTAACTCTGTCAGCCCTGACCCTGACCTCTTATCACACTTCTTCCAGTCCTTTTATTGTGATGCACTAGTGTCTTTTGACGCGCCTGGCTCAAAAACCTCTGAATGGAGACTACTCCTAGAGGTGGCAACTTGGTGGCCCTGCAGTGAAGTCCAGAACCCCATACAGGGGTCAAAGGGTGAAGACCAGAGGACCACATTGGAAAGCACACAGGAGTAGCCCTTAGTGAAATCCATTCAGTGGCAAAGTGCGTTATCCAGTGCGTTTACACCCTACGTGGTGGATGGCCATAACAAATTTTGTAGGAATTTGTAGAAAAATAGGTCAGGGCCTGGGACCACCCGAGGACTGTTTTATAATCTGGGGGGCCATTCCAACTCCTAAAGTGGCCATACGTGTTAATTTAATGTTAGCCAAACTCCTAAATTTTAGCAGAACAGACTTACCATCTAATGTAGAGTCATGGCCAAAAGTTTTGAGAATGACACAAATAGTCGTTTTCACAAAGTTTGCTGCTAAACTGCTTTTAGATCTTTGTTTCAGTTGTTTCTGTGATGTAGTGAAATATAATTACACGCACTTCATACGTTTCAAAAGCTTTTATCGACAATTACATGACATTTATGCAAAGAGTCAGTATTTGCAGTGTTGGCCCTTCTTTTTCAGGACCTCTGCAATTCGACTGGGCATGCTCTCAATCAACTTCTGGGCCAATTCCTGACTGATAGCAACCCATTCTTTCATAATCACTTCTTGGAGTTTGTCAGAATTATTGGGTTTTTGTTTGTCCACCCGCCTCTTGAGGATTGACCACAAGTTCTCAATGGGATTAAGATCTGGGGAGTTTCCTGACCATGGACCCAAAATGTCAATGTTTTGGTCCCCGAGCCACTTAGTTATCACTTTTGCCTTATGGCACGGTGCTCCATCGTGCTGGAAAATGCATTGTTCTTCACCAAACTGTTGTTGGATTGTTGGAAGAAGTTGCTGTTGGAGGGTGTTTTGGTACCATTCTTTATTCATGGCTGTGTTTTGGGCAAAATTGTGAGTGAGCCCACTCCCTTGGATGAGAAGCAACCCCACACATGAATGGTCTCAGGATGCTTTACTGTTGGCATGACACAGGACTGATGGTAGCGCTCACCTTTTCTTCTCCGGACAAGCCTTTTTCTAGATGCCCCAAACAATCGGAAAGAGGCTTCATCGGAGAATATGACTTTGCCCCAGTCCTCAGCAGTCCATTCACCATACTTTCTGCAGAAGATCAATCTGTCCCTGATGTTTTTTTTGGAGAGAAGTGGATTCTTTGCTGCCCTTCTTGACACCAGGCCATCTTCCAAAAGTCTTCGCCTCACTGTGCGTGCAGATGCGCTCACACGTGCCTGCTGCCATTCCTGAGCAAGCTCTGCACTGGTGGCACTCCGATCCTGCAGCTGAATCCTCTTTAGGAGACGATCCTGGCGCTTGCTGGACTTTCTTGGACGCCCTGAAGCCTTCTTAACAAGAATTTAACCTCTTTCCTTGAAGTTCTTGATGATCCTATAAATTGTTGATTGAGGTGCAATCTTAGTAGCCACAATATCCTTGCCTGTGAAGCCATTTTTATGCAACGCAATGATGGCTGCACGCGTTTCTTTGCAGGTCACAATGGTTAACAATGGAAGAACAATGATTTCAAGCATCACCCTCCTTTTAACATGTCAAGTCTGCCATTTTAACCCAATCAGCCTGACATAATGATCTCCAGCCTTGTGCTCGTCAACATTCTCACCTGAGTTAACAAGACGATTACTGAAATGATCTCAGCAGGTCCTTTAATGACAGCAATGAAATGCAGTGGAAAGTTTTTTTTGGGATTAAGTTAATTTTAATGGCAAAGAAGGACTATTAATCTGATCACTCTTCATAAAATTCTGGAGTATATGCAAATTGCTATTACAAAAACTTAAGCAGCAACTTTTCCAGTTTCCAAAATTTATGTAATTCTCAAAACTTTTGGCCACGACTGTATATAGGAGTGTCCCGACTTTTCTCAGATGGCAGATTTTAGTGGAAAAAAGAATTATGCTCTTGCATTTCAACATTCCCGATCGTTATATTCTAAAGGAAGATATGCGCCACGAGAGGTCTCTGGCAGTGCCTTTCTCTCCTTTCCCCATTCAGAAAACTTGCACACATGGGCGAACCAGTTTGTCATATGTATAGGGGTGTCAGGAGCAATAACTATCATCCAGATAAGAATTTAGCCATACAGCTGTCTAAAGCTGTCTTAAAAGGGTTTTCTGGGAATTAAATACTGTGGCCTAGCCTCAGGACAGGCCATCAATATCTAATCGTCAGGGATCTGACACCCTGGACCCCTGCTGATCAGTTTCAGAGTAGCTCCTGCACCTTAAGTCAACAGCAGACTTGCACATCATTGTCCATTGTGTAGTGGAGAGAAGAGCTGTGTTAACCAGCACTGTCCACTACACAATGGACAGTGCTGTGTAGTTCTGGTGCTGACGCTACTCTGAACCATCTAATTAGAGGAGGGTGAGCGGTGTCAGACCCCAGCCAATCAGATACTTATGGCCTATCCTGATCCCAGAAAAAACACAACTTTCTTTTAGCCCTAGTAAATCCAGTAAGCATGTCCAGTTAAGCGGTGATGGTACAGATTATATGTGCAGCTGAAATCCTAAACCAACTGAGGAGTTAAAATAATGTTAAGCATATAAAGCCTAATTCTGGCCATAGAAATTATATTTTTGTTGGCAGATCCAACTGACTTTGATAGAATCTGCTGACATTGCTATTAATATTGGGTTTGGCAAACCCTCAGGTGAGTGTTGAGTCTCTGACACCAGGTGTTATTGGTGTATTCCCTGAATCTATACAACATGAACATATAGGAGATAGAATTATACAGAGGACATAACCTATATATATATATATATATATATATACACACACACACACACACACACACACACACACACACACCTTATTTTATCCTGTATTTCAATACATATCCAACAATGTAGCTATAGCTGATTGAATGCCTAGCCATAATTTTTCTACTCCTGATATTCTATTGTACTGTGCTGTATACAAACTAATGTTTTGGGTTCCGGGGCTTCATTTAACAGTCCAAGATAATACACTGCTCAAAAAAATAAAGGGAACACTTAAACAACACAATGTAACTCCAAGTCAATCACACTTCTGTGAAATCAAACTGTCCACTTAGGAAGCAACACTGAGTGACAATCAATTTCACATGCTGTTGTGCAAATGGGATAGACAACAGGTGGAAATTATAGGCAATTAGTAAGACACCCCCAATAAAGGAGTGGTTCTGCAGGTGGTAACCACAGACCACTTCTCAGTTCCTATGCTTCCTGGCTGATGTTTTGGTCACTTTTGAATGCTGGCGGTGCTTTCACTCTAGTGGTAGCATGAGACGGAGTCTACAAACCACACAAGTGGCTCAGGTAGTGCAGCTTATCCAGGATGGCACTTCAATGCGAGCTGTGGCAAGAAGGTTTGCTGTGTCTGTCAGCGTAGTGTCCAGAGCATGGAGGCGCTACCAGGAGACAGGCCAGTACATCAGGAGATGTGGAGGAGGCCATAGGAGGGCAACAACCCAGCAGCAGGACCGCTACCTCCGCCTTTGTGCAAGGAGGAACGGGAGAAGCACTGCCAGAGCCCTGCAAAATGACCTCCAGCAGGCCACAAATGTGCATGTGTCTGCTCAAACTGTCAGAAACCGACTCCATGAGGGTGATATGAGGGCCCGACGTCCACAGGTGGGGGTTGTGCTTACAGCTCAACACCGTGCAGGACGTTTGGCATTTGCCAGAGAACACCAAGATTGGCAAATTCGCCACTGGCGCCCTGTGCTCTTCACAGATGAAAGCAGGTTCACACTGAGCACATGTGACAGACGTGACAGAGTCTGGAGACGCCGTGGAGAACGTTCTGCTGCCTGCAACATCCTCCAGCATGACCGGTTTGGCATTGGGTCAGTAATGGTGTGGGGTGGCATTTCTTTGGAGGGCCGCACAGCCCTCCATGTGCTCGCCAGAGGTAGCCTGACTGCCATTAGGTACCGAGATGAGATCCTCAGACCCCTTGTGAGACCATATGCTGGTGCGGTTAGCCCTGGGTTCCTCCTAATGCAAGACAATGCTAGACCTCATGTGGCTGGAGTGTGTCAGCAGTTCCTGCAAGACGAAGGCATTGATGCTATGGACTTGGCTGCCCGTTCCTCAGACCTGAATCCAATTGAGCACATCTGGGACATCATGTCTCGCTCTATCCAACAACTGTCCAGGAGTTGGCAGATGCTTTAGTCCAGGTCTGGGAGGAGATCCCTCAGGAGACCGTCCGCCACAGACTGTCCAGGAGTTGGCAGATGCTTTAGTCCAGGTCTGGGAGGAGATCCCTTAGGAGACCGTCCGCCACCTCATCAGGAGCATGCACAGGCGTTGTAGGGAGGTCATACAGGCACGTGGAGGCCACACACACTACTGAGCCTCATTTTGGCTTGTTTTAAGGACATTACATCAAAGTTGGATCAGCCTAGAGTGTGTTTTTCCACTTTAATTTTGAGCATGACTCCAAATCCAGACCTCCATGGGTTAAAAAATTTGATTTCTATTTTTGTGTGATTTTGTTGTCAGCACATTCAACTATGTAAAGAACAAAGTATTTCAGAAGAATATTTAATTAATTCAGATCTAGGATGTGTTATTTTTGTGTTCCCTTTATTTTTTTGAGCAGTGTATATACCCATTGTGGGGTTTTGCTCTGGTAGATAGGGTAAGCGGACGCAGTACAGAGGCAAAATACAAGTTCTTAACTTAAAACATTAGTGTTTATTCACACTTTAGGCAATTGCACAAAACAGCACGTAACTTCCCGTATTTGACCTCACCTGGTTGGAAACCAGCCCAGCCGCACATGCTGGGAGGAAAATACCTGCCTTGCCAGACACAACCCCTCACTGTGTCACACCATTTATTAAATTAACATATGTGGGTGGCTGATTGGAATGTGTACATTACAAGGGAATTTGGGGCTAACAGTTATTGATAAAACAGTTCATTCACACCCCTTTAGGATGTCCACGACTAGGGGGAGGCAGGGGCATAGCTATAGTGGAAGCAGGGGAAGCGGCTGCTACAGGACCTGCGAGGAGGACTGAAAGATTTTATTGGCAATGGCCCTCAACAGATTCTACAATGAGATTATATATAGTGACAGTATATACAGTGACATAACATACAATATATGTGTAGAAAAAGGACAGAGCAGCTGCTGGGCCTGGTCTGAAAGAGCGATCTTGACTAGTTGTAGAAGTAAGGGTTGTATTTCACTTCTAGTTACGCCACTGTGGAAAGGTTAGGCGGAGAAAGAGACTGCTTCGGGCACAATTGAAGGAGGGTGATATTTATACACTGAACAAAAATATAAACGCAACACTTTTGGTTTTGCTCCCATTTTGCATTAGCTGAACTCAAAGATCTGAAACATTTTCTTCATACACAAAAGACATTATTCTCAAATATTGTTTACAAATCTGTCTAAGTCTGTGTTAGGCTACTTCCACTAGCGTACGGGGCTCCGCTTGTGAGTTCCGTTTGAAGGCTCTCACAAGCGGCCCCGAACGGATCCGTACTGCCCCAATGCATTCTGAGTGGATGCGGATCAGCTCAGAATGCATCAGTTTGGCACCGTTTGGCCTCCGCTCAGCAGGCGGACACCCGAACGCAGCTTGCAGCGTTTTCGTGTCCGCCTGGCCGTGCGGAGCCAAACGGATCCGTCCAGACTTACAATGCAAGTCAATGGGGACGGATCCGTTTGACGTTGACACAATATGGTGCAATTTCAAACGGATCCGTCCCCCATTGACTTTCAATGTAAAGTCAGGAGTCTCTATTAATATACCATCAGATCGGAGTTTTCTCCAATCCGATGGTATATTTTAACTTGAAGCGTCCCCATCACCATTGGAACGCCTCTATGTTAGAATATACCATCGGATTTGAGTTACATCGTGAAACTCAGATCCGACAGTATATTCTAACACAGAGGCGTTCCCATGGTGATGGGGACGCTTCAAGTTAGAATATACTGATGCTGCCAGGCAGCAGGGGGCAGACCCCCCCCTCCATTTAACTTATTGGTGGCCAGTGCGGCCCCCCCTCCCTCCCCAGTATTAATTGTAACCAGTGCGGCCCCCCTCCCCATATATACATCGGTGGCCAGTGCGGATTCCCAGTATTAAATATGACCAGTGCGGCCTCCCTCCCCAGACACCCCCCTGTCATTGATCCCCCCCCTGTCATTGATCACCCCCTTGTAAGGCTCCATTCAGACGTCCGTATGATTTTTACGGATCCACTGATACATGGATCGGATCCGCAAAACACATACGGACGTCTGAATGGAGCCTTACAGGGGGGTGATCAATGACAGGGGTGATCACCCCATATAGACTCCCTGATCACCCCCCTGTCATTGATCACCCCCCTGTAAGGCTGCATTCAGATGTCCGTATGTTTTTTACGGATCCACGGATACATGGATCGGATCCGCAAAACACATACGGACATCTGAATGGAGCCTTATAGGGGGGTGATCACCCCATATAGACTCCCTGATCACCCCCCTGTCATTGATCACCCCCCCTGTAAGGCTGAATTCAGATGTCCGTATGTTTTTTACGGATCCACGGATACATGGATCAGATCCGCAAAACACATACGGACATCTGAATGGAGCCTTATAGGGGGGTGATCAATGACAGGGGGGTGATCACCCCATATAGACTCCCTGATCACCCCCCTGTCATTGATCACCCCCCTGTAAGGCTGCATTCAGATGTCCGTATGTTTTTTACGGATCCACGGATACATGGATCGGATCCGCAAAACACATACGGACATCTGAATGGAGCCTTATAGGGGGGTGATCAATGACAGGGGGGTGATCACCCCATATAGACTCTCTGATCACCCCCCTGTCATTGATCACCCCCCTGTCATTGATCACCCCCCTGTAAGGCTCCATTCACACATTTTTTTGGCCCAAGTTAGCGGAAATATATATTTTTTTCTTACAAAGTCTCATATTCCACTAACTTGTGTCAAAAAATAAAATCTCACATGAACTCACCATACCCCTCACGGAATCCAAATGCGTAAATTTTTTTTGACATTTATATTCCAGACTTCGTCTCACGCTTTAGGGCCCCTAGAATGCCAGGGCAGTATAAATACCCCACATGTGACCCCATTTCGGAAAGAAGACACCCCAAGGTATTCCGTGAGGGGCATATTGAGTCCATGAAAGATTGAAATTTTTGTCCCAAGTTAGCGGAAAGGGAGACTTTGTGAGAAAAAAAAATATTCAATTTCCGCTAACTTCTATGAACTAGCCATGCCCCTCATTGAATACCTTGGGGTGTCTTCTTTCCAAAATGGGGTCACATGTGGGGTATTTATACTGCCCTGGCATTTTAGGAGCCCTAAAGCGTGAGAAGAAGTCTGGGATCCAAATGTCTAAAAATGGCCTTATAAAAGGAATGTGGGCCCCTTTGCGCATCTAGGCTGCAAAAAGTGTCACACATCTGGTATCGCCGTACTCAGGAGAAGTTGGGCAATGTGTTTTGGGGTGTCATTTTACATATACCCATGCTGGGTGAGATAAATATCTTGGTCAAATGCCAACTTTGTATAAAAAAATGGGAAAAGTTGTCTTTTGCCGAGATATTTCTCTCACCCAGCATGAGTATATGTAAAAAGACACCCCAAAACACATTGCCCAACTTCTCCTGAATACGGCGATACCACATGTGTGACACTTTTTTGCAGCCTAGGTGGGCAAAGGGGCCCACATTCCAAAGAGCACCTTTAGGATTTCACAGGTCATTTACCTACTTACCACACATTAGGGCCCCTAGAATGCCAGGGCAGTATAACTACCCCACAAGTGACCCCATTTTGGAAAGAAGACACCCCAAGGTATTCCGTGAGGGGCATGGCGAGTTCCTAGAATTATTTTTTTTTTGTCACAAGTTAGCGGAAAATACGTTTTTTGTTTTTTTTCTTACAAAGTCTCATATTCCACTAATTTGTGACAAAAAATAAAAACTTCCATGAACTCACTATGCCCATCACAAAATACCTTGGGGTGTCTTCTTTCCAAAATGGGGTCACTTGTGGGGTAGTTATACTGCCCTGGCATTTTAGGGGCCCGAATGCGTGAGAAGTGGTTTGAAATCAAAATCTGTAAAAAATGGCCGGTGAAATCCGAAAGGTGCTCTTTGGAATGTGGGCCCCTTTGCCCACCTAGGCTGCAAAAAAGTGTCACACATCTGGTATCACCGTACTCAGGAGAAGTTGGGCAATGTGTTTTGGGGTGTCTTTTTACATATACCCATGCTTGGTGAGAGAAATATCTTGGCAAAAGACAACTTTTCCCATTTTTTTATACAAAGTTGGCATTTGACCGAGATATTTATCTCACCCAGCATGGGTATATGTAAACTGACACCCAAAAACACATTGCCCAACTTCTCCTGAGTACGGCACTACCAGATGTGTGACACTTTTTTGCAGCCTAGGTGGGCAAAGGGGCCCACATTCCAAAGAGCACCTTTCGGATTTCACCGGCCATTTTTTACAGATTTTGATTTCAAACTACTTCTCACGCATTCGGGCCCCTAAAATGCCAGGGCAGTATACCTACCCCACAAGTGACCCCATTTTGAAAAGAAGACACCCCCAGGTATTTCGTGATGGGCATAGTGAGTTCATGGAAGTTTTTATTTTTTGTCACAAGTTAGTGGAATATGAGACTTTGTAAGAAAAAAAAAAAATAAAATCATCATTTTCCGCTAACTTGTGACAAAAAATAAAAAATTCTAGGAACTCGCCATGCCCCTCACGGAATACCTTGGGGTGTCTTCTTTCCAAAATGGGGTCATTTGTGGGGTAGTTATACTGCCCTGGCATTCTAGGGGCCCTAATGTGTGGTAAGTAGTTTGAAATCAGAATCTGTAAAAAATGGCCGGTGAAATCCTAAAGGTGCTCTTTGGAATGTGGGCCCCTTTGCCCACCTAGGCTGCAAAAAAGTGTCACACATGTGGTATCGCCGTACTCAGGAGAAGTTGGGCAATGTGTTTTGGGGTGTCATTTTACATATACCCATGCTGGGTGAGATAAATATCTTGGTCAAATGCCAACTTTGTATAAAAAAATGGGAAAAGTTGTCTTTTGCCAAGATATTTCTCTCACCCAGCATGGGTATATGTAAAATGACACCCCAAAACACATTGCCCAACTTCTCCTGAGTACGGCAATACCACATGTGCGACACTTTTTTGCAGCCTAGGTGGGCAAAGGGGCCCACATTTCAAAGAGCACCTTTCTGATTTCACCGGCCATTTTTTACAGATTTTGATTTCAAACTACTTCGCACGCATTTGGGCCCCTAAAATGCCAGGGCAGTATACCTACCCCACAAGTGACCCCATTTTGGAAAGAAGACACCCCAAGGTATTTTGTGATAGGCATAGTGAGTTTATGGAAGTTTTTATTTTTTGTCACAAGTTAGTGGAATATGAGACTTTGTAAGAAAAAAATAAATAAAAAAATCATCATTTTCCGCTAACTTGTGACAAAAAATAAAAAATTCTAGGAACTCACTATGCCCATCAGCGAATACCTTAGGGTGTCTACTTTCCGAAATGGGGTCATTTGTGGGGTGTTTGTACTGTCTGGCCATTGTAGAACCTCAGGAAACATGACAGGTGCTCAGAAAGTCAGAGCTGCTTCAAAAAGCGGAAATTCACATTTTTGTACCATAGTTTGTAAACGCTATAACTTTTACCCAAACCATTTTTTTTTTTACCCAAACATATTTTTTTTTATCAAAGACATGTAGAACAATAAATTTAGAGAAAAATTTATATATGGATGTCGTTTTTTTTGCAAAATTTTACAACTGAAAGTGAAAAATGTCATTTTTTTGCAAAAAAATAGTTAAATTTCGATTAATAACAAAAAAAGTAAAAATGTCAGCAGCAATGAAATACCACCAAATGAAAGCTCTATTAGTGAGAAGAAAAGGAGGTAAAATTCATTTGGGTGGTAAGTTGCATGACCGAGCAATAAACCGCTAAAGTTGTGGAGTGCCGATTTGGAAAAAAGGGCCTGGTCACTAGGGGGGTATAAACCTGTGGTCCTTAAGTGGTTAAATAATCTACAATTTTTTGTATGGATATAGGCTGACTGAGATGCTGTGCCGGGGGACTAGGGGCCCACCAGGGAATTCACCTGTTCCCTTGTGGGCCAGCCCAAGCCTGGTCTCACGAGAGATCACACCTTAGCTGGTTATTAGAGACTAGACAACCTCAAAGCTCAGGGGAGACTAATCAGCAACTTAACCAGCACCTGGACGGGGTCAGGAGGAAAGCATTAACTCTTGCAATGCTGAAAGAAAGGTCACTGAAAACTAGTCCCAATTCACATAGGGAGAGCAAAGTGATATCTGCACCTGCCCGGGACAGCAAGACATTGCTGGGCACGGACTACTGGGGTGAAACAAATATATATTGCTAGTTTATTCACAAGCACAATATGTGATTACAAAGGCACCAGTAATATGGGTTAAATGAGGGAGAAGAAAAATCTAGAAGTCTCTCCTGGGATTTGAACCTGGGACATCTAAATACAAGAATGATTACTTACTTCAAGGTTACAGCCTTATCATAGTAAGACTGGTTTTCTGTCTTTAGAAAGCTATATTACTGGCTTCTTTATAATCATATAGTGTGCCTGTGAATAAACCAGTAATATGCATTAGTTTTCTAAGCATAGAAGGCTATAGTAATCGTTAATTTCTAATGATAATTTGTTTTCCCTTAGTCCTAACAGCAGCACAGATGGGGTTAACCACCCCCCCGTGGACTGGTAGGACCGGCGGAATTTTAATGAGCCCAAGTAATAAACTTAATGAAACACTTAAGCATCCCCTATAAAGGAGGGAATCACCTCCAGCCCACTGTGTTATAGCAAGAAAAAAAACTCGCCTTAGGCTACTTTCACACTAGCGTTCGGAGTGGGTCCGTCTGATGTTTCATCAGACGGATCCGCTCCTATAATGCAGATGTTTGCATCCGTTCAGAACGGATCCGTCTGCATTATAACTTAGAAAAATTTCTAAGTGTGAAAGTAGTCTGAACGGATCCGTCCAGACTTTTCATTGAAAGTCAATGGGGGCGGATCCGTTTGCAGATTGAGCCATATAGTGTCATCTTCAAACGGATCCGTCCCCATTGACTTACATTGTAAGTCTGGACGGATCCGCTTGCCTCCGCACGGCCAGGCGGAGCGGAGGCTGAACGCTGGCAGACTGATGCATTCTCAGCGGATCCGCGTCCACTGAGAATGCATTAGGGCTGGACGGCTGCGTTCGGGGCCGCTTGTGAACCCCTTCAAACGGAGCTCACGAGCGGACACCCGAACGCAGGTGTGAAAGTAGCCTTACTACGGTGGT
The DNA here is from genome assembly GCF_905171765.1 of Bufo bufo. NCBI lineage: Eukaryota > Metazoa > Chordata > Amphibia > Anura > Bufonidae > Bufo > Bufo bufo. Next base: position 125,644,924 of record NC_053396.1, read on the forward strand.
ATATTTGTGTGCTGCTGTTAGGACTAAGGGAAAACAAATTATCGTTAGAAATTAACGATTCTCTTACGTCCTACCAGGAGCACAGATGGGAAGATAGCAAGAAGAACCCCTAGGGAGGGCCATCATGCCTGGCAGAACCAAGTATAGTCTGCCCAAAGGCCAAGTATTCAGCTAATCTGGCATCCAGTCTATAATGGGAGATGAATGTTTATTCAGAGCTCCAGGAAGCATACTTGAAAATCATGTTGAGCGGAAGAAAACTTCTCTCGGCAAAAGAAGTAGCTACGGCCCTGATAGAATGGGCCTTTACAAACCCCGGAGGGTCTAGAGATTGGGAAACAAAGGATTCCCTAATAGCCTCCTTAATCCATCGACTGATGGATGGTTTAGATGCCTTACGGCCTTTAAACTTACCGGCAAACAGGATTAGAAGATTTTCATCTCTCCTAAACTCCTTTGATCTATCCATATAGATCCGGAGGCATCTCGAGACGTCCAGAGGATGTATAGCAGGTTCCTCGGAGGAGGTAGAAGGTGTAGAAAGAACCGGGAGGGATATCACCTGGTTGATATTCTGGAACAAAGGAACCTTAGGCCTAAAGTACGGGATAAATCTTAGAAGGACCCGGTCTTGCAAAAAATGGTATAGGGCTCGTGTGCTGAGAGAGCTTGAAGCTCAGAGACCCTCTTGGCCGAAGTCACTGCAAGGAGAAAAACAAGTTTCCATGTGATGAACTTGAAATCTACCTCCTCCAAAGGGTCAAAGGGGGGAGATGCTAACCCCTTTGGAACTACTGATAAATCCCATTGAGGAATGGGTCTCAGTACTGTAGGCTTTAATCTTTCAGCTCCTTTAAGGAACCGTTTGATGAGCGGGTCCTGAGAAAAAGACTTGTTGAGGCAAGCTAAAATAGCTGAATCTTGAACCCTCAAGGTAGATGGAGCAAGGCCTTTGTCAAGGCCATCTTGCAGAAACTGAAGGATGGCGGAGAGGGGCGGAGAGGGGCCGATCTGCAAACGCCACCTCCTTTGAGGAACACCAAGAAGAGAATATCCTCATAATCCATGAGTAGGCTCTCTTAGTAGAGACTCATCAACCTCCAGGCTGTCAGGTAGAACCTGTGCAGATCTGAGCAGAGGTTAGTGTCTCACGACACCAGGGTCTGCTGAGGGGGGAGCCTCCAAAATTGCCCTCGACTCATTTGGGTGAGCTGGGTAAAGCAGGATCTCTTCGGCCAAAACAGTATGATGGCTATCACCGAGGCCTGATCCTGATGGATTTTCATCAATACCTTCGGAATCATGGAAAACGGAGGGAAGATGTAAGCCAGTCTGAACCTCCAGGATATTGACAGAGCATCTATTGCCAGGGGGTTGTCCTCCCTGTAAAGAGAGCAAAACCTCTCCACCTTGGCGTTGAACCTTGTTGCCATAAGATCCACCCCCCACTTGAGGACTATCTGCTTGAATATCTCCGGATGTAAAGACCACTCCACTGTTTGAAGACCACGGCTCAGCCGATCCGCTATCATATTGAGGGAGCCTCGAATGTGGATCGCAGATAAGTGGGAAAGGTTCGACTCTGCCCAATCCAGAATCACCCCGATCTCTGATAGGAGGGGAAGTGATCTTGTGCCTCCCTACATATTGTCTGACTGGACTTTCACCGCTTTGCCCTGGATCTGAGGGGCGAAGTAAAGGAGAGCTAGCCAAATAGCTCGAATCTCGAGATTAGATGAGAGGAGCCGCTCCTGAGGAGTCCAGGATCCGTGGAGAGTCGTCTAGGTGAGCACCCCAGCCTACTTGGGACGCATCTGTTGTCAATATGACCCAGATTGGCTGGGTCATAGACTTCCCATCTAAAAGATGGAACCACCATCTGAGGGAATGCCGAGTTCGCTAAAGACAGGGAGCACAGGGAGTTCAGCCCGGCGGGGCTGCCGTTCCATTTGGAGAGGACCTCCGATTGCAGCGGCCGGAGGTGCCATAGAGCCAAAGGGACTGCTTCCGCAGACGCTGACATGAGCTCCAACATCTTCATGAGAGTCCGAACTGGGACTCGCCGAGGCACGGATAGGAACTCTGCCATGTTCTGTATTCGGGATCTTCTTTCTCGAGTCAACCGGAGAGACATCCCAACGGAGTCGATTATGAAGCCTAGATATCTTACTGAAGTCGATGGGCTCACGTTCGACTTCTGCCAGTTGATGATCCACTCTAGGCGGAACAGAAAGGAGATCGCTACATGAAGATGGTGGGTCAGGACCACTAGGGAAGAGGCTTTTAAAAGCCAATCGTCCAGATAAGGAATGATGGTCAGTCCTTGAAGTCTTAGAGCCGCCACCACAGAAACTACCACCTTGGTGAAAGTGTGAACGGCAGAAGAAATGCCAAAAGGAAGGGCAACAAACTGAAGGTGTCTGATGACCCCCGAAATCATGACCGCAATTCTGAGATATCTCCTGGAAGCAGGATGAATCGGGATGTGCAGATACGCATCCTTGAAGGCCAGGGTTGCCATCACGTCTCCAGGATTGAGAACGTGAACCACTGACCTGATGGTCTCCATACGGAACCTCACCTTCCTTACATATCGATTGAAATATCTCAGATCGATAATCATCCGAAGATGCCCTGACGCCCTGGGAACCAGAACTACTGGTGAATAGATCCCTAAGCCCCGTTCCCCTACCGGAACCTCCTCCAGAGCCCCCTTGTGGATGTAATCCCGAATGCAAGTCTCCAGAACCGACTGCCTTGCGGCCTGTAAAAGTTGGGTCCTGATGAACCTGTCCAGAGGAAGAGAAATAAGACTGATTAAATATCCCTCTGAGATGACATTCAGGACCCAGGGATCCGAAATCTCTCAGATCCAAATGCCGTTGAAGTGGGAGAGACGACCCCCAACGGGAAGATGAGGCAGGGGAGTGAGGAAGTCTTCTGGCAGGACGGCAGGCGTAACGGGAGTCATTCAAGAGCCTCGAGGAGGCCCGTAGTCAGAAGGTGGATATTTTACCCTTGGCTCTTTCGCGAGAGCGCCTTGAACCTCTTCGCTGTGCTCCCCAGTCCCTCCGGGCTCTTGACTGCTGGTCAGACCTACCACCACGGTTCTGTCTGCCCTGCCCCCGAAAGGACTGCTGGGGAAGACTTTTTATCCGACAGGCCTTACATGATCATATCTAGCTCCTAGCCGAACAAACGGTTGGGCTCAAAGGGAAGGCCACATAAATACACCAGGGCCATGGATTTGGCCACCAATTTCAGCTGCTGCTGCGCTGTATCACACAGGAAATCCATCGCCAGGTTGACAGTCTTTAAAAGCCTCCAGAATGTCGTCCCGAGACACCTTCTGATCCATGGATCTGGTTTAGGCGAGACCGGAGGTACATAGAGACTTCTGTAGCAGAAATGGCCGTAGAAGCGGAAGCTGCCGTATAATTTCTCCTGAGAGTGCACTCCGCTCTCCTGTCAAGGGGATCCTGCAGACTAGACCCATCGTCTGCTGGAAACAGAGTGTGCTTGGACAACTTGGCAATAGCCATGTCCACCTTGGGAATGGAACCCCACGATTCCACCAAGGGTTTAGCCATCGGAAACATGGTTCTAAATCTCTTGGTTAGAACCTGACCTTTTTCGGGTTTCTTCCACTGTGTACGCATGACAGAGAGGAGGGTCTCATCCGCTTTAAAGACACGAAGTGCCCGACTAGTGGGATCAGAGGGCTCCCCCGGGTCAACATCATGGTTCCCCGACCTGATGGCCTTAAGTAACTTTTGCGTCTTATCTGGAGGAAAGGAGCACGAAGTAAGCTCCTCCTCATCCGAGGAGGAAGAACCCAAGGAGACCAAGGAAGGTCTTTCTAACGGAGCCGAAAACCCGTGGAGAAGACATCACTGCGGGAAAAAGAGACAAGTAAAACATTTGTAAACTACCTATAAATGTTTCAGGAGAAAAGGTGAAAAAAGGCAGACCGGCCGAAGCGGACAATGAGGACCAGAAGAAAAAAGGCACCAATAAGTGGAGGAACACCGACTTATAGGACTCTGGGAGCTAGCTTAAAAAGCCTGTGCAGCCAGAGACCAACCTGGTGCACAATGCTTTCTTAAATAGGGGAGGGGATAGGCCCAGAACCGAGCCCCCGCCCCCAGAGGAGAAACACCATATTAACAAATAAAAAGTTTCCTCCCCAAAGAAAGGAACACTAGAAATCCTCCAGCAGGAGAAAAGATCGCTGATTATAATAAAAAAATGAGACGCGAAATCGCACGCAAGGAAGCTCCGGAAGTGACGTCAGAGAACTCCAATGTCAGTTCCGGAAGATGGCTGCGCCCAGCGGCCGCATGGAATAGGACCGAGGACGCCACCAAACACACCACAGCGAAGCGCTGATGCGCAGAGCCGGCAGCAGGTTAGCTGCCGGTCAAAACACTCAGTGAAACGAAGGCACAGCCCGCTGACAAACTAAAAAAATGATCCCCTTAGAGGGAGGGGGAATCACCGCTTAGTCCACCTGTCCGGAGGACAGAAAAAAACACAGTGGGCTGGAGGTGATTCCCTCCTTTATAGGGGATGCTTAAGTGTTTCATTAAGTTTATTACTTGGGCTCATTAAAAATTCCACCGGTCCTACCAGTCCACGGGGGGTGATTAACCCCATCTGTGCTGCTGGTAGGACGTAAGGGAAGTAGTGTATATGATATGTAAATGTTAGGACACAGCTCTGCCTTCAGCATGCTGGTGTCTAGCCCTGTCAATCAAGGGGGAGGGGGGGAGTGTGCAGAGCACAGGGTTGTTACAAAATCACAAAAGAAACGTATCATTTTAATCAGCATGATTTGCCTAGTTTAATTGGGTTGATCATGCTGACAGAGGCTCTTTAAAGGGGTTGTCCGGGTTCAGAGCTGAACCCGGACATACCTCCATTTTCACCCAGGCAGCCCCCCTGACATGAGCATTGGAGCAGTTCATGCTCCGATGCTCTCCTTTGCCCAGGCATTTTTAGGAGTTCCGGTGATGTATCGAGGCTCTCGATGGGGCTGCCAGTAAAATGGCTAGGGCAGTGCTAAAGCCTGCCCATCACAGCCGGTGATGTCACCTAACACAATGCTGGGCGGAAGCTTCCACCCGGCAGTGTGTTATGATAAATAAAAGAGCCTGTGCTCTGCGCGATCTAGCGCAGGGCAAGGGAGCGCATCGGAGCATGAGATGCTCCGATACTAGCCTCAGGGGGGCTGCCGGGTTGAAAATAAGGGTATGTCCGGGTTCAGCTCTGAACCCGGACAATCCTTTTAAGTAATACCTGGCATTTATTTAGATAGTAACTGAACTTTTTCAAAACTTTTGAGATCATAGCGACGTACAGTATAAAAAGTTTTGGTCAGTGAGGCTCCCGTTTCTGAGACCCACAGTTAAAGTGAGGCATTAGAAGTGCTCATCTGAGCACTGTTTCTCCTCGCTGCTCAACACAAAATTAAATTCTATGAGGCCATCTTCATCTCTGTGTTCAGCAGTGAGGAGAAACAGAGCTCAGCTGAGAGCTTCTTACTCCTCATTTAAGCTGTCACTGCGGGTTTCAGAACTCAGACTCTCACAGATCAAAACCTTTGATAAAAAGTTTTGAAAAAGTGCAGTAGCCTTTTAACCATTTCATTTTTTTACATTTTAATATATATATATATATATATATATATTACATTTTATTTTTATTTGTAAAAAACACAGTAACCACATTAGGATGAGTTACTTAGTAGCATTTATCTTGTACCTTCTTTTCAGCAGGATCTACACTCACCTAAAGAATTATTAGGAACACCTGTTCTATTTCTCATGAATGCAATTATCTAGTCAACCAATCACATGGCAGTTGCTTCAATGCATTTAGGTGGGTGGTCCTGGTCAAGACAATCTCCTGAACTCCAAACTAAATGTCAGAATGGGAAAGAAAGGTGATTTAAGCAATTTTGAGCGTGGCATGGTTGTTGGTGCCAGACGGGCCGGTCTGAGTATTTCACAATCTGCTCAGTTACTGGGATTTTCACGCACAACCATTTCTAGGGTTTACAAAGAATGGTGTGAAAAGGGAAAAACATCCAGTATGCGGCAGTCCTGTGGGCAAAAATGTCTTGTGGATGCTAGAGGTCAGAGGAGAATGGGCTGACTGATTCAAGCTGAGCTGAGAAGAGCAACGTTGACTGAAATAACCACTCGTTACAACCGAGGTATGCAGCAAAGCATTTGTGAAGCCACAACACGCACAACCTTGAGGCGGATGGGCTACAACAGCAGAAGACCCCACCGGGTACCACTCATCTCCACTACAAATAGGAAAAAGAGGCTACAATTTGCACGAGCTCACCAAAATTGGACTGTTGAAGACTGGAAAAATGTTGCCTGCTCTGATGAGTCTCGATTTCTGTTGAGACATTCAAATGGTAGCGTCCGAATTTGGTGTAAACAGAATGAGAACATGTATCCATCATGCCTTGTTACCACTGTGCAGGCTGGTGGTGGTGGTGTAATGGTGTGGGGGATGTTTTCTGGGCACACTTTAGGCCCCTTAGTGCCAATTGGGCATAATTTAAATGCCACGGGCTACCTGAGCATTGTTTCTGACCATGTCCATCCCTTCATGACCACCATGTACCCATCCTCTGATGGCTACTTCCAGCAGGATAATGCACCATGTCACAAAGCTCGAATCATTTCAAATTGGTTTCTTGAACATGACAATGAGTTCACTGTACTAAAATGGCCCCCACAGTCACCAGATCTCAACCCAATAGAGCATCTTTGGGATGTGGTGGAACGGGAGCTTCGTGCCTTGGATGTGCATCCCTCAAATCTCCATCAACTGCAAGATGCTATCCTATCAATATAGGCCAACATTTCTAAAGAATGCTATCAGCACCTTGTTGAATCAATGCCACGTAGAATTAAGGCAGTTCTGAAGGCAAAAGGGGGTCCAACACCGTATTAGTATGGTGTTCCTAATAATTCTTTAGGTGAATGTATATATTCAATGGGAAGCATCTTTTTGCTTAATAGAGGTGAGGCAATACTCTACACTGTTAAGAAATTGTGAGTAATAACATTTGTCATTTCATAATTGGACAATTTAGTTGAATAATGTATTTCTGGACACTAGTGGGCTGGCCTGCTATATAGGCAGTATTGCAATCATCTGGATTCATCACCAAAACATCATTGAACTTATTATAGCACATTTCACATAAAGGGATGTCAGCATTACAGGGAAAAGTTCTTTGACGGAGGATTATTAGGATTATTATACATTTTATATTGTTGCTCACAACAATTATCAAATAAACAGAGAAGGTACAAAAAATACCACGTTTTAAAGGGGGTTCCCAGTCTTTTCTTGGAACAGATGATTTATGTCTGACCTGTGGGGATCCTCTGTATAGACTATTAATGTTCTATTTTGGAAAACCCCTTTAACAACATGACTATTTAATAGTTTCTCTGTAATGTTACACCAGCAGAGCGCATCAATCAACGCCAACACAAGAACTGCAATAACAGGATTTCTAACTTATCCAAGTCCCGCTCAGCTAATCACTCCCACCACTCTCTGATTTTAAAGTTGTTTTTGCAATGATAATGTGACATAAGAACCTCATGATCCTATAATGGAATTATTATAAAAAAATATATTAGAAAAATACAAAATGTTGCTAGTATATAGGATAATATGCGTGATGGTGTGGTGGGTGAGTTTCCCTGTAAAAGTACCTTTTCAATAGGAATATACAGTCCTGATCAAAAGTTTAAGACCACTTAAAAAATGGCAAAAAATCATATTTAGCATGGCTGGATCTTAACAAGGTTCCAAGTAGAGCTTCAACATGCAACAAGAAGAAATGAGAGTGAGACAAAACATTTTTTGAGCATTCAATTAATTGAAAATAACGATTAAACTGAAACAGGCTGTTTTTCAGCTGATCAAAATTTTAGGACCACATGCCTTTAAAAGGCCAAATCTGTGCAAAGATGTGGATTCATTGTCATTTTCTGTCAGGTAGTCACACGTTGTGATGGCAAAGGCAAAAAAACTCTCCCTTTTTGAACATGGTCGGGTTGTTGAACTGCATAAGCAGGGTCTCTCATAGCGCGCCATCACTGCTGAGGTGGGACGCAGTAAGACAGTCATTTGGAATTTCTTAAATGATCCTGAGGGTTATGGAACAAAAAAGTCAAGTGGAAGACCCAAAAAAATTTCACCAGCACTGAGCCGGAGGATCTAATTGGCTGTCCGTCAAGACACTGGACAATCCTCGATCCAAATTAAGGCCCTTACTGGTGCTGACTGCAGCCCCATAACCATCAGACGGCATCTGAGACTGAAGGGCTTCAAAAACAAAAAACGTCTTCAAAGACCTCGTCTCCTTGAACGCCACAGAACTGTTCATTTGGACTTTGCAAGAGAGCACCAAATATGGGACATTCAAAGGTGGAAGAAAGTTTTATTCTCTGATGAGAATTTTTTTTACCTTGATGGTCCTGATGGTTTCCAACGTTACTGGCACTACAAGCAGATCCCACCTGAGATGTTTTCTACGCGCCACAGTGGAGGGGGCACCATAATGGTCCGGGGTGCTTTTTCCTTCAGTGGAACAATGGAGCTTCAGGAAGTGCAAGGGGCATCAAACGGCCGCTGGCTATGTCCAGATGTTGCAGAGAGTATTCCTCATGACTGAGGGCCCTCGTCTGTGTGGTAACGACTGGGTTTTTCAACAGGACAACGCTACAGTACACAATGCCCGCAGGACAAGGGACTTCTTCCAGGAGAATAACATCACTCTTTTGGCCCATCCTGCATGTTCCCCTGATCTAAATCCAATTAAGAACCTTTGGGGATGGATGGCAATGGAAGTTTACAAAAATGGACAACAGTTCCAGACAGTAGATGGCCTTCGTGCGGCCGTCTTCACCACTTGAAGAAATGTTCCCACTCACCTCATGGAAACGCTTGCATCAAGCATGCCGAAATGAATTTTTGAAGTGATAAACAATAACGGCAGAGCTACTCATTACTGAGTTCATGTTTGGAAGTTGGATTTCTGTTTTGGGGGGGTTTAGTTTTTTTTTCGGAGGTGTGGTCCTAAACTTTTGATCAGCTGAAAAACAGCCTGTTTCTGTTTATTCATTGTTTTCATTAAATTGAATGCTCAAAAAATGTTTTGTCTCACTCCCATTTCTTCTTGTTGCATGTTGAAGCTCTACTTGGAACCTTGTTAAGATCCAGCCATGCTAAATATGATTTTTTGCCATTTTTCAAGTGGTCTTAAACTTTTGATCAGGACTGTAGAACAAGGCTGTGTTAAAGGGAACCTGTCATGTTGAACATGTTGTAGAACAGGGAGGAGCTGAGAAGATTGATGTATAGTTCTATGGAGACAAATTCAGTATAACTTTTATTTTATTCATTTAAATTCCTGCTCGTTCTGGGCTTTGAAGTCAAGGAAGCGGTCCTATCAGTGATTGACAGCTATCTCTGTATACACATTCATAGAGGGAAGGCTGTCAATCTGTGGTAGAACCTCCTCCTTGACTTCAGAGCCCAGAATGAGCAGGAATTTAAAGGGGTTGTGCAGACAATATATATTGATGAACTATGCTCTGGATACAGCTGATCGGTAGGGGTGCCGGTTGTCGGACTCCCGACGATCAGCTATTGATTACCTACCCTACACATAGCTCCCACAATAAGGTAAAACAAGACATTTGGGGGGCATTTTAACATTACATTATTATTTTTTACTTCTGATTTCGCCTGTATCTGGGGCTGACATATCAGGGGTAATACAACCTCTGAGGTCTCATTGCAGAGCTGATCTGAGTTTGCTAAAGCCAAGCAGCTCCTGCAGTTACCCGTCACCTTCCGATCATTGATCAACAGAACGAGAGCAAAAAGCGTCATGGCCACTTTCTGAACTGTATTCAAGGTGGTTTTTGAGCACTGTGTATACAGCGGTTGAGAAGGCAGGGATGGTAATAAATCATCTCTGCCTTTTATATGAAGAGCCCAGCTGACACTGACAACCAGCACGTCACTCCTTTAGCTGCTCAATCGGTGGGCAGCAGCAATCTCAGCAAGGACATTTTAAGTCATCAGTCAGCCCATAAGTAGTTAAAATGTAGCTCTCATTTCAGATGACTTTTTAGAATAAACTGCCATATATGTATACATGTGTGATAGCACTATACATGACATTATATAATTTGTAACTGGCATCTTTTAGCAGTTTTTTGCAGATTATGTTTCCGGTCACTCACTCATTCAAAATCACTCCAAAGCATCACATAGGACATTATAAAGAAGTACTGAGCAGTACAGATGTGAATCAAGCACTTTGGTAAGATTTAACATTTACTGTTAGCTGCTATATTTGTTAAATCATGTTTGTCTCTCTTCTATTTGTGTCTGTCCCTGTCACGTTCATGTGTGGGAGGGAAACACCACACCGAACATAGGAGGGAAAGGGGTGAGGGAATAAGGCCTGGAAACTAGGAAAGGAGATGGACACCTCCTATTAAAACCCTAATCAAAGTCCTGACTAACTACCAGTATGAACAGACCCCAGAGGTAGGGGAGATCATACACAGGCATACATAATGTCCTAACTCACCCTATAGGAACCTGGTACTAATGTCAGGACTGAGACAACCTGTTCCTCCAAAAGGAAGGACGAACAGGAGTATCCCTCAGGCCTTAATACAAATTACAGGGAAATGCAGCACACAAAATAACCCAAACAAAATACAAAAGGGAAAGAAAACACTTAACTTCAAGTGGCTATGGCAGCACCAGGAACCCAGCCGAGATCCACACACCAGCTATCCACAACTCAAACTGAAGCTATAAACCGCATAGCATAGTGGCAGAAACAACAATAAATAGAGAAGAATGAAATGACCATAATAGCCACACCTGGGGAAAGAAGGTGTGGCAAGCACCAGAAACAACGCAGACGTCATTTGATTGAAACAGAAAACATGTCAGATCAAATCACGTGTTGCCAGTCTCACTGATCTCCTACCACCTGTCGCGGGAACGTCCGTTACAGTACCCCCCTTCTACGGGTGAACTCCGGGCAGCCAGGACCAACCTTATCCGGATGAGACCTGTGAAAGGCTTTCACCAAACGACTGGCATTCACATCAGATGCCGGTACCCACATCCTCTCCTCTGGTCCATAACCCTTCCAGTGAACAAGATACTGAAAAGATCTACGGAGAACTCGAGAGTCAATAATCTTGGCGATCTGGAATTCCAAACTACCGTCCACCATGACAGGAGCAGATGGCAAGGGGGACGACTTCCAAGGTTCCACATATCTCTTCAAAAAAGATTTGTGAAACACATTATGAATTTTCAGAGCCTGAGGAAGTTCAAGACGAAAAGCTACAGGATAACTAATGGCAGTGATCTTATATGGGCCAATAAACCTTGGACCCAACTTCCAAGAAGGAACCTTCAACTTAATATTTCTTGTGGACAGCCACACAAAATCACCCACACTTACGTCCAGACCATTCATACGTTTCCTGTCAACCACACATTTATACTTGTTGCCCATATTCCTCAAGTTATTTTTAATTTTCCGCCATATAGAAGACAATGATGATGAAAAACATTCCTCCTCAGGGATACCGGAAGTATCCGAACCAGAGAATGTGCCAAATTGCGGGTGAAACCCATATGCCCCAAAAAATGGCGACTTACCAGTGGACTCCTGTCTATTATTGTTTATAGCAAACTCTGCCAAAGACAAAAACGAGGACCATTCCTCCTGGTTCTCAGAGACAAAACATCTTAAGTAAGTCTCCAGACTCTGATCAGTGCGCGCTGTCTGTCCATTCATCTGAGGATGAAAAGCAGAAGAAAAAGACAGTTGTACCCCCAGCCAAGTACAGAACGCCTTCCAGAATCTGGACACAAACTGAGTCCCACGATCCGAGACCATGTCAGAGGGAATGCCATGAATGTTGTCAACAAACACGTGCGCAAGTGTTTTAGCATTAGGTAGGCCAGGCAATGCTATAAAGTGCACCATTTTACTAAAACGATCAACTACTACCAGAATAACTGTCTTTCCAGACGAATTAGGCAGATCAGTAATAAAATCCATAGACAAGTGAGTCCATGGTCTGGACAGTATGGGCAACAGAAGTAGAGATCCAGAAGGTCGAGTATGTGTCACCTTAGCGCGTGCACAGATACTACAGGCCAACACATAGTCCTCAACACACTTACGCAACCCCGGCCACCGGGAGATGATGTCGGCAGTGGATCTACTCCCAGGGTGTCCCGTAACAACCATACAGTGATGTTCCTCAAACACCTTATGACGCAATTCTGATGGCACACACCATTTCCCAGAGGGGCAAGACTCTGGTGGGTCTCCCTGAGCCTCTAACACCTTCACCTATAGGTCAGGGTATAGAGCGGATATCACCACCCCCTCCGACAGTATAGGACTCAGATTTTAAAAATCACCACCTCCAGGAAAACTACATGACAAGGCATCTGCGTTAACGATCTTAACCCCAGGACGATAAGTGACAATGAAATTGAATCTGGTGAAAAACAAAGACCATCTGACCTGCCTCGCGTTCAGTCGTTTAGCCGACTCCAGGTAAGCCAGATTTTTGTGATCTGTGAACACTGTGATCGGATGAATCGCCCCTTCCAACCAATTACGCCACTCCTCAAAAGCCAACTTAATGGCCAGCAACTCTCTGTTACCCACATTGTAATTTCTCTCTGCCGCAGAGTTTTTTAGAGAAAAATGCACATAGGCGCCATTTACCAGGTGACGGGCCCTGCGATAAGACTGCCCCTACCCCTACCTCGGACATGTCAACTTCCACAATGAAAGGTTGGGATACATCCGGCTGCACCAATATAGGGGCAGAAGCGAAGCATTCCTTAACCGCAGAAAAGGCTCGCAACGCCGAATCAGACCACACTGAAACATCCGTCCATTTCTTAGTTATGGCAGTTAAGGGTTTCACCACTGTCGAAATAGTTCTAAATACATTTTCGGTAATAGTTGGTGAACCCCAAAAACCGCATAAGAGCCTTTAGATTTTCGGGTCGAACCCAGTCCAATACAGCATGGATCCATTCGAAAACCTGAAGATGAAAGCAGGTAGCCCAAGAATTGTACCTCATGTACAGCAAAAATATACTTCTCTAATTTTGCGTACAATTTATTATCTCTTAGGATATGTAACACCTGTCTAACGTGATCCTGATGAGTCTTCACGTCTGGAGAATAAATTAGTATGTCATCCAACAAACAATATAATAAATAGACCGCGCTGGCTATCCAGTGTGAGTCTTCAAGTATGTAACTAAAGCAGGGTATGTATGTCAATAACTTGCCTTTATGACGCTGGCTTTTAGGGACTCCTTCCCAATCTTCCTGGTGCTTGTGTTCAAAGGTAGTAGTGACGGCTGTATCTTCAGGTTTCCTCTTTCAAACGCGCGCGGTCCCGGCCGGTGACTCGTGCATGTGAGGGAAACCCAGGCTGGTGATTCAGGAGGACGCTGCTTCCGTGTGACGTCACACTGAGTATGGATGCTCTCTCAGACCAAAACACCCCCAACGCGTTTCGAAATTACCGAATTTCTTCATCAGAGAGGAGTTCTGGTTGATTTCTCGTAGAGTAAATAGGCGTCCGTCTCCATAGTCACCAGTTAACCCATCACTCCCGACAACACATTGTAGCAGCACATACAGGAACTTTCATTTTGACATCTCTGCTATTGGAGTTAGATAGGGGCTTTAAAGAATAAAGTAATATGGTGTATTATGAATAAGAATGCGATTTCAAAAAATGTAGATTATATAAATCCTAGAGTTATCATTATGAATTGATATATATATTTTCAATAGCTATTATACAATCATAAGTACTATGAAAAAGCAAACAATTCAATCTCTTGATTGAGTCCTGCTGGTGCAAGGGTGTTCAGATTGAAAATCCATTTTGTTTCATTTCTGGACATTGTTTTAATAAAGTCTCCGCCTCGTTGGTCTGGCTTAATATGTTCCAACGCACCGAACGTGGATCCTCTAAACGTTCCTCCATGTTTTTCAGCAAAATGTCGGGATAGTGGGTGGCCGTCCAATTTTTTCTTTATGTTAGCAATATGTTCCTTTATCCTGGTTTGCAAGGTTCTTTTGGTCCTCCCCACATATAATTTTGTGCATGGACATTTGATAAAGTGGTATAACAAGTGAGGTGACCCTCTATCCCAAATGTCCCCTGCGCACCCTCTATGGTGTTTATTGGTTTAGTCTGACTTGTAATATGACAGGCTTTGCAGGTTTTGCACGGAAAAAAGCCAGAATTAGGATTATGGATCATTATTTTTGTGTTTTTCTTTATTGTTTTAACAGACGGAGCTATTAAATTACCCACATTTTTGGCCTTCTTAAATACAAAACATGGGTATTTAGATATTTTTTCCCCCATTACTTTGTCCTGTTTGAGGATATCCCAATGACATTTGACAATTCTTTTAAAAACGTTCTCCTTTTCACTATATTGTGTTATAATGGGGATTTTTATAGGGTCAATTAGATTCTCTGGTTGATCTTTTTTGATGATGTTATCCTCCCTTTTGGCCTTTTTATGTATAAGTGACTTCCTATCAATTAGTGCTATTTCTGACTTTATTTTCTCCAATTCATCAGTCTTGTAGCCCTTCTCCTCAAATTTGCTTATTAATACCTTGGCCTCCTTATCAAACTGCTCCAACAGTGTGCAGTTTCTCCTTAATCTGATGAATTGGCTCTGTGGCACGTTGGTTAGCCAAGTTGGTAGATGGCAACTCTCCAATGAGATGTAGCTATTGCTATCGGTGGGTTTTGAGTAGGTTTCAGTCAGTATTGTATCATTCAGCCGTCACTACTACCTTTGAACACAAGCACCAGGAAGATCGGGAAGGAGTCCCTAAAAGCCAGCGTCATAAAGGCAAGTTATTGACATACATACCCTGCTTTAGTTACATACTTGAAGACTCACACTGGATAGCCAGCGCGGTCTATTTATTATATTGTTTTTTGACCTTACTCACTGTTTTTAGGGTTTAGGCAATTTTTTACCTATTATAGACCTGCAGCGGCACACTCCAAGGAGTGTTACTCAGTGTACTTCACATCACATTCTCTTTTAACAAAGAAGGGAGCGGGTTCCCTTTGATAGTTTTTTCTTTAGTATGTCATCCAACTACAGGACAACAAACCTCCCCACCAGGTGATGAAAAATGTAATTCACAAAATGCTGTAAAAACGCAGTAGCATTGGTGCCAGGGTCGCTCAGGTGACTGATGTCAGGAAATCAATGAGACTGGCTGAGCATGGAGGAATCTAACAGCCTCCTTGATTTCTCTTGATTCAGTGTTGATAGGGTTAATGACCACTTTCCTTTTCTCAGCTGTTGCTCAGCGGTCATCACTTCTACCCTTTATAGTCTCACCCCACCCTTCTGATTATGCAGTAGATAGCTTCATTTGGGTTTGGCTGAGCTGGTGTGAGTTTGTCTCTGGTGTTCCTGCTCGTCCGTCTCTACAGAAGTTAAGTGTCGCGTTTGTTTGTGTTTGTTATATTCACTGTTGGCTGTATCTGGGCCTGAGACAGAGACTTCCATTCGTCCATCTGGGGAGGAATGGGTTGTCTCTAGTAGTAACCTTTTTCAGGGCCTTATAGGGATAAAAAGGTCTAGGTATACTGCATATGAATATTCCTACCTTCAGGGTCTATTCATATTGATAGATAGTTAGGGCCCAGATTAGGGTTGTCTAGGAGGTGACCTGTTTCTTCCCTAGGTTCCAGGACCAGTTACTGTTCCCCTTCCCTCCTGTGTTCAGTGTGGAGCTTCCCCCCCCCGCATTTATCATGACAATTGGTCAACCCAAAATGTATGACCAGGTTCTCAAAGTGACCCTGTGGGGTATTAAAAGCCATCTTCCATTCATCCCCTTCCTTGATCCTGACCAGATTATATGCCCCACTTAAGTCTAACTTGGAGAACACTGTGGCATCAGCAATCTGGTTAAACAAATCAGGAATCAAAGGAAGGGGTTAAGGATCACAGACAGTAATCCGATTGAGCTCATGGAAATCCAGACATGGCCTAAGAGTGCCGTCCTTTTTTTAAAAAAACCAAAAAAAAACCCTGCTTCCACTAGAGATTTGGAAGGTCTTATGTGTCCTTTAGCCAAACTCTCGGTAATATACTCTCTCGTGGCCATTATTTTGGGTCCAGAAAGGTTATACAACCTAGATTTGGGCAACTTAGCTCCGGGAATAAGGTTGATAGGACAATCATATTCCCGATGCGGATGTAAATACTGGCATCCACTTCCCGAAAATACATGTCACGAGGGTGTCAAGAGCCACGCCTGACTCCGTTATACCCGGGGTCAGGAAGTCGCAGTGGGTGTCTGCGCGCTCTATGTCTAAAGACAGTGCTGTTTATTAATGGTAGCTTTCTGGGTTTGCCTTGCAATCCTTTTTGGCTCACTCAGGGATCCGTAGCTTCTCCCCCTCAGCTGTTTCTTGTCCAGCAATCCCAACCTCCTTATATTCCCATCTCCGACTTCTCTGGTTGCCAGATATAGAGCTTCCTGCCTGGACTTCTATACTGACCCACTGGAGCTGTGTAGCTGTGTTCCCTGGTTGTTGTTCCAGAACGTTACCCTCCGGATCCCTGTTGGGCCTTGGTGGTCTGCTGTTGTCGCCCACCTGGGATTATATGTTTGTCTGTATTGTCTGTCCTCTCCTTGGTGTTTTCCTCTTAGTGTCAGTGGTGCAGACTAGTGATCCCACCGCCCCGTTCACTACATAGGGCTCTTCTTAGGAAAAGCCAGGGTTTAGGCACGTGATCGGCGTACAGGTGAGGAACCCGTCTAGGGATGTCAGGGCAGTCAGGTGCCAGCCGCAAGCAGAAAAATATGTATTCAGACAATTGTCAACGCAATAATCACCCCAATCCAAAATCTGTCTAGCTTGCCAATCAATGGTTGGATTGTGCTTGCTTAACCACGGTAAACCCACAACCAACGGAGCAGGGAGACCCTCTAACACAAAAAACGAGATTAATTCCTAATGAAAGTCACCCACTCTTAATCGGATGTCAGTCACCATCTGAGATAAACACTTCTGAGTTAGAGGTGCAGAATCAATAGCAAAAATGGAAATATTTTTCTCTAATGCACTTGGAGACAACCCGTGCATACGGATGAACTGAGCATCAATCAGGTTCATCCCTACCCCACTGTCGATAAACACCTCAATCCCCACAGTCTTGGACTCTAGCGCCACCTCGGCAGTCAGGAAAAATCGGGTACTACTAGTCAAAGACAGATGCACGTTCTCTGACTCCCCTCTCACCCCTCCAAGAGTCAGATAGGAATTAGACATCCCCTTTTTATTTCGATAAAATGTCCCTTTTGTCTGCAGAAAAAACACACTCCCTTCCTATGACTAATACGCTTAAAAGCAAATCCACGAGTATCTCCCCCTAATTGCATGGGTTCGTCCCCAGACATAAACCCAGGAGTATCTTCACTCAAAGTGTCAGAGGAAGACGATACGTTATGTGATAGTACGTCCTGAGAGTGGGGGCCCCTAGATCTCTCTCAGGCGTCTATCAATGCGTACTACAAGAGACATAGCAGCTTCCAGAGACTCAGAATTCTCATGAAAGGCCAAAGCATCCTTTAGCCTCTCTGATAATCTGTGACAGAACTGACTACGCGAGAGACAGATTGTTCCACTCAGTATCATTAGCCCACCTCCTAAACTCAGAGCAATATATCTCAGCAGAAAGCTCTCTCTGACGAAGGCCACGTAGCTTGGTCTCGGCCAGGGAGGTCCGATCCGGGTCATCATAGATGAGACCCAGAGCTTTGAAAAATTCATCCACCGACCGGAGAGACTGCGATCTGGTCAGCAGAGAAAAAGCCCATGATTGAGCGGGACCTTTAAGCAACGAAATAACCACACCAACTCTCTGAATCTCATCCCCAGATGAGTGTGGACGTAGCCTAAAATACAATTTGCACGCCTCCCTAAACAAAATGAAATTATCACTTCCCCCAGAGAATCTGTCCAGGAGGGCAACTTTAGGTTCGAGACAGGCCTGGTAACCACCACTAGGACCAGCAGCCTGTGGTCTCTGGATCTGCGAGACGGTCGTGCAGAGGTCCGCTACCTCCAAAGACAGCCCCTGTAGCTGTCCGGCCAGTGCAGCAATAAGATCTATGGCTGTACTGAAACAAGTAAAAAAAATGACGGTTTTGGAAGTTTATAATCTCGCATTCTGGTGTGGGAGGGAAACACCACACCGAACATAGGAGGGAAAAGGGTGAGGGAATAAGGCCTGGAAACTATGGAAAGGATATGGACACCTCCTAGTAAAACCCTAATCAAAGTCCTGACTAACTACCAGTATGAACAGAACCCAAAAGGTAGGCGAGTTCATACACAGGAATACCTAATGTCCTTACTCACCCTATAGGACCCTGGTTACTAATGTCAGGACTAAGACAACCTGTTCCTCCAAAAGGAAGGACGAACATGAGTCTCCCTCAGGCCTTAATACAAATGACAGGGAAATACAACACACAAAATAACCCAAACAAAATACAAAAGGGAAAGAAAACACTTAACTTTAAGTGGCTATGGCAGCACCAGGAACTCAGCCGAGATCCACACACCAGTTATCCACAACTCAAACTGAAGCTATAAACCGAATAGCATAGTGGGAAAAACAACAATAAATAGAGAAAGTTAAATGACCATAATAGCCACACCTGGGGAAAAAGGTGTGGCAAGCATCAGAAACAACACAGATGTCATTTGATCGAAACAGAAAACATGTCAGATCAAACCACGTGTTACCAGTCACACCGATCTCCTACCACCTTTCGCAGGAACGTCAGTGACAGTCCCTCTCTCTGTCTTCTCACTGCCGCCACCCTCCCTGGTAAAATTATATATGGGATGATGTAATCTGATCCTTTAGTAAGCAGGCATCCCATCTTGGTTTTAACAATGCAGATTTTTCACAAAGTTAATTTAACCCCTTAGTGACGACCCATACGCCTTTTTACGGCGGTCACTAAGGGGTCTTAGGATGGGCCGCCGCTTTTTACGGCGGCCCAGTCTAAGCGCTGCACCGGTCCCCCGTGCAGCGAGGAGCGCCGCATGTAAAGTGCTGACAGAGGGAGCGGACTCCCTCTGTCTCCCATCGGCACCCCACAAATGCAATTGCGGGGTGCCTATGTGTGTGAAGGCTGGCTGGAGACTCTGTAGGCCCCAGACGAGCCTTTAGTAATTTCCAGCAGGCTGCGCCTCTCTGGTGCAGCCTGCTGGTCAATGTAAGAATAGCACTGATATTAAAATACAATGCACTATAGGGATAATGCATTGCATTTTAAAATCAATCAGAATGTTGTCTGTTATAGTCCCCTATTGTCTGTTAAAATCCCATAAAAAAAAAAAAAAGAAGCTTTTTTTCATTGAAAATACGCTTTTCAATGAAAAAAAAAGAAAAAAAAATCTCTCCCATATGTTTGGTATTGCCGCATCTGTAACGACCCGGACTACATAAATATCATGTAAATTATCTCCTACGGTGAACACCGTAAAAAAAAAAAATGAAAAAAAAAAAAAAGAATTTCTAATTTGTTCTTAGTTGCCACTGAAAAAACTTAATAACAATCGATTAAAAAGCGCCATTTACTCCAAAATGATACCAATGAAAAATACAAGTTGTCCTGCACAAATCAAGCCCTCACACAACTCCATAGAAAGAAAAATACAAAAGTTATGGGTCTTTGGAAGCGGCAATGCAAAAAGGATTTTTTTCTTTAAAAAAAAAAAGTGGTTTTATTGCAAAAAAGCTGTAAAACGGAAAAAAAACTATATGTATTTGGTATCACTGTAATCGTAATGACCCAGTGAATAAAGAAATTATTTATACTTATAATGTAAAAACGCAGTGGCAGTATTGCTGTTTTTCCCCATCTCCCTCCCAGAAAGAGTTAATAAAAGTTAATCAGAAAATTATGTGTACCCCAAAATGGCGCCATTAAAAACTACTACTTGTCCCGCAAAAAAAATAAAGCCCTCATAAAGCTATATAGACGGAAAAGTAAAAAAAGTTATAGCTCTTGGAACGCGACGATGAAAAAAGGAAGAAAAACGCTTGGTCCGTCAGGCCCAAAACAGGCTGGTCACTAAGGGGTTAAAAAGGGGGTGGGGAAGACAAAAGCTGTCTCTACATTACAAAGTTTCTTATATAGTATTTGACTGTACTATTAATTTATGCTAAAGCGTATGAGAATACAGTGAGCATTTAAAGTAAAACTCCATGTCCAAAATAAATTGTTGTATAACTTTACTTTAATTATTTGCCAACTTATTCTTTGCGAGTTACACATTCTTTCTCCAGTCATATCTGAAGTTAGATTCCAAATCCTGATGATTTTCTGTTGTCAGGGAGCAATTGTCACAAATGTGGAGGGAGGGGAGGAACACCAGAATGACAACAGAAGGAAAATGACCAGGAACTAGGCCTCCAGGCCGCTAGGGAAAGGGAAACAGTAACAACCTAGGAAACCCTAAACATAGCCCTGACTCCTGTCAGTATGAATAGACCCTGAAGGTGGGAATAATCATACACCGGAAACCTAGGCCCTAGTAACCCTCAAAATCTCTAGGAGTAGTGACAGGGTCTGAGACTACTGGTTCCCAGATGAACAAACCAGCGTCTCTATGAGGCATAGTAAACAACTAGCAAATGGGAACAACAAAATACAAAGAGAAGTACACTTATCTTCAATAGAAAATGGATAAGCAGGAACTCAGATGAGAACCACACCCCAGCTCTTCCAACTACAGGCAGATAACATCAACCGCATGGTAAGAAGTGTGCAGACTAAAAAGAGGAGCAGTAATGACCACAAGCTACACCTGAGACAAGAGGTGTGGTCATTACCAACAACACTGCAACAAGTGAAAACAGAGAGGCTGTCAGATAACCTCACGTGCAGCCAGTCTCTCAGATCTTCTAACCTCTGTCATGGGAGGGATCGTGACAGTACCCCCCCTTCTACGGGTGACCTCCGGACACCCACGTACGACTTTTTTCAGATGAGACCTGTAAAAGGCTTTCACAAGGCGACTAGCATTGACTTCGGCTGCTGGAACCCACATTCTTTCCTCTGGACCGTAACCCTTCCAGTGAATGAGATACTGAAGGAATCTACGGAGAATTCGTGAGTCCACTATCCTGGCGGTCTTCTCTTCCGGGTGTAGGGCTGACATCATCGGTGCAGGCGCACTGAGGAAGGAGTGGCCGTCCTTCTCTCAGAGCGCCTGCGCCGAATGACGACCGGTACGGCGCAGGCGCGGGATTTGAAGCTGCAGGCAGGGCCAGCGAGAGGAGGAGAGCGCTCGCTGGCCTTGTAAAGTGGAGGAGGGGGCGTTTGTTCAAACAGAGGATGCGGCGGCTACCAGCAAGTCCGCCCAACTTGCTGGTAGTGAAGAAATTTACTTAGAATAAAAGTATGTTTTTTACTGTAATTAATGCACAGCCCGAGGTAAGAGGGGCATATATGGAATCGGCTTACATTAACAAATATAATAAGTCAAAAACTGAAAATTGGGGGTTGGGGGGTGACAGAAGCCCTTTAACCATGGTAAAAGTAGCACCAACGGAGCAGGCAGACCCTCCAGCAAAAACACTAAATGGATTCTTGATGAAAATAACCCACTTTTAAATGGATGTCCTGCACCCTATGTGACAAACATTTCTGCGTGAGTGGAGCGGAATCAATTGCAAATACCGAAATATTTTTGTCTAATGCACTTGTAGTCAACCCATGCATACGGACTAACTGACCATCAACTAGGTTAACCCACGCCCCACTGTCAATAAACACAACAATTCCCATAGTTTTGGAATCTAGCACCACCTCAGCAGACAGGAGAAAGCTGGTAATTACTCACCGGTAATTCTGTTTTCTCATGGTCATGTCACCGCCAGCTCTCTGAGAAGCTCTGGCAGACGTTCTTCTGTACCTCTTGCATGATGTTCTTTGTTTTGGTTTCACTTTGTCATCTCTTTTCCTTCTCCCAGCTGTCATCTATTTACACTGATTGCCTCCCTTTATATTCCCTCCCATACTGCCTCACTTTGCGGTTTATACTACTTCCTGGATTGTGTTCACTGCTAGATGCTGCAACTGCTGGTTCCTCAGATAAGTCTTTTCCTTTATTTGTGTTTCCGTGCTGGCTTGATTCTAGGTGACCCTGACTCCCTCCGTATTACGTGCAGGGAGCCGGTGGTCGTGTCCCCCCACTATTATAGGGTTTTCAGGTGTCACACAGTCTAGGTACGAGGGCATGCAGTTATCTATCATAAAGATCTTTGCATGGGCAGAGCAGTCAGGGAGAGCTCTAGGGGTTTTATAGGGCTCACCCATATGTTCCTTAGTTTGGGATCAAGTCAGTCGGATGTTTATTTATAACTTCCAGTTTTCTGCAACATCATCCGTGACTGGTCACGACAGCACCACCACAGAGATGGACTCCTCCCCCAGGGACAGGAAACCTAGAGCACAAAAGGAAGCACTTCCGTCCCATACATCAGTGAATTACAGAGATCTAGGAAGCCTTCCAGTTAGTTAACATCTGAAATAATGCATACCACTTAACAACAAAAGAACAAACTAACACTTTTTTTTTTTGCCACACCTCTTTCCCCCATGTCACGACAGCACCACCAGAGAGAATACCAGAGAAGAAATTAGGGTGGGACCACAGCCTGAAGCACCTTACGGCCAAAAGCCAAGGAGAAAAAGGAACCCACGTCCAGTCTATAGTGACAGAAAAAAGTGTGTGGAGACGACCAGGTAGCCGCCCTACAAATCTGGTCAATGGAGGCACTTCTCCTTTCCGCCCAGGAAGATGCCACTGCCCAAGTAGAATGGGCCTTCAGATTATCCGGAGGAGATAAACCTGCAGAAACATAAGCCGTAGAAATGCCCTGCCTGATCCATCTAGAGATTGTGTCTCCTCTTACTTTGTCCCCTTTACTTGGCCCTGACACCTGAATAAAGAGTCTATCAGACTTCCTGAAGCCCTTAGTCCTGTCTATGTAATCCAGAACACATCTACGTACATCCAACATATGAAAACGCCTTTCTCCCTCAGAAGAGGGATTAGCACAGAAGGAGGGCAGCACCACCTCCTGGGACATATGAAAAGCGGAGACCACTTTGGGCAGAAATGCTGGATCCGGTTTAAAGATTATTCTATCTTCTAGGATCTGAGTACAGGGCTCTCTGACAGATAAGGCTGCTAACTCTCCTACCCTACGAGCCGATGTTATTGCGACCAAGAGGGCGGTCTTCTGAACTAGCAGTCTGAGAGGAACATCAGATAAGGGCTCAAAAGGACCTACACATAAGGACTGAAGAACAACTGAAAGGTCCCAAGATGGTGATCGTATCGGCACAGATAACTGTAGTCTCTTGACTGACTTAAGGAATCTGATGATCCAGGGATGATCCGCAATCTTCTGGCCAAACAACGCCCCTAAGGCAGAAACCTAAACTTTGACAGTGGCCACTCTCAAACCCTTCTCCATACCTTTCTGCAGAAAATCCTAAATGTCCGCCAAACTGGGTTTTTCCGGGTCAAAGGAAACCAGGTTAATCGTGGACAGAAATTTTCTCCAGATCCTGACATAAATCTTATACATAACCTCTTTTCTACTGGCTTGCAAAGTGGAGATGACGGCAAAAGACAATCCCTTAGCCTTTGAAGTTAACCTCTCAAAAGCCAAGCCGTCAAGTGGAGATTGAGCACCTCTGGATGACATACTGGGCCCTGTAAGAGCAGATTGGGAAGCTCCGGAAGGACCCAGGGATCCCCCAGTGACATGGTCTTTAGACAGGAGAACCAAGCTCTCCGAGGCCAAAAAGGAGCCACCAGGATGACTTTGGCCCTTTCTTCCTTTATCTTCTTGATGACCCTGGGGACCAGCGCCAGCGGGGAAAAAGCATACGCTAGGTCCCAATCCCATTTTTGAGATAAAGCGTCCACTGCTAGAGGTCTGTCTGCCGGAAATAGGGAGTAGAATCTGCTGACCTGTCTGTTCACTCTCGTGGCAAAGAGATCTACCTGAGGCTTGCCCCATAAGGCTGAGATCTTCCGGAACACTTCTGGATTTAACTTCCACTCTCCTTGACGAATCCGGTGTCTGCTGAGATAATCTGCTCTCAGGTTCAGGTCTCCTCTTAAGTGAACTGCTGATATTGAATTTAGGTGAGATTCTGCCAGAGGGAGAAACTGAAAAGACAATGACATTAGACTTGCACATCTGGTAGTTCCTTGTCTGTTGATCACGGACACAGTAGTTGTATTATCGGACAAAATTCTTACATCTAACAGCTAAGGATTGAAGGGCTTTAAAAACTGCAAGTCTCCTTGTAATTTGAGGATCTAGTCTGAGACTCTGGTTCCCAAGACCCCTGACAGTTTATCTCCCCCATGTGCGCCCCCCACCCAAAGGGGCTAGCATCTGTGGTTATTACTGCCGAACATCGAGGGTTCCAATCAAGACCTCTGGATACATTTTCCTCCTGTAACCACCAAACTAAGGAAGAGATAACATTAGACAACTTAATCTTCCTATCTAGGTCTGACTGAGAACCATCCCAGGAATCTAATAGCTGTAATTGTAAACTCCTAGAATGCAGCTGACCCCATGGAACTGCAGGAAAAGCGTTGGTAAACAGACCTAATAGAGACATACCCTTCCTGATAGTTATAAAGGGAGCAGAGGAAACTTCCTGCACCAAAGCAAAAAATTTCTCAATTTTCTGTCTGGGAAGAAAGGACTTTTGAACCTCAGAATCTAATAAGATTCCCAAAAAAAACTTCTGTCTTGTAGGCAGGGGGGGAAGATTTTTCCCAGTTAATTTCCCAATCCAGTTTTTCCACAATTGATTGTGTATAAACTAGGAAATCCTGTACCTTTTCTTTGGACTCTGCCACCAGCAGGAAGTCGTCCAAGTACGGGATGAAGATGCTGTCCCCCTCTCTGATGTGGGCCGCCATCTCGGCAATGATCTTTGTGAAGATCCTTGGAGCGACGGCAGTTCCTAATGGCAGGGCACAGAACTGTAGGTGCAACAGATGGGAGTTTGCATGAACTGCCAACCTTAGGTACTTCTGAAAGTCTTTGTGGATGGGCACATGGAGGTAGGCGTCCCTTAGATCTAGAGATGCCATATAACAGTCCCTTGTTAACAGATTTATTGTTGACTTCAGGGTCTCCATCTTGAACCGATGGTAAGTGAGAAATTGATTCCGAGGTTTCAGATTTATGATGACTTTTTTTTTATAAGGAAGAGAGTCAAATTGAAACCCTGACCTATTTCCTCTGCTGGAACCGGAACCAGAACCAGAACCCCTTTTTCCATAAGGGATAAGACTTCCAGCTCGAGAGAAGACAGACCTGAGGGACCCGGCGGACATTTTGTAACTATGTAACGGGTAGGTGGCAGGCTAATGAACTAGAGACGGAGACCATCCCTTATGGTCTCTAGGATCCACGCACTTCTTGAAATAACTACCACTCTGCCAAAAAGTTTCTTAACCTGCCACCTACTCGCAAGAACACGTCATTGGGGACTGGGCTTTTTAGAGGAGGAGGGGAGGGCTGGTAAAACATAAAGCCGCTTACCTTTACGGGAACCCCTCCATCTAAAGCCTGACTGTCCTTTACCTCTATCCTGGCCCCCTCCCCTTCGCATGAAAGGACCAATATTGCCTAGAGGACTGAGGAAGAGGGAACCCTTTCTTCTTATCCCCTGCTTTTTCTAATAAATCTGTGAGGACCGAACCAAAAAGTAACTCGCCCTCACATGGTATGGCACACAATTCATTTTTGGAGCTGAGATCCCCTGACCAGTTTTTTACCCATAGAGCCCGCCTAGCCGAGTTAGTCAAGGCAGCAGCCCTAGCGGACAGCCTTAGGGTACTAGAAAAAGAATCTGCCAAAAAGGCGGCTGCCTGCCTAATTGCGGGAAGAGAGGCAAGTAGTTGCTCCTTAGGTACGTCATTTTGGATGTCTGATGAGAGCTGATCAATCCATAATATCATGGATTTAGCCACTGAGGTACCTGCTATGCTTGGTTTAAGAGTTGCCCCCGTGGACTCCCAGGCTCTCTTAAGAAACCCCTCCGCCTTTTTATCCATGGGTTCCTTAAGAGTCCCCAAATCTTCAGACAACCCTTTCTAGAAATTTTGGCAATAGCCAGATCAATTTTGGGCGGATGATCCCAGGATTTGTTCTCGGTGTCATCAAATGGGTATTCCTTTTTATGGCCCTAGGAATAAACGATTTCTACAAGTAAAGTGAGATAGGGGGCGGCACCACTACACCGGCTAGGCGCACATAGAAGAGACGCTGGCGTGGCTTGAAGAGGACACACACGATCTGACGTGCTCAGCTGAACGTAGCAAGTAAGATGCAAAGCGAAATCAATGTAGAAATGAAAATAGGCAGCGGCACTCACCAAAATCAAGTTATGAGGGATATCAAGGCAGTTATTTATTCCACTGCTCAATCCAACATCAGTCCAGATGAGCATAAAGCCTTACAATGGCTCCGCTCACAGGAAGATATAATTGTGAAACCGGCGGACAAGGTGGGCAACGTGGTTCTCATGTCGAGGAATTATTACTTCAATGAAGCATTCAGACAATTAGGCGATACTCACGTTTACGAGAGGATACGGGGGGATCCCCTACCCAATACCCTACAGTTGTTGAAAACCCTCGTCAGTAGATTTGTTGAGGTTGGTTTTTTTCCCAGAAACATGTTGGACAAACTTGTCCCATTATCTCCAGCCAAGCCATCCTGGTATTTCCTTCCCAAGATTCACAAGTCGCTGAGCCATCCCCCGGGACGTCCCATCGTCGCGGGGATTGGCTCAGCGACCAAGCCGTTGTCCAAATATTTGGACTGGCTCCTGAGACCAGCACTCACCAGCGCCCCTGCGTACCTCAGGGATACAAATGATTTTTTACTAGCCCTTAGGGAGATTTGCTGGCAACAAAATTACCAACTAGTGTCCCTCGATGTGGAAAGCCTCTACACCCGCATCCCACATGATGCGGGTGTCGAGGCGGTCCTTGACATCGTGGCGAACCTGGGTAAGAGCGATTTATATTGTGAATTTGTTGGTGAGGCACTCAAGTTTATTTTAACTAATAATACTTTCCAGTTTGGGAGCGAGTGGTTCAGATAAAAAGTGTGTACGGCTATGGGGACCCCCGTCTCCTGTACGTTTGCTAACATGTACCTTGCCAGACTAGAAGACAGGTATGTTTACTCTACCAGTAATCCTTTTCTCTCTAAGCTCAAAACGTATTTACGTTTTGCAGATGATGTGTTTCTGGTCTGGGAAGGTACAGAACAAGAATGTGTTGAGTTTGTGAAGTATCTCAACGAAAATGACATGGGCATGACTTTCACCCTCAATTTTGGAGGCAATAGGTTAGAATTCTTGGATGTGGCTGTCCTGGTGGAAGGCGACGGGTTGGTCACGGAGGGCTTTCGTAAGCCCACGGCGACCAACTCCTTGCTCCACCACGACAGCTTCCATCCACAGAGTGTCAAGAAATCCGTACCTTACGGTCAATTCATTAGATTGAGATGCATCAACAGTACAGACAGTGGATATCACAGACAGGCTCAGGATCTCAAACAGCGATTAGTCAGGAGAGGCTACCCTGAAGAGATGTTAGACAGGGATATGGAACGAGTGGAAAAAAACTTCACACAAGATAGTCTCCTCAGAAGTGGGTATGAGAAAAAGGATCAGAGCCAAAGGGGGAAAAAGGGTGTTAGATTTGCATTCTCATTCAAGTACAGTCCCATGGCTGAACGCATACGATCAGTCATATTTAAAAATTGGGACGTCTTGAGAAGGGATGCAACTCTAAATCAACTGACACAACAGAAACCCCTGATCTCCTTTAGAAGGAGCCATACTGTTAGAGATAAGCTTGTTAGGAGTAGGTTTCAATCAGACAGTAGTAAGAACTGGCTCAAAAGTAGCCTCCCTAAAGGCAACTTTAGGTGTGGAAGCTGCTCACTGTGCACTAGTAATTCTCAGAAAAAATGCATTGAATTTGCAGGCATTTCACATAAAGTTAATACTTTTATCAATTGCCACAGTACTTATGTAGTATATTTACTATTGTGCACATGTGGACGCTTCTATATCGGCAAGACGATAAGATGCCTGTATGAACGAGTCAGGGAACATTTTAATTCCATTAAGACAGGGAAAGGATGTCCGAGACTCATAGAACATGTGAGAGCAGTTCATGATGGTGACATTAGTTGTATCTCTTTCTCAGGTTTAGAAACCGTATCCACACCCCTGCAAGGAGGAGACAGACATCGTCTACTCTTGCAGAGAG
Organism: Bufo bufo; assembly: GCF_905171765.1. Taxonomy (NCBI): domain Eukaryota; kingdom Metazoa; phylum Chordata; class Amphibia; order Anura; family Bufonidae; genus Bufo; species Bufo bufo. Next base: position 125,673,473 of record NC_053396.1, read on the forward strand.
AGGCTAGGTGGGTACTACGTACACAAGCCTTAGGGGAATTAGGTATGAACGATAGAAACGATCTTAGCCCCTTTTTATAACATTGCATGTATTTATACATTGTTATATTAACTATACTGCTTATGACCCATGACAGTTGCACATGTCATTGTTTTTACATTCACATTTATTATATTTCCAGTCATTCCCTTTATGCAGACGCGGCCTGGCTTGTTAATTTCTATGACAACGGCCTGCGCTAGCATTTAAAAGGAGCGATGCGCAAGCACGCATTGACGCACAGCCAGAAGAAGCGCATGTAGCGCGAAACGGTCGCCGCTGTTCAATGCGTGCTTAGGATCTGTCCGCCCCCTGCCTCATGTTACTTCGAGAAATAAAGCTGTTTATCTACACACGGGTGAGTGCCGCTGCCTATTTTCATTTCTACATTGATTTCAATAAACGATTTCTTATCCGGGTTTTCCCATTCTCGTTTAATAAGTTGGGACACAGTCCGGTGAATAGGGAAAACTTTCCTTTTCTTTAATTCAAGGCCCTCAAACATGATGTCCTGGACAGATTTCTGTTCTCTAGCCTCTTCCAGACCCATAGCTGATCTTACTGCCTTGACCAACTGATCCGTATCTTCACATTGAAACAATGGTCTGCCTGACATATCTTCAGACCCCTCTCCTGAATAAACATAAGAGAAATAGCTGGAGCAATATATACACAAATATATACATCAAAGTAAAGGTCGGACATGCCGCAGACTATACCTGAGTCCGAATGAGCCATAATTAAACCTTCTTCTTCAACATCATATAGAACTAGGACAGAAGGAGCAACTGCCGGCTGAGGTGCAAGTGACGTAAGCGCTGGCAAAACTCCTCTTAGGGAGGCTTCTATTTGGTTCTTGACCATGTCCTGCATCTGCAGCAGTAGTAAAGCGTTTCTTGCGCAATAACCTTATTAGTGCAGCTGACACAATTAAGTTTACTATAGTCAGCCGCAAGACTGACTTTGCACATGGCACATTCTTTATTCTTAACTTTCTTAGATTTCCTGGAACCCTCATCCGTAAATGGGACCTTGGTAGAAGATTCTGAGCGAGCCCTCCTGGAGCCTGTATCCTCACTGGAAGCACTCATCTTCTTGGGCAAGCACCCCCTCCTGGAAGTTGAATCACCGACGCTGACTGTTCCGTTCACCTAGAGGAGGCAGAACTGCAGCCAAAGGAACTCCTTTTCAAATCTGCCGCTCTGAGACTGGGAGAGCCGGCGACTGACGTCATCAATAAGCGCAGGCATCATCCATCCTTCTCCCAGCCCCATGTGACTTGGGCCCCGCCTCCAACATGGCCACGGCCATCGGAGATCCTAGCATAACCACGCCAGAGCACCGGACCCCTCCTTCATTCCACGAGCAGCTGCGGTGAGCTTAAAAACTGCAGCGGCCCCTCCCGCACTACGAGCGGGCCGCGGTGGTGGCGAGGAGCAGGCGGAGGGAGCAGGAAGCCGGTGGCAGGTCAAAGCCTGGAGATGGGGGTGAAAGAACTGGCTCCACACCATACGGGGGACCTAGCTACCCTAACCCATAGGGATTTCTAACTTCCCCGGTCCCCCAGCCAGATACCGCACACAGCCAACCAGGCTATGGAATCACTCCAGGCTTCCTAGGGACAGGAAACCACTAATGTATGGCTTGGAAGTGCTTCCTTTTGTGCTCTAGTTTTCCTGTCCCTGGGGGAGGAGTCCATCTCTCTGGTGGTGCTGTTTTGACATGGGGGAAATCGCGTACTACCGGCAAATGACAAAAGTAAATTGAAAAAGCTGAGTCTCTTCTTAAGCCTAAAGTTCTTATCACCAAGTCCAGGGGTAGCTCCCCCCAGCTGCATTGGTTTGTCACTCAAGTGTCTCTCTACCCAAAGTGTGGAGGAGGCCGCCACCTTATATGATAGTATGTCCTGAGAGTGAGGAACCTTAGATCTCTCCCTCAGGCGTCTATCAATATGTACAGCAAGGGAAATGGCCAACTCCAATGACTCAGGATATTTGTGAAACGCCAACGTGTCCTTCAGGCTCTCGGATAACCCTTGACAGAATTGACTATGGAGAGCTGGATCATTCCACTCCGTATCCGTAGCCCATCTCCTAAATTCAGAGCAATAGGTCTCCACAGAATGCTCTCCCTGCCGTAAGCCACGCAACTTAGTCTTGGCCAGGGAGATCCGATCTGGGTCATCGTAGATAAGACCTAGAGATCTGAAAAATGTATCTACCAACCGGAGGGACTGTGATCCAGTTGGCAATGAAAAAGCCCAAGACTGAGCGTCACCTTTAAGTAGTGAAATTAGTATACCCACTCTTTGACTCTCGTCCCCAGAAGAGTAAGAACGTAGTCTAAAATTTGCACAACTCCCTGAACCAAATAAAGTTGTCACTACCCCTGGAAAATCTATCCGGGAGAGCGACCTTAGGATCTGGGCAGGCCTGATTCCCGCTGCCGGAACCAGCCGCCTGTGGTCTCTGGATCTGAGAGACGGTCGTGCAGAGGTCAGCTACCTCCAAAGACAGTCCCTGCAGTTGTCTGGCCAGTGCAGAAATAGTATCCATTGCTGCACTGACACAAACAAAATGGCAGTTTTTCGGCGGTTGAAAATGTCACAAATGTGGGGATGGGGAGGAACACCAGAATGACAACAGAAGGAAAATGACCAGGGACTAGGCCTCAAGGCTAGGGAAAGGGAAACGGTAACCAACTAGGAAACCCTAAACCTAGCCCTGACTCCTGTCAGTATGAATAGACCCTGAAGGTAGGAATATTCATGCACCAGAAACCTAGGCCCTAGTAACCCTGAAAATCCCTAGAAGTGACAGGGTCTGAGACTACTGGTTCCTTCCCAGATGAACGAACCAGCGTCTCCCTGAGGCCTAGTAAACAACGAGCAAATGGGAACTACAAAATACAAAGAGAAGTACACTTATCTTCAATAGAAAATGGATGAGCAGGAAAGATGAGAACCACACCCCAGCTCTTCCAACTCCAGGCAGATAATATCAACCGCATGGTAAGAAGTGTGAGTCCAGACTAAATAGAGGAGCAGTAATGACCACAAGCTACACCTGAGACAAGAGGTGTGGTCATTACCAACAACACTGCAACAAATGTCAGGTAACCTCACGTGCAGCCAGTCTCTCAGATCCTCTAACCTCTGTCACGGGAGGGATCGTGACAGCAATGTGTTGTTGCAACTAGAAAGTTAGAGTTATAACTAAACTGTTGGACACGTCTCACAGGAAAGTGTCTATTTTCATATTTTCAAAGGCAACAAGCAAAATTTAGAAAGCATTTATATACTATTTATAAACTGAGAAAAGATCATGAAATATCTCAAAATTCCTACACCAAAAGAGCATTTGCAAAGCCATTAAATTTTTGGCAGATCTAAACTAAACAAGGTTGATAAAAGCAGAATGATGCTATGTAGTTACAAAATGCATAACATTTATCCATATGTTATGTTTTTTGAATTTTTATAACTAAAATAGCATACCTTAACTAAATCTAGTTGCATGAATCGATCACTTAAATTTAGACTTCTTCTAAACCTGACTCATTTCCTTCTGTATATTGTTTGTGCCACATTTTTTGCATAAATCTGCAGAAAAAACTGCACAGTCTTTTCCTGCTTAGGGAAAAAGTCACTCTATAAACAGGAGGCTTAACATGAGACTATCTGACCATACAGCTCAAGTTCTTGACTTTTTTGGGGAGTTTTAGACACATGAATCTATTAAAAGGTCAAAGGGCTAGTTACTAAGATTGCGGAACCTTCAATAACACAGTGATAGCCAGTCATAAACTGAAAGCTGGCATTCTGCCGCAAATGCTGTATAGATTTACATATTATTAAAACAAGTGTAAAACATGTTAATGTGATGATCTATATTGGAAAAAGGTTCCTTATGATGTAGGAAATAGAAGTGGAACAAGCTCTCCTGGTACATAAAGTAGGGGTTTCAGAACATGTGACATACATTTTTTTGGCCAACATGCTCCAATGTAACTGGTAATGGCATATGGACAAGGGTAAGCTATGAGCTTGGACCATTGTTGGAAATGTGTGACAAATCTCTGAGACATTCATAAAGGGTTTAGGTTCTTTAAAGCCCCATCGTCCCTTTCATTGGGAAATCAGTAGTGTTAGAGCTCAGGGTCACCAAATGATAACATTCAATGATGAATGATATCAGTAAACAAGGAATAACTGTTGGTTAGCTTGCAGGATTTTCTGCATACTTCCATATTCAGCTGTGATACGGCTGATGGAGCGGGGTTTATGCAAGAGGTTATTCAACTGCTTAACTGGGGGATTTTTGTGATTATGTTTTTTACTATTTGCCTTCCCAGAGCCATAACGTTTTTATTTTTTCATTCTCATAGCCATATTAGGGCTTGTTTTTTGCAGGATAAGTGTTGTCACAGCTTGGAGGTAGCTTGCCGTGACACTTTCGCCGCGCATGCTTGTTGCCGGTGGCAACTTATTGTTGTATTGCATGCGTGTGTGCTTTCCCTTTAAGGCTGTTGCCCTTCCTTCCTGGTGTGCACGGGGTTAAGGTGTGAGCAAGGTGGAGCTGGGTGTGGTCTCAGGTCTCTTCATATACTGTTGCTGTGAGACTGAGATGACTGTTATGTCTGCCTTTGTATGAGAAGGAGCTTGCTCCTTTCGTGGATGCTATCTGAGGGCCATCCTAGTTTGACATAGAAGTCCTCTGCGATGTCATCCCTTTGTCTTCCCTTAGTTTCTTTTGCTTTTCCTATCCTCACTTGTTGTTTTGAGTATGGTGCGTGATGTACAGGGTGTTTGTTGTATGTCATTTGCTGTTCCATGTCTTGTCTATTTGGAGATTGTAGTCCAGCATGGTTGTTTTACATTTCCCCAGTTTGTCTGAACCTCCGGAAGGGGTTCCCTGGTGGGGGAACTACAACTCAGTTAAGCAGCGCTGTCTGGGTCCGCCATGCATCTTGCCGCATGGTGGTCCAGGCAGTTACTACTGCTCCTGTGTTTGGTGTTGGTACTGAGTCCAGATTTGTGTGTTCTGGGCTTCAGTGCTTTTCACAGGATACAGTGGTTGTGGTGCGGATGACTCGTTCCTTTTAGTGTTTGTGGGCAGGTAAGTGACGTTGTGGTCCTGTGGTCTGTTGTCATTCTGCCACAGCACACTTACCTGTCGAGTTTATCCTCTGCTTACTGTCTGCTCCTCTCCTTGCTGTTAGGCCTGCAGAGACTCCTGCTCTTCTGTGTCTTAGAAGAACAGGTTGTCTCTGGCCCTGACCATACTACCAGGGATCATTAGGGTTAGTAAGGCTCTAGGTTTCCTGAGAATGAGCTGCCCTACCTTCTAGGTCCGGCATACAGGTAGGAGTCAGAGCGAGGCTTAGGGATGTGCTAGGAGGTGTTCGGCTCCCTTATCCTTGGTTTCAGGCCTGGTGGCATTCCTTTCTTCTCTGACATTGTACGGTGGGGGTTTTCCCCACTCCCCACTATGACAGTATGTCAAACTATGGCTTCTCGGTTTCTTTACCTTCAGAAGAGGGTGCAGCATATATCGCCATCCGTTTCGGCGTACATGCTTGTCCTCCAGAGGGAGGGCAAAAGGGGTATCACCGTTTACGGCGCGGTTGGTGGTTATTGGTGTTGCCATTTGTTGTACCGTTGCTTGTGCTGGTGGGTCCCCTCGTCTTTGTTCCCATGTCTGGTCTTCTTGCTGGTGGCATTCCTTTGGTGTACTGGCTGAGTGCTGGTTGGGGAATTGTCACGGATGTAGTAGGGGAGAACACCAAAAGACAATCAAGAAGGAAGGGGAAAGACACTAGGCCTCACCGCTAGGGAAGGAAAAGGGTCATCACCTATAAAACCCTGCTCCTGGCCCTAACTCCTATCCGTATGGGCACCTCTCGATGGTAGAGATACCCATACACGGGAACCACCTAGAAAACCCTGGTGACCCTCAGATGCCCTAAAGATAATGACAGGGCAGAGACCACCTGTTCCTTCCCTGGTGAAGGAACTAGCGTCTCACTGAGGCCTAGTAAACAACCGGGGGGGGGGGGGGGGGGGGATACAAAACATGACAAGCGGAACACTTAACTTCAGAGGATGAAGGATGAACAGGACTTCAACACGAACCACACTCCAGCTCTTCCAAGATCAAATGAAGCTATCCCAAGCAAGGAGAGATGGGAAAAGTCAGACTAAATAGGGTGTGGTAGAGGTCACATGATCCACACCTGAACAGGAGGTGTGGACATACCAGCAACACACAAAGTGAAACCAAAAGAGGCTGTCAGATCACTAATGCATAGATAATCTTTCAGACCTTCTGGGACCTGTCACAGATGTGACAGTATCCCCCCCCCCTTCTACGGGTGACCTCCGGGCACCCAGGACCGACCTTGCTTTTACCAGACGACTAGCATGAACATTGGTCGCTGGAACCCACATCCTCTCCTCTGGTCCGTACCCTCTCCAATGAACGAGATACTGGAGGGATCTCGGGAGTCCACAATCCTGCTGATCTGAAATTCTAAATTGCCGTCCACCATGACAGGAGCGGGAGGCAAGGTGGACGGCTCAACAGGTTTGACACATTTCTTTAGCAACGATTTATGAAATATGTTATGGATTTTCTTTCTTTATTTCAAATTTCTTTTTATTAAGCATATAAATTGAAACATACACTCATAAACATAAAGGACAACATGTCCTGGGATCATAAAGCAGAGCATTTACATAGAAAAACTCGACATTATAGCGCGCATGTGAAGTACAAATACTTATAGTACCACAAATGAAAAACCACGACAAATGATTTAGGCATTTAGAAGGGAACAAGGGTGACCATGTTAAACTAAGAAGGGATAGAGATTTTAAAACAAGTACTCCTAGGATTTACCCAACCACTTAGCCCAAATTGTCAGAAACTTGTCGTGTGACAACGTCTCCCAACTAGACAGCTCCTCAAATCTACAGATCTCGTGTACCTTCTCCCTCCACATCTGCACCGTAGGAGGTTGAACCGAGAGCCACTTTAATGGGATTAAAAGTTTAGCAGCCGAAATAAGGTGTGATAATAGGGAGTGTTTGTTAATAGGGCAGTTGAGATCAGAAAAGTTTAGAAGAACAGCTGTGGGTGTTAGGGTTGTACTGGCCGGGCAAATTTTCCTTATTTCACTAGCCACATCATCCCAAAAAGGGCGGATACCCGGGCAGGACCACCAAACACGCAAAGCTGTACCTTTACCTGTCAAACACCTCCAACAATTCTCAGATACCTCAGGGAACATTCTACTTAATACATCCGGTGTGCGGTACCACCTTGTAACTATCTTGAACGCGTTCTCTTGTATGGATATGCAACGGGAGAAACCATGAGAGTGGCTCAGGATCCTCTTCACATCTCCATCTGAGAATTGCATATTAAGTTCAGATTCCCACTGGGTAATGTAATGAGGTCTTCCCGAATCCCCCAGGTCCAGAGTCTTGTTATATATGTTTGAAAGTAGTTTACTTCTAGGGCTAGGGGATTGGAGAATGACATCATACCAAGATGGAATGTACTCCTCCTTAGTGGCGATGTTTAAGTAGGCTACGCAAATTTTCCTGAAAAGGTTCATTGATTTTTTTCTCCAAAAGAGTGTGGAGATCCTTCCGTCTTTCGTGAAAGATACAACTGACATGCTGAGACGGCTTAACGGAATCCACGTCGACCATGACGTGGTTCTCGTTACATGCGATATTGAATCGTTATACACGTCTATATACCACGACCAGGGAGTGCGGGCATCCAGATCCTTTTTAGTTATGACTGATTATGAGAATGATATGATTGAATTTATTTTGGCGTTATTGGAATTTACACTGACGCACAATTATTTTCTTTTTAAGGACCGCCTCTTCCTACAGCTCCAGGGGACAGTGATGGGGGCATCTTGTGCCCCCTCATATGCCAACCTGTTCCTGGGGCTGTGGGAGAGAGAGGTCGTCCACGATACACCTGGATATGATGCCGCACTCCTTTGGTCGAGGTATATAGACGACGTGTTCTTCTTATGGCAGGATACTATTCCGGCTTTAGAGGACTTTTTGGCCCGTCTTAATATGAATACACGCAATATCAAACTTACCTGGAAATACAGTCTCACGAATGTCGAATTTCTGGACATAATGATTATAAAGGGTCCTGATGGATATTTGTCCACCGATCTCTTTAGGAAGTCTACAGCTGTCAATGCCCTTCTCCACGCCTCCTCTGCTCATCATCCTAATACAATACAGGCAATACCCACAGGGCAATTCCTAAGAACCCGCAGGATCTGCTCCAATGAGGAGCATTTTGAACAACAGGCATCAGCTTTGACGCAGCGATTCCTTGAAAGAGGATATCAGTTTAACACGATCCAGCGGGGCTATGAGAGGGCCAAAAAAACATCAAGAGACTCTTTGCTGGTGAGTAGAATCAACAATAAAACCAAAAAAGATAATAATGTGAGATTCATCACCCCATTTAATAACAAGTGGAAGTTTATTCAGTATATTTTACGCAAACATTGGCCGGTCCTGCAAACAGATGTTGATCTGGCGGTGAGCCTTCCGGCATACCCCCAGATCACTTGGAGAAGGTCGCGCAATCTGCGCGACATTCTCACTAAGAGCCATTATATACCCAAACCTGTAGGAGGTATCTTTGGGAGCAAGGGCCCAAGCTGGGGTTCCTTCTCCTGTGGATCCTGTGCTGCCTGCATATATATGGCCCGTTCCACTGCCTTCTGTGACTCTTCTGGTACAAAGAATTTTAAGATCGTACATCACATTAATTGTAACACGGAGGCAGTGATTTATCAGATCACATGCCCATGTAATTTGTTTTACATCGGCATGACTAAAAGAGCCCTCAAGGTACGGGTATTGGAACACATCTGTAAGATTCGGTCAGCTGCAGAGACACCAGAGAAAGATTGGGTATTGTTACAGGCAGTCCCACGACATTTTTGTAAGTTCCACAGATCCGATCCAGGGGGACTAACGGTGAAAGGTATTGACAGAATCCATCTAGGATCCAGAGGCGGGAATATTAAAGTAGCTCTACTCCGCAGGGAAACTAAATGGATTGTCACCCTGGATACCGTAACACCACATGGCCTCAACGAATTTAATAGCTTTTCCTCCTTCCTATAAACATCGCGCAAATTTTAATTGCAGGGTATGTTTTTGCTTTTTTATCATATTTTTTCTATACTATAATATTGTATGTCTCTTTTTTTCTTTTTTTGAGATCCATATATTCAGTCTTTTTGGGATTCGGTGGTGATGGATTCTGTAACCAACCATTGGGGAATACGACCGATATGTGGGACAACACCAGATACGAACTACTAGCAACATATATATGCAGGAATTCATTACTAAATACATTGTATTGTCTTAAAATGTCCGGTATATTATTGTTGGTCTCACAATTGTTCACGTTCATTCCGGCTCCCTTGAGTCAGGGCTTATTGTCTGCTTCTATATGAGGATGTTCCATATGCTGGTGGAGCGTTTATGACATACCTTGCTCCACATAGGTTGAGCCCCCCAGGCCCTGGTGGGATGGGAGTTCCTTGGTCGACCCCATCGGCGGCTGCCGCCGCCGGTGTTGCCGCCCCTGGTACTTCCACCCCACATCTCAGGTCATTTCTTGCTTCATATAGTTTTAGTCACCCAGACCCTGGTGGGCTGGGAGTTCCTTGGTCGACCCCATTGGCGGCCGTTGCCGCCCGTGGTGCCGCCCCTGTTACTTCCATCCCATATTTTGGTCATATAGCCACCTTAGATGGGCCTACTAGGTGGCTTCTATGAGCACCAGCGTAGTTGGTTCATGTATTCACTAGGAAGAAATTTCCTGTAATTTACCTATTGTCACTTTCTGGTTATGTATAGATAAGGCCTTTTGTATGCCCATATGATAGCATCTCCTTTTTAACAATTATGAATATAGGATGCGTCTGGTATTATTATGTTTTGATGAATAATCATATAAGCTACTTTATTCATTTTATACGGATTAGTTTTTAATTAATTATGTGATCTATTACCATCCATTGTGTATTGCATCGCCAATTTGGCTATGCTAATTATGGCTATTTAATCATGTATCCGATATGCATTTTTTCATGATATATATATCAACATATGGTGTATACATTTATTTATATATAACAATTTATGTTTTTGTCATGATATTTTATCTCACTATATTTTTATGGCACTCTTGGTTCCATTTATATGGTCCCCTTATATATATACTTTTTATATTCACTTGTTGTTCTATTGTGTGGGTGGGCCAGAGCAATCATTTGCATTTGAATGGGCTCTGTCCTATACACACATATACACATATTATACACCATGTTTCTATATATTATATGCTTTCCACTTCACTTGTAAGTATTCTTGCCAGTTCTAGGCCCTTGCGATCTTATGGGGGACTCAATATGGATATACCGAGTGCAGATTCCGGAACAACGTCATCGCTACTCACGTGATCGTGGCGCTTGTTGGCCCTCTATTCACTCACTGGGAGTTGCGGGTCACCTGCGTTCCACTGGGTCGCGGACTGCGCATGCGCTGCACGGCACCATCTCGACGCGCTCCGTGACGTCTTTAAGCGCCGCGCATGCGCGGTGAGCAGATGTGGACGCGCCGAGAGATGGCTCCGTGCATCATGGAGCTTTCCGCGCCCGAGTATGTGGACCACAGGTGTTTCATATGCAGGTAATCTCCCTCTACCCACCCACCTTTATCTCAGCCTATATATACCCTGCTTATACAATACTCTGTACCTCCTGACGAAGCCGTTGAGGTGAAACGCGCGTCGAGGTCTCGCGCTCAGGGTCTGATATTCCTCCCATCACCATGTCTTCAGGTACGTTCTGCTACTAGCATTGCTTCACACTGCCCATGGGATTTTGTGCTCATATCCATAGTGAGTCCCCTACACATATATTTTTTGTGCATATTATCACCATTTTCCTCCTGACTGGGATATCCATTCTCACTCTGAGTATTTATCATTATAACAGTTGGTCTAGATAATTATGCACTGTGTCATGTGTGAGTCAGCTCATGGATCACCAGGTATGGTTATTTGCACTCTCTGTGCATAGCCTTATTGCGGCTATTTATTGCCCTGCCATCCTGGTTCTCCTTGAGCTTTGATTGCTTGATTCTTTGATTCATGGATCGTACCCTTCTGTGTGTTATATTTCACAGACTTATTGGTGATCGGTTGGCATCATTGACCCTGTGCTTTTCCGTATCTTTGTATGTCATCCTGTAGTTTCTCCATATTTTATATTTTATAATAAACTTATATTTTGATACATCATTTCCACTTGTTCGTTTTGGTCTATCTTGGATGTTATACAAGTGGTAACTGTAGCTGTCTAGTTGACAGGTGGCCTTTTTGAAGGTTAATAAAGCTGTACCTTTACCTGTCAAACACCTCCAACAATTCTCAGATACCTCAGGGAACATTCTACTTAATACATCCGGTGTGCGGTACCACCTTGTAACTATCTTGAATGCGTTCTCTTGTATGGATATGCAACGGGAGAAACCATGAGAGTGGCTCAGGATCCTCTTCACATCTCCATCTGAGAATTGCATATTAAGTTCAGATTCCCACTGGGTAATGTAATGAGGTCTTCCCGAATCCCCCGGGTCCAGAGTCTTGTTATATATGTTTGAAAGTAGTTTACTTCTAGGGCTAGGGGATTGGAGAATGACATCATACCAAGATGGAATGTACTCCTCCTTAGTGGCGATGTTTAAGTAGGCTACGCAAATTTTCCTGAAATGTAAGTAATGCAAGTGAGACCAATTGCACGCCCCGAAAGACTTTTTCAAGGACTCTAAGTCTGGGACCTTATCGCCCTTCAACACATCTCCTACAGCAACGTTACCAAGGCCAGACCATATGTTAAAAACATCCACATAACCTGGATTCAGATGATACGGAATTAGGCGGATTGGTGTGAAAGGAGTAAGTCCCTTTGGAAGCGACAGTAGAGACGCAAATTTCTTCCATTCCTTACAGATCCCAACAAATGAGGGACTAGTTAGGTTGTCACCCCCAACCATAGAGGGCGAGGACTCCCAGAGTTTAATCAGTTCCCCAGGTTCCCACGAAATATTAGCTATCTGGCAGCCTAGCTTGGGAGAATGAGGGTTAAGAATTTCTGAATGAAGTCTTATCAGATTGGCCAAATAATAACTTCTGATGTCTGGGAGGCCAAACCCTCCTCTGGTAATAGGCTGGGACAAACGGCTGTAAGAAAGTCTCGGTTTCAATCTCCTCCACACAAAGGAAGAAAAAAGTTTCTGGATCCGAGAAAGGTAGGAAGCTGGAAGGGAAATCGGAAGGGTCTGGAAAAGATACAATAGCTTAGGGAGGACGTACGTTTTCAAAAGGTTTTCCTACCTATCCAGGACAGAAAGGGAATTTTGAGGTTCTCTAATTGTGCTTTAATGTCCGACAGTAGGGGCAAATAGTTTGAATGGAACAGCTGGCTAGGAGAGGGCGTTAAATTGACGCCTAGATATTTAATATGAGTTGTAGACCAGTGAAAGGGGTAAGAGGATGAAAGGCTAGATAAGGTCTTCCTAGGGAGATTAATGCCCATGGCTGAACATTTAGCTAAGTTGACTTTGAAATTAGAGAGATGTCCAAATTCATCTAACAATCTCAAAACCTCTGGAAAAGCAGTGACCGGGTCCGACATTATAAGCAGCATATCATCTGCAAAGGCCGCCACAGAATGACTAGTGGAGCCGACTTTTAACCCCTTAATAACGCTACTTTGCTTAATTTTCTGAATAAGGGTTTCTAGGCAGAGGATGAAGAGGGATGGGGACAATGGGCACCCCTGTCGAGTACCGTTAGAGATGTCAAAATAGGGGGACAAAACACCATTAACCCTTACACGGGCATGGGGAGCCGAGTACAGGGACAGCACAGCACCTACGAATTTAGGATGGAAACCAAATCTGATGAGAGCAGCCTCCATAAAACCCCAATCCACCCTATCGAAGGCCTTTTCGGCATGTTATGGATTTTCAATGCCTGAGGAAGTTCAAGACGGAAGGCTACAGGGTTAACAATGGCAGTGATCTTATATGGACCAATAAATCTTGGGTCCAACTTCCAAGAAGGTACCTACCACACAGAATCACCCACTCTCAGGTCCGGACCACTCATACGTCTCCTGTCAGCCACACGCTTATACCTGCTGACCATCTTTTTCAGGTTATTTTGGATTTTCTGCCAAATAGAAGACAAAGAAGAGGAAAATCGTTCCTCCTCAGGAATGCCGGAATTTTGAGCACCAGAAAATGTACCAAACTGTGGATGGAACCCATATGCCCCAAAAAACAGCAACTTATCAGTGGATTCCTGTCTACGGTTATTTATAGCAAACTCAGCTAACGACAAAAATGAAGACCACTCTTCCTGATTCTCTGAAACAAAACATCTCAAGTAAGTCTCCAGATTCTGATTAGTGCGCTCCGTCTGTCCGTTCGACTGAGGATGAAAAGCCGAAGAGAAGGACAATTGTACACTCAGACGAGTACAGAACGCTTTCCAGAATCTGGAAACAAACTGAGTCCCTCTATCGGACACCACATCAGAGGGAATGCCATGTAGTTTCACGATGTTGTCGACAAACACCTGTGCAAGAGTTTTAGCATTGGGTAGACTAGGTAATGCAATAAAGTGTGCCATTTTACTAAAACTATCTACAACCACCAGAATCACAGTTTTTCCCGAAGAATTCGGTAAATCCGTGATAAAATCTATGGACAAATGGGTCCAAGGTCTGGACGGGATGGGCAATGGAAGCAGAGATCCGGAAGGCCGAGTATGTGTCACCTTAGCACGTGCACAGGTACCACTGGCTTACACATAGTCCTCAACACACTTACACAACCCTGGCCACCAAAATCTGCGAGAGATGAGATCGACAGTCGATCTGCTCCCAGGGTACCCAGCAAGCACCATACAGTGATGTTCCTCAAACACCTTGTGACGCAATTCGGAGGAAACAAACAACTTCCCCGGAGGACAAGAGTTCAGAGCATCCTCCTGTGCCTCCAACACCCTGGCCTCAAGATCAGGATAAAGAGCGGATATGACTACCCCTTCAGATAAAATGGGACTAGGGTCATTAGACTCACCCCCCCCCCCCCCCCCCAGGAAAGCTACGCGACAAAGCATCCGCCTTGACGTTCTTAACCCCAGGGCGGTAAGTGACGATGAAGTTAAATCTGGTGAAAAACAATGACCATCTGGCCTGCCTTGGGTTCAGTCACTTAACCGACTCCAGGTAGGCCAGATTCTTGTGATCCGTAATTACTGCAATAGGGTGAATTGCTCCTTCCAACCAATGCCGCCATTTCTCGAACGCCAACTTAATGGCCAGCAATTCCCTATTCCCCACATCATAATTCCTTTCAGCAGTAGAGAGTTTTTTAGAGAAAAATGCACATGGGCGCCATTTACTAGGTGAAGGACCTTGCGACAAGATTGTTCCTACCCCTACCTCGGACGCGTCAACCTCAACAATAAATGGCTGAGTCACGTCCGGTTGCATCAGAATAGGGGCCGAAGCAAAACATTCTTTCACAGCAGAAAAGGCCTGTAATGCTGCATCAGACCAGACAGAAATATCCGCACCCTTCTTAGTCATGTCTGTTAAAGGTTTAACCACCGATGAATAGTTCAAGATAAATTTACGGTAGTAGTTGGTAAATCCCAAAAACTGCATAAGCGCTTTCAGATTTTCGGGTCGATCCCAGTCCAACACGGCACGGACCTTCTCGGGATCCATACGAAAACCTGAGGATGAAAGCAGGTAACCCAGAAATTGCACTTCCTGTACAGCAAATACACACTTTTCCATCTTAGCATACAACTTATTCTCTCTTAGGATCTGTGACACCTGTCTCACATGATGCTGATGAGTCTCTATATCAGGCGAATAAATTAGTATGTCATCAAGGTATACAACGACAAACCTCCCCTCCAGATGATGAAAGATGTCATTGAGAAAGTGTTGAAAACCCCGCAGGAGCATTGGTTAACCCAAAGGGCATGACCAGGTTTTCAAAATGACCCTCAAGGGTATTAAATGCGGTCTTCCACTCATCCCCCTCCTTGATCCTTACCAGATTATATGCCCCCCTCAGATCCAACTTAGAGAACACCTTGGCACCGACAAACTGACTAAACAAATCCGGAATCAAAGGAAGGGGGTAAGGATCATGGACGGTAATACGATTGAGCTCACGGAAGTCCAGGCATGGTCTCAGGGTACCATCTTTTTTCTTTACAAAGAAAAACCCAGCAGCCACTGGGGACTTGGATGGTCTAATATGTCCCTTTGCCAAACTCTCTGTAAAATACTCTCGCATGGCCTTTCTTTCGGGTTCCGAAAGATTATACAACCGAGATTTGGGCAATTTAGCTCCGGGAATAAGATTGACGGGACAGTTATACTCCCGGTGCGGAGGCAACTCCTGATTACCACTCTCAGAGAAAACATCAGAAAATTCGGAAATGAACGAGGGTACAGTTTTAGTGGTCACCATAGAGAATGATGCATTAAGACAGTTGTCCATGCAAAAATCACTCCAATCGAGAATCTGTCTCGCTTGCCAGTCAATGTTAGGGTTATGTTTGCTTAACCATGGTAAGCGCAACACCAACGGAGCAGGCAGACCCTCCAATACATAACAGGAGATAGATTACTGATGCAAATCACCCACTCTTAAATGAATGTCATTCACTACCTGCGACAGACAAAAATGGGTGAGAGGTGCTGAGTCAATTGCAAAGACAGAAATACTTTTCTCTAATGCATTAGTAGTCAACCCATGAATGCGTACAAACTCTCCATCAATCAAGTTAACTCCTGCCCCACTGTCAATAAATGCTTCGATTTTCACAGTTTTGGACTCTAGCACCACCTCGGCAGTCAGGAGAAAACGGGTACTACCAGTAAAAGACAAATGTAGGTTTTCTTGCTCCCCATCCACACCACCAATAGTAATTTGAGGATTAAAAGGTTTTTTCTTTTTGTTTACACCTTGATGCTGCAAGTACGGACAAATGTTCACAAAATGTCCCTTCTTGCCACAATAAAAGCAGACTCCTTTCACATGACCCAAGCTTTTGCCAGGAGTAGCTCCTCCTAACTGCATAGGCTCATCACAAGGCGCAACTACCAGTGTCTCTCAACCATAAGTGTCAAAGGAAGCAGTACCCTTATTGGACAGTACGTCCTGAAGGTGAGGACCCCTAGATCTCTCCCTCAGGTGTCTATTTAGTCGTACAGCAAGGGACATAGCTGCCTCCAATGACACAGGATTTTCATGAAAGGCCAACGCGTCCTGCAGTCTCTCAGAGACCCTGACAGAATTGGCTGCGGAGAGCAGGATCGTTCCACTCAGTATCGGTAGCCCATCTCCTAAATTCAGAGCAATAGGTCTCCACGGAACGATCTCCCTGCCGCAAACTCCGTAACTTGGTCTCGGCCTGAGAGATCCAATCCGGGTCATCGTAGATGAGACCCAAGGCTCTGAAGAATTCATCTACCGACCGGAGGGACAGTGATCCGGTCAGCAGAGGAAAAGCCCAAGATTGGGCGTCCTCTTTAAGCAATGAAATAATCATACCCACACGTTGACACTCATCCCCAGAAGAGTATGGACGCAGCTTAAAGTATAATTTACATGACTCCCTGAACCGGATGAAATTGTCACTACCCCCGGAAAACCTGTCCGGGAGAGCCAACTTCGGTTCAGGACAGGCCTGGGACCCACCACCGGAACCAGCAGCCTGTGGACTCTGAATCTGCAAGACAGTTGCGCGGAGATCTGCTACCTCCAAAGTCAGATTCTGCATCTGTTCAACCAGTGCAGACATAGTATCCATAGCTGCACAGATCAGAACAAAAATGGTGGTATGGGCTTGGGATAATGTCACGGATGTAGTAGGGGAGAACACCAAAAGACAATCGAGAAGGAAGGGGAAAGACACTAGGCCTCACCGCTAGGGAAGGAAAAGGGTCACCACCTATAAAACCCTGCTCCTGGCCCTAACTCCTATCCGTATGGGCACCTCTCGATGGTAGATACCCATACACGGGAACCTAGAAAACCCTGGTGACCCTCAAATGCCCTAAAGATAAGGATAGGGCAGAGACCACCTGTTCCTTCCCTGGTGAAGGAACTAGCGTCTCACTGAGGCCTAGTAAACAACCGGGGGGGGGGGATACAAAACACGACAAGCGGAACACTTAACTTCAGAGGATGAAGGATGAACAGGACTTCAACACGAACCACACTCCAGCTCTTCCAAGACCAAATGAAGCTATCCCAAGCAGGGAGAGATTGGAAAAGTCAGACTAAATAGGGTGTGGTAGAGGTCACATGATCCACACCTGCTGGTGTGGACATACCAGCAACACATAGACAAAGTGAAACCAAAAGAGGCTGTCAGATCACTAATGCATAGATAATCTTTCAGACCTTCTGGGACCTGGAATGCTTGCTGACAGGAATGCTTGCTGACAGCGATCTGGAGTGGGAACTGTTTCTGAGTTGGATGCGGTGTTCAGTACGATTTCTCCTGACTGTTTGGTGGTTGGCTGCCAGGGGCCTAGTTGTGGTCCTGGTGTGCTGGCGGCAGTTTTGGAAGGACATGCTGACACCGATTTATACCCTTTCCTCCCCCCCCCCCTGTTATCTTTGGGGGGGGGGGGTTTGAGGAGGAGTGTCACGGCTTGGAAGTAGTTTGCCATGACACTTTCGCCGCGCATGCTTGTTGCTGGTGGCAAGGTGTTGTATTGCATGCATGTGTGCTTTCCCTTTAAGGCTGTTGCCCTTCCTTTATGGTGTGCACGGGGTTCAGGTGTGAGCAAGGTGGAGCTGGGTGTGGTCTCAGGTCTTTTTATATACTGTTGCTGTGAGACTGAGATGATTGTTATGTCTGCCTTTGTATGAGAAGGAGCTTGCTCCTTTCTTGGATGCTGAGGGCCATCCTAGTTTGACATCGATGTCATCTGCGATGTCATCCCCTTGTCTTCCCTTTGTTTCTATTCCTTTTCCTATCCTCACTTGTTGTTTTGAGTATGGTGTGCGATGTACAGGGTGTTTGTTGTATGTCATTTGGTGTTCCATGTCTGGTCTATTTGGTGTTTGTAGTACAGCATGGTTGTTTTACATTTTCCCTGTTTGTCTGAACCTCCGGAAGGGGTTTCCTGGTGTTTCCCGGAGGGGGAACTACAACTCAGTTAAGCAGTGCTGTCTGGGTCTGCCATGGATCTTGCCGCATGGTGGTCCAGGCAGTTACTACTGCTCCTGTGTTTGGTGTTGGTACTGAGTCCAGATTTGTGTGTTTGGGCTTCAGTGCTTTACACAGGATCCAGTGGTTGTGGTCCTGTAGTCTGTTGTCATTCTGCCACAGGACACTTACCTGTCGAGTTTGTCCTCTGCTTACTGTCTGCTCCTCCTCCAATTCCACCCAAATTTTATGGGTTTAGTTTTCACGGAGTTCCTTATGCAGCGAACTGACCTGTTACCTTCATTCTCTGGGTCAGTTTGATTACAGTTATACCACAGTTATTAAAACACAAGAAAAACTATATACTTAAAAAAATTAAAACTTTGGAAAAAATGTTTTATTTGCATGGTCATATTCTGACCCCTATAACTTTTTTATAATTATGTTTATGGAACTGTCAGGGCAAATTTTTTGCAGAGTGATTTTTCTTTTGTTCCGTTATGCTGGTAATCGTAGGGGATAAATGTTAATCGTATGGTTTTTTGATGCGGCGGTGCCTATGATGACTATTTTTTTTATTGTAAACTTATTTTTAATATGAGTAGGAGGATGATTTAAGTGTTTTTGTTTTTTTTTGGGGGGGGGGGGGAGTTTTCACTTAAGTCCTCCTAGGAGACTTTAACATGTGATCATCCAATTGCTTCTTTAATAGACTGCAATGAAAGGAGTTGAAAGGAAATCTGAAGCAGCAAATCTGCATCATAACATGGGTATACATAAAAAAAATTATGTATCTAATGGATGAGATTTCTACAAATCTCATTCACTTTGATGGTACTGAAATCCACTGTTACAGTTCCCCCGGCCGCTGCTGCCTCCTTGTGGCAGCAGCATCCAGTTGCCAGGGTAACCAGGGCAATATCAGAGCTCCAGGCCAATGAGGCGGCATGCCGGGGCTCTAGAGCGTCAGGATGTACTGCTGCCAGCTCTATCCGGCTCACCTCACTCAGTATAAAAGGCCGGTGCAGGCATGTGCAGGTGAATTTTTTGTCCTCTAGTTCCCCCTGCTGTTCCCTTGTGGTACTGAAGACTCCTTTGGCTTTGGATTTCTGGATTGGTACTGTGACTGCTTTTTTTGGCTTCTGGTGATTTGTTATTGTATTGATCTCCTGGTTCTGACTTTTTGTCATGATGGGTTTCTCGTTTGTCTCTGGCGTTTTTGTACTTCATTGTCTGACTGGCGTTTGACCCTTTTCCGTACAACTACTCTTTCTGTTTGTTGTTCCCTGTTTTTGTGTCGCCCTCACATTTATTCCTAGGGACTGCTGCCCAATTGTGGGGTCACTGCCTAGGGTGACTAGATGTGATAACTCACCAAGTGTGTGTGTTACCTCTTGTAGAAATTCTTGTGGCTCTCCTATTCAGCTGTATGGATGTTACAGTGGTGCTCCATGTGCGACGCTGTCCCTTACTAGTCCCTGCATAAGGAGTGCTGTTCCGTTTGTCTGCCCGTGCACCAACCTCTGCCTTATTCCTGAATCTACTTTTTACCACCTGCACTGCCTCGGACCTGTTTCACGGATTCACGCAAAATCTGCTTGCCCTAACCTCGCCAAAGGCCAGATTCCTGTATTAGGAATTAAAAGGTGAATACCAGGGGACTGTCAGGATAACGCCTTTAAGTTTAGCCCAAAGTCAAACTGATCAAACTCTAATACCTGCCTTTCCTTAATGTGGTCTATAAAACCTCCTAATAACTATAATCACAAAAATACTAGTGTTGTAAGGGGTTTAGCCACAGAGATATGATATAGCTAACAGATATATCCCTTCGCTTCTTAGACCAGCCAAATTGATAACTCCGTTTAGTCTCTCCACCCTTTCTCCCTAATAACTGTTGAAATCATATGGCCATGCCTACGCATTTTTACTTCAGATAGCAGTATCTTCCCATTGCATAATACATTATACGCCTTTTCATTCTGCATACTCACTATTTGCTTTGTGGAAATGCTTTAATTCTGTGACATTTATTTTCTTCGTTTATAAAATGGATTCACCCTCCTTTCACTGTTTCATGCCTTTTTGTCGGACAACTTTGAAACATCTGTATCCCTACTGACACTAACATGACTTTATTTCTGTAACATATACTGTATAAAACACTTTGCAAACCTCATGAGATATGGCTCTGATACAGTTCTAATGCTGGCAATACACATCTTCTCCATGACGATGCATGTTTGGAGCATGGATGTTTCTATAAAAATCTTCAACTACATGAGATCTGCAGTCACATGCCAATCCATTTCTCTTTGGTGACCCCTACGTCAGGGGGGTATTTCATTTTTAGTAAATTAAAGTTACTCTTTTTATTGCAACCTTATACAAATTTCCATTATACAAGTTGTGCTCATAAGTTTACATACCCTTGCAGAATTTATGATTTCTTAATCATTGTTCAGAGAATATGAATGATAACATAAACTTTTCTCTCACTCATGGTTAGGGGTTGGCTGAAGCCATTTATTGTCAAACAACTGTGCTTACTCTTTTTAAATCATAATCACAACACAAACTACCCAAATGACCCTGATCAAAAATTTACATACCCTGGTGATTTGGCCTGATAACATGCACACAGCTTGACACAAAAGGGTTACAATGGCTATTAAAGGTAACCATCTTCACCTGTGATCTGTTTGCTTGTAATTAGTGGGTGTGTATAAAAGGTCAATGACTTTCTTGACTCCTGACAGACCCTTGCATCTTTCATCCAGTGTTGCACTGATGTTGTTTGGATTCTAAGTTATGGGGAAAGCAAAAGAATTATCAATGGCTCTGTGGGAAAAGGTAGTTGAACTCTATAAAACAGGAAAGGGATATAAGAAAATATCAAGGGACTTGAGAATGCCAATCAGCAGTGTTCACACTCTAATTAAGAAGTGGAAAAGTAGGGGTTCTGTTGAAACCAAACCACGGTCAGGTAGACCAACTAAACTTTCAGCCACAACTGCTAGAAAAATTGTTTGGGGTGCAAGGAAAAACCCACAAATAACTTCAGGTGAAATAGAGGACTCTCTGAAAGAATGTGGTGTGGCTGTTTCAAGATGCACAATAAGGAGGCACTTGCAGAAAAATGGGCTGCATGGTCGAGTTGCCAGAAGAAAGCCATTACTACGCAAATGCTACAAAGTATCCCGCTTATAATATGCCAAACAGCACAAAGACAAGCCTTAAACCTTCTGGCACAAAGTCATTTGGAGTGATGAGACTAAAATTGACACAATCATAAACACTACATTTGGAGAGGAGTCAACAAGGCCTATAATGAAAGGTACACCATTCCTACTGTGAAAGATGGTGGTGGATCGCTGATGTTTTGGGGATGTGTGAGCTACAAAGGCACAGGAAATTTGGTCAGAATTGATGACAATATGAATGCAGTAATGTATCAACAAATACTGGAGGAAAATTTGCACTCATCATCCCGGAAGCTGCGCATGGGACATACTTGGACATTTCAACATGACAATGATCCAAAACACAAGGCCAAGTCGACCTGTCATTGGCTACAGCAAAATAAAGTGAAGGTTCTGGAGTGGCCATCTCAGTCTCCAGACCTCAATATCATTGAGCCACTCTGGGGAGACCTCAAACGTGCAGTTCATGCAAGACAGCCCAAGAATTTAGGGGAACTGGAGGCTTTTTACCAGGAAGAATGGGCAGCTTTACCATCTGCGAAGATAAAGGACCTCATCCACAACTACCACAAAATACATCAAGCTGTCATTGATGTTAAAGGGGGCAATACATGGTATTTGATCAGGGTTATTTGGGTAGTTTGTGTTGCGATTATGATTTAACCCCTTCTTAACTAGCGTCGTAATAGTACGGCACAGCGGGACGTGACTTGCCGCTCAGCGCCATACTATCATGGCGGGCTGATCGGGAGGGGTGCAAGAGCTGCGCCCGCCCGATCGGTGGCAGGGGTCCGACAGTGACTGATAGCGGGACCCCTGCTGTATGCGCCGGCATCCGTGAAAACACAGATGCCGGAGCATGTATGGTGAGGGAGGGAGCAGCCATCGGGTCCCCGCGCTGCTGTGACAGGGACCCGATGGCAGGGAAGGCAGCCCAATGCCTTACTTAGGCATTGTGGCTGCCTTCCGTGAGAGCCTGTGAGATCCAGCCCCCTGGATCTCACAGGCAAGCAGGCTGTAGGTGTATTACACTGGTAATATACTTACAGCCAATGCATCACAATACAGAAGTATTGTGATGCATTGTAAAGGGGATCAGACCCCCAAAACTTGAAGTCCCAGAGTGGGACAAAAAATAAAGTGAAAAAAAAGTTTTACAAAAAAATTTAAAGTAAAAAACAAACAAACAAAAAAAAAAACACCCTTTTCCCAAAATAAAGTAAAATAAAAAAATAGGGGAAAAAAAAACAGCAGACATATTAGGTATCGTCGCATCGTATCGACCGGCACTATAAAAATATCACATGACCTAACCCCTCAGATGAACACCGTAAAAAAAAAAGTGCGTCAAAAAGTAATTTTTTGTCACCTTACATCACAAAAAGTGTAATAGCAAGTGAAAAAAAGTCATATGCACCCCAAAATAGTGCCAATCAAACAGTCATCTCATCCTGCAAAAATTATACCCTACCTAAGACAATCGCCCAAAAACTGAAAAAACTATGGCTCTCAGACTATGGGGACATTAAAACATGATTTTTTTTCAAAAATGCTTTATGTAAAACTGAAACAAACAACCAAAAAAAGTAGTCATTGTCGCGTCCGTAACAACCTGCTCTAACCTGTCAGATGAACATTGTAAATAACAAAAAATAAAAACTGTGCCAAAACAGCTATTTTTTGTTACCTTGCCTCACAAAGTGTAATATAGAGCAACCAAAAATCATATGTACCCTAAAAGAGTACCAACAAAACTGCCACCTTATCCCGTAGTTTCCAAACTGGGGTCTTTTTTTTGGGAGTTTCTACTCTAGGGGGTCTTCAAATGTGATATGGCAGCTTAAAATTATCCCAGTGAAATCTGCTTTCCAAAAACCATATGGCGTTCCTTTCCTTCTGCGCAATGCCGTGTGCCCGTACAGCAGTTTGCGACCACATAGTTTCTGTAAACTACAGAATCAGAGCAATAAATATAGACTTTTGTTTGGCTGTTAACCCTTGCTTTGTAAGTGGAAAAAAAACTGATTAAAATGGAGAATCTGCCAAAAAAGTGAAATTCAGAAATTTCATCTCCATTTTCTATTAATTCTTGTGGAACACCTAAAGGATTAACAACGTTTGTAAAATCATTTTTGAATACCTTGAGGGATGTAGTTTCTAAAATGGGGTCATTTTTGGGTGGTTTCTATTATGTAAGCCTTAAAAAGTGACTTCAGACCTGAACTGGTCCTTAAAAAGTGGGTTTTAAAAATTTTCTGAAAAATTTTAAGATTTGCTTCTAAACTTCTAAGCCCTCTAACATCCCAAAAAAATGTAATGGCATTCACAAAATTATCCAAAACATGAAGTAGACATATGGGGAATGTAAAGTAATAACTATTTTTGGATTTATTACTATCTATTATAAAAGTAGAGAAATAGAAATTTGCATATTTTTCCAAATTTGTGGTAAATTTGGTATTTTTTTTATAAATGAAAATGAAATATTTTGACTCAAGTTTACCAGTGTCATGAAGTACAATATGTCATGAGAAAACAATCTCAGAATGGCTTGGATAAGTAAAAGCGTTTTAAAGTTATTCACATAAAGTGACATGTCAGATTAGCAAAAAAATTGCCTGGTCAGGAAGGTGAAAACTGGCCCGGGGTTGAAAGGGCT
Organism: Bufo bufo; assembly: GCF_905171765.1. Taxonomy (NCBI): domain Eukaryota; kingdom Metazoa; phylum Chordata; class Amphibia; order Anura; family Bufonidae; genus Bufo; species Bufo bufo. The sequence continues at coordinate 125,697,703 of NC_053396.1, forward strand.
AAAAAGAGTAAACACAGTTGTTTGACAATAAATGGCTTCAGCCAACCCCTAACCATGAGTGAAAGAAAAGTGTTTGTGTTATCATTCATATTCTCTGAACAATGGTTAAGAAATCATAAATTCTGCAAGGGTATGTAAACTTATGAGCACAACTGTACCTTCAGTATCCACTCCCCACCGTTCTTAAGATCCCTTAGGGAACTTTAACTGTTTGCTTTCAGGGGATAGAAGTCGTAAAAAAAACGATTACCTGTGTGTCCATCACATGAGCAGGACAGATTTGTATATTCTAAGGCCCCTTTCACACGGGCGAGTATTCCGCGCTGATGCGATGCGTGAGTTGAATGCATTGCACCGGCACTGAATACCGACCCATTCATTTCTATGGGGCTGTGCACACGAGCGGTGATTTTCACGCATCACTTGTGCGTTGCGTGAAAATCGCGGCATGCTCCTCTTTGTGCGTTTTTCACGTAACGCACGCCCCATAGAAATGAATGGGGTTGTGTGAAAATTGCAAGCATCCGCAAGTAAGCGCGGATGCGGTGCGATTTTCACGCACGTTTCTAGGAGACGATCGGGATGGAGACCCGATCATTATTATTTTTCCCTTATAACATGGTTATAAGGGAAAATAATAGCATTCTGAATACAGAATGCATAGTAAAATAGCGCTGGAGGGGTTAAAAAAATAAAATTTAACTCACCTTAGTCCACTTGATCGCGCAGCCGGCATCTCTTCTGTCTCCTTCTTTGCTGATTGCAGGAAAAGGACCTGTGGTGACATCACTCCAGTCATCACATGATCTTTTACCATGGTGATGGATCATTTGATGGACCATGTGATGACCGGAGTGACGTCACCACAGGTCCTTTTCCTGCAATCAGCAAAGAAGGAGACAGAAGAGATGCCGGCTGCGCGATCATGTGGACTAAGGTGAGTTACATTTTATTTTTTTTAACCCCTCCAGCGCTATTTTACTATGCATTCTGTATTCAGAATGCTATTATTTTCCCTTATAACCATGTTATAAGGGAAAATAATACAATCTACGGAACACCGACCCCAAGCCCGAACTTCTGTGAAGAAGTTCGGGTACCAAACATGCGCGATTTTTCTCACGCGAGTGCAAAACGCATTACAATGTTTTGCACTCGCGCGGAAAAATCGTGCACGTTCCCGCAACGCACCCGCACCTTTTCCCGCAATGCCCGTGTGAAAGAGGCCTAAGAGTAAAAAATGTGAGTTCCTAGTAAATTACTGCAAGCAGAGATCTTGAGAGTTCTGCAGCTAGCCTTAGGGCCCTTTTACACGGGCAGATTCACAGGGTAATTATCAGGAATGAACTGTTTGTTCCCAATCATTGAGCCACAGTAAAGCAGCATTTATGTGCAGCAATCATCCCCAGTCGTATGGAGACGAATGATCGCTACTGTATGTATTACTGGGCTACAGCGATCATTGGTCACCATACAGATTGATTGAATGTCACCGGCACAACCTTGTTCACACAGGATGATGTGCCGCCCACAAAGGAAAGATGCGATCAACCAACTAATAGATATTTGCTCATTGGTCAGGTAATGGGTGGCACATGTACATAGAACAATAACAGGGAATGAGTGCTCAAACATTTATCCCTTTTAATTGTCCCAATCTTCTGCCCCAGTAAAAGGGCCCTTGTTCTGTGGCCCAGTTTACGCTCTCTGATTATGAGAACGGAAGCTGAATACAGCCATAGATCCAGACTGTATCTTACATCCCAAGGCCAAAGTGGGTCTGTCAGGGTATGAAGGATTGTTGTTAGGATTGGACATCTATTTGGATGAACTAGCACTCTGCTGACACCTATCACATTCACACAACACGGTTACATTGATTTATTTTTATTTTTATAGAGCTTCTTTATAAAATTCTAAATGCATCAGTTTTGCCATTATTTTGTAAAAATAGCAAAAATACCTGTAACATGAGTGAGGCATGTGAATAAACCTTAAAGGGGTTGTCTGAGATTTTGATATAGGTGGCCTATCCTCAGGAGAGGTCATCAGTATCAGATTGGTGGGAACCCCTGCCGCTCGGCTGTTTGAAGAAGCAGTGGTGTTCCGGTGAGCGCTGCAGCTTCTTTCTAGGTCAGTGATGTCACTTTCATTAGTCACGTGGCCTAAGCGCAGCTCAGTTCGATTCAAGTGAATGGAGCTGAGCTGCAATACCCATCGAAGCCACTGTCCAAAGGTTGCTGCTGTGCTTAGTAAGCCGCAAAGAGGCCACCACGGCCTCCTCAAACAGTAGATTGGCGGGTTGTACACCTGTCGATCTGATAGTGATGACCATCCTGAGGATAGATCAACAATAATGGGTGCCAGAAATCTACATGACGTAAGAGTCTGTGGATCCATGAGTTACAGTTGGTAACTTGAAGGCTGTTCTAGAGGCATCAAAGTTATCTCTATGTAAGAACCACAGTAATAAGCTACCATGAAATAATGCAACCAGTGACATCACCAGCTCCTGTCTGGGAATCAATGTATTGGAAAGTGTGCTCTTAGCTTCCTCCTATTATTAAGCAACATCTCTATGTGTTCAGCTGCCATGTCATACCTTGTACTCTGCACCATATCCAGCTTACAAAACTGTTACCGAGAATTTCGCTCCCGTCTAGAAAGAGTTGATAACATTTAAGGTGGAATGGAGAATGCAGAGAATTGGAACCTTTTCAATGGACAGTATATCTCTAATGTATATCTCTAAGAAATTAAAATAATGGCACAATTCTTACAAAAAAAATATTGCAGGTTCATACAATGGTACACATTTATCAGATTACATACCAAAATTAGCATAGGGTCTAAACAAGTAAAAATGGAGGTGGTGTAAGGCTCCCTTCACGTACATCCGGTGATCTGCTCCGCTTCCCCTCTGGCAAGAAGCAGAAAATGCCAGAACTGATCCCATAGTTTTCTATAGGATCGTTCTCATATTTCCGATGCATTCGCTGTGATGCCGGATGTCAAATTGTGCCAGACTGGTGCACTGAAGTGCAGTACACATAGCAGTTGTGTCCGGTTTCAGCGTGAAACAACTGGCTGGGCACAAATTATATATATGTGAAGCAGTCCTCAAAATGAAATGTGCAACCAGTATGACAGGTATTCACCAGAATATATTATGCAGGGGCGGGTTGGAAACTTAAAGGGTTGTCTCACGTCAGCAAATGGCATTTATCATGTAGATAAAGTTAATACAAGACACTTACTAATGTATTGTGATTGTCCATATTGCTTCCTTTGCCGGCTTGACCCATTTTTCCATCATATTATACACTGCTTGTTTCCATGGTTATGACCACCCTGTAATCCAGCAGTGGTGGTCGTGCTTGCACACTATAGGAAAAAGTGTCAGCCTCTCTGGTGGGAGCATACATAGGCTAGTGCTTTTTTCTATAGTGTGCAAGCACGGTCACCGCTGATGGATTGCAGGGTGGTCGTAACCATGGAAATGAGCAATGTATAAGGTGATGGAAAAATGTCTTAAGCCAGCAAAGGCAATATGGACAATCACAATACATTAGTAAGTATTAACTTTCTCTACATGATAAATGCCATTTGCAGGAGTGAGACAGGAGTAAAGTGGCCCTGGAAAAAATAAAAAATAAGCGGTCCCATGTTGTAGGCGTGTCCAAATTGACAGAAGGTGGGATAACAGAAGTAGGCGGGGCCAGCAATATCGTAGTGCAGAACAAAATACCACAGTGCAGGACAAAATACTGCCCCAGCAGAACCAGATACCACAGTGCAGCACAAAATACTGCCCCAGCAGAACCAGATACCACAGTGCAGCACAAAATACTGCCCCAGCAGAACCAGATACCACAGTGCAGCACAAAATACTGCCCCAGCAGAACCAGATACCACAGTGCAGCACAAAATACTGCCCCAGCAGAACCAGATACCACAGTGCAGCACAAAATACTGCCCCAGCAGAACCAGATACCACAGTGCAGCACAAAATACTGCCCCAGCAGAACCAGATACCACAGTGCAGGACAAAATACTGCCCCAGCAGAACCAGATACCACAGTGCAGGACAAAATACTGCCCCAGCAGAACCAGATACCACAGTGCAGCACATAATACTGCCCCAGCAGAACCAGATACCACAGTGCAGCACAAAATACTGCCCCAGCAGAACCAGATACCACAGTGCAGCACAAAATACTGCCCCAGCAGAACCAGATACCACAGTGCAGCACATAATACGGCCCCAGCAGAACCAAATACCACATTGCAGCACAAAATATGGCCCCAGCAGAACCAGATACCACAGTGCAGCACAAAATACTGCCCCAGCAGAACCAGATACCACAGTGCAGGACAAAATACTGCCCCAGCAGAACCAGATACCACAGTGCAGGACAAAATACTGCCGCCCGCACCACAGTATGAAACTGTACCATCGTCCTGAGGATGGCAATACAGTTGAATTTAGGAGGGCACCAGACGCTCCTACATTAATTAATGCTGAGGGCATCCGATCTTAATGTACCTAGCTGGTGTCAAGAGGAGGGCTTGGGAGGACCTCTAGACATCGGCCCACCAGGAAATTTCCCTGTAGGGTCAATGGCCATTCTGCCCATGCTATCATGTAGCAAGAGTCATTTTTATCAATTTGGCACAATTGCACCAGTTTAAGACATGCTCTCCCACTGAAGTGCGTCATTCCTACATCTACTGATAAATGTGCCAACTAACCAAATGGGACCTCTAAAGCACTCGGCTATCTCCAGCAGTCTCAAAGAGAATAAATGAAGTGGCAGAAAGTATGGTCAGAATCCTACTGATCTAAGGACAGCCATACACATTCAACACAACTATTCTGACAGCTATTTCTCCTGACTCCCCCATAAACATATCCATTCTGTTTGGCTGAACGTGTATATGTTTTCAATGTTGAGGGGGTCAGAAAGCTGCTACCAGATACCTCCTGCAGTGGCTTATCTCCTGGAAGAACAAAAGGATTGGGGGAAATATTCATGAGCTCCCCACACACATTAGACTGTTGGCTGAACCCGCTGTGAATCGGAGCCTTGCTGCAGTAACCAGCATTGACCACTATAGTGGTTGGAGCAGTCTAGGTCTGGCGCAAGAGCTACTGCAGAATAGCTGGGTATAGTTCGGAGGATAGGCCATCCTGGACAACCCCTTTCCAACTACCCCACGTAAATTTTTGTCCGCAGTCGGGAATTTAAAAATAGCTGTCGGCCACAGTAGACTCCCGGGACTAATGTATGCGATCAACAATGACATCGATCACATACATTTAACCCCTCAGAACCTCATCTGGGAGGTTAAAAAGCGGGAGCGCGCACTCCCGGCTGTGTACTGGCTCCCCCCAATGAGGATCGGTGAAGCCGGATGTAGTGTGTGCCTCAGCCTCTGTAGTCAGGAGTGGTACAGGGGTGCCGCACATTAGTTCCTATGGAGAGCCTGCCTGTGGCAGGGCTCCATAGGAACACAGTGTAAGGGCTCATGCACATGACCGTATGTATTTTGCAGTCCGCAAAAAATACGGATGACATCTGTGTGCATTCCGTATTTTGCGGAACGGAACAGCTGGCCCCTAATAGAACAGTAGTATCCTTGTCTATAATGCGGACAATAATAGGACATGTTCTATTTTTTGGCGGAACGGAAATACGGAAACGGAATGCACACAGAGTATTCTACGTTTTTTTTTGCGGACACATTGAAGTGAATACGTTCGTACGCAGGAGCCCTAATTCTCATAAACTTCAATGCTTAGTCTATGAGTCTATGAGCACAGCAAACTAATGATTGCTTGTTATAGTTCCCTATGGGAACTATTAAAAAGTGTAAATAAAAGATACACTTAAAAAAATACATAAAAAATGAACATTATGGGCATTGCCACGTGTGAAAACACCCGTACTATTAAAATTTTTAAATATTTATCCCATATGCCAACCAGCAAAATGGAAAAAAAGGCAAAATGGCAGATTCGCCTTTTTTAGTAACTTCACCTCCCAACAAAAATTTGAACAAAAAGGGATCGAAAAGTCAACCCAGAATGGTATCAAAGAAAAGTACAGATCATCCTAAAAAAATTAGCCGTACACAAAAATAAAAAAGTTATGGTGGTTAGAATATGGCAATGCAAAGAAAAAATTGTTTTTCCCCAAAGTGTTACATTTTTTTCCAGTATTAAAATGGAAGAAAAACTATACATATGTGGCATCATTGTAATTGTACTGACCTGGAGAATAAAAGTAACAGGTCAGTTTTACCGTATAGGAAATAGTGCAAAAAAAAAAAAAAAAACACATAAAAAAGTGGCAGAATGGTGTTTTTTTTTTAATAATTACACCCCATTTGGAAATTTCTTTCCTGCTTCCCACCACATTGTATGCAACTGTAAATGGTGCCATTAGAAAGTACATCTTGTCCTGCAAAAAAACAAACCCCATACGGCTATGTGAATGAAAAAAAATTAAAATTCTGGCTTTGGGAGGGCTGGGAGGAAAAAAAGAAAACGAAAAAAAAAATAAGAAATTCACCCGAAAGGGTTAAAGCCTTCTTCTCAGCCATTTGAGAACTCCTAAATACCTTTAGTAAAATTGCTAAAAAAGATGAAGTGTTTTAGACCACAGCTTTATAAATTAGAGCAGAACGTCTTTTGGAGTAGATGCAGAGTAGACAACGGAACTTGCATCTACACCATATTTATAAAGCGTTGGAGCCCCATATTTTTGCATGTTTTCCTGGCAGCTGGCATTTGCTTCACCTGCTGTAATCATGCACAACATATACAAAGTACATCGGATATTTTCCACATCAAAAAGCTGTCAACCAGCCAGCACCAGGTCACGCCCGATTAATTCCATTTTATAGACAAATGAAAGGACATTTTGTGACACATCTACTGCATATGTGTTATTGTCAACCCTAATAATAAATATAGAAACTCTAGCGATTGTATTGCAAGAAAAGGATTTTTTAATTGGTATTGCAGCTGTATACAATGTGAAGTTTCGGCCACACATTGGCCTTCATCAGACTTGTGCCGCTAAGTTAAATGAGTGTCCAAGTTGCGGGCGTCAGGATAGGAGTGCAATAGCACTGGATAGGAAGCTATTGCACTCCTATCCAATTAAAAAATCCTTTTCTTGCAATACAAATCGCTGGAGTTTCTATATTTATTATAAGACGGGGTGGGAACCAGACTTCCAGCAGCAAACAGATGGCAGAGTGCCACGAAGTTTTGCCTATTGTCAACCCTGTGATGGACATCAACCTCATGGATGAGATCCAGCTGAACTGATTTCAGTCCCTAAGTTATGGTAGGCGGAGTCTGCTCTAGCGCTGGCCAATCGCAGCGCAGAGCTCACAGCCTGGGAGAAAATAACCTCCCAGGCTGTGAGCTCTGCGCTGCGATTGGCCAGCGCTAGAGCAGACTCCGCCTACCATAACTTAGGGACTGGAATCTCCGCCTACTATAACTTAGTGAGCGGAGATACCGGAGGGCATAACGGGAGAACGGAGCGGCGCCCGGGGATAATAGTAAGTGCAGTGAGATCCCCGGGTGCCGCTCCACATGTCTGTATAGTTAGTTCATAGTGTAAGAATCGGTGAAAGGTCCTCTTTAAATAACTTTTCAAACAACTTATTCTCAGTGGACACTTTAGTTAAACATGAACAAATCTGCAAATTACTTTGATTAAAAGTTTTAATGTTATTCACCCTAAACACCTTTTTGAAATCCCTGCCACTAGGGGGTCTCCCTTCCAGGTATTTTGCAGTCAAATCGTTGCTATGTTAATCTTGTCCATATCAAAAAGGAGACCTAGACAGATTGCAGGAAGTAAGGAGGAGCGTTTCATCACAGGCTCCCTCCTGAGCTCAGTGCAGAGGCCCTTCCTCTTCCAGAACTCAGTAATGGAAAGCTGAAAACCCCTAAGCATCCCCTTCATTCTCCTGTGCTCTGTAGCCTTATCCTGCCTGTGCTGCCATTATCATCCTTCTTCTGTGCTCTGTATCGGTCTCCTGCCTGTGTTGTCATCATCATTGTTCTGTGCTCTCTATCAAAAGGGGGATACTTTCTTGTGCTTATCCTAACTTTGAAAGGCAGTGAAGTAAAGCAACTTCATTTAGGATCCATGTGTGTAGATGATCAGGAGGAGTCTATCACTTGGTTAAGCCTCATTCACACGTCAGTGTTTCACGGACGTGTGCTGTACGTCTTCTCCACGTACAGCACACGTCCCTATTCATTTTAATGTGTGTATTCAGACATCAGTATTTTAGCACGGTCCGTGGGTCAGTGTTTTTTATTTTGTCCGTGTTCACGGATCCATAACGTCTATTATTGTCTATGGGTCAGTGAAAACCACGGATACAACACAGATGCCATCTATGTTGCATCCGTGTTTCACGGATCATTAAGAAGAGATGCTTTGAAAATAATTTTTTCAGCTGTTCAGTGTCAGTGAAACACGGATGTAACAAGGACAGCAAAAAACAGACACACGGACAGCATCACTGACCACCACCAGCTCACGGATTTAAGCATGGACACGGACGTGTGAATGAGGCTTTACAGTACATTGCCCGAAGCATGTAATCAGCCTGAGCCAGCTCTAAGGCTGGGTTCACATGGGCGTTGCGGGAAAATGTGCGGTGCGTTGCGGGAACACCCGCGATTTTTCCGCGCGAGTGCAAAACATTGTAATGCGTTTTGCACTCGCGTGAGAAAAATCGCGCATGTTTGGTACCCAAACCTGAACGTCTTCACAGAAGTTCGGGCTTGGGATCGGTATTCTGTAGATTGTATTATTTCCCCTTATAACATAGTTATAAGGGAAAATAATAGCATTCTGAATACAGAATGCATAGTAAACTAGCGCTGGAGGGGTTAAAAAAAAATAATAATAATTTAACTCACCTTAGTCCACTTGATACTACATACTGTATATTACAAATATATGTATACATACTGATACTACAAATTGTGTATTATGTATTTTACAGTTTACTTCTGGCGGTAGCTACCAGCAAGGAAAGGATGGAAAATGTTGTTAGGAACAGGGTTAACCACCTTGTTCCTCCCCTCTTGGTAGGAGTGGGCTGCTCCTGTCTAGAGACAGAGGAGAGGAAGCAACCTGCCAAGCTCCTGCTCCTGGTACAGATCCTTGATAATGATCAAATATTCTTCAGCCTCAAGTAAAATCTTGAGAAGCTTGACCGCAGAATGAGCAACTCAAAACAGCATCTACAGACACTGCTGTAAGGTGAGGGTCTAGTGCTAAACACCAATCACCCATAACGTTACCATGCCAGTATGACCTCAGTGTTTAACTGCAACGATTCAACCTGCCTCCAGAATCCTTCCTCTTACCAGAGAGAATTGAGCTTGGAAATTGCCGTTATTGAATGTATTTGAAGTTCCATGTTGCACGTAGTATAAAAGACTTAGTTAGGTTTAACTCTGGCCTTCTTCTTCAGTTCTATAATTACTCTGCACCGATCCCAGGGAGCAACGGTCTGAGGGAGTAAACCGTGACACAACACTTCATCAGGGCCAGTACCATTCCTATCCTCTACACCAGCTCCTTTAAGACCAACAGTTTGAAGCATACAGAGTAGGAGTTGGTGGTCTACAGTGTTGAACGCTGCAGAGAGATCCAGTAGAATCAATAGAGAATAGCTGATGTTACATTTAGCCATCAGGTCGTTTGAGACTTTTGTAAGGGCAGTTTCTGTAGCATTTAGAGTACAAAATCCAAATGGTAGGAAGTTGAGGAGAGAGTTGGCAGAGAGACAGCTGACAGGCGACACTAGACCCAGCATCTCAGGAGTTTAGAGATAAAGTGGAGGTTACAGAAAAGTCAGTATTTAGCCACACAGCATCAGGGTCAGGAGATATTATTTTTCAGTCATAGGATAGTAACAAAATGTTTAAAATAGGAGGGAAAATACCAAAAGAAAGAGAAGCTACAGCATGTAATCCAGTTAGGTAACTGCTGACCGGCGAGAAGAGAGACTGAACAAGATGAAGAATAATATGCTCCACAATACAGGTGGCAGGACTGAGAGAAACATGTCTGATATGGTTCTGATGGAGGGTGCTCGCTCAGTCTCCTCCATTCAAATACACTGAATCTACCATCTGCACTGCTGGGGGTTTAGGGTGTTTGAATGGAGGAGACTGAGCGATATGTCTGGTTATATAACCCTCTCTCAGTGGCCATCTTATGGACAGGGCCACTATGCGGACAGCTCAATAGATTTGCCCAACAAGGGGACATGGCTTATGAAATATAACAGATGGCACATTATATCAACAAAGACTAAATTAGTAGGCGTTATATAGTCATCTTACATACACATTGGTCAACAGTAGCCAGAAAGTGGCCAACCCCTTTAAGTGATAATAGATTTATGCAACATTTCAGGTAATTAACCTTTCATGAGGCATTTGCTTGGTCTCCCCTGAAGACAAACTAAAGGTTTTTGAGAACATCATGTTCCAGGAGGGACCTGTAAAGGCTGCTGAACACTTTCAATAGTTATCGGCGGAACGATCATTTGGCAACAGCTATCTCCCCTGTCCCCCCACACACAATACACATATCAGTTCAGCTGAAGATGTATGTGCCGTCAATGCGTAGAAAGCCACTGCCAGATACCTCTGACGGTAGCTTATCTTCCAGGAGAACAAAAGAATTGGGCAAAAATATTCACTTCGCCCAATCCTTCTCTCCCCTGACATCATCTGTCGAGGAAGAATTGGGAGCTCCCTATGCAGATCAGACTGTCAGCCATACAGCTAACAATGCACTGTGTATGGGGGCCATATGAAATGAATCATGGTGTAGACTGAATGGGATCCATATGCCAATTCTTATAGGACCCTGCTAGGACATGATCTTCTTTGATGCCTCTAGATGTTGTCCCCAATTGAGGCCTTGCATCTGAAATGTTAAATAAAGCTCCCATTATCAAAAAGCAGTGTACCTGAGAGATCTGAAGCAAATGGCGAGAAGCAAGACAAGACTCGTGTGTGGTTCTACTTCTTTTCTTGGATACTGACAGGATGAGAGTGGTCAGTCCCCCTTTTGAATATGCACCCTACCTCGAAATCCATACCTGACCTACAGTCATGCTAACCTACTGTATGTAAGTTAAAAAGAATTAGGGGGCAGATGGAATGGACTTTGACTACAGGATCAGACTACGGGGTCTGTTTGTAGTCTGTAACCATGGATACACACAGGTGTGCCTAGTGAAGAAACAGCTCAGTACGACATATAATCCAAAAGAAAGACCTACACCTACACTGGATTAACATGGATTTACTCCAACTTCAAACAGCATCAACATAATAATCATTATACAATTTGACTCCCACTGAGCGCTTTTGAAATGTTTGAAAAAGGCTTAGTGTTAGTGTGAGCCAAAACGCATCCCGATTCCTATGTTCATGCCGTGTGAAGTTGGAACAAACCTTTCTTCTGGATTGCCTGGGAGCTGCACACATAACAGTGGGGTACTTTCAATCAAGACTATTTACAATTTGCAAAGTTATTCCGCTTTTTATTATACATGGTTTAGAGTCATAAATAATAGTTTAAAATAAAGCGAATAATGTACAGTTGTGGGCAAAAATTCTGAGACATACATTTCAGTTTTCAAAAAAAAAAGTACTGAAGTACGATTCTAAGCATTTCAGAAGTTGTTGTTTTTTTTACTTTTATTGACAAATGCATCAAGTTTATGCAAAAACTCAATATTTCCAGTGCTGACTCTTCTTTTATCAAGACTTCAGCAATAAGAAGCTTGCTCAGGAATGGCAGCGGCAGGTGTGAGTGCCATACAGGGAGGTGAAGGCTTTTGGAGGATGGCCTGGTGTCAAGAAGAGCAGCAAAGAAGCCACTTCTTTCCAAGAAAAAAAATCAAAGACAGACTGACATATTGCAGGAAGTACAGAGATTGGACCGCAGAGGACTGGGGTAAAGCTATTTTCTCCGATGAAGCCCCTTCAGATTGTTAGGGAAGTCTGGAAAAATAATTGTCCTGAGAAGAAAAGGCGAGTCCTGTGTCATGCCAACAGTAAAGCATCCTGAGGCTGTTCATGTTTGGGGTTAGGGTACTTTCACACCTGCGGCAGAGTGATCCGGCAAGCAGTTCCATCACCGGAACTGCCTGCCGGATCCGTCAAAACGTATGCCAACTGATGGCATTTGTAAGACGGATCAGGATCCTGATCCGTCTTACAAATGCATTGAAATGCCGGATCCGTCTTTCCGGAAAAACGGATCCGGCATTAATTTTTTTCACCTTTTTTTCGGTCTGCGCATGCGCAGACCCGAAGGATGGATCCGGCATTCCGGTATTTTGAATGCTGGATCCTGCACTAATACATTCCTATAGAAAAAAATGCCGGATCCGGCATTCAGGCAAGTGTTCCGTTTTTTGGGCCGGAGATAAAACCGTAGCATGCTGCAGTATTATCTCCATCCTGATCAGTCAAAAAGACTGAACTGAAGAAATCCTGATACATCCTGAACGGATTGCTCTCCATTCAGAATGCATGGGGATAAAACTGATCAGTTCTTCCGGTATAGAGCCCCTAGGATGGAACTCAGTGCTGGAAAAGAAAACCGCTAGTGTGAAAGTAGCCTGAGTTCTCATCCAAGGGAGTATGCTCACTAAGAACACTACCATGAATAAAGAATGGGATCAAAACATCAAAGTTAAAAACTTAAAAGCTTATATTGTACTTCAGTACACCATAGAAACATCTGACAAAAAGATCTAAAATCACTAAAGCAGCAAGTTTTCTGAAAACCAGAATTTGTGTCAGTCTCAAAACTTGGCAGCAGCTGTATAATACACTTTAGAATACATACCTCACCTGCTGCAGAACTTCTTCTTGAATAGTATGTAAGAGGTTGAACGTTTTCCCACAAATAATTTTCATACCATAAAGGAAGTCATCAGATTTGTACCTATGACACTGTCTGACCTGTTACATGTGCATTTGGCAGCTGAAGGCATCTGTGTTGGTCCTGTGTTCATATGTGCCCGCACTGCTAAGAAACATACATTTGTAATATATGCAAATGAGCCTCTAGGAGCAACAGGGGCGTTGCCGTTACACCTAGAGGCTCTGCAACTGCCGCTTCCTCTGCACTTCGATTGACAGGGCCAGGCATTTTATACATGATCACGCCTGGCCCTGTCAAGTAAAGTGCAGTGGGCACAGCAGTTGCAGAGAGAGCAGAGCCTCTAGGTGTAACAGTAACGCCCAGTTGCTCCTAGAGGCTCATTTGCATATATGAAAATTTGTGATAATGATAATTTTTCTCAGCAATGCGGGCACATATGCCTTCAGCTGCCAAGTGCACACGTAACAGGTCTGTCAGTTTCATAGGTACAAATCTGTCTGCTGACAGATGCCCTTTAAAGGGGATATTCAGAATAGGTCATCAATATGATATCAGAAACCATGCTGGTACCCACGCCAATCAGTTTGAGGAAGCCACTGAGATCACTGGAGCTCCGGTGGGCACCACGGCCTCCTCGTAGCTTACCAAGCACAGCACCGTACATTGTACAGCGTCTGTGCTTGGTATCACAGTTCTTGAATGGGAACTGCGCCTAGGTCATGTGACTGATGAAGGTAACATCACATGGTCTAGGAAGAGTCTTAAGCGCTCACAGAGTGCCGCGACCTCATCATACAGGTGATTGGGAGTTTGACTCCTGCAGATATCGTATTGATGACCTATCATGAGAAGAGGCAAAGAATATGAAAATCCTGGAAAACTGCTTTAATAGCGGTTTTACAGTCATTTGCAGTGTTTATAGCTCGAAGATGTTGCTTCCATGTGTCTCCCTTGGTAATGCTGCTAATCTCAGCTGACAATATACTGCTACTTACCACCCCTGCAGAAGGAGTCTTCTCAGATATACTGAGATATACTGCTACTACAGGGGCGATTCTCCGAGTTCTGGCTGTAAGGAGAGTGAACGTGCACATTGCTATATACTTTGAACACCAGGTGGCGCCATACTAAAAAAGTAAAGTAAGGTGACAGCATGCAATGTAAAGTACTTAAAAAGCAAATATGCTTTATTTTTATGATTTACTCAGTGCTCGGACAACCCCTTTAACGACAAGCACTGACTGAATGACATGAAAAGTTTCTTCAGACCAAGGGTCTACATGGCCAGCTAAGGCTACTTTCACACTAGCGTTCGGGTGTCCGCTCGTGCGCTCCGTTTGAAGGGGCTCACGAGCGGCCCCGAACGCATCCGTCTGGCCCTAATGCATTCTCAGTGGAGGCGGATCCACTGAGAATGCATCCGCCTGCCAGCGTTCAGCCTCCGCTCCGCTCAGTGAGCGGACACCTGAACGCTGCTTGCAGCGTTCGGGTGTCCGCCTGGCCGTGCGGAGGCGAGCGGATCCGTCCAGACTTATAATGGAAGTCAATGGGGACGGATCCGCTTGAAGATGACACCATATGGCTCAATCTTCAAGCGGATCCGTTCCCCATTGACTTTCAATGTAAAGTCTGAACGGATCCGCTCAGGCTACTTTCAGACTTAGAAAATTTTCTAAGTAATAATGCAGACGGATCCGTTCTGAACGGATGCAAACGTCTGCATTATCGGAGCGGATCCGTCTGATGAAACATCAGACGGATCAGCTCCGAACGCTAGTGTGAAAGTAGCCTAAAGTGAAACCCCAATACAGCACCAGCGATATAGTGTCAATGTGCACCTCATATAGTACTGAATGCAGTGTCCCACATTTACTAATGTGATTGCATCTGAAATGAGGTGTAAAATGAGCCAATTTTGGCACATCTGCGGTACAAAATGTCGCAACAGTTTTTAGACATATTAAAGGGATTGTGCAGTGGTGTAAAATTGATGACCTATCCTCAGGACAGGTCCTCAATATCAGATCGGCATGGCCTCAACTCCCAGCACACATAGATAAGTGACAATATCTCCACACACACAGAGATAAGTGACACTATACAGTCTCCACGCACACAGATGTGATGCTTCACCATCTTCACACACAGATAAGTGATGCTACACAGTCTCCACACACAGACATAATGTCACCTCCAGCTCTCTGAGAAGGTCTGGCAGACGTTCTTCTGTACCTCTTGCATGATGTTCTTTGTTTTGGTTTCACTTTGTCATCTCCTTTCCTTCTCCCAGCTGTCACCTATTTACACTAATTGCCTCCCTTTATATTCCCTCCCATACTGCCTCACTTTGCGGTTTATACTACTTCCTGGATTGAAGTGGATTCTTCCGGCATAGAGCCCCGACGACGGAACTCTATGCCGGAAGAAAAGAACGCAAGTGTGAAAGAGCCCTAAGGCTACTTTCACACTTGCGTTGTTTGATTCCGGCAGGCAGTTCAGTTGCAACAGGCAATGCAATACAATACAGATGTATTGTAATGCATTGCAGGGGGGATCAGACCCCCCAAAGTGAACATCATAAATAAAGTAAAGAAAAATAAGTTTAAAAAAAAAAGTGTTTTTAATAAAATTAATAAAGTAATAAAATTAATTAAGTAAAAAAGAAAAAAAATGCCCCTTTCCCTTTATTTTATAATAAAAAACTGAAAAACAAAACAAAACCCACACATATTAGGTATCGCCGCATCCATAATGACCGGCTCAATAAATATATCACATGATCCACCCTGTCCGATAAACACCATCAAAAAATAAAATAAAAACGGTGTAAAAAAAAGCAATTTTTGTCACCTTACATCACACATCACAAAAAGTGCAACACCAAGCGATCAAAAAGGCATATGTCCCACAAAATGGTATCAATAAAACTGTCACCTCATCCCGCAAAAAATGAGCCCCTATCTAAGACAATCGCCTAAAAAATGAAATAATTTTATAGTTAAAAAACTATAGCTCTCAGAACATGGAGACACTAAAATATAATATTTTTTGTTTCAAAACTGCTATTATTGTGCTAAAGTGAAATACATAAAAAAATAATATATACACATATTAGGTATCGCCACGTCCGTAACAACCAGCTCTATAAAAATATCACATGACCTAACCCCTCAGGTTAATACCGTAAAAAAAAAGAAAAAAAAAAAAAAAAAAGAAGAAAAAAAAAGCCATTTGTCACATTACATCACATAAATTGCAACAGCAAGTGATCAAAAAGGCGTATGCCCCCAAAAATAGTACCAATCAGACCGTCACCTCATCCCGCAAAAAATGAGACCCTACCTAAGAGAATCGGTCAAAAAATAAAAAAGCTATGGCTCTCAGACTATGGAGACACTAAAATATCATTATTTCGGTTTTTAAAAATGCTATTATTGTGTAAAACTTAAATAAATAAGAAAAAGTTGACATATTAGGTATTGCCACGTGCGTAACGATCTGCTCGATCGTCACATGACCTAATCCCTCAGGTAAACGCTGTAAAAATAAAAAATAAAAACGGTGCCAAAACATAAATTTTTTGGTTACCTTGCCTCACAAAAAACGTAATATAGAGCAATTAAAAATCATATGTACCCCAAAATAGTACCAATAAAACTGGCACCTTATCCAGTAGTTTCCAAAATGTGGTCACTTTTTTGAGTTTCTACTGTAGGGGTGCATCAGGGGGGCTTCAAATGGGACATGGCATCTAAAAACCAGTTCAGCTAAATTTGCCTTCCAAAAACCATATGGCGTTCCTTTCCTACTGCGCCCTGTCGTGTGCCCGTACAGCAGTTTACGATCACATGTGGGGTGTTTTTGTAATCCGCAGATTCAGGGTAATAAATATTAAGTTTTATTTGGCTGTTAACCCTTGCTTAGCTACTGGAAAAAATGGATTAAAATGTAAAATCTGCCAAAAAAGTGAAATTCAGAAATTTCATCTCCATTTTCCATTAATTCTTGTGGAACACCTAAAGGGTTAACAAAGTTTGTAAAATCAGTTTTGTATACCTTGAGGGACAAAAATGATAATATGAAAATAAGTAACACCTTTATTAATACATATAATGACATAAAGATTGGCGATAAAATACACAGGACAAAAACATAGGGACCCAATAATCAAAGAAAATATTTATAAGATAAAGCTGCTACCCTCCTACATGCATGTTCAAACAAGTACTATTGCCACCTCATAAGCGACAACGTCGCAGTAGTAGAGTGTAACATATTATCATTTTTGTCGTGTACAATTAATTGGTTAGGCTCATATTATAGCATTGTGCATGGCACTCTAGCTTTACAAAACTATATCTCATAGGTGTAGGATACCTTGAGGGATGTAGTTTCTAAAATTGGGTCATTTTTGTGTAGTTTTTATTATGTAAGCCTCACAAAGTGACTTCAGACCTGAACTGGTCCTTAAAAAGTGGGTTTTTGAAATTTTCTGAGAAATTTCAAGATTTACTTCTAAACTTTTAAGCCTTGTAACGTCCCCCAAAAATAAAATGTCATTCCCAAAATGATCCAAACATGAAGTAGACATATGGGAAATGTAAAGTAATAAATATTTTTGTAGGTATTAATATGTATTATAGAAGTAGAGAAATTGAAACTTGGAAATTTGCAAATTTTTCTAAATTTTTGGCAAATTTGTTATTTATTTTATAAATAAAAATGAATTTTATTGACTCCATTTTACCAGTGTCATGAAGTACAATATGTGACGAAAAAACATTCTCAGAATGGCCTGGATAAGTCAAAGCGTTTTAAAGCGCCGGGAAAAGTGAACGGGGGGCATAGAGGGCGAACGGAGTGACGCCCAGACAAACTAATAAGCAATATTACATCCGTGCACAGTGCCCTACATAACCTGACAGTTATTTCATAATGTCTGGACCCATGAAGTCCTCTTTAAGGGAGGTGAGAGGCCCCGCTGTGCCCCCCCCCCCGATCACTTTTCCCGGCGGGTATGCTAATGAATAGCATCGGTACAGGGAGGAGGAGACGTCAGACCATTCAAACTGTTTACATCAGCGTGGTCTGGGTGCTAGATGACCTGCAAAGGTACCTGACCACAGGCGTCATCGTCTTGCATGGGCCAGGGAGCATCTATGCTGGATGAAGGACTAGTGGGCCTCAGTGGTGTTCACTGAAGAAAGTCGATTCACGCTGAGCAGAAATGATGGCCGCCAACCATGTTTGAGACGTCAAGGAGAGCGCTATGCATTAGCCATTGTTTGCCTTTGGCGGTGGTGATGTTACAGTGTGGGCAGGTGTGTCTAGTCAATACAGAACTGCCCTACACTTTGCGAATGGTACAGTGAAAAGCCCATGTTACTTGAATAACATCATTAATCCAGTCAATGTGCCTCTGCATGAACAACACAGGCCTAATTTCATCTTCATGGACGACAATGTGCCAGCTCATCGAGGTTGCATCATTAGGGAACGGCTGCTGGAGACTGGGGTATTTCAAATGGAGTGGCCTGCATTTTCTCCAGACCTGAATCCCATTGAAAACCTATAAGATCAGCTGAGTTGCCGTGTAGCGGCTCGTAACTCTGTACCCCAGAACCTCAATGACCTGAGGGCTGCCCTTCAAGAAGAGTGGGATGCCTCAGCAGACAATAAGTCGACTTGTGATCATCATGAGACGTCGTTGTCAAGCTGTAATTGATGCCCAAGGCCACATGACAAGTCACTGATAAGACACTGACATTTTGTGGGGTATACCTAGCACTGGTGTCGGCTTTTGTTTTAATAGTTTGAGATGAGGAAATCACCATCTCTGCTTCTACTTAAATGCCCTGGTATAGCGTCACTTATCTGTGCGTGTGTGTAGGCGGTATAGCGTCACTTATCTGTGCGTGTGTGTAGGCGGTATAGCGTCACTTATCTGTGCGTGTGTGTAGGCGGTATAGCGTCACTTATCCGTGCGTGTGTGTAGACGGTATAGCGTCACTTATCTCTGTGTGTGTGGAGACGGTATAGTGTCACTTATCTGTGCGTGTGTGTAGGCGGTATAGCGTCACTTATCTGTGCGTGTGTGTAGGCGGTATAGTGTCACTTATCTGTGCGTGTGTGTAGGCGGTATAGCGTCACTTATCTGTGCGTGTGTGTAGGCGGTATAGCATCACTTATCTCTGTGTGTGTGTAGACGGTATAATGTCACTTATCTCTGTGTGTGTGTAGGCCGTATAGTGTCACTTATCTGTGCGTGTGTGTAGGCGGTATAGCGTCACTTATCTCTGTGTGTGTGTAGGCCGTATAGTGTCACTTATCTGTGCGTGTGTGTAGGCGGTATAGCGTCACTTATCTCTGTGTGTGTGTAGACGGTATAGTGTTACTTATCTCTGCGTGTGTGTGTAGGCGGTATAGTGTCACTTATCTGTGCGTGTGTGTGTGTAGGCAGTATAGTGTCACTTATCTCTGCGTGTGTGGAGATGGTATAGGGTCACTTATTTGTGCGTGTAGGCGGTATAGCGTCACTTATCTGTGCGTGTGTGTAGACGGTATAGTGTCACTTATCTCTGTGTGTGTGTAGACGGTATAGCGTCACTTATCTGTGCGTGTGTGTAGGCGGTATAGCGTCACTTATCTGCGCGTGTGTGTAGACGGTATAGTGTCACTTATCTCTGTGTGTGTGTAGGCGGTATAGTGTCACTTATCTGTGCGTGTGTGTAGGCGGTATAGCGTCACTTATCTCTGTGTGTGTGTAGACGGTATAGTGTCACTTATCTCTGTGTGTGTGTGTAGGCGGTATAGTGTCACTTATCTGTGCGTGTGTGGAGATGGTATAGCGTCACTTATCTCTGCGTGTGTGGAGATGGTATAGTGTTACTTATCTGTGCGTGTGTGTAGGCGGTATAGTGTCACTTATCTGTGCGTGTGTGTGTGTGTAGGCAGTATAGTGTCACTTATCTCTGCGTGTGTGGAGATGGTATAGGGTCACTTATCTGTGCGTGTGTGTAGGCGGTATAGTGTTACTTATCTCTGCGTGTGTGGAGATGGTATAGTGTCACTTATCTGTGCATGTGTGTAGTCGGTATAGTGTCACTTATCTGTGCGTGTGTGTAGACGGTATAGTGTCACTTATCTCTGCGTGTGTGGAGATGGTATAGTGTCACTTATCTCTGCGTGTGTGTAGACAGTATAGTGTCACTTATCTGTGTGTGTGTAGACAGTATAGTGTCACATCTGTGTGTGTGTAGACGGTATAGTGCAGTGGTGGTGAACCTATGGCACTGGTACCAGAGACGGCACTCAGAGCCCTCTCTGTGGGCACCCGCATCCTGGAAAAAGTCTATGGTGTACCAATATGCCTTAGACCTCATGCACACGACTGTTCCGTTTTTTGCAGTCCGCAAACTGCAGATCCGCAAAAAACAGAAACCACCCGTGTGCCTTCCGCAATTTGCAGAACGGAACGGGCGGCCCATTGTAGAAATGCCTATTCTTGTCTGCAAAAAGGACAAGAATAGGACATGTTTTATTTTTTTTGCGGGGCCACGGAACGGAGCAACGGATGCGGACAGCACACGGAGTGCTGTCCGCATCTTTTGCGGCCCCATTGAAGTGAATGGGTCCACACCCGAGCCGCCAAAACTGCGGCTCGGATGCAGACCCGAACAACGGTCGTGTGCATGAGGCCTTAGACTTTTCCTGCCATTCATCAGCGCAGGGCGCACTATGAACAGCGCAGGGCGCGCACTCAATGTAGGCTATTATAGCTCAATGATAAAGTACATGGAAGTCATACTATATTGGACTGTAGTATTCAGGTTACATAAATAAGTGGGTTTTGGGTCTGTAACAGGTGCCCCATCACTGGTCTAGCGTCACCGTCTCTGACTATGTGGAGGCAGCACAGTCCATAAGGCACACTTGATTCCTGTCTATGATGACAGCTAGTCCTCACATTGCCTGAGCTGGGCACAGTGGGCAGACGGTGGGGTGAGCTGGGCACAGTGGGCAGACGGTGGGGTGAGCTGGGCACAGTGGGCAGACGGTGGGGTGAGCTGGGCACAGTGGGCAGACGGTGGGGTGAGCTGGGCACAGTGGGCAGACGGTGGGGTGAGCTGGGCACAGTGGGCAGACGGTGGGGTGAGCTGGGCACAGTGGGCAGACGGTGGGGTGAGCTGGGCACAGTGGGCAGACTGTGGGGTGAGCTGGGCACAGTGGGCAGACTGTGGGGTGAGCTGGGCACAGTGGGCAGACGGGGTGACCGGGGCAGACGGTGGGGTGACCTGGGCACAGTGGGCAGACGGTGGGGTGACCTGGGCACAGTGGGCAGACGGTGGGGTGACCTGGGCACGGTGGGGTGAGCTGGGCACAGTGGACAGACGGTGGGGTGACCTGGGCACAGTGGGCAGACGGTGGGGTGACCTGGGCAGACGGTGGGGTGACTTGGGCACGGTGGGGTGAGCTGGGCACAGTGGACAAACGGTGGGGTGCCCGCCCGGGGCGCTCTCAGAGGAGCTCCATACACTGTGTTGTCTCCTCTCATATTCCAGCCCACCTTAAATTCCTGGAATGTGAGTGCGGCTCTCATCCTCCCCCGCCGCCATACTCTGCCTCTTCCCTCGCACTCCTCCCGGGAGGACACACTCTCCATCCTCGGCTCCGGGCACTCACACCAGCTAGTGCCACCTTAACAACACCCGGTGCTCTGCGGACAGCGGTCACATGACACTGCGCCGCCATTTTGTCTTAGGAGTGAAGTGTGAGGTAAAAAGAGAGAAGAAGGGAGAGAAACCGGAAAGGAAGAGAGGGCAGGAAGATACGGAGCCGTGTGAGGGCAAGGACTCCTGCTGCTGCCATTCCGTCTGTCAAGACCACCTGTCAGGGCAGCCTCCGGGCACGGTGACCCAGAAGCGGGTGAGCTGAGAACGGAGGAGCCGGCAGTGACGGGATCCCTGAGTCTGTAGGCCCGGAGTGTCAGCGCGGAGAATGTCGGGTCAGTCCATCACAGACCGGATCACGGCGGCCCAGCACAGCGTCACCGGCTCGGCCCTGGCGAAAGCCGTGTGCAAGGCGACCACCCATGAGGTGATGGGGCCCAAGAAGAAGCACCTAGACTGTAAGTGAGCACCACCATGACACCTCCATGTACTCATCTGTATGTGCCCGGCATGTACTCGGTGTATGGTAGACTGTATACAGCCTTATATATACTGTATGTGCCATGTACTCGGTGTATGATAGACTGTATACAGCCTTATATATACTGTATGTGCCGTGTACTCCGTGTAAGATATACTGTATACAGCCTTATATATACTGTATGTGCCCGGCATGTACTCCGTGTAAGATATACTGTATACAGCCTTATATATACTGTATGTGCCCGGCATGTACTCAGTGTAAGATATACTGTATACAGCCTTATATATACTGTATGTGCCGTGTACTCAGTGTATGGTATACTGTATACAGCCTTATATATACTGTATGTGCCCGGCATGTACTCGGTGTAAGATAGACTGTATACAGCCTTATATATACTGTATGTGCCATGTACTCGGTGTATGATAGACTGTATACAGCCTTATATATACTGTATGTGCCGTGTACTCAGTGTATGGTATACTGTATACAGCCTTATATATACTGTATGTACCGTGTACTCAGTGTATGATATACTGTATACAGCCTTATATATACTGTATGTGCCGTGTACTCAGTGTATGGTATACTGTATACAGCCTTATATATACTGTATGTGCCGTGTACTCGGTGTATGATAGACTGTATACAGCCTTATATATACTGTATGTGCCCGGCATGTACTCGGTGTATGATAGACTGTATACAGCCTTATATATACTGTATGTGCCGTGTACTCCGTGTAAGATATACTGTATACAGCCTTATATATACTGTATGTGCCCGGCATGTACTCGGTGTATGGTAGACTGTATACAGCCTTATATATACTGTATGTGCCGTGTACTCCGTGTATGGTATACTGTATACAGCCTTATATATACTGTATGTACCGTGTACTCAGTGTATGGTATACTGTATACAGCCTTATATATACTGTATGTGCCGTGTACTCAGTGTATGGTATACTGTATACAGCCTTATATATACTGTATGTACCGTGTACTCAGTGTATGATATACTGTACCTGTGTATACTGTATACAGCCTTATATATACTGTATGTGCCCGGCATGTACTCGGTGTAAGATAGACTGTATACAGCCTTATATATACTGTATGTGCCGTGTACTCAGTGTATGATATACTGTACCTGTGTATACTGTATACAGTCTTATATATTGTATGTATGTACCGTGTACTCGGTGTATGATATACTGTACCTGTGTATACTGTATACAGCCTTATATATACTGTATGTGCCGTGTACTCAGTGTATGATAGACTGTATACAGCCTTATATATACTGTATGTGCCGTGTACTTGGTGTATGATATACTGTACCTGTGTATACTGTATACAGCCTTATATATACTGTATGTGCCGTGTACTCAGTGTATGATATACTGTACCTGTGTATACTGTATACAGTCTTATATACACTGTATGTATGTACCATGTACTGTACCTGTGTATTTCATGTACACACTGACAAATGTGCAGTTTGTGACTTTTTGAATGCCACAAAATTGGTGTATTTTTAATAATTCTTCCTCGGACCCCATGGCCGCTGGGATTTTGGCCCCAGCCCTGCTGTACGGACAGTGTGTGGTGTTCTGCCTATAGTTGTACGTCCTCAATCCGTTCAGGATGCATCAGTTCAGTCCCTCTTACGTTTTTTGGACGGAGAAAATACCGCAGCATGCTGCAGGTTTATCTCTGCCCAAAAATCCTGAAGACTTGCTGGAATGCCGGATCCGGCATTCATTTCCATTGAACGGCATTAATGCCGGATCCGGCCCCAAGTGTTCTGGCAAAATGGATCCAGTTTTGCGGTCTGTGCATGCGGCATGCACAGACCTTTAAAAATGAGGAAAATAATAAATACCGGATCCGTTTTTCCGGATGACAACTGGAAAGACTGCTCCGGTATTGCAATGCATTTGTGAGACGGATCTGGATCCATCTCACAAATGTGTCCGGTTTGCCGGAATCCTCTGCCGCAAGTGTGGAAGTAGCCTGTGTATAAAGTGATCTAGATAGTTTATCAGAATCTACAAAGATTGGGGGGAAACGTGCCTGAAATCTAGGCCGAGGTCTGTGTGCGGCTGGTTGTGTCGCCCATTATCAGAGCATGGTCCGGTTCACTGACACTGTCCAGCTCTGTGTCACCTGGCAGGGGACAGACAGCCCTATGTGGATAGAATGGAAGCTACAAGCATCCAAATAGAGTTCATAGTGTGAAATTAGGAGGCTCTGCCTGTGACTACTGGTCTGACATGGGGGGGGGGGGGGGGCACTGATGTGGGAGATGGTCGTCGTGCACTGGAACGCAGGGTTTCAGAAGTCCTCCTAAAAATATCATTTACTGCCTTTTTTTTTCCTTAGGAGGCAAAGTCTGGTGTAAATGCCTTCTCTAATTCACATGATTTGTAATTTGCTCCTAAAATGTTACACTTGGGAGTCAAAGGTTTCCTATTGATTAAAATGAAATTTGAAGAAAAAAAATCTGTAAGTGTGGAGCCCTAATGTGGGGGAAGGGACACTGCTATGGTTAGGGCTTCAAGATGGCGGCGGGTACTGGTGTGACTACTGGGGAGTATGACACTGCAGTGTAAGGTGTCCTGCCTAATACTCCACCAGTACAGTGGCGTCTGTAACATTATATTTGGGGGGTTACACACATACTTTCTGACGGGTTCCCTTGAAAAAAAATAATTATGAAATAAGGTTACTTTCACACTTGCGTTGTGAGGATCCGGCAGGCGGTTCCGGCAACGGAACTGCATGCCGGATCCAGAAATCATATGCAAACGGATATCATTTGTAGGCGGATCCATCTGACAAATGCATTGAAATACCGGATCCGTCTCTCTGGTGTCATCCAGAAAAACGGATCCGGTATTAAACATAGAATGTGTCGGCAGATAAGAACCATTTGGCCCATCTAGTATTTATTATTTTCACTTTTATAAAGGTCTGCGCAGACCGGATCCGGAATTCCGGCAAGTGTTCCGGAATTTTGGACAGAAATAATGCCGCAGCATGCATTTTCTCCGGCCAAATACCGTAAGAGGGACTGAACTGATGCGTACTGAACGGATTGCTCTCCATTCAGAATGCATTAGGATAAAACTGAAGTGTTCTTTTCCGGTATAGAGCTCCTGTGACGGAACTCAATACCGGAAAACAAAAACGCCAGTGTGAAAGTACCCTAAGTGCCAGAGTTGCTGACTTTGGTCGCCCACTTCCAAAAATATGGAATAAAATTGAACAAAATGTTGTATGTGCCGGAAAAAAGCGACAATAAAAAATACAGCTCAACCTGCAAAAAACAAAACAAGCTCTCGCGCTGCTCCAGGGATGGATAAATAATAAAAAATAGTTATGGCGACTAAGGCTACTTTCACATTAGAGTTTTCAATTCCGCTATTGAGATCCATCATAGGATCTCCATAGCGGATAAAAACGCTTCAGTTGTGCCCATTCATTGTCAATGGGGACAAAACTAAACTGAATGAAATGGAGTACACCAGAATGCATTCCGTTCCATTTGGTTGCGCTCCCATCGCAGACAGAATAACGCTGCAAGCAGTGGTTATCTGTGCGCGATGTGGTGCGGAGAAAGATGGATCCGTCCTGACACACAATGTAAGTCAATGGGGACGGATCCGTTTTCTCTGACAAAATAGAAAATAGATCCGTCCCTCATTGACTTTCAATGGTGTTCAAGACGGATCCGTCATGGCTATAGAAGACATAATACAACCGGATCCGTTCATGACGTTGTATTATTGTAACGGAAGCGTTTTTGCAAATCCATGACGGATCCACAAGAAACGCTAATGTGAAAGGAGCCTAATAAGCAAATGAATTTAATTAAACATGTCTTTATAAAAAAAAAAATAATGCAAAAATGTGGTATCCCAGTAATGTGACTGGGCTGCAGAATAAAGATGATGTCACCTCTCCTGAAATGTCTGTTTTAGTAACTATCTGCTTTCCCCAAGGAATACGAATTCTGGAGCATCTATTTACTCATGTTGTTCCATTCCTGTATTATTCCTGCTAGAGGTCTACAAACAAATTGCCAGCAGTCTGTAGTAAAGGTACCAGTAGTGTGTGTGTCTGACTGTCCAGGTAGTGCTGCAGTGTCAGACTGTGCAGGGACACACCCCAACCTGTAACGCCTTTACTGCAAGCTGCTGGTAATTCATTCATAACTTCTAGTAGGAGGAACGGAGGAACGGCACAGCATAGAGCCCTAAGAATAGGTGCTCCAGAATTGTTTCTACATGGGGGGAAACAAGTGGCTACTGAGAGGAGAGGTGAGGGGTCCTCGTAATTATGCTGCTTGGAATTGCTGCTTTTTTCCCATACCTTTTTTAAAAGTGACTTCCAGTTCTACCTAGCTTGCCCATGTTGGTATGTGGCCCCAGTTCAGAGAAATAAGACTTTGTGGTTTATACAAAGGGGCAGCAAAGGCACATAAAGGGGCAGGCAATGCAGAGGTAATTACCCCTGGCCCTGAAATCTGCACAGTACAGATGCTTAGTACAGATTACATCTCCAACCCTATACATCGCACCTGCCAGATCTCGGGGCCAGGCTTTATTACGCCTACCATATCTGGCCCAATCAGTCAAAACTGACTGGAGCTTTGGGTGCAATAGCAACGCCCCCATTGCACTTGGGGGCCCATTTGCATAAACTACAAAGGCTTATTTCTCAGAATTGAGGCCAGATATCAACATAGGACCAAGCGCTCATCTGCACGGTCAAAATGGTTTTATTTGCAGGTATGAGGTGACAGATTCCCTTTAACAGTCCGCCCCGTATTCTGTTATAATCAGTATCTGGGGGCAGAGTTTGGCGAGTTCTCACAAGTTCACCAAAGACTAAGTGGAGGGAACCATTTCTAAGAATCCTCTTATTAGGATAAAGCAGGCAGCGATGGGATGGTTTGACATCTGCGTTTTATTGTCTTTCTTCCGGCTCTCGTCCCTTACAAGGAAATTATAGCTGCACTATTTATTCTGGGTTACTGGACGGCCATTGCAGAGAAATGTTCAGTGTATCGCACTGGTGTGCCTTAAAGGGCACCTTTCAGCAGATTTGTACCTATGACACTGACTGACCTCTTGCATGTGCCCTTGGCAGCTGAAGACATCTGTGTTGGTCCCATGTTCATATGTGCCTGCATTGCTGAGAAAAATTATGTTTTAATATATGCAAATGAGCCTCTAGGAGCAATGGGCTCAGCTCTCTCTGCAATGACAACACCCCGTTGCTCTTTGAGCCTCATTTGCATATATTAAAACTTTATTTTTCTGAGCAATGCAGGCACATATGAACATGGGACCAACACAGATGCCTTCAGCTGCCAAGGGCACATGTAACAGATTGGCCAGTCTCATAATTACAAATCTGCTGACAGATGCCCTTTAATCATTGTAATTTACTATTGTTTTTTTTGTTTTGTTTTTATCAGATCTTATCCAATGTACAAACGAAATGAATGTTAACATCCCGCAGCTCGCTGACACCCTCTTTGAACGCACTGCTAATGGTAGCTGGGTTGTAGTATTCAAAGCCCTTATCACAACACATCACCTTATGATGTACGGTAATGAGGTAGGTTTCTTATTTTGCTATAAATAATAACCGCCCTGCCCTAAAGGAATGATCAATTCTGTGCCATTATCAATGTCATAGTATATCTGTGTTGTAGTGAAAATGCATTTTGGATATTATGGGGTCCTTTCGGCCTGACCCTTCCATGTTTCTGGACCTGCGGTGGAAAGCATACTTATCTGCTCACCATTGCTGAGGTGTCATCTGGCTCCTTCAGCACCCGGCTGCTTCAGTCTTGCATGTTGACACCTAGTTTGATGGGAGTCATGGTGCCCCACTTCTGCCAAGTGAATGCAGTGGTGATGTATCCCCAATTTGTCACGTCAACAGGTCATGTGGGACATGTCACCACTGCAGCCAGTCATTGGCTGCAGTGGCACAAGTGAGCCCTGTCAAACCTGATGTTGACATGTGGGACTGCAGGACTAAGGCTGCTTTCACACGGGCGCAATGCGGTAGGTGAACGTATTGCACCCGCACTGAATCCCGACCCATTCATTTCTATGGGGCGGTTCACATGAGCGGTGATTTTGACGCATCACTTGTGCGTTGCGTAAAAAAATCGCAGCATGCTCTATATTCCGCGTTTTTTCACGCAACGCAGGCCCCATAGAATTGAATGGGGTTGCGTGAAAATCGCAAGCAAGTGCGGATGCGGTGCGATTTTCACGCATGGTTGCTAGGTGACAGTCTATTCACTATATTATTTTCCCTTATAACATGGTTATAAGGGAAAATAATAGCATTCTGAAATCAGAATGCTTAGTAGGTGATCAATTGAGGGTTAAAAAATAAATAAAAATTAACTCACTTTCTCCTCTTGTTCGCCTAGTTCCCGGTCTCTTCTTTACTTCTTTAACCACCTCCGGACCGCTGTACGCACAGACGCGTCCTGGAGGTGGTTGATTCATTCCTCCTGGACGCGCCGGCGCGTCCTCTCGCGAGACGCGAGATTTCCTGTGAACGCGCGCACACAGGCGCGCGCGCTCACAGGAACGGAAGGTAAGAGAGTTGATCTCCAGCCTGCCAGCGGCGATCGTTCGCTGGCAGGCTGGAGATGTGTTTTTTTTAACCCCTAACAGGTATATTAGACGCTGTTTTGATAACAGCGTCTAATATACCTGCTACCTGGTCCTCTGGTGGTCCCCTTTGTTTGGATCGACCACCAGAGGACACAGGTAGCTCAGTAAAGTCCCACCAAGCACCACTACACTACACTACACCCCCCCCCCCGTCACTTATTAACCCCTTATTAGCCCCTGATCACCCCTAATCACCCCTGATCACCCCATATAGACTCCCTGATCACCCCCCTGTCATTGATTACCCCCCTGTCATTGATCAACCCCCTGTAAAGCTCCATTCAGATGTCCGCATGATTTTTACGGATCCACTGATAGATGGATCGGATCCGCAAAACGCATCCGGACGTCTGAATGAAGCCTTACACGGGCATGATCAATGACTGTGGGGATCACCCCATATAGACTCCCTGATCACCCCCCTGTCATTGATCACCCCCCTGTCATTGATTACCCCCCTGTAAAGCTCCATTCAGACGTCCGCATGATTTTTACGGATCCACTGATAGATGGATCGGATCCGCAAAACGCATCCGGACGTCTGAATGAAGCCTTACAGGGGCATGATCAATGACTGTGGTGATCACCCCATATAGACTCCCTGATCACCCCCCTGTCATTGATTACCCCCCTGTAAAGCTCCATTCAGATGTCCGCATGATTTTTACGGATCCACTGATAGATGGATCGGATCCGCAAAACGCATCCGGACGTCTGAATGAAGCCTTACAGGGGCATGATCAATGACTGTGGTTATCACCCCATATAGACTCCCTGATCACCCCCCTGTCATTGATTACCCCCCTGTCATTGATTACCCCCCTGTAAAGCTCCATTCAGACGTCCGCATGATTTTTACGGATCCACTGATAGATGGATCGGATCCGCAAAACGCATCCGGACGTCTGAATGAAGCCTTACAGGGGCATGATCAATGACTGTGGTGATCACCCCATATAGACTCCCTGATCACCCCCCTGTAAAGCTCCATTCAGATGTCCGCATGATTTTTACGGATCCACTGATAGATGGATCGGATCCGCAAAACGCATCCGGACGTCTGAATGAAGCCTTACAGGGGCATGATCAATGACTGTGGTTATCACCCCATATAGACTCCCTGATCACCCCCCTGTCATTGATTACCCCCCTGTCATTGATTACCCCCCTGTAAAGCTCCATTCAGACGTCCGCATGATTTTTACGGATCCACTGATAGATGGATCGGATCCGCAAAACGCATCCGGACGTCTGAATGAAGCACTACAGGGGCATGATCAATGACTGTGGTGATCACCCCATATAGACTCCCTGATCACCCCCCTGTCATTGATTACCCCCCTGTCATTGATCACCCCCCTGTAAAGCTCCATTCAGACGTCCGCATGATTTTTACGGATCCACTGATAGATGGATCGGATCCGCAAAACGCATCCGGACGTCTGAATGAAGCCTTACACGGGCATGATCAATGACTGTGGGGATCACCCCATATAGACTCCCTGATCACCCCCCTGTCATTGATCACCACCCCTGTCATTGATCACCCCCCTGTCATTGATCAACCCCCTGTCATTGATCACCCCCTGATCAACCCCCCTGTAAGGCTCCATTCAGACATTTTTTTGGCCCAAGTTAGCGGAATTATTATTTTTTTTTCTTACAAAGTCTCATATTCCACTAACTTGTGACAAAAAATTAAATCTCACATGAACTCACCATACCCCTCACGGAATCCAAATGCGAAAATTTTTTTAGACATTTATATTCCAGACTTCTTCTCACGCTTTAGGGCCCCTAGAATGCCAGGGCAGTATAAATACCCCACATGTGACCCCATTTCGGAAAGAAGACACCCCCAGGTATTCCGTGAGGGGCATATTGAGTCCATGAAAGATTGAAATTTTTGTCCCAAGTTAGCGGAACGGGAGACTTTGTGAGAAAAAAATAAAAAATATCAATTTCCGCTAACTTGTGCCAAAAAAAAAAAATTTCTATGAACTCGCCATGCCCCTCATTGAATACCTTGGGGTGTCTTCTTTCCAAAATGGGGTCACATGTGGGGTATTTATACTGCCCTGGCATTCTAGGGGCCCCAAAGCGTGAGAAGAAGTCTGGTATCCAAATGTCTAAAAATGCCCTCCTAAAAGGAATTTGGGCCCCTTTGCGCATCTAGGCTGCAAAAAAGTGTCACACATCTGGTATCGCCGTACTCAGGAGAAGTTGGGGAATGTGTTTTGGGGTGTCATTTTACATATACCCATGCTGGGTGAGATAAATATCTTGGTCAAATGCCAACTTTGTATAAAAAAATGGGAAAAGTTGTCTTTTGCCAAGATATTTCTCTCACCCAGCATGGGTATATGTAAAAAGACACCCCAAAACACATTCCCCAACTTCTCCCGAGTACGGAGATACCAGATGTGTGACACTTTTTTGCAGCCTAGGTGGGCAAAGGGGCCCATATTCCAAAGAGCACCTTTAGGATTTCACTGGTCATTTACCTACTTACCACACATTAGGGCCCCTGGAAAATGCCAGGGCAGTATAACTACCCCACAAGTGACCCCATTTTGGAAAGAAGACACCCCAAGGTATTCCGTGAGGGGCATGGCGAGTTCCTAGAATTTTTTATTTTTTGTCACAAGTTAGTGGAAAATGATGATTTTTTTTTTTTTTTTTTTTCATACAAAGTCTCATATTCCACTAACTTGTGACAAAAAATAAAAACTTCCATGAACTCACTATGCCCATCAGCGAATACCTTGGGGTCTATTCTTTCCAAAATGGGGTCACTTGTGGGGTAGGTATAATGCCCTGGTATTTTAGGGGCCCAAATGTGTGGTAAGGAGTTTGAAATCAAATTCTGTAAAAAATGACGAGTGAAATCCGAAAGGTGCTCTTTGGAATATGGGCCCCTTTGCCCACCTAGGCTGCAAAAAAGTGTCACACATCTGGTATCTCCGTACTCAGGAGAAGGTGGGGAATGTGTTTTGGGGTGTCATTTTACATATACCCATGCTGGGTGAGATAAATATCTTGGTCAAATGCCAACTTTGTATAAAAAAATGGGAAAAGTTGTCTTTTGCCAAGATATTTCTCTCACCCAGCATGGGTATATGTAAAAAGACACCCCAAAACACATTCCCCAACTTCTCCTGAGTACGGAGATACCACATGTGTGGCACTTTTTTGCAGCCTAGGTGGGCAAAGGGGCCCATATTCCAAAGAGCACCTTTTGGATTTCACTGGTCATTTACCTACTTACCACACATTAGGGCCCCTGGAAAATGCCAGGGCAGTATAACTACCCCACAAGTGACCCCATTTTGGAAAGAAGACACCCCAAGGTATTCCGTGAGGGGCATGGCGAGTTCCTAGAATTTTTTATTTTTTGTCACAAGTTAGTGGAAAATTATGATTTTTTTTATATTTTTTTTTTTTTCATACAAAGTCTCATATTCCACTAACTTGTGACAAAAAATAAAAACTTCCATGAACTCACTATGCCCATCAGCGAATACCTTGGGGTCTCTTCTTTCCAAAATGGGGTCACTTGTGGGGTAGTTATACTGCCCTGGCATTCTAGGGGCCCAAATGTGTGGTAAGGAGTTTGAAATCAAATTCTGTAAAAAATGACGAGTGAAATCCGAAAGGTGCTCTTTGGAATATGGGCCCCTTTGCCCACCTAGGCTGCAAAAAAGTGTCACACATCTGGTATCTCCGTATTCAGGAGAAGTTGGGGAATGTGTTTTGGGGTGTCTTTTTACATATACCCATGCTGGGTGAGAGAAATATCTTGGCAAAAGACAACTTTTCCCATTTTTTTATACAAAGTTGGCATTTGACCAAGATATTTATCTCACCCAGCATGGGTATATGTAAAATGACACCCCAAAACACATTCCCCAACTTCTACTGAATACGGAGATACCAGATGTGTGACACTTTTTTGCAGCCTGGGTGGGCAAAGGGGCCCACATTCCAAAGAGCACCTTTCGGATTTCACTGGTCAGTTTTTACAGAATTTGATTTCAAACTCCTTACCACACATTTGGGCCCCTAGAATGCCAGGGCAGTATAACTACCCCACAAGTGACCCCATTTTGGAAAGAAGAGACCCCAAGGTATTTCGTGATGGGCATAGTGAGTTCATGGAAGTTTTTATTTTTTGTCACAAGTTAGTGGAATATGAGACTTTGTAAGAAAAAAAAAAAAAAAAAAAAAAATCATCATTTTCCGCTAACTTGTGACAAAAAATAAAAAGTTCTATGAACTCACTATGCCCATCAGCGAATACCTTAGGGTGTCTACTTTCCGAAATGGGGTCATTTGTGGGGTGTTTGTACTGTCTGGCCATTGTAGAACCTCAGGAAACATGACAGGTGCTCAGAAAGTCAGAGCTGCTTCAAAAAGCGGAAATTCACATTTTTGTACCATAGTTTGTAAACGCTATAACTTTTACCCAAACCATTTTTTTTTTACCCAAACATTTTTTTTTTATCAAAGACATGTAGAACAATAAATTTAGAGCAAAATTTATATATGGATGTCATTTTTTTTGCAAAATTTTACAACTGAAAGTGAAAAATGTCATTTTTTTGCAAAAAAATCGTTAAATTTCGATTAATAACAAAAAAAGTAAAAATGTCAGCAGCAATGAAATACCACCAAATGAAAGCTCTATTAGTGAGAAGAAAAGGAGGTAAAATTCATTTGGGTGGTAAGTTGCATGACCGAGCAATAAATGGTGAAAGTAGTGTAGGTCAGAAGTGTAAAAAGTGGCCTGGTCTTTCAGGGTGTTTAAGCACTGGGGGCTGAGGTGGTTAATGATGAACTACCGACTAGGACCTGTGGTGACGTCAGATCACATGCTCCAATCACATGGTCCATCACCACGGTGATGGACCATGTGATTGGAGCATGTGATCTGACGTCACCAAAGGTCCTAGCCGGTAGTTCATCATTAAAGAAGTAAAGAAGAGACCGGGAACTACGCGAACAAGAGGAGAAAGTGAGTTAATTTTATTTATTTTTTTTAACCCTCAATTGATCACCTACTAAGCATTCTGTATTCAGAATGCTATTATTTTCCCTTATAACCAGAATTCAGTAGCGGGGACAGGTAAGTATGCTTCCTTCCACAGGTCCAGCCTCAGCCTCACAGTGAGGTCAGGTAGAAAGTCCACTTTAAAGGGAACCTGTCATCAACTTTATGCTGACCTCACTGGGGGCGGCATAAATTAGTGACAGAAATGCTGATGTCAGCGGTGTGTCACTTATGAGCTAAAAGTAAGTGGTTGCTGAGAACCAGCATCATAATCATTGCAGCCCAGGCCTGGAAAAGAGTCACATCTACCTGAGAAGAGTCCTGGTTATTCATAATCTCCTGCTCTCTCACCCATCTGCTGATGATTGGCAGTTCTCTCCTGGAGAGAAAGGGAGAAAACTAGGTAGAAGCCTGTCAGCCATCAGCAGGTGGGCAGGAGAGCAGGAATTCTGGACTCTTTTCCAGGCCCAGTCTGCAATGATTGTGATGTTGGTTCTCAGCAACCACTTATTTTTAACTTAGAAATGACAGACCGCTGAAATGAACTCACCTGTCTCTACTTTATTCTGCTGTTAGTATGGGCAGCATAAAGTTGATGACAGGTTCCCTTTAAGGGGTTGTCACAAAATTAAAGTTTCTCTCCTATCCACCTAAATTTTTGATCCCAAAAATCACAAATAAGGGGTCTTGTGTCCCCCCATGTGAGTGGTACGGCAGTTGAGCAGGTGTGCTAGCACTACATTTATCTCTATGGGACTGCTTGAGATAGCAGAGTACAGCGCTCTACATATGGCAGTTCCATAGAGCTGAATGTTGAAGCAGCCTGCATGCTTGACCACGCCATTCATATACAGGGCAACACATGACCCCTGCTCTTGTAATCAGTCCGGGTTCCAGCTGTTGGACCCCCACTTATCAGACACTTATTTCCGATCCTGTTAGGGGATAAGTATAAATCATTGAAAAACGCCATTAAAGCAGCAAACCAATAAACCTGTTTATTCTCTGGACTGTTAGAAAGGTACATGATGTAAACTGTACTGAAGAAGATCTTTTTACCAGCGGTTGCAGTTGTGAGTTATCCCCTCCCTCCTGGTCCTCAGCAGTGTCATGTGACCGATACTGACTCTCCATTGACACAGCGTCTTATGTGTGGACAGGAAGTCAGTTTCCTAATATTCATTCCTACGAAAGCCTCAATGTCAGTCTCATAGGAATTGACTCCCTGTCCGCACATAGAACAGTTGAAGCTTTGGAGTATAGGTCACATGACACGGCTGAGGACCAGGAGGGAGGGGATAACTCGCATCTACTCAAAACAAGACAATTATTGCGGTCTGCTTACTGGATACATTGACTCAGTCGTTGGGAAAGTCAGTGATACTGAATGGAAAAGGTTAAAAATGGCAAAAATAGAAAGAAGGTTCCACGGTGCTCACCATGTATTAGTCCAAAAGTGCCCTGTACGGGGTGTGCCAGATGTGCAGTGTACTACTGGACTAATAAATGGGGTTTATAAAGATCGGGGAGTGCTGTGGAGCCTTCTTTCTGTTTTTGCTACCTCACAACTACAACCACTGGTAAAAAGACTTTCTTCACTACAGTTTTATATTATGTGCCTGTCAACCATAAGAATTTTTAGTGAGAGTGCTTTTTTAAGCAAGAACATCAGAAGAAAGAAACATGTCAATCTGGCATCAGCTTGCCGCTAAAATAGAAAAAAATACATGCTTGGAAAACGAGCATTTGTTGTATTCATTTATTTCCATTTTTGCTAGAGCTTTGCCTTTTTTTTTATTGCATTGATTACTGTTTGGAATGACTTTTATCACTATTGTCTTTCCTTTAAGCGATTCATCC
Source organism: Bufo bufo (assembly GCF_905171765.1). Lineage (NCBI taxonomy): Eukaryota > Metazoa > Chordata > Amphibia > Anura > Bufonidae > Bufo > Bufo bufo. The sequence goes on from NC_053396.1 coordinate 125,733,446, forward strand.
AATATCTTGCTTCCAGAAATACGTTGTTCAATCTCAACAACTTTTTGGATAAAGGTGCTATGCAAGGTAAATATACTTTGTGGATGCATTCTAAGTAATTTCTCACCATTTGCAGCAAAGATTCACCCTTTGTAAACAGATATTTTGCAGTATTTAATGTTGCACATCCCATTTTAAAGCGGCACTTCCACAAAAAGAAGTTATCAGATATTAATCAGTTCCAGACCAGGCCATGTACCCCCTTCCTGGCCTAGCCTAATTTTGCAAACCTGAAATGTCACTTTTGAGATCGTGTGTGTGTTGTTGTTGTTGTTGTTGTTTTTTTTTTTTTTTTTTTTGTGTGACACATTGTACATCATGTTAAAGGGGGTTATCCATAATACGTTAACCCCTCAACTCCTGGGCTCCTCATATAGATTATACTTACCCTCCTCCCCAGCACCCGCGTCACTCCTGATCCCCACACAGCCGCCGCTGCATCTCCCCGTCTAGACGAACAAAACATCTGACGACGGGGAGCAGCCAATAGCAAGCTGTGACGAGGACGAGCCTCCCTAGCATCGCAGGTGATGGTATGGAGGCTCGTCCCCGTTTTGATCTGCGCAACAGGGAGATGCAGCGGTTGCCAGGGAGCAGGAGCAACGTTGGTGCCGGGTAGCGAGGTAAGTATAATCTATATGAGGGGCCCGGGCACTGGGGGTGGGGTGGGTGGGGAATGTTTTAGACATTGGATAACCCCTTTAATGGTAAATTTGATTTAAAGGGGTTCTGCAGTTCTTTTAAACTGATGATCTATCCTCTGGATAAATCATCAGCATCTGATTGGCGGCGGTCCGACACCCGGGATCCCCGCCAATCAGCTGTTTGAGAAGGCAACGGTGCTGGCAGTAGTGCCGCGGCCTTCTCACTGTTTACAGCAGGCCCAGTGACGTCACCACTAGTATCACTGGCCTGGGCAGGGCTAAGCTCCATTCAAGTGAACAGAGCTTAGCCGCGCCCAGGCCAGTGATACTAGTGGTGACGTCACTGGGCCTTCGGTAAACAGTGAGAAGGCCGCGGCACTACTGCCAGCGCCGCTGCCTTCTTAAACAGCTGATCGGTGGGGGTCCCGGGTGTCTGATCCCCGCCGATGAGATGCTGATCTATCCAGAGGATAAATCATCAGTTTAAAAGAACTGCAGAACCCCTTTTAATATGTTTTACCTTTTATTTATATTTTTTAAAAAATCCCAAATTTACAGAAAATTTGGAAAAATTTACTATTTTCTAAATTTGAATTTCTCTGCTTTTAAGACAGATAGTGATACCCCATAAAAATACTTATTAATTAACATTCACTATATGTCTACTTTATGTTGGCGTCATTTTGGTAATGTTATTATATTTCTTTATGACATTAGAAGGTTTACAATTTTAGAAGCAATTTGAGATTTTCAAGAAAATTACCAAAATCAATTTTTTTTTTTATAGACAAATTCAGTTCTGAAGTCACTTTGAGGAGCTGACATAATAGAAACCACCCATAAATTACACCTTTTAAGAAACTGTACCTCTCAAACTATTCAAAACACATTTTAGAAATAATGGTGGTAGGTTGTGGTGGCTCGCTAGCAAGTAGTTAAGGTATGGTGCATTTTAGAAATGTTGTTTAACACTTTAGATATTCCACAGGCATTAAAGCAAAATGGAGGTGAAATTTTTTTAATTACATTTTATTTAGCAGATTTTAATTGAATCTATTTTTTCGGTAACACATCAAGGGTTAACAACTAAATAAATCTCACTAGTTATTACCCTGATTCTGCAAATATATATACAGTATAGTGTAAAATATATAACAATATTACAGTAATTTATGTTCAAAATAATATCGTTAAGTACATGGTAAGATTTGTATATTCTTTAAGTTTTAAGACCTATTTTATACCATTTTCTAGGCTATGATATGTCAACCTTCATTAGGCGCTACAGCAGATACTTGAATGAAAAAGCACTTTCCTACAGGCTTGTGGCGGTGGACTTCACCAAAATGAAGAGAGGGTATGTAAAGCAGGGACATGGATCAGGTGCTTAAGAGGTTTTTTCCCACAGTTTTTCTAAACCTATTTCTGTCCATATTTTAGGATAGACGGTGTGATGAGGACGATGGCGACAGAAAAGTTATTGAAAACTCTTCCTATCATTCAGAATCAGCTAGACGCTCTGCTAGATTTTGATGTAGGTACATCATTACCTGGTGACTGGAATGTTTAGTGTCTGTTTTTTGCATTAACTGATTTGTATATATCTTTATTTTAGGCAAACCCAAATGAATTAACTAATGGTGTTATAAATACTGGTTTCATGCTGCTATTCAAAGACTCCATTCGATTATTCGCTGCCTACAATGAAGGAGTTATTAATTTGTTAGGTATGTCACTCTGTCCATTGGACTTGGCTCATTTTAATTTCAATACTTTATTAGTTATTGCAGACTAGGATCACACAGCTTTGTAGATTCATTCAGCTCCTGTGTTGTATGCCACCTGTACAGAGCTCCCTGCACTGTCAGGCACGCTATTAGGCACAGCCTAAAAGGGCATATACACAGGGCATCCCATTCGCGAGACTGCCATTGGCTGATAGAGGGAGGCCCCTCCCCATGAACCACACTAACATCCCACTATCACTATTGACCATGGCATCAACAGGGTTCAAGTGCTGGGATCGGCGCTTCTGCCCATCAGGGCTGTTAGAGCAGTAGCCCGGCTGTCATACAAGAGCCAAGCTTCTACTTTCCTCTGCACAGGAGACCTGTGCAGCGCTTATTCTAGGCGGCCTAGAATAAGGCCCCTTAATGACCGATATAAAAAGGCACAACAGTGGTCATTAAGGGGTTAAAATGGTCTTACACGCTAGATGAATGTTGGCTGAACCCACCAATTTCAGTGGCACTCAGTGACCATCTAATGTGTATGATTGTGTCCCTCTTCCCTGTTGCCACCTTTAAATGCAGTGGACAGCTTTGCATCAATTTATAGGGATTCTGTCATGACATTTTAGGCCTATAACCTAAACATATGGCCAGGTCCGTACTAATAACCTGAATCCGAAACTGTCCTTATTAAATCGGCCTGTGGCTCTATTAGCACATAAAACTGGTTTTTATAACCTGTTATTCACCTACCTAAGGTGCCCAAGGGGACGTCGCTTCATACAGTGTGCCCCTCTCCGTCTGGTGCCCAGCGCCCCCTTCCCAGTTGAAATCGCCGCCTTCCTCACCTCAGCGCCGCCTCCGCAATCGTCCGGTCACTCTACCAGATCCCGCGCGTGCGCACTAGGCATAACCTGAGGGACCGGACGATTGCGGAGGCGGCGATTTCAACTGGGAAGGCGGCGCTGGGCACCAGACGGAGATGGCTGCAGCCGGGCACCCTGTATGAAGCGACGTCCCCTTGGGCACCTTAGGTAGGTGAATGACAGGTTATAAAAACCAGTTTTATGTGCTAATGGAGCCACAGGCAGATTTAATAAGGACAGTTTCGGATTCAGGTTATTAGTACGGACCTGGCAATATGTTTAGGTTATAGGCCTAAAATGTCATGACAGAATCCCTTTAACATTGCATCTATTATGTAATAAGTATTTTTGGAATCGGTTTTGATGAAAAATTCATAAGCGTTTGTCTCCTCTGTCCTTCATGTATTCAGATACAGTGCAGGATGCATAGTCCCTTTAACAGTAATATCCTGCTTTTCTTACGGCTCACTCTGTAGCTCCTTACTCTCTTTCCTCAGTGATCTTATTTTAGGCTAGTCTCATACTAGCGTTACTGAGATCCTGAGGGGTCTCTCTGGATCCAGCATTGCCGGAAACTGCCATCCGGCAGTGCCAAATCCAAACCAGCCTCACTAATGCAATTGTGAAACTAGCCTTGCCTGGCGCTAAAGAGACTGTTCGGAGGGGATAGAATTGCTTCTAAAAGGTAATAATCCACCCTCTTCAGTAAACTTTTATCTGTGTGAGCAAGAGATACAGAGGGAAACCGTGTAAAAGTTGACCACTTTGATACAGAGAGACTATGGCTGCCTGAACACATTAGATTTATGTTGGCTGAACCCACCAATTGTGCCGAGACCACCCGACCATGTAACGTGCTTGGGGGGCCTTCCATCTTTGTCCCACAAACAGAACTCGGGGGTGAGAAGAGTTAGGCTAGATTTAATCCTACACAATCCTTTTGTTCCGAGGCAATATAAGCCACTGCTAGAAGCGTCTGGGATCGGCTTAGGGCTGTATTACACTGGCTGAGGGTCGGCAAGATCATTGCTAATAAGTGTTTCTAGCAATGATCTGCCTGTGTAAAGGTGTCACCGATTACCTGATCGGGTAATCCTAAAAATAATTGTTTGCTGGCAGCAGATCATGCCATCTAATCGCGCTCTGCTGCCGGCAAATAATGATTCAGCATGGGGGTGAGAGAAGGCCTTAGTAATCGCTACTCCCCATACTGTAGAGGAGATGGCTGCATGTAATAGCAGCGGTCTCCTCCACTGACGATCAGGCGATTGTCGGGAAGAAAAGCTTCCCTCCCGACAATCGTCAGCCTCATCTGCCAGTATAATACAGCCCTTACTCTCCTTTCCTTATTGAGAATGTGTGTGGGGTCAGCAGAGATGGCTGTAACGTGTATAGCAGTCTATGATTTAATAAAGTTTCAATTAGATAACTAGTCGCTCGTAAATAATTATGTGATGCTTTACAGGTCAGTAGAATTTATTTCTTTTCTCTTCTGTAGAAAAATACTTTGATATGAAGAAGAACCAGTGTAAAGAAGCCTTGGATATCTATAAGAAATTTCTTGCTCGGATGACCAAATTGGCAGAATTCCTCAAGGTGGCAGAGGTCAGTATCATTCCTGCACTCGGGGGGCCTTATGTAGCTCTTGGCACTGGTACAGTAGCATGTGTCCTGCATGATACACATTGAATGCGCTTAAGAACTTTGGTTATGCCAATGGTTAATGAATGCAAATACAATAGTCTACAGCTAATGCATTATTGCTTGATGCCATTCTCTCTTCAGGATTTGTCTTGTAACCAACAGCGACTTGCACGTTTTTATCCTTTGCTCTTTTCACACGTGCACATTATTCCTTGCCTAATGGCATGACTACTTCAAGCTTGATCCACATTTGAACTTATAACATTTGCATTTTGAATTGCACTGACAACAACTGCATGATCTTGACACATTCTTGCAGGTAAATTGCTTTGTTCTTGTATCTTTGCTTTGTACTTAGCAAGTGCCACTGTACCAGTCCATTAAGTTAATAAAGGCCCTTTACCTTCATACTGTGTGTGTGTGCATGCATCAGTATCCACAGCACTCTCCATTGCCACTGCATGAAGTAATGTACACTTTTCTTTCCCCCCCTTTTTTTTGTGAATTCAGCAAGTTGGAATTGATCAGGGTGACATTCCAGATCTTACTCAGGTCAGTGTGCATTTCACATTCATTTAATTTGTTTCATTTCACATTCCTTCCAGGTCTCTGTGCTTTTTTATTGCTTTATCCATAAACCATAATCCTGAGAAGTTTTCTCTTCCATATACAGCTTATATGGAAAAACATTCCTGTGAACTGGTGTCTTCAGATATTTGTCTTCATTAACAAATTATGCCTTCCATAAATCCAAGATGTAATCATTTTAATACAGCACCACCTTGGTCTCTCCTTAAAATAATGGAGACTGTTTTATATGAAGCTTGATTTCTGTGGTAACTTGCTGCTGTAATGGTACTTTCACACTAGCGTTAAAGTTTTCCGGCATAGAGTTCCGTCATAGGGGCTAAATACGGGGAAAAAAAACGCTTCAGTTTTGTCCCAGTGCATTCTGAATGGAAAGCTTTCCGTTCAGGATGCATCAGAATGTCTTCAGTTCAGTCCCTGCGGTATTTTCTCCGTCCAAAATGCCGGAACATTTGCCGGAATGCCAGATCCGGCATTAACTTCCATTGAAATGTATTAAAGGGAACCTGTCACCAGGATTTTGTGTATAGAGCTGAGGACATGGGTTGCTAGATCGCCGCTAGCACATCCGCAATACCCAGTCCCCATAGCTCTGTGTGCTTTTATTGTGTAAATTTTTTTTATTTTATACATATGCAAATTGACCTGAGATGTGTCCTGTCCCTCAGATGAGTCAGGGACAGGACTCCTCTCAGGTTAATTTGCATATGTGTCAAATGTTTTTTTTTTTTACACAATAAAAGCACACAGAGCTATGGGGACTGGGTATTGCGGGTGTGCTAGCGGCGATCTAGCAACCCATGTCCTCAGCTCTATACCCAAAATCCAGGTGACAGGTTCCCTTTAATGCCGGATCCGGTATAAAGTGTTCCGGAAAAATGGATCCGGTTTCCCGGTCTGCGCATGCGCAGACCTTTTAAATCTGTGAAAAAGATAAATATGACACCGGAGAAACGTATTCGGTATTGCAATGCATTTGTTAGATGGATCCGGAAACAAATGATATCCGTTGGCATACAGATTTCCGGATCTGGCAGGCAGTTCTAGAAACAGAACTGCCTGCCGGATTCTTCTAACGCTAGTGTGAAAGTATCCTAAGTAGTGCAAATGTAATTGCTGCAGTGACTTGATAATGTTGACATTAAAAAGGTAGTCCACTATAAGAAGTTATTGCCTATCCACATGGTAGGGGATAACTATTAGTTAACAATCAAGAGAAGAGGGGCCTTATACCCTGAAATGAATGGAGCTGCTGGTCTAACATGCTCCTTGCCCCTCATTCATACTCTTTGGAACTGCAGGGCAGAGTACAGCAGTCATCTATCTCCAGCACTGTCTTGGCGCATGCTCAACCAGCCATCTATGCATTTCATGGTAGGAAGCCCTCATTTTCCTGATTGGTCCCAGTGACCGGACTCCTACCAATATAATAGTTTTCTCAAATGATCTAATAGTTATCATCTTTCCAATGGTTGGAGGACAACTTTTTTTATACCCAGAACACCTCTTTAAAGTTAGCATAATATTACAGGTCTGCGTAATCCACACAAAATGTGTATAAAATGATGCATTAAGCTCATTGTGCACATTTGAAGGGTGCTTCTGAATTTACGCTTCAGACGTGTGCTACTGTATCCTCAAACAGCTGCATATGCCTTCTGTTAATGTCTGTTCACACTCTTTGTAACGGGGCCTCCAAAGAGAAGGAGAGTGCACCACTCATGTGCAGCATGCTCTCTATTCACTTCTATGCTAGCTCAAGAAAGAGCCAAGCAAGCGTGCTCAGCTATTTCCCAAAGAAGTAAATGGAGAGTGCATAGTGCAAGGGTGGCCAACTCTTCATCCGCCTCTATGGGAGATCTGGGAATAGTAGAGTCAGCGCACGGCTTAAAGAAGCACTCCCACAAAAAAATCTTTTTCTCGTGCATGGCATTGGGGGACACAGCACCATGGGTATATGTCCAACTACCACTAGGAGGCACTAGACACAAAAAGTGTTGGCTCCTCCCCGTTGGGCTATACCCTCTCCACAGGCACAAGGCTATTCAGTTTTTGTCTAGTGTCCGTAGGAGGCAGAAGTCCTGCTGTTTATTTTTTATTTTATCTTTTTTTCTCTCTTCTGCAGGTCTCGGTGATCTCCACCGTTATACCTGCTGCAGGCTGGGGCTCCATCGTGTTCCACTTTAGTTGCCCCCCCTGCGGGCGCGTACTTCTGTACCATCGCCGGTCACCCAGTCCCCACAGACTGCATCCGCAGTGGCTTGCCGACATTCCCACGGTTCCCGTGTTGAGTCTGCCGAAGGGGTGACCCTGCGGCGCCCGAAGACATCAGATGGTGAGTATAGTGAGTATATCCCCTGTCCCTGCCCCAGGGTTAGGTTCCCTCCTGTGGCCAGGGGGGTGGGATCCACCTTAGCTGGGGGTCCTGGGAAGCTTCCATCTTTCTCCACCTTTCTCTTCCCCCTTGGTTGGTTTTTTCTCTCCTCCCTGGCCACACAGTCCAGGCGTCGCTTCTCCTGGGCCTTCCCCGCTACTTTAGTCCCCGGCTTTTGCAGGGACTAGGCCTCATCTTCCATGGCCCGTTCCCGGCTCCCAGGTGCTCTGTTTGCCCTGTTCCGCCCACCCCCAGGCGTCGCTCCTCCCCCCCCCCCCCCCCCCCCCCCCCCCCCCACCCTCCTCACCTAGTTTTGTGGGTCCGGAGGCCCCTCGGTCGGCCGCGATTCGTCCCGCCCCCCTCGCTCCATTCCCGGCCGCCTCATAAATCGAGGCCCCGGCTTTTGGGCCTGCTAGGCCGCGATCTTCCCGGCCCCTCCTCCTTGCTTCCCGGGCTTTTCTGACCCCGCCCGGCCCTCGGGAGGGGCTATCTCCTCCACCCTTTACTGGTCTAACGTGGGTTATCTATCCAGTGGATAGATCCTCCGTTTAAAAGAACTGCAGATCCCCTTTAGGTCATTGTCCTATGTACTGTGTGAAGGCAGCTAATGCTGTACATAGGGTTCACTCAAGTCGTTCCCCCCCACCCCTCCTCAATTGCTTCATTTCTCCTGCAGCCTCTATAGCTGCTGCAGCACCTCTTTGGGGAACATGGCATCCGGGTCCAGATATGACAGCCTCTGCTGGCTGCTCTATGAGGGTCTCCTCTCCCAGCCTCTCCTCGGATCGCCACGTCTTTTCACGTGCGTCCGCTGTCTACGAAGGCTGCCATGCGGTCGGCCTGTCCCTGCTTGTGTGCAGTACCTCTTTCCAGACCCCATTGTGTCCCCTGACCAAATCCTTTTGTGTAGGTCCCTTCTGAATGGTCTCCCTCTTTGTCAAAGCCATGGGAACCTTGTCCGACTCTCCCAATCCCTGGCGGAGTCGCTGGACCGCTACCTATCCAATTGCGGCCACCTATGCCCTCCCAGGGTCCTCCCTGCAGATGAGGCATGCTCAGATACCGGGTCCGGCAAGGGGTAGCTCACAGTACAACCTCGGGTGGTCTCAACAGGATTCCACCCCTCCTCGGCATCCTCGGGTCCTCCCCAGGACAGGCCTGAGGCTGGTGACGAATCCTTTCCCGTCACCCCATCCGTTGCCTCGGGGGACTCCTCTGCACCGATTCCCTCGGAACAGAGCATCAGGCGGTCTTCCTCCATACAGAAGCCTCTGGGAGGTCAAGACTAACGTGCACGGAGGAACCTCTCCTACCCAGGGTTGGTATCCCCTCTAGTGGATTTTCGGATGGCGCTCCCCTGACTGCACAGGTATTCAACCGCACAGGTAAGGCAGCCGTCCCCGTGTTTAGCATAATGAGTCACCTACTTGGTGTCTCTGGTACGTACGCCTTCTCCTTAACTGGGGGGTACCTGCACCACTGCCATAGGCTGTACCTGACAAGCCTTCCTGGTTCCCCTATACCAGGGGCTATGCTCTACACATTTGAGAGTGTTTCCACCGGGTCCCCATCCTGGTGCTGGTGTTCGCCACTCTACCTCATAACAGGGGGTCCCTGTTCTTGGCAAGCGCCTCCTGTTGGTTGGTAAAGAAAAGCAATTATATATGGCTGTTTCCATCCGCCTTGCTTTTTTTTTTTTTTTTTTTTTTTTTTTTTTTCATAGGTAGAGTACCTACACCTACTCCAGATGCTGAAGCCATTACTCCTGGCTGGCTCTATGGTGTTCCATGCGGCACTATTTCTCCCTTCCGGGCGAGATTCACAGGCCGCCTTCAATTGCCTTGGCAATTGCACCTGTCTGTTCCCAGCCACTTTGCTCCTTTCATAGGTAGAGTACCTACACCATCTCCTGATGCTGTAGCCGATACCTCTGGCTGGCTCTATGGTGTTCCATGCGGCACTATTTTTCCCTTCCGGGCAGGATATACAGGCCGCCTTCAATTGCCGTTGCAATTGCTCCTGTCTGTCCCCAGACTTTTTTGCTCCCTTTCATAGGTAGAGTACCTACACCATCTCCGATGCTGTAGCCAATGCCCCTGGCGGGCTCTATTGTGTTCCATGCGGCAACATTTCTCCCTACGGGCGAGATATAGAGGCCACTTTCAATTGCCGTAGAATTGCCTCTGTCTGGTTCTAGTCGGCACCAAGCTGCCACCTTGGTCCCTTCATAGGTAGAGTACCTGCACCATTTCCTGATGCTGTAGCTGTTGCTCCTGTCTGGCTTTATGGTGTACCATGTGGCATTTTCTCTCCCTTACCGGACGAGATATTGAGGCCTCCTCCAATTGCCGTGGTCATTGCACCTACCTCATCATAGTGTGCACCAAACGGCCATCTTACTCCCTTCATAGGTAGAGTTCCTGCACCGTCTCTGATGCTGCAGCCGTTACACCTGTTTGGCTCTATGGTGTACTATGCGGCCCTGTTTCCCTTTTTTTCAGGCGAAATAGAGGGCCTCCTTCAGTTGCCATTTCACCTACCTGATTGTAGTGTGCACCTGTCTTGTTCTTTGTGGTACCGTGCGGCCCTATTTTCCCCTTCCCGGGCGGAATATAGGTACCATTGCTAACGCGGTAGCTGTTGCACCTCTCTGGTTCTAGGGTGCACCATGTGGCCACATTGCTCCGATCTTAAAGGTAGTACCTCTACCATCTCCAGATGCTGTACCCATTACACCTTTCTGGTCGTTTTCTGCACTACGCAGCCATATTTCTACTTTACAGGTTGAGTACCTGTACCCTCCAAATGCAGTAGCATTCCCAGATTCTGTGGCTATGTTTCCACTCTCCTTAGACATGCAGCCACTTTCCCTATATTTTAGGCGTGTGGTTGTATTACTCAAGGTGCTGGGCCCTATGGTGCAATCTGTGGCCCATACAGTTTCTGTATTACTGGGTGCTTTCTGCCCCCAGGTTCTAATCTGTGCTGCGGATGTTGGTTTCACCCTTTTGGTTCTTCCATACATCTCCACTCCGTTTCTGTCGTGCTCAATGGTCTCCTTGTACTTCTCAGGGCACTGTCTACAACAGGCCATCCTGGTTCTGCATGTGCATGGTTTCCATATCTGGCAGGGGTGGGCCAGCCCAACCCCCACCTTGTCGGTCTAGTGCTACTTATTGTAGCTCCAGTATATGGCTGATCTGTTCTGATCTGGCGGGTGGTCCACATACAACCATGCTCCCTACACCATGGCCAGGTGGTTGTTGGCCTTTGTGCTAGGGTTGCTCTTGCCATCTCTATAAGGTACTACGGTATGCTGCGCTTCGCGTTACCCCATGTTATAGAGGAGTACTCGCGTTGTTTCCTATTACAGAGTGGCCCATTCCTGGTGGAGTACAGGGATCTCCACTGGATCTTCTACCTTGTTGGGGCACGTAGCTGGTGTGCATCGGCCGCTGCAGCAGTTTTCGGTCATCGCTGGATGTCCTCTGCCACATGGAATCCTTCTGGGGTCATCAGCATTTTTCATCGCTGGACGTCCTCCCTGACGGGTCAGGGACAGGACCACTGAGCGCCACACACCTGCCTGGTAGGTAATTTTTCAGCTGGTTGCTCTGGCATCGGACAGGGTCCCGTAGTTCCTTCTGGGTCCAGGTGTTCTCGGTATTCCCTTATATTCTCTGCTTAGTTGTACTACATGACAGAGGGGCAGTCCCCTTGGACCTTGCCGTCGTTTGCACCTGTCAGGTACTTTCTCCCCCCTGGGAGTTTTCAGTACGCCGGTCGCGGCTGGTTTCTACATTTCTGTGTAGTCTCACCCGGCTTTTTCATGGCGACTTCTGCATTCCTTATGCATATGGATGTCTGTCAATTTAGTGGTACATCCCGAGCTGCTGTACTTGTCCTCTCTGGGACAATGTATACAGTTTGCTAGTCACTGTTCTTGGAATGGGTAGTTGTCCATGGCCAATGTCCCTTCCCCTATGGTAGTTTCATCTCTCCTTTCCTGGATATTCTGGCTTGCGTTGTCTTCTGGTGGTTCAGCTCCTGGTTCCTTGTGAGCCCATCCCGGGTACTCCTTCTGGAGTCCCTGGTCCCCGTTTATTTGACCACTCAGGTTCTGCATTGCAATCGTTTTTTTGGGGGGATCGGGGCCTGGGTTGATTGTTCCCTTTATGGGTTCCAATAACCTTGTGGTCTTCTTGGGATTCGTGTCTCTTTTCCCATCCTCCCACGTCAAGTACCTGGTATTGAGTGGTTTAGCACAACGGTTTGCAATTCCGCCGTATGGTCTCCTTCGGGAGGGACCTCCTCCTGTTGTAGAACCTTTCCTCCTTAGGCGGTTGGAGTACTCTCCTTCTACTTCCATGTCTTTCAGTCCAGTGTGTCCTGCTGAGATTTCCTGGGCCTGTATCTGGTTCCTTTTTTCCCTGATGCTTCACATGCCCAGAGTTTCCTCTGGCCTTACGCTTCACAGTGATATCTTGTTTTCCGAGGCTCGGGCCTCATCTCCTGTTTTTGGGACGCAGGTCTTACTCCTTTTTCCTGGCTTTTACCTACAACCCCCTCCTTCTCCAAGAGTTGGCGGTTTCCTCTAGCAGCCTTGGGTTTTCGCCTTTTAAATAGGGCGCATAACTTCATCATCTGCCTTGCGGTGAGGGGAGACCTGCTCCCTTCACATGTGAGCCTTGCTACGGCTTCACTCACTCGTTTGGCTTCCAGTACTTCCTTGTTTCCTTTCTCCCCTGGCCTGTCAGGGGTTGGCCACAGGTTTTTTCGCTCTTTGGGTCTGAGACAATTTAGAGCGTTAGGTAGTCCCAACACGCGGTGCTGTCCTAATTTTTTTTCTCCAGCCCTTGGCTGAGCTCGGTGTTCCCTTTTGCCGCCTTCTTGCATTTGGGATTTTCTTCCAGGCATTTTTCCTGGGGTGCTGACAGTCTTCTCTGATTCTTCCTTGAGGCTTCTTCCTTGTTATGGAACCTCTTGCCCATTCCGTGTTTTCTACTGTTGGGTCACATGGTTCTCCTGCACCTGTATACCCAACCGGTGGCATGGCTGTTCTTTTCCCACCCTCGGGGACTGCTTTGGGACGTCCCATGGTGCTGTGTCCCCCAATGCCATGCACGAGAAAATTGGATTTTTTGTACTCACCGTAAAATCCTTTTCTCGTAGTAGGCATTGGGGGACACAGATCCCACCCTATGTTTTTACTTCCGATTTTCCGGGCTGGTCTCTTGATCTTTCCCGGGACGGGAGTTGTTGGTTCCTTGCTTTTTTTCTCTCTCCTACTGCTTTTTGTACAAACTGAATAGCCTTGTGCCTGTGGAGAGGGTATAGCCCAACGGGGAGGAGCCAACACTTTTTGTGTCTAGTGCCTCCTAGTGGTAGTTGGACATATACCCATGGTGCTGTGTCCCCCAATGCCTACTACGAGAAAAGGATTTTACGGTGAGTACAAAAAATCCAATTTTTTTCTTGCCTGTTAGAAAGGTATGTGATGTAAACTGTAGTGAATGTAACCATCTTACCAGTGACTATATTTGCGAGTTATAACCTCCCTTCTGATCCTTAGCCTTGTTATGTGACCAGCACTCTGCCTTTCCATCTGACACAGGACAGGAAGTCAGTTCCTTCTCTATTCATTCCTATGAGACTGACATTGCTCCCATAGGAATACATCTAGAATCTTCTTGCCCACATATAATATTTGGAAAGTCTGAGTGCTGGTCACATGACACAGCTGAGGATCAGGAGGGAGGAGATAACTCACAAATGCAGGCACTGGTAAGAAGATTACATTCACTACAGATTACATCAGGTACACTTCTACAGGTCAGAGAATTTTTTATTTTAATGAGAGAGCTTCTTTAAGCCACTTGAATGGGACTGAGCTGCACCCAGGCCGCGTGAATGATGGTTGTGACATCACTGGCCTAGGGTAAGCAGAGAGATGGTCGCAGTACTCACAGGAGCTCTGGGTCTGTCCAGGCTGTGAGACCACCAGTCAGATGAAGACGACCTATCCAGAGTATGGGTCATCATTTACAAATAGTTGTATGACGTTAAATGCAGGTAATTTGGTCTTCTACAACTTTGCATTGACTTTTCTCAGAAAGGAGATCTAATTAATGACTATTCATCTGCAGGCACCCAGCAGTTTGCTGGAAGCACTTGAACAGCACTTGGCATCCCTTGAAGGGAAAAAAACAAAGGAGCTCTCAGCTGCTAGTCGGTGAGTTGCACAAAGTGTCCTTCTGTTGCCAAGTGTACTTCTTTTTTTCGTTAGATTCTTAATTGAAGGGCATCATCTAAACTCAGTTTATTGCAAATTTATTTGTTGATTTTAAGTGTTTCACACTTTAAGGGTCCATCTCTCAAGTGAAAGGAGAGGTGGAGTACATGAATTTCTTGTTTAATGTTGAATTTGACCATGTTTAATCTTGTTTTTGTTTTTTTTAATTTATTGTAGAGCTAGCACCTTGTCCAGTGCGGTATCTTCTCTTGCCACAACTGGTTTGTCTTTTTCAAAAATGGATGAAAAAGAGCGACTACAGGCTCTGGAAGAGGAACAAGCAAGGCTTCAAGCACTTAAGGTATTGTTCAAAAATCATAAACATACCCAGCTTAAAGAGACACTCCCATCACATTGGATCTGTGAAAGGAAGCATACTTTCTTGCTTCCGACCTCTGGGTCACAGCTCTTTTGAGTCACTTGCTCTCTTCTGCAGTCCTCCGGTCCCTGCATGTTAACTTCCGGCATGCAAAGTCATGTGAGCCACTGCAGCCATTGACTGGCCTCAGTGGTGATGTGCCCCCAAGCGGTACATGACCCAGCAATGAGGAGAGCTAGGGACCCACAGAGTCAGAACCAATCAGTGGGTGCAGGGAAAAATGCTTCCTTTGACAGGTCTAGCTGTAAAAGAACATATCAGCGATGGACAATCCTCTTTAAAGGGTTTTCCTTTATAAGGCTGTCCATATGCCCTGTGGATGGGGGTGACAATTTGCCTATCTGGATGGTTTTCATAAAGCCTAGAAAATGTTTTCATTTAAACAATGTATTTTGCCTCTTACTGTTATTGTACATAAACTTGATAAACTTTTTTTTTTTTTTTCTCTTAATTTAACTTTGGCTTAACTTTCAGGAACAGCGTCTTAGGGAAATTTCTGTAGTACCAAGTTCTACACCTGGATCAACCTCACCAAGTACTTTATCTGGAAAAAGTGTTAATGCCACCTCAGCTGTTGATTTGTTCTCAACACCTGCACCAACGACCAATAGGTGGGCCTATGAATGTATACAGTGATCAGTCAATAATAATCTACTATGCCCTATATTCACACACGTTGGAATTGGAAATTGTTGCAACTATTAGTCTATTCCGTTCTCCTGAATGGGGTTGTGTTTCTAGCATTGATTTCTACAAGCACTGTTCAGATCAGTAGATCACAGGAATCTCTGCTGCAAATCTGCCATGTGTGAGGTTCAAGTAGAAAAGCTGCTGCAAGATTGTTTCAACTGTTCAGAAATTAACTTCGTTTTATACGATTCATAGATTGAGAAAAGCCTAAAAAAGCATGTTAATTCTTTACTTGTGCAAAGTTGTTAAAATATTATCAATGAACTTTCAAAAAGCTTTTCATATGTCATAGCGACAATTTAAGGATTTTGATCGATGGTGGTCTGAGTGTTTGAGACCCCCATGATCCTTAGACTGAAGAGAGAGAAGCATTCACATATCACTCTCTCTCTTCGCTGCGGGAGAATTATTTGAGACAGACCCGTGGACTTTTTATTGAGCCCGTCTCCTGCAGCGAGAAGATAGAGAGTGCTATGTGGGTGCTTCTCTCTCCTTGTTCTAGCAATCATATCAAAGGCTTTTTGAAAGTTCAATGACACTCTAACATTACTAAAAACGTGCGATAGTTGATCTTTCTTTCTATAAAGCTGACCTTTTTTAACCCCTCCAGACATCCACCGTACATGTACAGCAGCTGTCGGGGCTTTAACCACCTCAGCCCCCAGTGCTTAAACACCCTGAAAGACCAGGCCACTTTTTACACTTCTGACCTACACTACTTTCACCGTTTATTGCTCGGTCATGCAACTTACCACCCAAATGAATTTTACCTCCTTTTCTTCTCACTAATAGAGCTTTCATTTGGTGGTATTTCATTGCTGCTGACATTTTTACTTTTTTTGTTATTAATCGAAATTTAACGATTTTTTTGCAAAAAAATGACATTTTTCACTTTCAGTTGTAAAATTTTGCAAAAAAAACGAGATCCATATAGAAATTTTGCTCTAAATTTATAGTTCTACATGTCTTTGATAAAAAAAAATGTTTGGGTAAAAAAAAAATGGTTTGGGTAAAAGTTATAGCGTTTACAAACTATGGTACAAAAATGTGAATTTCCGCTTTTTGAAGCAGCTCTGACTTTCTGAGCACCTGTCATGTTTCCTGAGGTTCTACAATGGCCAGACAGTACAAACACCCCACAAATGACCCCATTTCGGAAAGTACACACCCTAAGGTATTCGCTGATGGGCATAGTGAGTTCATAGAACTTTTTATTTTTTGTCACAAGTTAGCGGAAAATGATGATTTTTTTTTTTTTTTTTTTTTTCTTACAAAGTCTCATATTCCACTAACTTGTGACAAAAAATAAAAACTTCTATGAACTCACTATGCCCATAACGAAATACCTTGGGGTCTCTTCTTTCCAAAATGGGGTCACTTGTGGGGTAGTTATACTGCCCTGGCATTCTAGGGGCCCAAATGTGTGGTAAGGAGTTTGAAATCAAATTCTGAAAAAAATGACCTGTCAAATCCGAAAGGTGCTCTTTGGAATATGGGCCCCTTTGCCCACCTAGGCTGCAAAAAAGTGTCACACATCTGGTATCTCCGTACTCAGGAGAAGGTGGGGAATGTGTTTTGGGGTGTCATTTTATATATACCCATGCTGGGTGAGAGAAATATCTTGGCAAAAGACAACTTTTCCCATTTTTTTATACAAAGTTGGCATTTGACCAAGATATTTATCTCACCCAGCATGGGTATATATAAAATGACACCCCAAAACACATTCCCCACCTTCTCCTGAGTACGGAGATACCAGATGTGTGACACTTTTTTGCAGCCTAGGTGGGCAAAGGGGCCCATATTCCAAAGAGCACCTTTCGGATTTGACAGGTCATTTTTTTCAGAATTTGATTTCAAACTCCTTACCACACATTTGGGCCCCTAGAATGACAGGGCAGTATAACTACCCCACAAGTGACCCCATTTTGGAAAGAAGACACCCCAAGGTATTCCGTGAGGGGCATGGCGAGTTCCTAGAATTTTTTATTTTTTGTCACAAGTTAGTGGAAAATTATGATTTTTTTTTTTTTTTTTTTTTTTTTTTTTTTCATACAAAGTCTCATATTCCACTAACTTGTGACAAAAAATAAAAACTTCCATGAACTCACTATGCCCATCAGCGAATACCTTGGGGTCTCTTCTTTCCAAAATGGGGTCACTTGTGGGGTAGTTATACTGCCCTGGCATTCTAGGGGCCCAAATGTGTGGTAAGGAGTTTGAAATCAAATTCAGTAAAAAATGACCTATGAAATCCAAAAGGTGCTCTTTGGAATGTGGGCCCCTTTGCCCACCTAGGCTGCAAAAAAGTGTCACACATGTGGTATCCCCGTACTCAGGAGAAGTTGAGGAATGTGTTTTGGGGTGTCTTTTTACATATACCCATGCTGGGTGAGATAAATATCTTGGTCAAATGCCAACTTTGTATAAAAAAATGGGAAAAGTTGTCTTTTGCCAAGATATTTCTCTCACCCAGCATGGGTATATGTAAAATGACACCCCAAAACACATTCCCCACCTTCTCCTGAGTACGGAGATACCAGATGTGTGACACTTTTTTGCAGCCTAGGTGGGCAAAGGGGCCCATATTCCAAAGAGCACCTTTCGGATTTGACAGGTCATTTTTTTCAGAATTTGATTTCAAACTCCTTACCACACATTTGGGCCCCTAGAATGCCAGGGCAGTATAACTACCCCACAAGTGACCCCATTTTGGAAAGAAGACACCCCAAGGTATTCGCTGATGGGCATAGTGAGTTCATGGAAATTTTTATTTTTTGTCACAAGTTAGTGGAATATGAGACTTTGTATGAAAAAAAAAAAAAAAAAAAAAAATCATCATTTTCCACTAACTTGTGACAAAAAATAAAAAATTCTAGGAACTTGCCATGCCCCTCACGGAATACCTTGGGGTGTCTTCTTTCCAAAATGGGGTCACTTGTGGGGTAGTTATACTGCCCTGGCATTTTCCAGGGGCCCTAATGTCTGGTAAGTAGGTAAATGACCTGTGAAATCCGAAAGGTGCTCTTTGGAATGTGGGCCCCTTTGCCCACCTAGGCTGCAAAAAAGTGTCACACATCTGGTATCTCCGTACTCAGGAGAAGGTGGGGAATGTGTTTTGGGGTGTCTTTTTACATATACCCATGCTGGGTGAGAGAAATATCTTGGCAAAAGACAACTTTTCCCATTTTTTTTATACAAAGTTGGCATTTGACCAAGATATTTATCTCACCCAGCATGGGTATATGTAAAATGACACCCCAAAACATATTCCCCAACTTCTGCTGAATACGGAGATACCACATGTGTGACACTTTTTTGCAGCCTAGGTGGGCAAAGGTGCCCAAATTCCTTTTAGGAGGGCATTTTTAGACATTTGGATACCAGACTTCTTCTCACGCTTTGGGGCCCCTAAAATGCCAGGGCAGTATAAATACCCCACATGTGACCCCATTTTGGAAAGAAGACACCCCAAGGTATTCAATGAGGGGCATGGCGAGTTCATTGAAAAAAAAAAAAATTTGGCACAAGTTAGCGGAAATTGATTTTTTTGATTTTGTTCTCACAAAGTCTCCCTTTCCGCTAACTTGGGACAAAAATTTCAATCTTTCATGGACTCAATATGCCCCTCAGCGAATACCTTGGGGTGTCTTCTTTCCAAAATGGTGTTATTTGTGGGGTGTTTGTACTGCCCTGGCATTTGAGGGTCTCCGCAATCATTACATGTATGCCCAGCATTAGGAGTTTCTGCTATTCTCCTTATATTGAGCATACGGGTAATGAGATTTTTTTTTTTCCGTTCAGCCTCTGGGCTGAAAGAAAAAAATGAACGGCACAGATTTCTTCATTCGCATCGATCAATGTGGATGAAAAAATCTCTGCCAAAAAAAGAAAAAGGAGGGGAAAGGCGTCTGCCAGGACATAGGAGCTCCGCCCAACATCCATACCCACTTCAGCTCGTATGCCCTGGCAAACCAGATTTCTCCATTCACATCAATCGATGTGGATGAATAAATCATTGCCGGGATTTTTTTTTTTATATATACAAAGTGTTTGCCAAAGTATATGAACACCGCCACCTCCTCAGCTCATATGCCTCGGCAAACGTATCTTTTACTGCAGAGGAGAAATCTCGTCTTGCAGCGCCGCATACACCGACTTGCGTGTAATCTGACAGCAGCGCAATGCTTCTGTCCGAATGCACATCAGTGCTGCAGCTAGTCGATCGGTTGGTCCACCTGAAAGGTAAAAAAAACAAAACAAAAAAGAAAAAACCAGGCCGCAAAGCAATAACTTTATTAACTGTTGAACAGAACATAGAAACTTTTTTTAAACTTTTTTAACTGAACATTTAACTTTTTTACTTACCGGTATTTTTTTTTTTGTTTAGTTTTTTTTACCTTTTATAGAACAAACCTCTCCTTCCCCATGGGACAATGTGCAAAGCGCAAATCGCCCAAAGATGTGGCGAAGTACATTATGCACTTTATCCCAGGTGAAAGGAGAGGTTTGCAGCAGCTGTGAGTGAATGGGCCCTAATAGCCCTGTGTGCCTGTCCTGGTGAGATGTGATCCCTATGCTAAGTGTACCTGTGTGTGGTACTTCCGGAAACACTCTCCATAGCATAGGGCAGGGTGGTCAGCACAGTCAGGACAGAAATAGCGGGTGTCACGCCTTATTCCACTCCTGCTACAGACACGACATCTTTTTCGGGGTGACGGTTGGGTTGAGGTACCAGGAACGACACTGGGGAAATGTCGCTCGTGTAGACGGCTAACTACACTGGTGGATGGGGCCACGGAACCTCCTGGGTAAAGGAGGTTCTCGATGATCTCTTCCTGGAATTTGAGGAAGGATCCTGTTCTCCCAGCCTTACTGTAGAGAACAAAACTATTGTAGAGCGCCAATTGAATTAAATATACAGACACCTTCTTATACCAGCGTCTGGTTCTGCGGGAAACTAAATACGGAGACAACATCTGGTCATTGAAGTCCACCCCTCCCATGAGCGCATTATAGTCGTGGACACAGAGGGGCTTTTCAATGACACGGGTTGCTCGCTCAATTTGGATTGTCGTGTCTGCGTGAATGGAGGAGAGCATGTAAACGTCACGCTTGTCTCTCCATTTCACCGCGAGCAGTTCTTCGTTACACAAGGCAGCCCTCTGCCCCCTTGCAAGACGGGTGGTTACAAGCCGTTGGGGGAAGCCCACGCGACTAGTTCGCATGGTGCCACAGGCGCAAATCCGTTCTAGAAACAAATGCCTAAAGAGGGCCACACTTGTGTAGAAATTGTCCACATAAAGATGGTACCCCTTGCCGAATAAGGGTGACACCAAGTCCCAGACTGTCTTCCCACTGCTCCCCAGGTAGTCAGGGCAACCGACCGGCTCCAGGGTCTGATCTTTTCCCTCATAGATCCGAAATTTGTGGGTATAGCCTGTGGCCCTTTCACAGAGCTTATACAATTTGACCCCATACCGGGCACGCTTGCTTGGGATGTATTGTTTGAAGCCAAGGCGCCCGGTAAAATGTATTAGGGACTCGTCTACGCAGATGTTTTGCTCAGGGGTATACAAATCTGCAAATTTCAGGTTGAAATGGTCTATGAGGGGCCGAATTTTGTGGAGCCGGTCAAAAGCAGGGTGGCCTCTGGGACGGGAGGTGGTATTGTCGCTAAAATGCAGAAAACGTAGGATGGTCTCAAATCGTGCCCTGGACATAGCAGCAGAGAACATGGGCATGTGATGAATTGGGTGCGTTGACCAATATGACCGCAATTCATGCTTTTTTGTCAGGCCCATGTTGAGGAGAAGGCCCAAAAAAATTTTAAGCTCGGAAACTTGGACTGGTTTCCACCGGAAAGACTGGGCATAATAGCTTCCCGGGTTAGCGGTTATAAATTGTGTGGCATACTGGTTGGTCTCTGCCACGACTAAGTCCAAGAGCTCCGCAGTCAAGAACAGCTCAAAAAATCCCAGGGCCGAACCGATTTGAGCCGTCTCAACCCGAACTCCAGACTGCGCGGTGAAAGGGGGAACTACTGGTGCGGCTGAAGTTGGTGACTGCCAATCAGGATTTGCCAGCACCTCAGGGACTCTAGGGGCTCTACGGGCCCGTCTTTGCGGTGGCTGCGACGGGGTAACTATTGCACGTGCCACCGTACCAGCTTCAACTGCCCTTCTGGTGCTCGCTACTTCACCAGGTTGTACGGCAGTGCTGGTACTAGGTCCAGGAAGGGCTGCGCTGCTGGTGTATGCCTCACCACGTGATCCGGCAGCGACAGCCCCACTCTGCTGCTCTTGAAGCGGATCCTGCATAACCTGTGGTCTAGCGACACGGGGCCGGGTACGCCTGGTGCTGCCAGGGACCTCAACCTCCTCGTCCGAACTTTGGGTCAGAGAGCCACTGCTTTCCACAGGTTCATATTCTGACCCGCTAGATTCGTCAGATGAGGGTTCCCACTCCTCATCCGACTGGGTCAGAATCCTGTAGGCCTCTTCAGAAGAATACCCCCTGTTTGACATTTTGGACTACTAAATTTAGGGGTATTCCCTGAGACTACCCAAGAAAAAAAGCAAACCTGTCTTACAAAGGGGAGGCTAGCGAAGTACCGGAGGCTGCTGCGGTTGATAAAAAATATCAAAACTGATTTTTTTATCGCCGCAGTGCGTGTAAAATGAATGTGCAGTGATCAAAAAATAATAATTTTTTGTCACTGCGGTGGGGCGGGCGTGGGTGAACGCACGTGTGGGCGACCGATCAGGCCTGATCGGGCAAACACTGCGTTTTGGGTGGAGGGCGAGCTAAGGTGACACTAATACTATTATAGATCTGACCGTGATCAGTTTTGATCACTTACAGATACTATAAAAGTACAAATGCTGATTAGCGATACGCTAAACAGCGAATAAAAGTGACTGCGGTGCGGTGGGGTGGGCGCTAACTGACGCTAACTACCTAACCAAGGGGCCTAAACTATCCCTAAAACCTAACAGCCAATACCAGTGAAAAAAAAAAAGTGACAGTTTACACTGATCACTTTTTTTCCTTTCACTAGTGATTGACAGGGGCGATCAAAGGGGTGATCAAAGGGTTAATTGGGGTGCAGGTGGGTGATCTGGGGCTAAGGTGTAGTGTTGGTGTACTCACAGTTCAGTCTGCTCCTGTGCTGGATCCAACCGATGAAAAGGACCAGCACAGGAGCAGACAAGCCATATAACAGATCATATTTACTAATATGATCTGTTATATGACTTTGGATTGGATTTTTTGAAAATCGCCAGCCTGCCAGCCAATGATTGTTGCTGGCAGGCTGGTGACGAACTTGTTCTTTGAATTTTGCCGGCCCGCGATGCGCATGCGCGGGCCGGCTTGGAGCGAAATCTCGCGTCTCGCGAGATGACGCGTATATGCGTGATTGTGCGCAGCGCTGCCACCTCCGGAACGCGATCCTGCGTTAGGCGGTCCGGAGGTGGTTAAAGATGGTGCTCGCTCCGGAGTGGAGGGAGCACCATAGCCACCAGGTACCAGCTGTTTCAGGTGGAGATCGGGAAGGCATTCATTCATAGTAATAAACCTGAGTCTGTACTAGGCTTCCACGCTCACTACTTGTATATTACAGTTCAGGCCAGCAGGTGGCAGCACTGAACTGTAATATATTGATTTCTGTATAGACTAATGGAGCAAATTACATTGTTCTATACAAATTGCAATCTGATGATTGCAAGTTGGGGACCAATGGGGGACCTAACAAAAAATAAAAATCACCCCCCTTTCCCCAAAATAAAAATACACAGTTAAAAAAAATAATGGGCGCATGCCAAATGCCCGTACTATTAAAAATGTATTAAAAATAAATCCCATGCGGTGAATGGCATAATTGGGTTAAAAAAAAAAAAAATGTCACGCAGCCTTTAAGGAAGAATATAAATAAACCAGGTTCATTAGGCTGCTGTGACGAACACCATTTTCTTCTACCCTCCTGGCCAATGACAGACAGCTGCTGATGTTTAATCCTGTATGTAGTGGATGCCAACCCCTTAACAGGAAGTCAGGCAAGGGCAGCGTACTGATAAGTGTCTTAAGAGGGTCTGAGGTAGGCATACTGCAGAGCCATAGTAACACCTGTATGATGGCCACAGTCCAAGCGCAGGTCTAGTGACCTGATCATAGTGATGTTGTTAATTTGGATCATTACACCAGTGGCCAGGCTAGAATATGCAGTCATAAAAAAGCAGTCTAAATAAGTTTAGTCTGAATCTTACATAGTTTCACTAGATGCTCACACTTTTAGGCAAAAGCGCAGGTTCCCTAGGAAGGCAGTATTTGCAGTGGTGATTTGAATTACAGCTAGGTTACAATGATGAGACAAGCAATTAAAGGGATTTTCCAAGTTGGTAGTAAAAAAAAAATAATTGCCCACGTCAGGAGATATTATGAAATGTAAAAAAAGCTGTTCCAATGCTGCCGCTGTGGTCTTTGTTTACTTGCCTGTAGTGGTGATGTGCCTTCATTCTCTCCATGGCAGCGGTTACATGGATTGTAAGTAGGGATGAGTGAATCGACTTCGGATGAAACATCCAAAGTCGGTTCGTTCTAATATATCTGTATGGAGCAGGAGCTCTGTACAGTATTAGCTCCGATGAGCCGAAGTTATTGCTTCGCGAAGCCTTATTATAAGCTAACTTCAGCGCTGCAGCCATGTGAACGCAGATCCGGCAGAGACCCCCGGAGTGGCAATGCTGGAATGGCAGTGGGTATTAACTGGTGTTCTTTTAAAATTTTATTGCTTTCCTTGATCCCCTCTGTCCACTTGCTCAAAATTTGAACAGCTCTGAGAACCTTTAAACCATCAGTGCGGAAAAGATGATTTTCAGGTAATTGCCACACATGCTCCAAATAGTACATTAAACATTCAGAAGATTGTTTTCTGCTTTTAATGCAATTACCTTTTTGGTTATTGTCCTTAAATTTTACTTTAAATTAGAAACTTTTGTTCTTTGCAGTATGCCCAACCTTACGAGTGATCTATTCGACCTGCAGCCAGCATTTGTACCAACAGTACAAAGCACTCCTGCTATAGCGACATCTACAAACAGCACATGGGGAGGTGAGTCCAGTATTATCTTTGAAGTAATAGGAGTAGAAGTGACTGCCTTGAGGATATTCCTTTCTCTTTATGTGTTTAAATGGTTGTCTCAGCAAAGACATAGGTGGCATATTGCTAGGATATGCCACTAGTGTCCAATTTAGTAGAGTCTGACCACACTGATAGTCACTGACTAACCATACGGCTACCCAAAATGAAATGGAGCTGACGGCAGATTAAGTGGTGCAGCGCCTTTCTACAAACTGGTGGGGATCGGAGCCCTGTCAATTACTCATTGGCTGTTAATCCAACTCTTAAGGCCAGATTTATCATTAGATCAAGTCAAAATAATGGAGTGAAAAAGTCGCAATTTTTTTCGCAATCACTAAAACTGCGAATTTTATTTTCTGATAGTGGGTGTGTTTTCTTATGTAAATGAATCTCTAGACAGATTTACTATTGTGACAATTTAAAAAGTCGCAAAAAAATTGCGCAATTTCGCTCCAGTGAGGACCATGCTTATCTTATGCGACTTTTTAATAGAACATGCTACTTTTTTGTAAAGACGTGCGACTTTTTTGTAAAACCGCTTCCGTCAAACCACATTTATCACAGTATTAAAGGACCATTAATAAATCTGACTTGGCCAAAAGTGACTTTGGACATATGTAAAAGTGGAGTAAGAGTGTAATGATAAATCTGGCTCTTCGTATTTGATGAAACAGCCCCATTAAAGGGTTGTGCAATGCTACTATATTAATGACCTATCCGCAGGATCGTTCATCAGTATGAGATCGGCAGGGGCCCACTACCTGACATCCCCGCCAATCAGCTGTTTGAACAGGTAACAGCGCTCCTGCAGTTGCTGTTTCCTCTTCATATTACCTTCTCGTTGTCTCCTTATAGAGCTGAAACAATGTAATTACAACTGCTTGTGCTATTCAGATGAATGGTGCGAGCCGCTGTAATTACACTGCGCTGCTGCAAAGGAGACGACGCACAGATCATTTTGAAGAATCTATCACATGAACCTATCTTGAGGATAGGGCATCAGTATTGTAGGTGTATTGAAATTACTATAGAAAAGGTAACATATATTTCTTGCCCATTCCATTGGGGGACACAGACCATGGGTATAGCTTAGGCCATTACTAGGAGGAGACACTATGCAAATAATAAAAAACAGCTCCTCCTCCACTGGCTATACCCCCATGCTCCAACAGGAGGACCTCAGTTTTAGCTTAGTGTCGGATAAGGAGGTGACGATCCTGCTCCTGCAGTGTTGTCCCTGTAGTTTTTTCTTCTCTCCACCAGGGCAGTGGGGGCCTCCTGGGCTAGGCGCAATCAAGCCTCTACATCACAACTTTGTAAGGCGGCCACCTGGTCGTCCTTACATACCTTTACAAAGTTCTACCAGCTGCATTCTTTGGCGTCGGCTGATGCTGCCCTTGGGCGCAAGGTATTGCAGGCTGTGGTTCCTGTTTAACCGTTGGACGTTTTCCCTCTGGAGGTGCTGGTCTTCCCACCCCATGGACTGCTCTAGGACGTCCCATGGTCTGTGTCCCCCAATGGAATGGGCGAGAAAAGGAGATTTTTTGTGAAACTCACCTGTAAAATCTTTTTCTCGTCTTTTCCATTGGGGGACACAGCTCCCACCCATTCTTGTCTGTTGCAGGAGGGGTTGGTTCTATTCTAGTGGGACCTTATGGTTAACGGCCCGATGGCGGTGTTCCTTGGTTCTGCTTTTCTTTTGTTAATATTTGGTTTCTGATCTCCTTCTCCTACTGCTTTTGCACGCACTGAGGTCCTCCTGTTGGAGCATGGGGGTATAGCCAGTGGAGGAGGAGCTGTTTTTTATTATTTGCATAGTGTCTCCTCCTAGTAATGGCCTAAGCTATACCCATGGTCTGTGTCCCCCAATGGAAAAGACGAGAAAAAGATTTTACAGGTGAGTTTCACAAAAAATCTCCTTTTCTTTACAGGTCTACAAAACCCCAAATAATGATTAGGTTACTCAAAAAAATAACAGTTGAAAACCTTTAATTGAAAGGGCTTTACATCCTGGAGGTGCATCAGGGTGCCACACCACTACCATAACTTAAAACTGTACGTTTCTATGCACACTTTTGTCTTAGTTTTACAACATTGGTTACTTTTGATTTCTTCACAGGGCCCTTCTCATCTTCAAATGGAGTTAGTTCCCCACCACACCTGGACATCTTTGACATGCAACCAGTTGAAGAGGTTGTGAAGTCTACCCCTGCTTATAGCACTGCTTCATTTCCTTCAAAACCAACAATGGGACTTGTTAGTGGTAAATTTAGTTTTTAATATTTAATTTGTAAATGTCTGGGTAGTTGCATCTCCAGCTGACTTGAATTCTATCACTAGTATTTTTGCTGCACTGATTAAGGGACATCAAGGAGACAGAAGAAGCTATAAAAAGACTTTTTCACGTATATTAAAACGGGATTTTTTTATTTTTTTTTGTTGCCGAGATATAATAGTTTAAAGTAGCAGCCTGAAGAGAGATTCTGATGTCCCAACCCTGTCTGATACATGCAGGTACCATGTTGTATCTAAAACCCTATGGTCCCCTTTTACACAAGCAAGTTTTATGTCCGTATGCGATCCGTGTTACAAACAGACAGCATCTGGACTGAATCATGACCCATTCATTTCAATGGGTCTGTGCACATCTTTTGTTAATGTAAAAAATGAAAATCCAATATCCTATATAGTATGCGATTTTGTCTTTTTAGAACACACTTAGAACCAGCCCTGTACTGCACATGGACCCAGAGATCTCCCTATTCATTGCTCCAATTGGTCTGCTTGATTTTATTTCAAGATGCCAGCTTAGGAGGCTTGTCCTTTCTCAGGGGACGTGTCCTGTCTGCTGCAGCTGGTAGCAGGAAAAAAGGAGATGACTATCTAAGTCAGTCCCATATGTGTGACTTAGGGCTCGTTCACACGAATGTATGGGTCCCGTTCCGTGCATTGGGGCTGCAATTTGTGGTCGGCAATGCACAGAGAACATTCGTGAGGCCTCCGGGACGGAACCAGACCCATTCAACTTGAATGTGTCTGCATACCTCCGTTCCGCAAAAAGATAGTTCTTTGTGTGGAACGGAATCCCACGTAAACACTCCGTAGTGCTTCCGTGGGTTTCCGTTCCGTTCTGCCCCGCTCCGCATCTCCAGAGTTGCTGACCCATTCACTTGCGAAATGCACACGGAACGGTGTCCGTTTATTTCGGAACCCATATGTTCGTGTGTGAACAAGACCTTATCCAGTGATGAAGTTGTCTCCTTTTTCTGTGTTTCCAACAACATTGATTGAGCAGGCAAGTTTAACTAAGCCGACCTTGGAACAACCACACATCTATACATTTGAATTTAGCTTATTATTTCAGTACTGTGTTTAGAGAAGTTGCCAGGTTGTACATCTTTCTATGCTGGGCAGTCCTTCTTGGTGTTTGACCATTATCTCTATGCACAGTCATGTACGGAAGGCTGTGAGTCACTGAGTGACACTACCCAATGGACTCCTAAGGCAGTCTATACACATTATAGCTGACAGCTATCCCCTGACACCCCCCCCTTCCAATCATACACTTGAATACTTGGCCGAGCATGCATGTGTTCGCTACAGGGAGAGGGGACTACTCCGCTACCAGACTCCTCTGGTGGCTTCTTCTCGCCTGAGAACAAAAAGATTGTGCATGTTAAAATCCAACAGCCTGATCCATCTATCCCCCAACATCTGCTGGGGGGAGGCGAGGTAGGTGTCGGGATTAGATGACTGGCCAGTCCTTAAATATCTAATGTGTATGACAACCTTACACACAGAGCAGGGATTTAATCCACTCCCGCAGGCGCTGGCCAGGACTTGAAAGATGGCTGCTGCAGGTGCCATAGCCGTGGCTAATGTCGCCGATTGCTAACTTTTAACCCTTCAGATGCCATGGTAAAACGTGACTATGGCATCTGGACACGCTAAAACGGGGATCGGGGGAGCCAGAGTGTGTGCGGCAGCCCTTGTCCTCCTGTGTGACAGGAGGCTGCTGCACATTAGTTGCTATTGAGGCCCTTCCTGTGGCAGGGCTCCTTAGGGACACAATATAATTCCCATAAAAATACACATGGGCATTGCCTCTTGTGAAAACACCCATATTAGTAAAATATTAAAAAAAAATTCTCGTTAATGCCATTAGGGGGCACAGTACCATGGGTATATGCCCAGCTACCACTAGGAGGCGACAATAGATATGAAAAAGGTTGGCTCTGCCCAGGTGGGCTATACCCTCTCCACAGACACTAGGGCTAATCAGCTTTTAGTCTAGTGTCCGTAGGAGGCAGACACGACCTGCTCTTCTCCTGCAGGTCTTGCTGCTACTTTTTTTTTTCTTTTATTTTATTTTTTCTCTTCACTTTACAGGTGCAGGTTTTATCCTGCAGCAGGGGGTCTTTATCGTGGAGGTCCACTTTAGTAGCACCCCCTGCGAGCGCGTACCTCGCCAGTCCCCCACAGGTAATCTTACTCTAGTGCGAGTTTACCGAAGGGGTGACCCTACGGCACCGGAAGAAGACGCCAGATGGTGAGTATGCTCCCTACCCTAGCTAGGAACTCTTTCCCTCCCATCCATCCATACTCCATCGGGGTCCCCTCCCCGCTTGCCGTCCTTCCCTTCCTTCTAATTAGGCTTTATGCACACGTGACGTGAACGCATAGCACCCGCACTGAATCCTGACCCATTCATTACAATGGGTCTGTGTACATGAGCGTTGTTTTTCACGCATCAGTTCTGTGTTGCGTGAAAATCGCAGCATGTTCTATATTCTGCGTTTTTCACGCAGCCCTGGCCCCATAGAAGTGAATGGGGCTGCGTGAAAAACGCATTGCATCCGCAAGCAAGTGCGGGTGCGATGCGTTTTTCACTGATGGTTGCTAAGAGATGGTATTTGTAAAACGCATCGAAACGCATTGCACCCGCGCGGAAAAAACTGAACAACTGAACACAATCGCAGACAAAACTGACTGAACTCGCTTGCAAAATAGTGCGAGTTTCACTGAACGCATCCGGACCTAATCCCTCACGCTCGTGTGAAAGGGGCCTTACTCTAATCCCCAGCTTGTGCCTGGACTAGGCTGCGTATGGGGGTCGCTATGTCCGCCCTCAGGGCATTCCTTCTTTCCCTCCCCGAGGTCCTGCTATGTCTGCCTGCTTAGGGTGCTTCGTTTTTGGCTGCGGCATCTATTTTCTCCCCGGCTCCGACTGTGACAATGCCGCATCTGTTTTCTGATTGTTCCCTGCCATCCAGGGGTTCTATTGGGTCATTTTTCTCACCAATGGGGGTCGCTTTGACCCCCTTTCCGTGCATACCCTTATTTGGAGCCTTTTGGAGCTTTTTTCCGCTTTGCGGCATCAGTCCGCCGGGGGTGCCTAATTTTCGGCTACACTGCCTACTCTAGCCCCCGGCTTGTTTTGGGACTAGGCCAAACTCTTTCCCGACTTTTTTTTTTTTTCTGGCTTCCTGATTTATTTATTTATTTTTCTAAGGGTGTTGCCTCCCTCATGGCCTTCTAGAGGTCTCTGCACAGAATTTCTGGAGGGAGGATGAGATGTCCTTCTTCCCAGAGGGTGCTTTCCCCATCTTCACAGTGCCCCCCGCCTGAATGTAGCGTCATTGGTGGGACGTATTATCTTGGGCCCCTGCTCGGTGGTTCATGTTGTGGCAGGTCCCCTTGCCCTCCATCCTTCCCCCTAGGTTGCATCTGCTCATGCGGTGGCTGGGGGTTGCTGTGCTATCTGCCTGGCTTGCCTGCATGCGGTGACTGGATCCTGGGCTCAGTCGGGTTACCCTAAACTCTGTTCAGGGGTCACCGTCTCCCCACGTGGGTCCCTCACCTCCACCGTAGCCTGCGCCCATTCTCAGCTATGATGATGTTATGGCTCCCTTCCTTGCTCTCATCGCCCCTTCCCCCGGAGTCCTTTGCTTCCTGCCTCGTTCCATATCATGGGGCAGAGTTCAATAGCGGCCTTGGGTCTCCCGTCATAGGTCCCGCTCTTCCCCTGCACCCTGGTTTCCTCCCAGGACAGGACTAGCACTAAGGGAAACGCCTCAGGTTTATTCTGCCTCATCGGGGGACTCCTCTGCACCGATTCTGACTCTGAACAGAGCATCATGCGATCCTCCACCATACAGAATCTCTCTGGGTGGTCAAAGACTAATGTCCACTGAGAAACCTCTCCTCTCCAGGGTTGGTATCCCCTTTAGTGGATTTTCAGATGGCACTACCCTGGTTGCACAGGTAATTATCCAAACAGGTAAGTTAGCTTGCTGCCTCTCCAGTAGGTGGTGCTTTACCCGCCACTGTGTTAAGCACGCCAACACACCTATGTGGTGTCCCAGGTATGTACGCCTCCCCCTTCACGGGGGTACTTGTACCACTGCCAAATGCTGTATCAGGCAGACTTTCCTGGTTCCATTGTATCTCCTTTTCAGCTGGAGTAATTTCACTATTTCTAGGGGCTATATTCAACACACACCTCCTAGTGATGCTGTAGCCAAAACACCCTCCTGGTGCTAGTGTGCACCATGCAACCATATTACCCCCTTATTAAGCAGAGTACCTGTACCATCTTCAGATGCTATAGCCATTTCACCTGTCTGGTTCTAATACGCCCCATGCACCATATTACTCCATTATTGGGTGGAGTACCTGTACCATCTCCAGAGGCTGTAACAATTATACCTGTCTGGTTCTAGTGTGCACCATGGAGCCGTATTTCTCCCTTATCAGGCGAAGTACAGATGCCATCTTCAGATGCTGTAGCCATTGCACCTGTCTCGTTCTAGTGTGCACCATGTAGCCACATTGCTCCTTTCTTAGGTGGAGTACCTGTACCATCTCCAGATGCTGTAGCCATTACACCTGTCTGCTTCTAGTGTGTATCACGTAGTCATATTACTCCTTTATCAAGCAGAGTACCTGTACCATTTCCAGATGCTGTAGCCAAGTCTCAGGCGGAGTATTTGTAGTATCTCCAAGCGCTGTGCCCTATTGGTACAATCTGTGGCTCATACGGCTCCTGCATTACCCTTTCCCGGCTCTAATGTGTGCTAGGCAATCATGTGGCCCCTCTTCATGCGGAGTGATGGTACCATCCCCAGACGCTGTATTCATCACTTTTTTTCTGGTTCTAGTTTGCATTTGGCACCTCCATTGCCGTCATCCTCGGCGGTGTACTTGTACTATCTCAAGGCGCTGTATCCGACAAACCATCCTGGTTGTAGTATGTACCTGGTAACCATATTTCTCCCCCCCCCCTTTTTGGGCGGAGTAAAGTTGCAATTGTTAGATCCAGTATATGGCTGGTCTATTCACATCCGACACCCGGTGCAGTACCTCCTGAACCAGGCCCTCTGAGTGCACCAAGTCTTCTCATTTCCCCTGTACTAGGCATGATTTTTACTTTATTGCTTGACGCACTATTTAACAAGATTTCTAAGTCCTGTTATGCATCAGACAGCCACACTCTCTCCGCCATGGGCAGGTTATTGGCTATCATGCTAGGTTTGTTCTTTGTCAGCCCTATAAAGTACTACTGTATTCCGCACAGCCGCGTTACCCCATTTCATGGATTGAGTACTCGTGTTGTTGTTACTGCCTCTCTGCTTTGTTTTCAGAGTTACATGGCCCAGTCCTGACAGAGTACCTGGATTACCACTGGATGTTCTATCCTGCAGGGATACGAAGCATTGTGAGCACCAGCCGCTACTGCAGTTTTCGGGTCATCACTGCACGTCCTCTCTGATATGGCTGTGACAGGACTAGTGAGTGCCACACACCTACCGCTCGCTCTGATATTGGACATGGTCCCGTAGTTCTTCCATGGTCCAGGCGTTCTTGGTACTCCCTTATGCTCTCTGATTAGTGGTGCCACATGACAGAAGTGCCGTTCGCTTGGGCCTTGTCTGCACCTGTCATTTTCTTCCCCCTTCCTTGGGGGTTTCGTTGTGCTCTGCTCTCTGCTAGTAGCTGGTTTCTACATGACAGTGTAGTCTCTCCCGGCTTCCCCTGGTGAATTCTGCATCTTTTTCTGACATATGGATGTCTGGCGATTCTTTTACAAAATCCAGGGTGCAGTACTTGCCCCTTCCGTGGCAGTGTTATATAGTATGCTAGTCACTACACTTGGGATGGTTGGTTAACCAGGGTTGATATTTTTTTTTTTTTCCCTATGGTTGCTACATTTAATTTTTGCTTTGATAATCTGGCTATTATTGTCCTCATGTGGTCCAGTTCTGTGGACC
Organism: Bufo bufo; assembly: GCF_905171765.1. NCBI lineage: Eukaryota > Metazoa > Chordata > Amphibia > Anura > Bufonidae > Bufo > Bufo bufo. The sequence continues at coordinate 125,766,104 of NC_053396.1, forward strand.
CTACTTGAGCTTCTGACTGGGTAATCCTGCTTGGAGTCCCTGCCCTAATGATTCTTAGACCATCTAGCTGTCCGGTTCCCTCTGGGGAAGGTACTCATGGCATCTCTGACCGCACATGCTCTATATGACAGCTGCTTCTTTGGGCCCGGTTTGGTTCTTTCCCTCCTGGGTCCCCACAGGCTTGTTTCCCACTTAAGATTCTAACCTCTCTTCCAGGAGTTTGGTGCTCCGGTTTGCAATTTACATTAGTATTGGCCACTTCTGAGATTGAGCTTTCCCTCGATTTGAGAACTGTTCCTCCTTAGGCTGTTTGGAGGGAGATAATTCACCCAGCTGAGGGTTGTTCCAGACGGGGGAGAGATCCAATAACCCTGAGACACCCAGAATGTCTTTGACTTTAGACCACACTTTTCTCATAAGACCCATGATGGGGGCTCCTCTAAACCCAGGACGAACCTCCCCCTCCAAAGCTTCCAAAGGACACCACCCGTTTGCCACCCAGGTGAGTAATCTCCCTGCTGCTCCTCCACCGCCCCCCCCCCCCCTACTCCATCCTTTTGAAGTGCTGCAACTGCGCTGAGAGGAAATACATAAAGGGATTAGGTAGAGCCAGGCCCCCCGCATCCTTAGCCCTTTGTAGTGTTTCATACCGAATACGACTGCTCTTATTTTTCCACAGAAAGGAGCGGAACATACTTTGTATTTTATAGAAAAAATGCATAGGGATCCATACAGGAGAGTTTTGGAGCAAATACAAAAGCTGAGGCATCCAAATCATTTTAAGTAAATTTCCCCTGCCAATCAAGGATAGTGGTAGCTTATGCCACAATGTGGCCTTATCTTTGAATCTGGCAAGCAGGGGTAGAATATTGTTTGGTATGTATTTTTTCTGGTCAACAGCCACCATAATTCCCAGGTATTTGAAGGAGGATACTACCTGCAATTTAGTATGAGATAAACATACATTCATTGGCAACCGGGACATGGGGAGTATGACAGACTTATCCCAATTGATAAGCAATCCAGACTGTCTGCCAAATTCTGAGATGAGCGAGATAATGGGATCAATAGACGACGCTAAATCTCCCACATATAAAAGCATGTCATCTGCATAAAGCGATATACGCTCTTCTAATGCCTCTGAATACTGGCGTGTTGCGAAGAATGCAGGCCAATAGTTCTATTGCTATGGCGAATAGAAGAGGCAACAGTGGGCATCCCTGCCTGGTTCCCCTTTCCAATGTGATAGCCAGAGAAATCCCACCATTCACCCTAATCCTAGCCCTGGGCTGGTTATACAGCAGACGCACCCATCTAAAAAATCCAGGTCCACAACCAATCTTAGACAAGACTACCCAGAGGTCGTCCCACTCGACACTGTCAAAAGCTTTGGCAGCATCTAGTGAGACCACAGCACTACACCCCCCACCCTCATCTCCACCCATTTGCAAGTTCAAAAACAAGCTAAGATTGAGGGGCGTAGACTTTACAGGCATAAAACCTGATTGGTCATCATGAATAACCGTGTGGATAACTCGTATCAATCTATTAGCTACCACCCTTGCTAAGATCTTCACATCAGTCGTCAATAAAGAGATAGGCCGATAAGAGTCTACCTGGGAGGGATCCTTGCTGGGTTTTGGAATCACGACCACAATCGCTTCCCTCATCGAACCAGGCAGAACGCCCACCCGATAGGAGTCAACAAAGACACTATGTAAACATGGAAGGAGAAGTTCTTGATGTTTCATAAAGAATTCAGCCGGCAAGCCATCTCCCCCAGGAGCCTTGTCATTAGAAAAGGACTTAAGCGCTATCTCTAACTCCTCTAGCTGAAGGTCCCCATCCAACATTTCCCTGCGCTCCTCTGATAGAGAGGGCATGCAGATACCTGCCAAATAATTTCCCCTGTCTACACAGCCAACCCGGAGCTTGGATCTATATACCTCCCTAAAATGACCAAAGAAATCCTTGAGTATATCTCCATCTCCCATTCTCAAATTCCCATGGGCATCTCTAATAGAAGTAACGCAGGATGGTCCCAACTGAGTTTTAACTATTGTGACCAATAAGTGACCAGCGCTCTCACCCTCCATAAAATACCTCTGGGTCATAAAAGCGTTTATTTCTCGCCCAGTTTCCTTGGGGGACACAGAAGACCTTGGGTATAGCTCATCTCCCTAGGAGGCGTGACACTAAGTGAAGACTGTTAAGCCCCTCCTCCACAGCTATACCCTCAGCCTGGAGAGAGAGACTGCCAGTTTTTGCTTAGTGTCCAAGGAGGCAAGACACTCCCTGCTTTCTCCTTGTTTCAATTTTAGATTTTTACTTTTTTATTTTCTTTTTGTTCCAGATCATCAGGGATAACAGAGACGCACTAGACCTCTCTGTTCTCCCGGGGTTGAGCTGCGCCAGTGCCGGTCATCCGCACTGCTGCCTCCCCCACAGAAGGCAAGGTGGATCAGGGCAGCCCAGCTCCCCTACATCCCGCCAGCGCAAGGGTCGCCCGCACGCCAAGTCCCTCTCCCAGCGTCCTGCCACTACGGTGCCAGTAGCTGAAGGGGCGACCCTGCTGGAACGGACCGAGGGTGAAGACGACTATGGTGAGAGAGAGGCTTCTCCAGCCCTACGTCCCCCCCCCCCCGGTCTCCTGCGTGCCTGACCCTATACTGGGCCTATGGACCCTTCTGTCCCTGCTAGACCTAGGCTGGCCCCTGGGATGTCGCAGGGCGACATTCTGCTCCCTCTCTCCTGGCCTCCAGGACATTGGCACCCTTGTTCCTACAAGAGGAATGCCTAGGGAGCTGCGGAGGTCCGCAACTAGCTGCCCCTGACGGAGGGGTTATGCAGGCGTCCCACCCTCACAGACCCGATCTCAGGGTCCCCTTCCCTCTTACCGGCCACTACTTCAGGGCCAGAGGGCCCGCGCCTTGCTGCCACTGACCCTCCCTACTCTCACGGGCACCGGTCCAGGGGAAAGGTGGTTGTAGCTGCCGGCCATATGGAGCGCTGTTCTAGGCAGGGGCCCGCTCCAGGGGTGAAATGGCTGCCGGGTGCAGGGTCCTCACTTCCGGACAGCTGGGTGGGCACCGCGGCCTGCAAATGAGCGCTTCAACAGCCCCGGCCGACCGTCGGAACATTCCGGTCGGCCGGGCGCCGCAAAACTTGTGTTCCACTTCAAGGCCGCGATCCCGCTCTATCCGGGTCCCCGGCTCGCGGGGTGGGCACCCGCGGCCGGTATGTGCCGCTCCGTAGGCCCGGCTGGTACCTTAAATACTGTGCGGCCCCGGTCAACCGGGCGCCGCTAAAAATTTAGGCCCCGGCTCTTCCGGCCCGCGGGGTGGGCACCCGCGGCCGGTATGTGCCGCTCCGTAGGCCCGGCCGGTACCTTGAATACTGTGCGGCGCCGCTAAAAATTTAGGCCCCAGCTTCACTGCCTACTAGGCCGCAAAATTCAGGCCTCTGTTGGAGGGGGCTGGAACTTCTCCAGGCGCGAATTCTTCCCGCCTGGAGGTTCCCCCGCCCCCAGAGGATCGCAGTGCCGCCCCCCAGGCCGGATCCCTGTTAACCCTTTGGGTACAGGCCGGCTTCCGATGGGCCTGTATGGGTGGATCTGTGCCCTGTAGGTGGCCCCCCTTTTATTTTATTTTTTCTGCCTCAGTGAGGCTGTGTGTTAAAAAATAAATAAATAAATAAATAAATTATTTATTATATATATGACTTGTGGGCTGCGCAGGACGCTGCAGCCTCATCTCAGAGTGCTGCCTGTATACATGCCCCCCTTCCATAGGCGGCATGGTGTCGCGCTCCCCGGCTGCAGCGCTGCCAGGGTCTTTTTTTTTCCCCTTCTAGGCGGTTTCTTGCCCTCTCCGCGCTACGACGCTGGTCAAGTGCATGCCTTTTCTGTAGGCAACATTCGTCACCCTCTCCAGTTATGGTGCCTGCCATGTGCAGGACCCCCCTCCTGGGCGGGATACTGCACTCTCCCTAACTGCGGGTTGGCCTTGTGCATGATCCCCCTTTCATTGGCGGCCTACTGCAGTTTCTCCGGATACAATGCTGGCCATGTGCACGACCCCCTTCCATAGGTGGAACACGGCACTCTCACTGGATTCGCTGCCTGCCATAGGCATGACTCCCTTCTGTGGACGGCATTCGGCACTCTCACTGGATTCACTGCCAGCCATGTGCATGACCACCTTACATAGGCGGTATGATGTACTCTCATTGGACTCACTGCCGGCCTTGGGCATGCCTCCTTCCCGGGTGGCGGCATACATACACTCCCTCGGTCGGTGGTTGTTCTCTCGCCGGTACATTGTTGGCCATGTGCATGACCCCTATACATAGCGGGGTGCTTGCACTCTCTCTGGATCCGCGGCCGGCCATATGCATGACCCCTCTTCCGTGGGCGGTGTACGCACTCTCACTGGATTCGCTGCCGGCCATGGGCATGCCTCCTTCAGGTGGCATACACACATTCTCACCGACTGCTCGCATTCTCCCTGGATGCGATGCTGGCCATGTGCATGACCCCCCCCCCCTTCCTTTTCTGGGCGGCATACTACACTCTCACCAGATACGTTGCTGGCCTTGAGCATGGCCTCTAACATGGGTGGAACGCTTGCGCTCCCATTGGATACGGTGCTGGCCTTATGCGTGACCACCCCTCATTCCATGGGTGGAATTTTGCACGCTCACAAGATTCAAGGCTGTCCTTGTATGTGCTGTACTGGACTTGCACATGTTCCCCTTCATTGGCGGAGTAGTTACACTCTCACGAAATTTCGGTGTTGGGTGAATTGTTGCACACTCAATGCTAAGATAGCCCTGTGCATGCCCCCCTTTTTCACTAGGTGGACCTCCTGCGTTTCTGCTGGATACTGTGTGGCCATGTGCATGGCGCCTTTCTGGGCGAAGTATGGTATGCCCTACTTCTCTGACGTAGGTACGGCCTTGGGCATCACCCCCTTTTTGGGGCAGGCCTTTGCATTCTTGCCCACTGCAGCTTGCCAGGTACATTTCCCCCCTTTTCGGGGCGGTCAGTTTGCGTTCCATCGCATACCATACTAGTCTTGTGCATAACTCCTTTCAGTTTGCACTCCCGTAGATACTGTGGCACTCTGTGGCTGGCCCTCTTCGCTGAGTGATATTTTTGCAGTGAGCGGACGTTCTTGTGCGTTGCTTCCTTCTCGTCCCGTAGGTGGGTTGGCCTTCTCACTGCTTACGGGGCTACTCGTACGTATGCCTCCTTTCCTCCTGCGACATACTTTTTCTCTTGGGATACGATGATTGCCGCAAGCCTTGCACTATTCTCTAAGGAGATCATTCTGTCCATCTGTGTAAGCCTAAGGTGTCCAATAAACAACAAATGAATACCTTATATTTAAGTAGACGGGCTCTACTGTTCGCTACTGCACAGAGCTGGGTGGTACTCATTCATTTCGTTGGCCCATTTGTCCTTCCGCGGCATTGTTTCCCTGTGCTAGTGGTCGCATGGTCGAGAGCGCTGTCTGCAGCGCCCTTCGCATTTTATGTTGGCTCTGGCGGGACTACGGTCCCCTCGCCTAATACCATTTCCTCCTCTTCGGGTGCAGTGTGGTATGATTTTTTCCGGATTGGCGCCCTCGGTGCTTCAGTCTGATCTGCTACCAGGTTCGGGCCGCTCTTCTTGGGAAGGTCATCCAACTTCTCTTGGGTGCTCGCTTATACAGGTCCGGGGGACCTCCACCTTGGGTTCTTCAGGGTATTCGCCTTCTGCGAGGCGGTGAACCGGGCGTCTCTGTGTAGCGGTGTTCTGCTTTTGAGCTGTCCTATGGCCTCTCTGTTGCCCACTCCCCCTTTCGGTTGGAGGGTGTTATACCGGCCTCTGTCTCGCCTGCCTTTTCTCGCCGGCTCTGTTTGGCTCCCACTCGGTACAGATCATTCCGATGTGGCGTCTGTTCCGGCCACGCTTCAGAGGCTGTTCCTTCACTGCCCTTCCCTCTGGGGAGAGCATGGTTGTTCATGTGGATGGTTCTGGTGTTCCTTTTGAGTCTCCCTTGTCCACACTGGCTGTACTAGCTGTGTGCCTAGTTACCGGGTCTACCGCTTTCTGTCCTCCCGCTGGGTGCAGATTGCGTTTTTTCCATTCTAGGCAATGTTTCTGCTTTGGATTCACCTTCTCGGTAACTTGGGAGGACTACCATTTGGTCAGGATTGTCTTTAGATCTCCCACACCGGAACTGTAGTCCGTCTTCCTGTGGTGGCTACATTGGCTTCGGCTTTAGCCTGTCTTGTCCTGGCGGTTGCTGGGCGGACCCTTCGGTTCCTGTCCGTTTGTCCTTCTGCTTCCCCACTCTGGGGGGATACGGGACAACCTTGCTCGGGGGCCGACGGGACCAGTTCTACCGACTGTTCTACCCGTGTTACTGGTCTGCGCCTGATCATTGGGTTTTCACCCGCTTGCCCAGGCGACTCTAGTGGGCTCGCTAGTGTTCGCTTCTAGCCGAGTTTTTCGTCCAGGATCTGTGGTAGGACTTAGGGTTTTACCTGGGGTTCTGTGGGAAGCTGGGCGTTCCCCCACTCTGCCTTTCTCCATGGTTCTGTCTTTCTCCAGTCCGGCCTGGACCTGGGGCTGGGACTCTGTTGCTTGAAGTATCAAGTGTCATTCCTGTCCTTCCTCTTTCAGCGTTCCCCGACCCTCTGGGCCTGTCAGGAACTTCTTCCATGGAGCGGCTCTTGGGTTCCTTTGTACTGCCCTCCGGTACCGTCCTGGGAACTACATACTGGGCTCTTGGCACTCCAATTTTTCCTTGGAGCCGTTACAGAAGTTCCCTCTACTCCTTCTGTCCTGTACAGTTGGGTTTCTGTAGCCATCGTGTCTCTGACGGGTGCCTGAGTGGCGGCCCTTCTTGTTCCGAGCCTTCTGTCTTCCCCCAGGACAGGGCTGTTCTCCATTCCGTCTCTTCCTTCCTTCTGAAGGTGGTGTTTGTCCTTCATTTCATTGAGGCAGTCGTCCTCCCCTTCCCACCCCAGGGAACGGACACTTCACAGATTTGGACGTTGTTTTGGGCCTTGCAGTTTTTACTTGGAGATCTCCGACTCTTGTCGACGTTCGGTCTCTTGTGTTTCCAGGAGGTCCGCGCAAAGGGTTGACGGCCTCCAGGGTGGCTTTCCTCCGCTTTCTCAGAGTGGCTCTTGTTGTGGTTGCCGCACCAAGGGCAGGGTTCTGCTTTTGGTGTCACCATTCATTTGGCCAGAGCTGTCGGTTTTTTCCTGGGCCGGAGGCATTAGGCTTCGGCCATGCATTTGTGCAAGGCGGTCACTGGTCTTCCTTGCACACCTTACCGAGTTCTACAGGGTGCATACTCGGGCTTCGGCGTATGCTGTTTTGGGCCGCCTGGTCTGCAGGCGGCGGTTTTTTGATGCCTTCGGGTGCTTCGCCTTGGTGCTGTGGTCCCTCCCCCTTTGGACTGCTTTTGAATGTCCCAAGGTCTTCTGTGTCCCCCAAGGAAACTGGGCGAGAAAACGAGATTTTTGTATAACTTACCAGTAAAATCTCTTTCTCGCTCTTTCCTTGGGGGACACAGCACCCACCCATTCTTTGTTCTTCTCTGACTGTTTCCGAGTTTGTTTTACCCTTTGGGTAGTTGGCTTGTTGGTTCCAATTTTTGGACTTTGCCTTTTCTCACTACTTGGACACGCAACTGGCAGTCTCTCTCTCCAGGCTGAGGGTATAGCTGTGGAGGAGGGGCTTAACAGTCTTCACTTAGTGTCACGCCTCCTAGGGAGATGAGCTATACCCAAGGTCTTCTGTGTCCCTCAAGGAAAGAGCGAGAAAGAGATTTTACTGGTAAGTTATACAAAAATCTCGTTTTTCAGCCTGTTCTACAAGATGATCCTTAAATACGTTTTGGGCCTCCCTCCAGTTGTTTTCATTAATCTGCGAGGGGTCGGCTATATATTTAGATTCAGTATCCATAACCCTACTTGCCAATTCAATCAAGAAGGTTCGACTTTTAGTTTTATGGGCACTAATAATTTTAAAATATATATATATATCTATATCCATATCCTTGATAAAAGCTTTCATCGTATCCCATACAATCTGGACAGAAGATGTTCCTTCGTTAGTAGTAAAGAATGATAGTGCCCGTATCAACCAGCTGAAGCCAAAACGGGTTTAGCCTCCAAACCGGTCTAACACCAGGCCTCACATTTCCCAATTTCAGCCGTGTCAATGTAGGTGAATGATCAGACACACTTCGGGGCAGATATGAGACCTCCTCAACATTACCCAACAAGGAAGGAGAGCCCAGCACCAGGTCAATTCTAGATTGGGAATTATAAGAGGAAGAATAACAAGAGTATTGCCTATCGTCTTGGTGCGTGGCCCTCCACAGATCACATATATCAACCTCTGACTGCAGCCCTGCCAGAACCGACGGTGAGGGACCCAATACAGGCGCACCCGGAGAAAATATCCAGAGACTTATCCATGTACATATTGAAGTCCCCCACCATAATCACCGGGACACCCGGAAATTTAGCAATAAATACTAAGATTTTTTTTCAGAACCTCACTAGAATATGGCGGGGGAACATAAACTGCTACCAAAAGCAGCCTAAACTGAAAGATAGAGCAGTCTAAGCACACAAACCTCCCATTGCCATCTATACTTTTTTCTCTAACCTCAAATGGAAGCGACCTATGTACTAGAACACTAACCCCACGGGCATGAGTGGAGTACGTTGAGTGAAATTCATGCGCCATCCATGCTCTATGTAACAAATGGGTCCTGTCTTCCGTAACATGCGTCTTGGATAGACCGAGAATGGCCGGTTGGTATGTTCGCAGAGCATGGAAAACCGCATGCCTTTTTGATGTCTGCCCCATGCCCTGCACATTCCAGGCAAGGATCTTAAGAGTACCCATCCACAAGCCAGAATTGATATGTTAAGTGCCCGCCACCATCCATCCACCACAAAATATATTGCCGTCTCTTGAGTAACTTATAACCTGTCCCATCCCTCCCTCCCCCCCCACCCACACAAAAAAACGAATACAAATAAGACATCTCCCTCTTAAGTAAGGGAGTCAGGGGATCAAAAAGACAAAAATCCTGAACCGGAAGTACAGTAACAGTTTTCATAAACAGTCACTAATTGGAGCCAAACTATATAGCCCAAACCCCGGCCATACAAACACAGTACTTCCACCACCCTGCTGTAAAGTCAGACTGCCCAAGGCCCCAATCCATGAACTCAACATGGGGAACTCAGGAAGTCAGACCAAAGCTATCTGGACCCTTATATCCATCTAGAATCAGAGCAAGGTCCTATTAGGAAACAAAGCAAATAAACGTTACAGAGTCCCATATGGAACCCTCTTGCAAATAACGTCCATCCACATCATAGAAGGATACGACAGATCTTCAAGTGTTGCCACGAAGATTGCTTTCGTGGGTATCCAGCCACTGACACATCTCCTCTGGAGAGTCGAACATGTTGATTTTGTCATGTGCAACTATACGTAGCCTGGCGGGATAGAACATTGAGTAAGAAAGGCCCAAGTTCCTGAGTCTTTTCTTGACCTCTAAGAATCGCGCACTTTTTTTCTGAACTTCCGCAGAGAAGTCAGGGAACATGGAAATGCGGCTCCCATTAATAGTAAGATCAGCACAGTCTCTTGCGCCCCTGAGAATTGCATCTCTATCTCGATAGTGTAGAATTTTTAGCAGGATAGGCCTCAGCGGCGCCCCAGGAGGCAGCGGACGAGACGGTACACGATGGGCCCGCTCAATAGCAAATAGGGGAGACAACTTATCACTTCCAATCTTATCCTGAATCCACTTCTCAAAAAACGTTACAGCATCTGCACCTTCTGCTCGTTCAGGCACTCCGACTATGCGAACATTATTGGGTCGCAGACGGTTTTCTAGGTCGTCGGATTTAGAGATGAGTAGTGTGACATTATGTATAACCCGCTGTAGGTCTCTTTTGACTGGCGGCATTTGATCTTCAACAGCACCAATTCGGGTCTCCATCTTCCCCAGGCGGTCTTTAACTTGGTGCAAGTCCTGCCTAATAAGCAGGATGTCCTCCTTGAGGCCCCCCATATGGGTATTTAAGGTGTTAAGAGCCAGGCTGCATTGTGTAACAGCTGAGAAGACCTCTTTAATAGTAGGCTCAGTCCCTGGACCGGCCCCTACACTGTGTGCCCCACTGACCTCCGTGTACTCTGTACCTGGAGCCTTGTGAGAGGAAATGGACGCAGAGATGGTAGCTGCTGGAGGCAGGGCTGTGGAGTCGCTAGATAAATACTCCGACTCCTCTGTATTTAATATGCAAATGTTTTTTATACATTCCTTGAAGGAAAGAAAGGCAACATACATGTCAGTACCACAGAACTACTGGCTAGGAAGCTGCTGCCTTCTCCTTTGTGTGCTGATCTTCTGCTGAAGATAGAGCAGTGGGAGGATCCAGGACGGGGCAGGGGAAGGGGCATTTATTTTAAAACATGATTTCCCTAGTAGAATCCCATAGTCATGTTTTAAAGTTTAAGCTAACAATCTGAGTTTACAAGTTTTTATAGCCTTAGCTCAATGACAGCAGTTTTTCAAATGGTTTACAGCTTCAGTCTTGAACTATTGACTATCCATTCCCTTCAGTAATACAAGTGTCTCTAGTCCTGCAAAAAACATATTTACTTAATCAGTTATCAGTGAGAGGCTAGGTTAACCATGGGCGTTGCGTTCCCCGTAACAGCGGAACACAACACAATGGAAAGTATACAGTAAGTATTGCCGCTCCTTAACTGTGCGTTGCATGCCATATAGTGAAGCATATGAAAAGCATGCTTCTTCATGGTCACTTAACGTGTTCGTTTTGCGGTAACGTGACGCACTGCATGCATTGGCCTTTATTCTTACAGTAGAGAGATACCGTATTTTTTGCAAAAGTGGGGGAAAAATAGCAGTGCGTCTTATGGGGCGAATGCTGCGACCGTCCGGTGAATAGGCTGAGAGGGAGAAGGGGCTGGGGCCGGCATCTGTTTCTGTAATGGCAGCGGGGCCCGGTGCAGTCACTGTATTCTACCACACCAGGCCCCGCTCACTGTAGTATACGGTAATCATATCTAACTTGTGGGTATTGTTAAAGTATTCCAATCATCTTAAATCTAGCGCTGTACTACTTACAATTAACTTCTTGGCAGTCAGGAGGCCGGATGGGCGCTCGTAGCGTAGCTCACTACGTCACGCGCCTGCTCCGCCCACTTTATGAATGAAGCAGGCACCGGGCCCCGCTGCCATTACAGAAACAGATGCCGGCCCCCATTCACTACACAGGGACACTGTTATGGGGGGGAATCTGTGGATGACACATAAGATAAGATGCTATATATGTGTCATCCACAGATGCCCCCATAACAGTGCCATCCACAGACCACCATTAGTTCAAAAGCACACCTTTTGGTTCAAAATATTTTTTTTCTTATTTTCCTCCTCAAAAACCTATGTGCGTCTTATAGGGCGAAAAATACGGTAATTAATTATAACTTTTTGTGAATTGGGACATTTAAACTTGCTTTTTTTTCTTTTTTATTCCAATTTAAATCTAGTAGGAGTCGGTTCATTTTTTGCCGACTCCAGGTACCCAACATTGCCTCCGACTCCACAGCCCTGGCTGGAGGGCTGCTGTCTGACACCAGTGTCGGCTCTGCTGCGTTCCCCACCGTAGATGATGAGCGGGCAAACTTTTCTAGCCGCGCGGCCACTTCAGAGATCTTCACTGCGGCCTGTGCGGCGCCATTTTGTTTCACCGGCGTGGCTGCTCCGCACTCCTTCCCCTCCTTGTCTTTAGCTTTCTGGCGCGTCATACCGCCACAGTTAGGACCCGGGGCTTAAGAGAGTCTGTCCCCGCTGAAAGTGGAACAGACTATCGCTAATTACAGCAGGTGGACGGAGGTTGTCAGGATAGTCGGCCGGGAGCTCTGAGCCGTGCGTCCGCTCACAAGCCGGTCAGGCCACACCCCAGCTTCTTTATTTTTCCCACCTTGAGTGGACCTGGTTGTTTCCCTTTGTTCCTTTTTTGCATATGGTCTTTTTTCCAAGGCACTTGTCCTTGGGATCCTGGTGGTCTCCCACAATTTTTTTCCTTTGGACTCTTCCTGGTCCTGGAGCCTCTCAGCTCACTTTCTTGGTTTATCTACCATTTCATGCTATGGTCTCGCTTGGTCCTGTAGGGTCACAGGGTTCTCCAGCACCTGTGCGCCCAACTTTTTGCATGAGATTTCCTTCCCACCCTTTGGGACTGATTTGGGCCTTCCTATGGTGCTGTGTCCCCCAATGAAATTAAAGAGAAAATTAGATTTTTGTACTTACCGTAAAATCCCTTTCTTATTCAATTCATTGGGGGACACAGATCCCACCCTTTGTTTTCATTTTTCTTTCTGTCACCAGGCTGCTGTGCTTCTTTTCTTCCCCGGTCCAGGACATGTTGGTTCTTTGCTTTTGTTTCTCTCTCCTACTGCTATTGGTACAAACTGATTAGCCTAGTGTCTGTGGAGAGGGTATAGCCCACCTTTTTCCTATCTAGTGTCGCCTCCTAGTGGTAGCTGGGCGTATTCCCATGGTGCTGTGTCCCCCAATGAATTGAACGAGAAAGGGATTTTACGGTAAGTACAAAAATTTAATTATCCCGTATGGATAACGGTGAAACTGGGGGGGGGGGGGGGGGGGGGGGGGGGGGGGAGAATGTCAAAATGGACAATCTTTCCCCCACAAAAAATGAAACCGTTATCAAAAAGCTATACACACCCCAAAATAGTAACATTGAAAAATATAGATCGCCCCCGCAAAAAAAGAGCCCTCACACAGCTCCATACACATAACTACAAAAAAAGTTATAGGGATCAGAATATGGTGACAAAAAGTGTAAAACATGTTTCAAGGTTTTTATTTTTTCAGTATAAAAACACAAGAAAAACTATACATCTGTGGTATCACCATAATCGTACTGACTTGAGGAATGAAAGTAACTGGTCAGTTTTACTGTGTAGTTAGTAAAAGCAAAACCCTTAAAACTGTTGCGGAACTTATTTATTTTTTTCCAATTTCACCCGATTTGGAATTTTTTTTCCAGCTCCCCAGTAATATAGCATACGATACGATACGTATGCTATATTAAATGGTGAAATTAGAAAGTGCAACAACAAGGCCTCATACGGCTATCCTGAATGGAAAAATAAAGTTATGGCTCCAGAAAATCAGGGAGTGAAAAACAAAAACCTAAAAAACTTCCAGGGTTGAAAGGGTTCAATGAATAAAATAGGAGTTATAATGAATGTTTTCCCACCAAATTATATATTAATCTGCTGTGCTCCTTCTGCTCTATACCATGTTTTTTCGACAAATGAATCATGTTTAACATGACCAGTTCCCTTACAGTGTCATAAAAGTGAGATATTGGCTTCTTATCTGGCACCCGATACTGAAATAATACAACCAATTGGCAGTTGGTAAGCATTAGCCAACAGGGGTGTGCAACCTGCGACACTCCAGATGTTGTGAAACTACAATTTCCAGCATGCACCATTTATTTCTGAGAGTATGCGTGCTGGGAGTTGTAGTTTCACAACAGCTGGGGTTCCACAGGCATGCCCACCCGTGCCAGTTATTGTGTGTTGCTTCAAGAACTTTTCTGCTGTATTTTTGTGTTTTTTGTTGCATCATCGGACACTAACAGTGCATTTAATCGGTTTAAGGTTTCCAACTTCAGCCCAGTGTACAGAACGCTTCCACAGCAATGAATGTGGATTTTGATGCTGTGTTTGGGGCAAAGTCTTCTTCTGTACATGGAAGTAATGAAACACCAGGTACGGATATGTTGACCAGTATTACCTTGTTTAGCAGTTTTATGCATCCATAGGGATTCCTGATTGTGATTGAGCGAATTTTTTTTTTTATTCCTTACGTGTTCCAAAAATTGTTTAACACCCCCTCCCCCCAGCTTAGGTGCATGTGTAATTAGTCACTGACTGAGCTGGATGTGCAGAGTAAGGCCTCACTCAGACGACCGGATATCAGCCTTGTGCATTTCACATTTTGCAAAAGGCCAGCCATATGATAAAAATATGTCCTATTCTTGTCTGCAATTGCTGACAAGAATAGACATTTTCTATCTTTTTGCGGGAGCCACAGAGTGGAAGTACCATGTGCTGTCCGCATCTTTTGCGGCCCCATTGAAATGAATGAATCCACATCCGACCCACAATTTCAGAATGGATGTGGCTATCAAATATACAGTCGTGTGAATCGGCCCTAAATGAAATGTTGATCTTGTGTAGTAGATGAGGCATCACTAATAAATGCATGTATGTGATGACCTATGCATCGGTGCAGAAATGTTTTCATCATTCTTTGTCTACATAACATTTACCTGCAACAAAAGACTGCCTTGTATCCCCTAGGGACAGAGAAAAAATAGGGATTTAACAAAAAGATTTGGTATAAAACCTGGTATAATTTTTATTTATTTTTGCTATATAAGGGTACTTTCACACTAGCATTTTTGTTTTCCGGTATTGAGTTTCGTCACAGGAGCTCTATACCGGAAAAAAACTGATCAGTTTTATCCTAATGCATTCTGAATGGAGAGCAATCCGTTCAGGATGCATTAGTTCAGTCCCTCTTACGTTTTTTGGACGGAGAAAATACCGCAGCATGCTGCAGTTTTCTCTCCGGCCAAAAATACTGAACACTTACATTGAAGTGTATTAGTGCCGGATCTGGCAATGGGCAGAGCTTCAAAAATGCAAAAAATAATTTATACCGGATCCGTTTTTCCGGATGATAAATGCCATCAGTTTGCGTCCGGATTGCCGAAACTGCCTGCCAGAATCCTCTGCCGCAAGTGTAAAAGTAACCTAACTTTTGTTTGAAATAGCATAGTCAAGTATGCTGTACTGTACTGCAAAAAAAGGCTTACCAGCCCAACAGAGGCCAAACGGAGATTATATTGGCCTCCCATCAGGTCCATGTTTTTTTTTTTTTTTTTTGTCCACCCAATTTGCTTGCATTGTTCTGCACTGTAGATTTTTATTGCATTGACCTTTTTTATGTAGATTTTTGATGCAAAATGCATACTGAAAATCTGCAACAAATTTACTATAGCTGGATGGGACCTTTTAGAGACTAGGACCTCCTTGAATACTATATATTTAAAGGATTATTACCCTTTGTTAGGTGGCAGTCCAACCTTTTGGGATCCCCGCGATTCTGAAAACTACAGGGCTTCAGACCACCCGGCTGTGCAGGGAACTACAGCCGGGCCCAGTAACGGCTATGCAAGGGAACACAGTACTAAATTATCACTGCAGCCCCTTCACTATCAGGATAAACGAGTCCTAGAGCTCGCACCCCACCATTCATTTAAGTGATGACATATTGTGCATAATGGTGATAACCCTCTAATGTGGAAACAAAGCAGAGAAATGTTCTTCCAATGCGTGAGTTTCCCCCATACTAATATTCATAGGGACTCTTCATACAAAAAGCATGCATACTTGACATCAGACATGATAAAATCTGTGTAATAAGAAGATAAAGGATATGATTGATCATCGTCACTTTTTAGCACCGATATGATATGACCATTATTATGGCTATATCCACATTTAATTTTGAAGCTGCCTTGGGAATGTTGGAGTCTGTGTCCTTCCCTTAAAACACTAATCTTGTTTTCTCATTTTATTGCATGCATTCTCGTGCTCACTTGGCCTTCTCACTGGTGAGTTATTAGATATTGTTTTTTTATTTCTGAATAAGGCTCGGTGCAGATCTGCAGCACAGACTAATACCACTATTCTTTTCCGGCATATTCGGACACCTCCTGAGCCTAATCCCATATTTCTCGCCCATATTCCTTGGGGGACACAGGAAACCATGGGTATAGCTCTGCTCCCTAGGAGGCGTGACACTAAGCGAAAGCTGTAAGCCCCTCCTCCATCAGCTATACCCTTCAGCCTGGAGAAGAGACTGCCAGTTTTTGCTTAGTGTCCAAGGAGGCAAGACACCCCCTGCTTATGCAGGGTTGTTATCCTATGATTTTTATTTTTACGTATTTGTTGTTTTTAATTCGGTTTTTTTCTACCTACAGGGACAACAGAGGCGCGTTAGACCCCTCTGTTTCTCCCGGGGTTGAGTTGCGCCAGTGCCGGTAATTCCGCACTGCCGCCTCCCCCACAGAAGACAAGGTGGACCAGGGCAGCCTCGCTCCCCTGCGTCCCGCCAGCTCAGGGTCGCCCGCACGCCAAGTCCCTCCCCCGGCTGCCTGCCACCGCGGTGCCAGGAGCTGAAGGGGCGACCCCCGCTGGATGGACTGAGGGCGAAGACAGCGTATGGTGAGAGTGGCTGCTCCAGCCTCCCCTTCCTCCCTCCCACCGCTGCTACCAACATGGCCACTGTTACATGGCCACTGCTACAATCCCGGACAACCCCCCCCCCCCCGCCCCCCCCCCCCCCCCCGCATATCGGGACGTTACCGGGCTTAGTTGGAGGGCAGTTTATCTGGGCAAGTCCTAGAACGCTGCCTTACAGGGGACGGCTGCAGACTTGCAAGCCGTCTGCTACATCTTGGCGCGGTGGGAGCCGTTTTCCTGGCATGAACGGCGCCATGTCATGGCCGGCACTTCAACATCCTTGGGGGTTAAAATCATTTTGCCGCGCGCGCGCGGCTCTGCTTCGGCTTCAGCGCGGCAGAGGGGGGGCGGAGCTTCCTTACACATTCAGCTCCGTGCTGCTGCGCTCCGCTACTTCCGGGTTCATCTCTCTGCCGTGCGATCCTGAAGCCATTCAGCTCCGTGCCGCTGCCTCTCCTCCACAGCCTCCTCAGTCTGTTCCCCATTACAGCTGCCGCTTGTATCTCCGGGTCTGGTAGGACTGTTTAACCCCCTCCGTGCCACAGTACTGTTGCTTGGTTCTCACTTTTAAGTGCAACATCTTTCCACCATGTCAGACCCTTCTGCAGCCGCCAAGCCATGGTACCATGCCTGTACTGCTTGTAGGGAACCCTTTCCCCGGGGGCAGTCTGATCCGCACTGTACTGCATGCCGAGCTCCACCGCAGCCTCAGTCGCCCGCTGTGTCGCTCCCTGCTTCCTCTGACCCGCCTGACTGGGCTAGATCCCTGTCCCAGGCCGTGGAAAGCCTCACTCATGTCGTGGGCCGCCTAATAGACAGGCCACCTACCCCGCAGGACGCCACTCTGACTGTCGCGCCCTCCGGGTCCACTGCTTCTGCCGCTGCAGCGGGTTCACCCTCTCCTAGTGACCCCTCCCGAGCTAGGCACTCTCAGAAGCGTATTAGAGTAGAGCGAGCCTCCTCCTCGGATGCCTCCCTCTCCCCGCCACGCGTGCGCACCCAGACGACCCTCTCCTCTCCAAAGGATTCGCTCTCTGAAGGTGAATTGGCGGCTTCAGATTTGGAAATGGACTCGGCCCTGCCGTCCAAGCTAGCCTCAGCGATGGGTCAACTCATCTCTGATATACGTGACACCTTTAAGGTGCAGGATGACCCCCCTAGCTCGGACGCAGCTAGCGTCTCCTTTATCAGACCCAGGCAGGCCTCAAAAGTCTTTCCAATCCACTCTGATTTCTCCTCCGTGGTGTCTAAGGCTTGTGCTCGCCCGGACGCCCGTTTTGTCAACCCAAAGAAGCTGGACATTTGCTATCCTTTTCCAGCCGATGTCGTGGCCACATGGTCTTCCCCACCCAAGGTGGACCCCCCTGTGGCCCGGCTGTCAAAGAACACGGCCATCCCTGTTCCCGACGGGTCCTCTCTTCAGTCAGCGGAGGACCGTCGCATGGAGACCCTGTCCAAGGGCATTTTTGCTGCCTCCGGTTCTGCCCTCAGACCGGTTTTTGCCTCTGCTTGGGCAGGGAAAGCAATCTCTGCTTGGGGTACACAGCTGGAACAGGAGTTGGACTCGGATATCCCCATCCAGGACCTACGTTCCTTGGCCCAGCTTATTATTCGGGCCGGGAATTTTGTCTGTGAGGCCTCCCTTGATGCGGGAGCCCTTATTGCACGCTCCTCCGCCCTGGCAGTTGCCGTCAGGAGGGAGCTCTGGCTGAAGGTCTGGAAAGCGGACGCTGCCTCCAAACGTTCCTTGGCGGGGCTACCGTTTGCGGGTTCCCGCCTTTTCGGGGTCCGCTTAGACGAACTTATTTCAGAGGCCACGGGTGGTAAAAGCACCCATCTTCCTCAACCCCAAGCCAGGGGCGCCCCCCGCGGACGCCCTGGTGCGTCTCGTTTTCGGTCCTCCCGCAGGGCCTCTGGGGCTTCCACCACAGCTGCCGCTTCGGCTCCTCCCCAGGACAAGCGTAGGAAGCCGTTTTTTCGGGCGCAGCCCTCCTGGCGCAAGCCGCAGGCTGCCCGCACACCCGCAGCAAAACAGTCCTCTGCCTGAAGGCGCGCCCCCACCCACCCGGGTGGGGGGCCGGCTCCTCCTTTTCAAGGACGTCTGGATGGCTCACGTCTCGGACGCCTGGGCCCTCGAAATTGTGTCCTCCGGATACAAAATCGAATTTGCATCCTTCCCTCCGGATCGGTTCTTTCGCTCCCGCCCCACGCGAGACCCGAAAGACGCGGCTGCGTTCTCCGCGGCCGTTCAAGCCTTACTGGACAGGGGGGTGATTACCCCCGTTCCTCTAGAGGAAAGATTCCAAGGGTTCTACTCGAACCTCTTTGTAGTTCCCAAGAAGGGAGGTTCGGTGCGGCCCATTTTGGACCTCAAAAAGCTCAACCGTTTTCTCCTCCTTCGACGGTTTCGGATGGAGTCCCTCCGCTCCGCGGTGGCTTCCCTGGAGCAGGGAGATTTCATGTCTTCCATCGATATACAGGATGCCTACCTCCATGTTCCGGTAGCCCAGTGTCACCATCGCTTCCTTCGATTCGCCGTGGGGGACCTCCACTTCCAATTTGTCGCCCTTCCCTTTGGACTGGCAACAGCCCCCCGGGTGTTCACCAAGGTCCTGGCCCCGGTTTTAGCCTTACTCCGTTCCAGGGGTGTTTTTCTGCTACCGTACTTGGACGATATCCTCATCAAGGCTCCGTCCCTTTCTCAAGCGGTTGCCAGCGTGGATCTCACTCTAGAGACTCTGGCGAGGTTCGGTTGGGTCATCAACTTCCCCAAGTCCTCCCTTCCCCCCTCCAGACAACTCGTCTTCCTGGGGATGCTTTTAGACACGGGAGCGGCGGAGGTACGTCTTCCCTCGGAAAAACGTCTGATCCTCCGTGGGGCGGTTCGGGGTCTCCTTCTCCACCGTCGACCGTCCTTCCGCTTCTGCATGCGGGTACTGGGGCAGATGGTTGCCTGTTTCGAGGCGATCCCATTTGCGCAGTTTCACTCCCGCCCTCTCCAACGGGCGATCCTCTCCTCCTGGGACAAATCGCCGCAGTCTCTGGATCATCCCTTCCATCTTTCGCCTCCGGTGCGGTCATCTCTCCGCTGGTGGTTACAGTCCCCTCTTCTGGGCAGGTCCTTTCTTCCACTCAACTGGTTGGTGGTTACAACCGATGCCAGTCTCTCGGGCTGGGGAGGCGTGTTTCCTCCCCGATCCGTCCAGGGCATTTGGTCTCCATCGGAGTCCAAACTCTCGATCAATGTCCTGGAACTGAGAGAGGCCCTTCTGTCTCTACGACACTGGACTCATCTGCTGAAGGGTCATCCAGTTCGTGTACAATCAGACAACGCCACGGCCGTGGCGTACATAAACCACCAGGGGGGCACTCGCAGCGATGCGGGAGGTCACCAGCATTCTCCGTTGGGCGGAAGCCCACGTCCCGGCCCTATCTGCAATTTTTATTCCAGGGGTGGACAATTGGGCGGCGGACTTCCTCAGTCGCACCACCGTCGACCCCGGCGAGTGGTCTCTTCACCCGGAGGTATTCAAGGCCATTTGCCTTCGTTGGGGCAGTCCGGACGTGGACCTCATGGCCTCAAAATTCAATCACAAGGTCCCCGCCTATCTGTCCAGGGCCAGGGATCCGGGAGCTTGCGGAGCCGACGCCCTCGTTCTTCCTTGGCGAGGCTTCGCGCGCCCATACATATTCCCTCCCATCCCTCTCCTGCCCAAGGTCCTTCGGAAGATCGCGGCGGAAGGCGTCTCGGTGATTCTGGTCGCTCCGGACTGGCCCCGCCGGTCTTGGTATGCCGACCTCATGCTGCTCCTGGCAGACGCGCCCTGGCCACTGCCCGCCAGGGAAGATCTTCTCTCTCAGGGACCGATCTTCCACCCGCGTTTAGGGTCCCTACGTTTGACGGCGTGGTTGTTGAGACCACCATCCTGACACGTAGGGGCTTTTCTGCGGACGTCGTCCGCACCATGATCCGCGCACGTAAGCCGTCCTCTTCTAGGATCTATTATAGGACCTGGAGGACTTTTTTGGGGTTCTGTGCCGATCTGGGGATTCCTCCGCTCCGCTTTTCTCTCCCCACCGTTTTGTCCTTCCTGCAGAGCGGACTGGCCCAAGGTCTAGGCCTTAGTTCTTTGAAGGGTCAGGTATCTGCGCTGTCCATTTTGTTTCAGCGCCCTCTGGCCCCCCTTGGTCCTGTCAAGACCTTCCTTCAGGGCGTGGCTCACGCGGTTCCCCCGTATCGCCCTCCGGTACCGCCCTGGGACCTGAACCTGGTTCTCTCAGCGCTCCAGGCTTCTCCTTTCGAGCCTCTGCGGACGGTTTCCTGGCGACTTCTGTCCTGCAAGGTTATTTTCCTTGTAGCCATCACCTCTCTTCGGAGGGTGTCCGAATTGGCTGCACTCTCCTGTCTGGAACCTTTCCTAGTGTTCCACCAGGACAAGGTGGTTCTTCGTCCGGTCCCTTCCTTCCTTCCTAAGTTGGTCTCCGCCTTTCATCTGAACGAGGACATCGTTCTCCCCTCTTTGTGTCCTTCCCCTTCCCATCCGCGGGAGAGGAAGCTTCATCGCCTGGACGTTGTCAGGGCGCTCAAGATTTACCTGGAAGTAACCAGCTCTTTCAGGCATACTGACTCGCTCTTTGTGGTCCCGGAAGGGTCGCGCAGAGGGATGGCGGCATCCAAAGTTGCTATCGCTCGTTTTGTCAAGATGGCTGTTACTGAGGCTTATCTCGCCAAGGGCAGGGTTCCTCCCCTTGGTGTTACCGCTCACTCCACTAGAGCGGTCGGGGCTTCCTGGGCTCAGAGAAATCGGGCTTCTTCGGAGCAGATTTGCAAGGCGGCCACTTGGTCCTCCTTGCACACCTTCACCAAGTTCTACAGGGTGCATACTCATGCGTCGGCTGACGCTGCTTTAGGCCGTCTGGTGTTGCAGGCGGCAGTTGATTGATGCCTCTGGTGTTGGTTGAGTTTGTTCTGGTCCCTCCCTTCTGGGACTGCTCTGGAACGTCCCATGGTTTCCTGTGTCCCCCAAGGAATATGGGCGAGAAAAGGAGACTTTTGTATTACTTACCAGTAAAGTCTCTTTCTCGCTCTTCCTTGGGGGACACAGCACCCGCCCTTCATTGGGTTACAGTTGTGGTTCCGGCTTGGTTGCCCCCGTTGGGGCTCGACAGTTCTTTTTCCGGTTGGTGGTTATCTTTCACTACTTGGACACGCAACTGGCAGTCTCTTCTCCAGGCTGAAGGGTATAGCTGATGGAGGAGGGGCTTACAGCTTTCGCTTAGTGTCACGCCTCCTAGGGAGCAGAGCTATACCCATGGTTTCCTGTGTCCCCCAAGGAAGAGCGAGAAAGAGACTTTACTGGTAAGTAATACAAAAGTCTCCTTATTATAATGGAGGTTTTTACCATGAACAGAATACCACTGCTTGCATCGTTATTTTATCCTTTTCCCCCCCGAAATCTGCAGTAGAAGCTCCTGTTTGTGAACCTTTGCCGCAGATATGAATCACCTAGCCTTAGGGCGACAATTATCAAATGGTTTGTTATTATAGAGCAGGGATCAGCAACCTCCTGCACTCCAGCTGCTGTGAAACTACAGCTCCCAGCATGCACACTTCCTCACCTATTCTTGTAACTCCTGCAGAAGTGAAAGGAGGATTCTGGGAGCTGTAGTTGCAGAACAGCCGGTGTGCCGGAGGTTGCTGATCCCTGTTATAGAGTTGCACCACTTTTCTGTATAACTAAAATTCATCTCCAGCTGTAGCTCAGTTTATTGAGGTGCGATGCTTTTCCCTGCTGACAATGGAGCTGTGTGCTTCTGCCTGGCCTGGAATGTAACTAAATACTCAGTATAGGCCCCATTCACACGACCGTGGCCATTTTGCGGACCACAGATCCTTAAAACGCGGACACCTGCCGTGTGCACTTTGTGTCGTGTTGCGGACCCAGTGACTTCAATGGGTCTACTATCTGCAAGTCAAGTAATGTCCTATCTTCTGCGGCACCGCCGCACAGACCCAGAGGCACACGGAAGCTTTTTCATAGGTGACAACCACTATGACTGCATAAAATTAAAACATAACATAACTAATCGGTTGGCTGCTGCTCTAACTTCTGATTTAGTTATACAAGGACATTACATTTTTGGTGGAAGTCTCCTTTAATGTATATCATAAATTTGTACCTGATGCAAGTGGGAGTGGAAAATCATTGGGGGAGTAATTCCTCAGTTGTGACGTTTCTTGGAGCAGTGTGTAATGAATGACGTTTCAGAACACACACGTGTTAAAGACATTTATCTTGAGGCATACTCCATTTTAAAAGCATTTCATAGGCACTGCTCAAATTTATAATGTGCCCCTCTTTGTTTTGAAGGGATTAAATGCAATGCAGTGTGAAACAGTAGCTGCCATCTTATTTATTTCACACGTTTCTTCTTTGCCACTTTAGTTGCCTACTTTACAGATGATGTATTGCAACCAACTATCTCACAGCAAAATCAAAGATCTGTTGCAGCAGCCACACAGAGTGGAAAATTTTTGCCAAATGACCTTGATTCCTCACTTGCAAACCTGGTTGGAAGTAAGTGGTAATGTGCCCTTTTGTCTTTAAAGAGGACCTTTCATCTGAATCTAGTAAGTAAACTGAATATACATACATGGAGAGCGGCGCCCAGGGATCCCCCTGCACTTACTATTATCCCCGGGCGCCGCTCCGTTCTCCTGTTATAGGCTCCGGTAAAGTCACAGTTAGGCTCCACCCATTTGAGCCTGCCGCCGTCTCCTTCTCCTATGCTGTAGCGCTGGCCAATCGCAGCGCTCAGCTCTTAGCCATGCTATGAGCTGAGCGCTGCGATTGGCCAGCGCTACAACATAGGAGAAAGAGACGCCGGCAGGCTCAAATGGGTGGAGCCTAACTGTGACTTTACCGGAGCCTATAACAGGAGAACGGAGCGGCGCCCGGGGATAATAGTAAGTGCAGGGGGATCCCTGGGCGCCGCTCTCCATGTATGTATATTCAGTTTACTTACTTGATTCAGATGAAAGGTCCTCTTTAAGGATCTTCTTTTTTTCTTTTTTTTTTTTCTCCTCACAACATTTTGTCTTGTTTTTCAGATCTTGGTTTTGGAGGAACACCATCAAAAAGGTAGGTGGGATCATTTGTACTTTATACCCCCTAATCCATAGCACTGATATCTGAGCACTGTAGTTTAAGTATTTTATAGAGGGCTTTTTAGATTCAAGATCAGACTTTGCCAGTGAGATCTTGTAGCAGTGGGATCTAGCAGATTACCTATTTGAATGGGTTTCTCAGTTTCAAGGGGCAGAGGAAGTAAAGTTAAAGGGGTATCCCCATCTCAGGCACTGATGGCAAATTGCTAGGATATACCATCAATGGTTGGATAAATACGGCCCCCACCTCTGGGACCTGCACCTATATCCAGGACGGCCCCCAAAAGTGAAGGGAGAGTGACTGAGCGTGCACAGCAACCTCAGTTCACCGCTATAGTTCTAGACCAGGGATCAGCAAAACATCAGCACTTCAGTTGCTGTGAAACTACAACTCCCAGCATGCACCCTTACTTCACTGTTCTTGTAACACCCAAACTAGTGAAAGGAGGATTCTGGGAGTTGTAGTTTCAGAACAGCTGAAGTGCCGGAGGTTGCTGATCCCTGGTCTAGACTTTTGTGCCCATGTATGTTTTCTGCTTTTAAGCCATGTATGCTATATTGCTGAAGTATTGTCTGTTGTCTGTGTCCACCTAGGTCTGATATGCAGTGGAATCAGCCTACAGAGAAAAGACTGACCGGTGGCACAAACTGGCATGCAAGAACAAGCACTTCAACCACCTGGAATCCTACACCTGTAGCATCTGTACCTCAAATGGTAGGTATACAGTTTTGTATTGGTTGAGGGAGACAATACTCGAACCGTTTAACCGAGTATCCTCTTTTTCATGCTCCTGAGACTTGCATATTAAAGGGGTTGTCCAGATTTTTGGACTTTCACTTTCAACCCCAGCCTGTTGAAAATCCATACTTATCTGCTCCCCGATGCTGTGTTCTGGCATACTTTTGCAGGCTTCCAGTCCACGTCCTGTAAACTTCAAGACAGACAGGGTATAAGTGTTGCTGCAGCCAATGATTGACCTCAGCATTGACATGTCCCCAAGCAGTACATGACCTAGCAGTTGGGACACATGACCACTGAGGCCTGTAATTGGCTACAGCGGTGCACGTCACCCTGTCCATGTAGAAGTTTACATATGACTGGGGCCGGAAGGGAGCTGGAACAGAGCTGTGAGGAGTCGGTATCAATTTTTTAACAGCTACAACAGGATTGGCTTGACAATTTAATGTCCCCAAAGCTGGACCTGTCATCAACTTTATGCTAACCTCACTGAGGGAAACATAAATTAGTGACAGAAATGCTGATTTTAGCGATGTGTCACTCATGAGCTAAAAGTGATTGGTTGCTGAGAACCAGCATCGTAATTTTTGCAGCCCAGGTCTGGAAAAGAGTCAAATCTACCTGAGAAGAGTCCTGGTTATTCATAATCTCCTGCTCTCACCCATCTGCTGATGATTGGCAGTTCTCTCCGAGAGAGAGAAAGGGAGAAAACTTGGTAGAAGGTAGAAGTCATCAGCAGGTGGGCAGGAGAGCAGGAATTAATGAATAACCAGGACTCTTCTCAGGTGGCCGGGACTCTTTTCCAGGCCCAGTCTGCAATGATTGTGATGTTGGTTCTCGGCAACCACTTACCTTTAACTTCTAAATTACAGACTCCTGAAATCAACTCACCTGTCTCTACTTTATGCTTCCATTAGTATGGGCAGCATAAAGTTGATAACAGGTTCCCTTTAAGTTGTTTCCATGACGCAATAAACATTTTATTCACAGGACTGTGCCAGTATAGTGTTTGTTTTCCGGAAAGGTAGAAAAGTGTCCATATACAGTGAAATTCATTTAATCCAGCACCTGACGGAAATTAAAATAATGTGGCTTGAGTATTTTTGCTACTGGGAAAGGTGCCTGCGGGTGATGACAGGTACCGGTATGATTTTCTTGTCCTATAGTGGGACCATGTGACTCTTTATTTTATGGCTCAGGCCCATACATTTAATCCACATGAGGCCTACCTACATAGACGGTTTCATGTGTTTTACAAGGTTGTACAGTAAGTTACACTAGACCTTCAGAAAGAACTTGCTGTGTATCTTTTTATGTATACTCTTTATATATATATATATATATATATATATATATATACTCAGAATTTTAGATAATCCAGAAGATCATAATGTATCCTGTGCCAATAAGGTGTGCTGTGTTTAAATGCGGTCACTGTCAGTGCTTTCAGTTTTTGAGATTGTAATCATTTTGGTTTTATTAACCATGCTATCCCAGAATGGAGTCCATTACTCTACTGGATATGTAAGTGCTCTTTTATGTAAATTATTTTGGTTAGAAGTGAAATGTTTTGTTCACTTGAAGGTTTTGCCTTCTGCTTTCTTGCACATTGCTCTTCTTAAATTAAAGAAGTTATACATTGATATCAGTGTATACCTGTATGTTTGATGTGGTTTTTATACCCAATTTCTTTGGATATTGCTTTGTTTTTGCATCTGTTCAATAAAACGAGTTAAAAAAAAATTTAAGAAGTAATAAATATTTAATTCATGGTGCACAAGAGAAGTGTCTGAGCATTGCACGTCTGCTCTGCCATGTACAGCTGCGGCCGAATTCACCATGCATTCGCAGTGTCGGTTTGACATATTTCCCAGAGAGCACAGCGCGATATCCCGGTGATGGCTAACCTCTGGTGCTCCAGCTGTGGTGAAACTACGACTCCCAGCATGCTCCATTCATGTCTATGGAGTTCTGAGAATAGCCAATCAAGTTTACATCTTGGGAGTTGTAGTTTTACCACAGCTGGCGTGCCGGAGGTTAGCCATCAAAGTCATAGAACTTATAGAAAGATATCAAATATGTATTAAACCAATCCCTTAAATCATACACCCCACTCATACCTTACCATGATTTCTCGCCCATTTCCTTGGGGGACACAGGAAACCTTGGGTATAGCTCAACTCCCTAGGAGGGTGACACTAAGTGAAAACTGTTAAGCCCCTCCTCCAGCAGCTATACCCTCAGCCTGGAGAGAGACTACCAGTTTTTGCTTAGTGTCCAAGGAGGCAAGACACTCCCTGCTCCGCAGGGCTGTTTTTTCTCCTTAATTTTAATTTAAATTTTTAATATTCACAGGGACAACAGAGACGCCTGGACGTCTCTGTTTCTCTCAGGGTAGAGCTGCGCCAGTGCCGGTCATCCGCACTGCTGCCTCCCCCACAGAAGACAAGGAGGACCAGGGCAACCAAGCTCCCCTGCATCCCACCAGCGTAAGGGTCGCCCACACGCTGCGGTGCCAGTAGCTGAAGGGGTGACCCTGCTGGAATAGACAGAGGGTGAAGACTTCATGATGTGAGAGTGGCTGTTCCAGGCGCCCCCTCCCCCTCCCTTCCTGGACTTCGCTTTGGCCACCTGTTTTACCCCTCCAGGGCCTCCTCACCTTCTCAGACCGCCCCTCCAGGAGGGCATCCAGGCTGGGTTCGTGGGACTTCACAGGCGCCCTACTACAGGCCAAGAGCCTTTACTTCAGGGGCATTTAGGCTAGGATCGCAGGCAGGCGCCTGCCGCAGCGGCAAGCAGCCGGCGCACCACTTCACTGCCGGCCGGCATCGCGACGCTCCGCGCGCAGGGAGATCGCGGCAGTCGCACTATTCCTCTGCCTTAGGAGAGAGCGGCTCTCCCTTACTCTGTGGCGGCCATGCCGCCCCTCGGGTCGTGTGTTTTATCAATGGGCATATTCATTGTGCTCTATGCGGTCGCGGCCTTTCATTTACAGCGCGCAGGCCGCCCCCCCCTCCCCCCCTCTTTTTCTCTAAATTTGAATCGCACGTGCGAACGAAGCATCGGTGGGGAGGGCGGGGTTGCTTCGCTTCCCACTCCCCTCACATTCCTCCTGCCTTCCAAGCCACCGCAAGAGCCTGTTGCCACCGCTGCTGTCTGTTCTCCCTGCGGCTTGACGCTCTGGATCTGGACTTCTGGGCCTCCCTCCTGCCACTGCTGCTGCACTGCTGCCGTTACCTTCCTCACTCCCTGAGGTCTCCGGGTCTGGTAGGACTGTTAACCCCTTCCTAGCACCAGCGGCCCCTAGCCTGGACAGCCCCCTCTTCCAGGAGCTGCCTCTTTTTTTCTCATCACCAACATGTCTGACCCCTCAGGGGCCCCTAGACCCTGGTACCACGCCTGCACCGCCTGTGAAGCACCCTTTCCACGGGGGCAATCTGACCCGCATTGGTCTGCATGCCAGGCCCCAATACAGGGTCCGCCACTTGCTGTGCCGCCCCCTGTTTCCTCGGATCCACCCGACTGGGCAAGATTCCTGTCCCAGGCCGTGGAAAGCCTTACTCATGTTGTGGGCCACCTTGTAGACACGCAGCCTGCTACAACCCCTGTCATACCCTCCGGGTCCGCTGCTTCTGCCGACCCGTCGGGGTCCCTCGCTCCCAGTGACGCCTCCAGGGCCCGGCACCTCCAGAAGCGTTCCAGGGCGGAGTGCGCATCTTCCTTGGATGCGTCCCTATCTCCTCCGCGTATGCGGACTCAGTCGGGTCACTCCTCCTCACAGGACATGCCCTCTGAGGGAGAATTGGTGGATTCAGATTGGGACATGGACTCGGCATTGCCGTCCAAGCTAGCCTCTGCTGTGGGTCATCTCATCGCTAATATTCGCGACACCTTTAAAATTCACGACGACCCTCCCAGCACTGACAAGTCCGGTGTGTCCTTTATCCGCCCCAAACAGGCGTCCACGGTTTTCCCTCTCCACGCCGACTTCTCTTCGGTGGTCTCTAAGGCTTGGGCTTGCCCTGATGCACGTTTTATCCCCCCCCCCCCCATCCCCAAGAAGTTGGATATCTGTTATCTCTTCCCAGCGGATTGCATCTCCACTTGGGCGTCTCCACCTAAGGTCGACCCTCCCGTGGCCCGCCTGTCTAAAAGCACGGCCATTCCTGTGGCGGACGGCTACTCTCTTCAGTCCACTGAAGACCGTCACATGGAATCCCTTACGAAAGCTATATTTGCCGCCTCCAGATCAGCCCTCAGACCGGTCTTTGCTTCCGCCTGGGTCGGAAAGGCGGTCTCGGAATGGGCTTCCCAACTTGACCAGGAACTTGATTCTCTTCAGGACCTCCGTTCTTTAGTCCAGCTCGTTGTTCAGGCAGGGAAATTCATTTGTGAGGCCTCCCTTGATGCGGGTGCCCTCATAGCCCGTTCCTCTGCTCTGGCTCTCAGTCAGGAGAGAACTTTGGCTAAAAGTTTGGACGGCGGATGCCACTTCCAAACGGTCTCTTGCTGGACTCCCCTTCGCGGGTTCCCGTTTATTCGGGACCCACTTGGACAAGATCATTTCTGAAGCCACAGGTGGAAAGAGCACCCATCTTCCCCAGTCCAGGACCAAGGGCGCCATTCGAAGGCCGTCCTGGGTTCTCTCGTTTTCGGTCCTCTGGCCCTCGGCCCGTGACCGGTCCCTCCTATTTCCTCCCAGGATACGCGTAAGAAGCCCTTTTTTCGGACTCAGCCCTCCTGGCGTAAGTCCCAACCTGCTCGCCCCTCCATGGCCATGCAGACCTCCACCTGAAGGGGGCCGCCTCCTCCTTTTCAGGGACATCTGGCAGGCACACGTCTCTGACGCCTGGGCATTCGAGATTGTGTCATCCGGATACAAAATCGAGTTTGCGTCCCTCCCTCCGGATCGTTTCTTTCGGTCCCGTCGCTTTGCGGTGGGGAACGACCACTATCAATTTGTCGCCCTCCCCTTCGGCCTGGCGACGGCTCCTTGGGTGTTCACCAAGATCCTAGCCCCTGTCCTGGCCTTGCTCCGCTCCAGGGGTGTTTTTCTGCTTCCTTACTTGGACGACCTGCTCATCAAGGCGCCCTCCTTTTCCCAGACGTCCGCCAGCGTGGACCTAGGGCTGAAGACCCTGGAGTGGTTCGTTTGGATTATCAACCTTCCCAAGTCTTCCCTTACCCCCTCCAGACAACTCGTCTTCCTGGGGATGCTGCTGGATACAGAAGCAGCGGAGGTTGGTCTCCCACCGGAAAAGCGTCTGACCCTTCACCGTTCGGTTGGGACCCTTCTTCTCCACTGCCGTCCGTCCTTCCGGTCCAGCATGCGGGTATTGGGACAGATGGTGTCCTGCTTCAAAGCGATTCCGTTCGCGCAATATCACTCCCGCATCTTCCAGACTGCGAGCCTGTCTGCCTGGGACAAGTCCCCGGAGAGTCTGGACCGGCCCTTCCTTCTACCTCCCCACGTTCGGACCTCCCTCCTCTGGTGGTTACGGACCCCTCTCCAAGGAAAATCCTTTCTGTCAATGACCTGGTTGGTGGTCACCACCGACGCCAGTCTGCAGGGTTGGGGAGGGGTGTTTCCTCCCCGGTCCGTCCAGGGCACTTGGTCTCCATGATCCGCACACGGAAGCCGGCCTCGTCCAGGATTTATTGGCGGTCTTACCTAGGATTCTGTGAGAATCTGGATGTTTATCCTCTTCATTTTTTCCCTCCCCACGGTCCTGTCCTTTTTACAGTCTGGCCTGGACCTGGGTCTGGCCTCGGCTCCTTAAAGGGTCAGGTCTCGGCGCTGTCCATACTCTTCCAGCGTCCTTTGGCCCCTCTCGGGCCTTTCAAAACCTTCATCCAGGGAGTTGCTCACTCTGTTCCTCCGTATCGCTCTCCCATTCCGCCCTGGGACCTTAATGCTGTGCTCTCGGCGCTCCAAGCCTCCCCCTTCGAGCCGTTACGAAAGGTCTCTATTCGCTTTTTGTCCTGCAAAGTCATGTTCCTTGTGGCCATCACGTCTCTCCGACAGGTGTCTGAAATGGCAGCGCTTTCTTGTGCTGAGCCCCTTCTGGTCTTCCACCAAGATAAGGCTGTTCTCCGTCCGGTCCCTTTCTTCCTCCCGAAGGTGGTTTCCGCCTTTCATCTCAACAAGGACATTGTCCTCCCTTCCCTTTGTCTGTCTCCTTCTCACCCTCGAACGGGAGCTGCACCGCCTAGATGTCGTTAGGGCCCTGAAGATTTACTTGGAGATCACCGGCCCCTTTCGGCGCACGGACTCTCTTTTTGTGGTTCCGGAAGGTCCGCGCAAGGGGTTGGCGGCGTCCAGGGTGTCTATTGCCCGCTTCATCAAGATGGCTATTGCGGAGGCTTACCATGCCAAGGGCAATGAGCCGCCTTTTGGTGTTACCGCTCATTTTACCAGAGCGGTCGGTGCCTCTTGGGCCCAGAGGCATCGGGCTTCGGCTGAACAACTGTGCAAGTCCTGGTCTTCCTTGCACACCTTCACCAAGTTCTACAGGCGGATGCTGCTTTGGGCCGCCTGGTCTTGCAGGCGGCGGTTTCTTGATTCCTCCGGTGGTTTCGCCTTGGGCTGTGGTCCCTCCCCTCTTGGACAGCTCTAGAACGTTTCCTGTGTCCCCCAAGGAAATGGGCGAGAAAACTCGATTTTTGTATAACTTACCAGTAAAATCTCTTTCTCGCTCTTCCTTGGGGGACACAGCACCCACCCATTGTTCTGGTTCTACATGTTACGGTTTAGTTGCCCCTGTTGGGTAGTTGACTTGTTTGGTTCCACATGGTTGGTCATTGCCTTTTTTTTTTTTTTTCTTTTTTTTTTTTTCTTCTCACTACTTGGACACGCAACTGGTAGTCTCTCTCTCCAGGCTGAGGATATAGGTGCTGAGGAGGGGCTTAAAAGTTTTCACTTAGTGTCACGCCTCCTAGGGAGTTGAGCTATACCCAAGGTTTCCTGTGTCCCCCAAGGAAGAGCGAGAAAGAGATTTTACTGGTAAGTTATACAAAAATCTTGTTTTTCTGTGGCAGCATGACAGGCGGTTCACAGTACACAGGCATTTTGACTTGGTCAGCACGGTGACTTGTGCTGCTTGCAGCCCTGTTTAGGCAGCATGCAATACTGGCAGTTGTGGGGCTTGTCTTCACTCATGAGCAGCGCTGCAGTGTCCTATGGTGTTGGGAGGTTTTGCCTGCATGCATGTGAAGCTGTGCTATGTATATTTGATTTGCTTTGTGGCAGCATTTCTCTCCATTGCCGTATCTAAAGCAGGAAAATACTTGTAATGTATTCTTTAACCCCTAAAGAACCCATGACATACATGTACGTCATTTCTGTCCGGGACTTAAAGACCTGTGACGTACATGTACTTCATGGTGATCGGGCGGGTGCAGGAGCTGCGCCCGCCCGATCAGCGGCAGGGGTCCGGCAGTTACTGAAATCATAGATGCTGGCACATTAACCCTTGATGTGCAGCGGTCAGCGCTGACCCCGGCACGTGCGATGTCGGGCGGGGACCTAACCCCCGTCAAAAAAATAAAATAAAAACTATGCTAAAAAAAAACTTTTTTTTTGTCACCTTATATCACTAAAAGTACAACACCAAGCGATCAAAAAGGCGTATGCCCGCCAAAATAGTACCAATCCAACCGTCGCCTCATCCCGCAAAAAATGAGCCCCTACCTAAGACAGTCGCCCAAAAAATATAAAAAACTATGGCTCAGAACATGGAGACACTAAAACATTGTTTTTTTGGGGTTTAAAAATGCTGTTATTGTGTAAAACTTAAGTAAATAAATTAGGTATTTCCGCGTCCGTAAGAACCTGCACTATAAAAATATCACATGACCTAATCCCTCAGGTGAACACCGTAAAAAAATGTAAATAAAAACCGTGTAAACTATTGTTGTTTTTTTTTTTTTTGTCACCTTACATCACTAAAAGTGTAATGGCAAGCGATCAAAAAGTCATACGCACCCCAAAATAGTACCTATCAAACGGTCATCTCACCCCTGAAAAAATGAGCCCCTACACAAGACAGTCACCCAAAAATAAAAAAAGCTACTGTTTTCAGAACGTGGAGTTTTTTTTAAATGCTTTTGTTATGTAAACAAACAACCAAAATAAGTAGTCATATTTGGTATTGTCCGTAACAACCTGCTCTATAAAAATACCACATGATCAGATAAATGTTGTAAATAACAAAAAATAAAAACTGCCAAAACAGCTATTTCTTGTTACCTTACCTTGTACCCTAAAATAGTACCAACAAAACTGCCACCTTATCCCGTAGTTTCCAAAATGGAGGTCCATAGCACGGCAAGAGGTCAGGCCTTTCTCCTAACCTAGCCCCGCTCCTCCCCCTTGCTCCTGATTGACATCTCACCCATCCCTGCTCTGAAATTGTGCCAGTGCAGTGTACATATAGGCCTTACATTGCCAACTGAGGAGGTCAGGCTGTACACTAAGCCTGCATGAGACTTCTGAGCAAGGATGTGTGATGTTGGAGGAGAGGGAGATGTCAGTCAAGAGCAAGGGGGAATTGGGGCTTGGTTAGGTCTGGCCTGTAGCCGTACTGTGGACCTCCCAACTTGGCACTTGTGCTTTATTAGTATATTGGATCAAACTTATTTTTGTGGGGCAAAGGGAAAAAAAAAGATATTCCCTACAGGCAGTTTATGTCACCTGCAGTTTAACAAGTAAGGATTAACAACCTATATGTGACTATTCTGTATAAAAAAAAAAAACATAGAACAGTGACAGTTTTCTCAGTATAATTTTTGAAGTCACTCCATGTATTCAGCTTCCTCATTGTTTGGAACTTTTAGCACAGCAGACATTCTTGCTTAAAGGGTTTTTCCAGGAAAAGTATTAATCAATGCAGTGCTCTTCTGTGGGCATCTTTAGCTAGGCATATTAAGAGAACCATAGAGGTATCATTCTGATATCCTAATTCCACTCCTATTAGGATGGATATGCAGATAATCTCTTCCTCTCACAGCAGCAGTAAATTGACAGTGGATTTCCTATCTTCATAAATTAATACAAGGTTTTTTCATTTGTGTTGACAATATCTAATATATAAAGCTGAGTGTATGTCCGCTAAAGGAATCCGCACCGTCGCTTTTACAATCACGGAATTTGGCACACAGGTACATCAGGTGCCTGGGAAGGTTTTAGACCGGGTCTCAGCTCTCTAGGACGTACTGTTCCTGAGATATTCCCCAAAAATGCAAATATGGCACCATCACATGACCTACATTAGCCAATAGAAGCCTCCAGATCTTTCACTCATATCCAAACTGCGTACACACAGTCACATGACCCTTATCAGCCAATAGAAGCTCGCAGTCTTAGTCTTCACATACACACAGTTTTACACCAGGTTTCCATAACAACCCAGCCATTTTTCTGCACTGCTGTAGGTCCGCTTTAACCTCTTAAGGACACATGACGTACCGGTACGTCATGATGTCCTGGTACTTAAGGACACATGACGTACCGGTACGTCATGTGTTGTTCCGATCACTGCCGCCCGGCCGGCAGTGATCGGAACCCGATGCCTGCTCAAATCATCGAGCAGGCACCTAGGCTAAATGCGCGGGGGGGTCCCGTCAATTCAGACCTGCGATTTCTGCAGTTTCTGGTCCCCAGTTATATGCCTAAAATAATGTTTTATTAACCCCCCCTGCACCCCCGAATGATTTTATGGTGGCGGGAGGTGCAGGGGGAGGGTTGCGGGCGGTGCGGGAGGCGGGCGGTGCGGCAGGCGGGATCGCGATCCCCCGCCCGCCTCCCCTTGTATAATCGTTGGTTTCTAGTGGGTATACCAGGGTGCCAGCACATTGCGCTGTATGGAAAAGGTTAACAGCGCAGGGAGCTCCCTCCCTCTCCCATCGGGGGGCTGCTGTGCCTTTGCAGCCCCCCGATGGGAGAGGGAGAGAGCCCCCCTCAGCCCTGTGCTTACCCTTCCCCGTCTGCGCAGTTCTGAGCAGACGGGGAAGGTTCCCATGGCAACAGGACGCCTCTCAGGCATCCTGCTGTCCATGGTGCTGAACAGATCTATGCTAAAAGCATAGATCTGTTCAGTGTAAGTAAAATACAGTGCAGTACCCTATATAGAGTACAGTACTGTATTATACAGACATCAGACCCACTGGATCTTCAAGAACCAAGTGGGTCTGGGTCAAAAAAAAAAGTGAAAAAAAAAGTAAAAATCAAAAAACACATTTATCACTGATTAAAAATGAAAAAAATAAAATTCCCTACACATGTTTGGTATCGCCGCGTCCGTAACGACCTGATCTATAAAACGGTTATGTTACTTTACCCGAACGGTGAACGCCATAAAAATCAAAAATAAAAAACTATGATATTGAAATTTTGCCCACCTTACTTCCCAAAAAAGGTAATAAAAGTGATCAAAAAAGTCGCATGTACGCCAAAATAGTACCAATCAAACCGTCATCTCATCCCGCAAAAATCATACCCTACCCAAGATAATCGCCCAAAAACTGAAAAAACTATGGCTCTTAGACTATGGAAACACTAAAACATGATTTTTTTTGTTTCAAAAATGAAATCATTGTGTAAAACTTACATAAATAAAAAAAAAAGTATACATATTAGGTATCGCCGCGTCCGTATCGACCGGCTCTATAAAAATATCACATGATCTAACCCCTCAGATGACCACCGTAAAAATTTTTAAATAGAAACGGTGTAAAAAAAGCAATTTTTTGTCATCTTGCGTCACAAAAAGTGTAATAGCAAGCAATCAAAAAGTCATATGCACCCCAAAATAGATGCCAATCAAATCGTCATTTCATCCCGCAAAAAATGAGACCCTACTTAAGATAATCGCCCAAAAACTGAAAAAACTATGGCTCTTAGACTATGGAGACACTAAAACATTTTTTTTGTTTTAAAAATGAAATCATTGTGTAAAACTTACATAAATAAAAAAAATTGTATACATATTAGGTATCTCCGCGTCCGTGACAACCTGCTCTATAAAATTACCACATGATCTAACCTGTCAGATGAATGTTGTAAATAACAAAAAATAAAAACGTGCCAAAAAATCTATTTCTTGTTACCTTGCCGCACAAAAAGTGTAATATAGAGCAACCAAAAATCATATGTACCCTAAACTAGTACCAACAAAACTGCCACCCTATCCCGTAGTTTCTAAAATGGGGTCACTTTTTTGGAGTTTCTACTCTAGGGTTGCATCAGTGGGGCTTCAAATGGGACATGGTGTAAAAAAAAACTGGCCAGCAAAATCTGCCTTCCAAAAACCGTATGGCGTTCCTTTCCTTTTTGCGCCCTGCCGTGTGCCCGTACAGCAGTTTACGACCACATATGGGGTGTTTCTGTAAACTACAGAATCAGGGCCATAAATAATGAGTTTTGTTTGGCTGTTAACCCTTGCTTTGTAACTGGAAAAAAAATATTAAAATGGAAAATCTGCCAAAAAAGTGAAATTTTGAAATTGTATCTCTATTTTCCATTAAATCTTGTGCAACACCTAAAGGGTTAACAAAGTTTGTAAAATCAGTTTTGAATACCTTGAGGGGTGTAGTTTCTTAGATGGGGTCACTTTTATGGAGTTTCTACTCTAGGGGTGCATCAGGGGGGCTTCAAATGGGACATGGTGCCAAAAAAACAGTCCAGCAAAATCAGCCCTCCAAAAACCAAACGGCGCACCTTTCACTCTACGCCCCGCTGTGTGCCCGTACAGTAGTTTACGGCCACATATGGGGTGTTTCTGTAAACAGCAGAGTCAGGGCAATAAAGATACAGTCTTGTTTGGCTGTTAACCCTTGCTTTGTTAGTGGAAAAAATGGGTTAAAATTGAAAATTAGGCAAAAAAATGAAATTCTCAAATTTCATCGCCCTTTGCCAATAACTATTGTGCAACACCTAAAGGGTTAACGATGTATGTAAAATCAGTTTTGAATACCTTGATGGGTGTAGTTTCTTAGATGTGGTCACTTTTAGGCTACTTTCACACTAGCGTTCGGGGCTCCGCTTGTGAGTTCCGTTTGAAGGCTCTCACAAGCGGCCCCGAACGGATCCGTCCAGCCCTAATGCATTCTGAATGGATGCGGATCCGCTCAGAATGCATCAGTCTGGCTCCGTTTGTCCTCCGCTCCGCTCAGCAGGCGGACACCTGAACGCAGCTTGCAGCGTTCGGGTGTCCGCCTGGCCGTGCGGAGGCAAACGGATCCGTCCAGACTTACAATGTAAGTCAATGGGGACGGATCCATTTGAAGTTGACACAGTATGGCTCAATTTTCAAACGGATCCGTCTCCCATTGACTTTCAATGTAAAGTCAAAACGGATCCGTTTGCATTATCATGAACAAAAAAAAAAATAATAATAATAATTTATTTTTATTTATTTTTTTGTTCATGGTAATGCAAACGGATCCGTTCTGAACGGATCTAAACGTTTGCATTATAGGTGCGGATCCGTCTGGGCACATACCAGACGGATCCGACCTAAACGCAGGTGTGAAAGTAGCCTTAGGGAGTTTCTCCTCTAGGGGTGCATCAGGGGGGCTTCAAATGGGACATGGTGTAAATAAACCAGTCCATAAAAATCAGCCTTCCAAAAACTATACGGCGCACCTTTCACTCTACGCCCCGCTGTGTGGCCGTACAGTAGTTTACGGCCACATATTGGGTGTTTCTGTAAACGGCAGAGTCAGGGCAATAAAGATACAGTCTTGTTTGGCTGTTAACCCTTGATTTGTTAGTGGAAAAAAATGGGTTAAAATGAAAAATTAGACAAAAAAATGAAATTCTCAAATTTCCTCCCCATTTGCCAATAACTCTTGTGCAACACCTAAAGGGTTAACAATGTATGCAAAATCAGTTTTGAATACCTTGAGGGGTGTAGTTTCTTAGATGGGGTCATTTTTGGGTGGTTTCTATTATGTAAGCCTCGCAAAGTGACTTGAGACCTGAACTGGTCCCTAAAAATTGAGTTTTTGTAAATTTCTGAAAAATTTCAAGATTTGCTTCTAAACTTCTAAGCCTTATAACATCCCCAAAAAATAAAATATCATTCCCAAAACAATTCAAACATGAAGTAGACATATGGGGAATGTAAAGTCATCACAATTTTTGGGGGTATTACTATGTATTACAGAAGTAGAGAAACTGAAACTTTGAAATTTGCAAATTTTTCCAAATTTTTGTTAAAATAGGTATTTTTTGGTGCAAAAAAAATATTTTTTTTGACTTCATTTTACCAGTGTCATGAAGTACAATATGTGACGAAAAAACAATCTCAGAATGGCCTGGATAAGTCAAAGCGTTTTAAAGTTATCAGCACTTAAAGGGACTCTGGTCAGATTTGCAAAAAATGGCCTGGTCCTAAGGTGTAAAAAGGCTGTGTCCTTAAGGGGTTAAAGGGGCAGGGTGCTGTGGATGACACTATTAAGGGAGCAGAGTGCTGTGGAGGTCACAGTTAAGGGGACGGTCCGCTATGGAGGTCAGTGTTAAGGGCAGATTGCAGTAGAGGCCACTGTTAAGGAGGCGGGGTGTTGTGGAAATCACTGTTAAGGAGATGGGGTACTGTGGAGGTCACTAATAAAGGGGCGGCCGCTGTGGAGGTCAATGTTAAGGAGGCGGGCACTGTGGAGGTTACTGTTAAGCAGGCAGGGGACTGTGGAGGTCCCTATTAAAGGGACAGCTGCTGTGGGGGGTCACTTTTAAGGCAGCGGGGTACTGTGGCAGTCGCTGTTAAAGGGACGGGTGCTGTGGAGGTCTCTGTTAAGGGGGCAGGAAACGGTGAAGGTCACAGTTAAGGGGACGTTCCACTATGGAGCTCAGTGTTAAAGGGGTGTGGTTCTGTAGAGGTCACTGTTAAGGGGGCGGGTTGTTGTGGAAGTCACATTTTAAGGGAACAGAGCTCTGTGGAGGTCACTGTTAAGGGGGCAGGGTATTGTGGAAATCCCTGTTAACGAGATGGGGTACTGTGGAGGTCACAAATAAAAGGGCCAGCTGCTGTGGAGGTTACTGTTAAGGGGCGGGGGACTGTGGTGGTCACTAATAAAGGGGCGGACACTGTGAAGGTCACTGTTAAAGGGGAAGACTGCATTGGAGGTCACTGTTAAGAGAGCAGGGAACTGTGGAGGCCACTAAAGGGGCAGCGGGGTACTGTGAGGTCACTGTTAAGGGAGCGGGGTACTGTGGCAGTCATTGTTAAAGGGGCAGTCGCTGTGGAGGTCACTGTCAAGGGGGTGGGGTGCTGTGGAGGTCCCATTTTAGGAAAGCAGGTCAGTGTTAAAGGGAACCTGTCACCGGGATTTTGGGTATAGAACTGAGGACATGGGTTGTCTAGATGGCCACTAGCACATCCACAATATCCAGTCCCCATAGCTCTGTGTGCTTTTATTGTGTAAAAAAAACTATTTGATACATATGCAAATTAACATAAGAGTCATATCTTACTTGTGTGACCAGAGAAGAGTCATATTTTCAAGCTCTGACTCATCTCAGGTTAATTTGCATATGTATCAAATCATTTTTTTTAAACAATAAAAGCACACAGAGCTATGGGGACTGGGTATTGCGGTTGTGCTAGCGGCTATCTAGCAAACCCATGTCCTCAGCTCTATACCCAAAATCCCGGTGACGGGTTCCCTTTAAGGGGTAGGGGGCTGTGGAGGTCACTGTTAAAGGGGATACTGTCCATATCTTTTAACGACACATACAAACATTAAATGAAATATACCCGTGCGAAGCTGCGTCCTTCTGCTAGTTTTTATATCATTTCCAGTTGTCTAGTACTGCCAAAAAGAAAAACTAACAATTCTGGAAAAAAATATAAAAAACAATTGTTTTCTATGAATATTGATGGAAGTGTTTCTTGTGATGATTCCAGTTCAAAAACGTTTTGCATGATCTGACAGAAAATGTATTAATGAGACAACCTCTTTTAAAATTATGTGACT
Source organism: Bufo bufo (assembly GCF_905171765.1). NCBI lineage: Eukaryota > Metazoa > Chordata > Amphibia > Anura > Bufonidae > Bufo > Bufo bufo. Next base: position 125,805,389 of record NC_053396.1, read on the forward strand.
CATTCTGATTTTGATGGGATTGTTACAAAGTGTATTAGATGACATTGTGTATATAGAATTATGTGCTTTGTTTCCTTTTTTTAGGTTCCTGCACCACTGAACTATCCAGTTGCTACGCCTCAAGTGCCTGTGTATGGAATGGTAAGAAATCTATTAATCTTACTTTAAAGTGTACTTTTAAAGTTTGCATAATGGCTGTGCTTCTTTGTACTAAGTGTGAGAGATAATAAATACCTCACTGCATTCTAACAGTGTGCGTAGAAACTCCTTTTACATGTTTATTAGGGATTCATCCCTGTTATCCACTGCACCTCATATCAAGAAGAAAGGGTGTGCACAGTCCTCATTTTTTGTTTCTTTGTACAATCATAACTATAAAGGAACAGCTTCCCTAATGTTATTTTCAGCCATATTATTCCCTGTTTTAGCTCCACGGCTAGGTGCATTTCTCTCAGAAGCAAGGAGCGTCTCCCTTTTTATGGGAGTCTGCCAGCACTGTACTGCTGTGACGTCCCTTTCCATTACTTCCCACTATGTTTGTTTTCATCTAGGGAGCGCACAGAACAGATATGGATAGATAAATCACACTTAGGTACACAGGAGGCTCTTGAGATACACTGCGTGCAGAATTATTAGGCAAATGAGTATTTTGACCACATCATCCTCTTTATGCATGTTGTCTTACTCCAAGCTGTATAGGCTCGAAAGCCTACTTACCAATTAAGCATATTAGGTGATGTGCATCTCTGTAATGAGAAGGGGTGTGGTCTAATGACATCAACACCCTATATTAGGTGTGCATAATTATTAGGCAACTTCCTTTCCTTTGGCAAAATGGGTCAAAAGAAGGACTTGACAGGCTCAGAAAAGTCAAAAATAGTGAGATATCTTGCAGAGGGACGCAGCACTCTTAAAATTGCAAAGCTTCTGAAGCGTGATCATCGAACAATCAAGCGTTTCATTCAAAATAGTCAACCGGGTCGCAAGAAGCGTGTGGCAAAACCAAGGCGCAAAATAACTGCCCATGAACTGAGAAAAGTCAAGCGTGCAGCTGCCAAGATGCCACTTGCCACCAGTTTGGCCATATTTCAGAGCTGCTACATCACTGGAGTGCCCAAAAGCACAAGGTGTGCAATACTCAGAGACATGGCCAAGGTAAGAAAAGCTGAAAGACGACCACCACTGAACAAGACACACAAGCTGAAACGTCAAGACTGGGCCAAGAAATATCTCAAGACTGATTTTTCTAAGGTTTTATGGACTGATGAAATGAGAGTGAGTCTTGATGGGCCAGATGGATGGGCCCATGGCTGGATTGGTAAAGGGCAGAGAGCTCCAGTCCGACTCAGACGCCAGCAAGGTGGAGGTGGAGTACTGGTTTGGGCTGGTATCATCAAAGATGAGCTTGTGGGGCCTTTTCGGGTTGAGGATGGAGTCAAGCTCAACTCCCAGTCCTACTGCCAGTTTCTGGAAGACCCCTTCTTCAAGCAGTGGTACAGGAAGAAGTCTGCATCCTTCAAGAAAAACATGATTTTCATGCAGGACAATGCTCCATCACACGCGTCCAAGTACTCCACAGCGTGGCAGGCAAGAAAGGGTATAAAAGAAGAAAATCTAATGACATGGCCTCCTTGTTCACCTGATCTGAACCCCATTGGGAACCTGTGGTCCATCATCAAATGTGAGATTTACAAGGAGGGAAAACAGTACACCTCTCTGAACAGTGTCTTGGAGGCTGTGGTTGCTGCTGCACGCAATGTTGATGGTGAACAGATCAAAACACTGACAGAATCCATGGATGGCAGGCTTTTGAGTGTCCTTGCAAAGAAAGGTGGCTATATTGGTCACTGATTTGTTTTTGTTTTGTTTTTGAATGTCAGAAATGTATATTTGTGAATGTTGAGATGTTATATTGGTTTCACTGGTAAAAATAATTGAAATGGGTATATATTTGTTTTTTGTTAAGTTGCCTAATAATTATGCACAGTAATAGTCACCTGCACACACAGATATCCCCCTAAAATAGCTAAAACTAAAAACAAACTAAAAACTACTCCCAAAAATATTCAGCTTTGATATTAATGAGTTTTTTGGGTTCATTGAGAACATGGTGGTTGTTCAATAATAAAATTAATCCTCAAAAATACAACTTGCCTAATAATTCTGCACTCCCTGTATTTGTAAAGAGTGTAGAAGCAGTTCATTTATCAGGCTCATATTCTCAGCTAGCTCTGACACGACCCCATTTCCTCTCTGCCGTCTTCTGTGTCTCTGTTACTAGGAACGGACAGGCAGTGGACTGCAACTTAGGTAGAAGTGGCCATGACTTTCAGCTTTTTTTCAGGTGGATACAGCCATATTTTTAAATAAAGTGATATAGAAATTTGCTAGTTACACCATTTTCTATTAAATGAAATGAAATTGTGGGAAAGTACAGTGACTCTTTAACCCCTTAGGGCGTACCGGTACGCCCTGTTTCCCGAGTCCTTAAGGACCCAGGACGTACCGGTACGTCCTAACTTTAAAACGCGATTGCGGCGCGGCGGTTAATCGGAACAGGATGTCCGCTGAAATCATTCAGCGGGCATCCTGTCACAACGCCGGGGGGGTCCCGTGACCCCCCTGTGTCGGCGATCGCCGCAAACCGCAGGTCAATTCAGACCTGCGGTTTGCGGCTTTTACCTGGTGCGGCAGCGGCGGGTGGCAGTGCCATCGGGTCCCCATGCGGCTGTAGGGGGGACCCGATGGCATGGAAGGCAGCGCGATGTCTAAGGAAGGCACACAGTATTACTCATACAGCCAATGCATTCCAATACAGAAGCATTGGAATGCATTGTAAAGAGGATTAGACCCTCAAAAGTTCAAGTCCCAAAGTGGGACAAAAAATGAAGGGAAAAAAAAGTTGAAAAAATAAAGTTTTCCCCCCCAAAAATTAAGTTTCAAGTAAAAATAAACAAAAACGTCATTTTCCCCAAATAAAGTAAAATAAAAAAATGGGGAAAAATGAGGGGGGGGGGGGGGGGGGAGTATACATATTGGGTATCGCCGTGTCCGTATCGACCGGCTCTATAAACATATCACATGACCTAACCCCTCAGATGAACACCATAAAAAATAAAAACTGTGGTAAATAAACCATTTTTTTGTCACCTTACATCACAAAAAGTACAACAGCAAGCGATCAAAAAGGCGTTTGCCCACCAAAATAGTACCAATCTAACCGTCACCTCATCCCGCAAAAAATGAGCCCATACCTGAGACAATCGCCCAAAAAATAAAAAAAACTATGGCTCAGAATATGGAGACACTAAAACATCATTTATTTATTTATTTTTTAAAAGCTGTTATTGTGTAAAACTTACATAAATAAAAAAGTATACATATTAGGTATCGCTGCGTCCGTATCGACCGGCTCTATAAAAATATCACAGGACCTAACCCCTGAGATGAACACCGTAAAAACTGTGCTAAATAATCAATTTTTTGTCACCTTACATCACAAAAAGTGTAATGGCAAGCGATCAAAAAGTCACACGCACCCCAAAATAGTGCCAATAAAACAGTCATCTCATCCCGCAAAAACCATACCCTACCCAAGGTAATCTCCCAAAAACTGAAAAAATTATGGCTCTCAGACTATGGAAACACTAAAACATGATTCTTTTTGCTTCAAAAATGAAATCATTGTGTAAAACTTATACATAAATAAAAAAAAAAAGTATACATATTAGGTATCGCAGCGTCCCTATGTATTATAGAAGTAGAGAAATTGAAACTTGGAAATTTGCAATTTTTTGACAAATTTTTGGTATTTTTTTTTTATAAATAAAAATTTATTTTTTGGACTTCATTTTACCAGTGTCATGAAGTACAATATGTGACGAAAAAACAATCTCAGAATGGCCTGGATAAGTCAAAGCGTTTTAAAGTTATCAGCACTTAAAGTGACACTGGTCAGATTTGCAAAAAATGGCTAAGTCCTTAAGGTGAAATATGGCTGAGTCCTTAAGGGGTTAAAGAAAGTTTGTCAGCAATTTTGACGATGCAGAACTGCTGACTGCACTAAATGTGTGCTAGAGATGAGCAGAAACAACATACCTTTTGCAGTGCATGTCAGATACTGATCCTGCAAGTGCACAGAACAGATGCTTCCCTGTGAAACACCATCTGAGCTGAGTGCTTTACACCCCTCCCCTCTGTTATGAGTGACATTCAACCAGAAGACGACTTGCAATAGCCAGATTTACACTACTACTTATTAGGGTACGTTCACACAACCGTATATGTTTTGTGGTCCGCAGATAGCGGTTCCGCAAAACACACATACCGGCCGTGTGCGTTCCTCATTGTAGCGGACCGCACATGGCCAGACCTATGATAGAAATGCCTATTCTTGTCTGCAATTATGGACAACAATAGGACATGCTCTATCTTTTTTGCGCCGCCGCAGAATGGAAGTATGGATGCGAACAGCACACTGTGTGCTGTCTGCATCTTTTGCGGCCCCGTTGAAATAAATGGGTCTGCATCCGTTCTGCAACATTGCAGGACGGATCCGGACCCATCAGTACAGTCTTCTGAATGTACCCTTAATAAAAGCTCCGTAAAATTTATGTTTTTACTGCTCTGCCTGGTCTCTACCTAGTGCTGTCAGTATGGTCAAACTGATGATTGACCCTTTAACCTCTTACGGACACAGGGTGTACCTGTACGCCCTGATGTCCTGGTACTTAAGGACACACGGCGTACAGGCACGCCCTGTGTAGTTCCGATCATCGGCGGGCAGTGATCTCAACAAGGTGCCTGCTCGAATCATTGAGCAGGCACCTTGGTACAATGCCCAGGGGGGTCCTGTGACCAGCCCCCCCTCCCCCCATGTCGGCGATCGCAGCAAACCGCAGGTCAATTCAGACCTGCGGTTTGCTGCGTTTCCTGGTTATTCGGGTCTCTGGTGACCCGATAACCCGGAATAGGACTGTGATCGGTGGTGTGATAATACACCACCAATCACCGTCCTGCGATCCTGAGAGGTGGCGGTCAAGCCACCTCTCAGGATTGCTTCTGATTAGCTGGCTGGGCAGGTGGGTGGGCGGAGCGGCAAATTTGAATTGCCGGAGCTCCTCTCCCCGCTCATACATGTCCGTGGAGCGGGGAGAGAGAGGAGCTCCGGCTACAGTGTACTTGGGTGAGGTAGGGAGAGGTAGATTAGGCAGGGATAGTGAGGGAGAGTTAGGGGGAAAAAAAAAATATTTTTTTAAATTTTGTTGTAGCACTGGATCTGGTGTCTGGGGTCCACAGCACTCAGCTGTTTTTTTGCATGCGCTGACTGTGGCTGGCACTCTTACCGCCCGGCCACTGTTAGCGCATCGCCCACCCCACCACTGATCAGCTTCGTACTGCTGATCAGCGCGTTTGAATCTTTTTATTTATTTATTTTTTACACTTTTTAGGAATTTCTATTTTATTTTTTTTGTTAGGTGTAGGGCAAAGTACGCGAACACCCGTCCCCCAGACACACGCACACTGAATAAAGTGGAGCAAGGGGAGCAGGCGGAGCAAGGGGACCGCCATGCCAGGGACCCTGTGGCCCACACTAGTACGAGCAGCTCTGGGGCTCGTACTAGTTTTCCGGCCCACTAGATAAGTCCACCTAAAGCCCCCTACCGGTGAAATTGCATGGTGTACCCCAGAGGATTTTGAGCCTGTGATTCCTGATTTTGTAGGCCAAGCAGGAATTCAGATTCCCACAGTGGGCTTCACTGAATATGACTATTTTTGTATTTTTTTCAGTGACCACTTTGTGACTCGTACGCCCAACAGTTCATTGCTCAACACCCGGCACCTTTTTGGCTAGGGCCGGTGGCTGGACTCCAATCAGTGCAGCCGGGATGAGGACGTTTTGGGGCCTCGTGCTGTACATGGACCTAGTAAAAAAAAACAGTGTCAGGCAGTACTGGAGTGGGGACGTCCTCTACCAGACCCCACTTTACAGTACGGCCATGACACGTACCCGGTTTGAGGCCATTCGGAAATGCCTGCTGTAACGAGCCCCTCCTCGCTCTATTCTGCTCTCACGGCACTCCCTGATGTGACCACAATATCTGCTGGCTCCGCCGTTGATGATCCGGCCTCAAACGACCGCTCGTGTCGTTTTAATTCTCACAGAACTAACACCAGTCAGGCTGTATGTGAGTTCAAACTGACAAATTCTTTATTGAATGCATCACATATATTTATAATGACAGTTGGAACACCTCTTTTAATTGGTAAATTGTAAAACCCCCTCTGATTGGCTATGCAAATGAGGTAAGCAGAGATTAGTTCAAGAGCTTGGCTGGGAGGCAGATGGGTTTGGCCATTGTCACAGAGAGAGTCAAACCATGACATTACCCCCTTCCTCCCGGGAAACAGTCCAACAGCCACAGTGGGACCCTCACCGGGTCAACTCGAGGATGTTGGAAAAGTAGTCTTAAGATTCCAGGTCCGTTTGCCGTGACAATCCATCCGCATTCCCGTTTTGAGGCCCTGGCCGATATTGTATGGTGAAATTGTAGGGTTGCAAAGCCAGGCTCCACCTTAGTAATCGGCCATTCTCTCCCGCCACCCGGTTTAGCCATATCAAGGGATTGTGGTCCGTCATGACGGTAAAAGAGCGTCCATAGACGTAGGGCTGCAATTTCTTTAAAGCCAAACATTCTTTTTCCACGGCAGCATATCCAACTTCACGGGGTAACAACTTGCGGCTGAGATACGCCACCGGGTGCTCCTTCCCATCGTCGCCAACTTGACTTAGTACGGCTCCCAGTCCGAACATGGAGGCGTCTGTATGTACGACAAAGCGTTTGTTAGAATCGGGTGCCGTCAGTATGGGAGCTTGTGTTAGGGTGGTTTTCAACTGTTGAAATGCTGTTTCGCACTCCGGGGACCACAGGACCTGTCTAGGGAGATTCTTTTTGGTCAGGTCCGTCAGTGGTTTGGCTATGTCACTATAGTGAGGTACAAACTTTCTGTAGTACCCGGCTGTCCCTAAAAATGCAAGTACCTGGGCCTTGGTTCTGGGAACCGGCCAGTTTAGGATGGCCTCAATTTTTGCAGGCTCCGGCCTCTGCTTCCCACATCCCACTCTATGTCCCCAATATTGTACCTCAGACATCCCGATATTACACTTGTCTGGCTTCAGGGTCAGGCCTGCAACTCTGATTCTGTCTAGCACTATGCCCAGGTGTCTGAGATACTCCTCCCATGTCTGGCTATAGATTGCGATGTCATCAAGATATGCGCATGCAAAATCCTGCAGACCACCGAGGAGTTGATCTATCATTCGTTGGAAGGTAGCCGGAGCATTTTTTATCCCGAATGGCATTACCCGGAACTGGTAAAGGCCAAACGGGGTGATGAAGGCCGACTTTGGAATGGCGGCCGCCTCCAGGGGAATCTGCCAGTAACCCTTACACAGGTCAATAGTCGTCAGATAATGTCCCTGAGCTATTTTGTCCAACAATTCGTCCACTCGGGGCATGGGGTAGGCATCTGTCACAGTACAGTCATTCAGTCGCCTATAGTCCACACAAAATCGGGCCGTGCCATCCCGTTTTGGGACTAATACTACAGGGGAAGCCCAGGGGCTTGCTGATGGTTCGATCACCCCTAACTTAAGCATCTCCCTAATCTCTGCTCTCATCCCTTCTTGCACAGCTCCAGGAATCCTATAGGCTGATTGTCTCAGGGGCTTCTGCCCGAGGGTCTCCACCTTGTGCACTGCCAAGTGAGTGTATCCAGGGAGTGTTGAGAACATCTCTTTCCGGTCCTGGAGTAATTCCCTGACCTGTTCTTGTTCCTGGGGTCCTAACCCATCTCCTAACTGAACATCTTCCACCCCCCCCAGAATGATTACTGATTGCAGGAAGCTTCAGCATCGGCAGGTATTCAGAGTCCCCGGTGGCAGGAGCGCATATGGTGGCTACTGCCTCAGCCCTCTCGTGATAGGCCTTCATCATATTGATGTGGAATGTCCTCTTAATTCTTGTGTCTGCACAGCTGGCGACCACGTAGGTGGTGTCGCACAGCTGTTTTACCACCTGATAGGGGCCCTGCCAGGAGGCCTGTAATTTATTTTGCTTCAAGGGTTTTAGTACTAGGACCTTCTGTCCGACACAAAAAGTGCGATTCCGAGCAGATCGATCATACCAAACCTTCTGCTGACTCTGGGCTGATTGCATATTCTCATGGACTAGCTCAGTAAGTTCCCGCAGTCGATCCCTGAGTTCCAAGATGTAACTAAGGATGGGGAGGCCTTCAGGATCCTCTCCCCCCTTCCCACTGGGCCCTCACTAAGTCTAAGGGTCCCCTAACCCTTCGCCCATACAACAGCTCAAATGGTGAAAACCCTGTGGACTCTTGAGGTACCTCCCTGTATGCGAACAGTAGGTGGGGAAGATATTTTTCCCAATCCTTCCTACTCTCCACGAAGGCCCGAAGTAGTTGTTTTAGGGTCCCGTTAAATCTCTTGCACAGCCCGTTCCTTTGGGGGTGGTAGGGTGCACTCTGGAGGGTTTTAATACCACAGAGGCGCCAGAGCTGCTGGGTCAGCTCAGCGGTGAACTGATTTCCTTGATCAGACAATATCTCCTGGGGAAATCCTACCCTAGTAAACACCCGCAGTAAGGCATCAGCTACCGTGTCAGCCTGGATGTTGGATAGGGGAATAGCTTCCGGGTAGCGGGTGGCGTAATCCACCACTGTAAGAATATACTTCTTCCCACTAGCACTGGGGCGGGCCAGTGGGCCAATAATGTCTACTGCTATCCGGCTAAAGGGTTGCCTAATTATCGGCATGGGGTGCAGAGAGGCTTTTGGATGATCCCCCGCCTTTCCTACTCTCTGGCAAGTCTCACAGGTCCGGCAGTATTCTCGTACCTCTGCATGTAACCTAGGCCAGAAGAAAGCACGAGACAACCGACTCCGGGTCTTGGCTATCCCTAAATATCCGGCCAAGGGGATGTCGTGAGCCAGCCTCAATAGCTCCTGTCTGTACTTCTGGGGTACGACTAGCTGTTTGTGGGGGCCCTCGCATTTCCCGTTGCACACCCCTTCAGTGTAACGATAAAGAAGCCCTCCCTCCCACTCTATTCTGTCTTCCCCTAACCCCCCTGGATCCTTGCCCGCCCTGTCCCGATAGCACGCTAAAGTAGGGTCTTTCCGGGTTTCTTGCCTAACGTCGGAAGGAGAATCCCAGGACATGGGGTTGTCAAGTCGGGGTAATGTGGGAGGATTTGGTCTTACCTGGGTCCCCATAGGAGTGGAGTTGCCTTGTAGGTGGCTTTGTTGTCGGGTGGTCACAGCCATGGCGGTCTCTGGTGCAAATGAAGAAGTCAAATGCCCCAAGTCGTTCCCCAAAAGTACTTCTGCGGGTAACTCACAGAGTATCCCTACTCTCACTTGTCGCTTCCCTGAGCCCCAATCCAGGTGAACTCTGGCGGTGGATAAACGCAGCACCTTGCCCCCTGCTACCCTGACTGCCAGAGTCTGGCCGGTTCGGGCCGACTGAGGAACCATGTGAATCACAAAGTCCCTGGGCCGGCTGCCCATTAACCCATACCGCCTGACGATGGTGCTGCCGATTATCTTCAGCTGCGGCCTGGACGGGATCCGCCTCGAACAGCTCACCAAACTCTTCCTGAACATCTAGCGGGTTGGCCTCGTTCTGGAGGCAATAATTCGCCGACCTGGATAACTGGGCAGTCTCTTTGTACCTCGGGGATTGGTTAGGGCAATAACGCTGCAGATGACCCGTTTGATTACATGTATAGCACTTAGGCCCGGTAGAAGATTTTGATTGGGCTAAGGGTCTAGAGGCAGCCCACTGAGATACTGGAGTTGGGCTCGAGGTCGGTACACTGGGTCGCGGTAGTGGATAGCGCTGGCCTCCAATGGATCTCCGAGAGTCCAGATATTCATCGGCCAAAGTAGCTGCTTGCTGTACCGTCTGTGGCCGCTTATCTCGCACCCAATCCCGTACTATCGGAGGGGTGTGGTCAAAGAACTGCTCTAAGAGAACTAGCTGGGTGATGTCCTCTATGGTATGAGCATGGCTTCCCTGGAACCAGCCCTTGAGGTTCCGCTGCAGACGATGTGCCCACTCCACGTCGGTTAGGTTGCCTTGTTTCCGGGATTCTCGAAACCTAATCCGGCTGGCTTCAGGGGTAATGGCAAATCGGGCTAGCAGGGCTTCTTTTACCCGGTCATAATCCATGGCGTCCTCATCCTCCATGGCCCGATACGCATCCACAGCTTTGCCAGTTAGGTTACTCGCCAGAAAGGCGACCCGATCTTGGGACGGCACTTTATGTATCTGGCACAGTCTCTCAAAGTCCTGGAGGAACTCTTCTATTTCCTCCTCTCCTTCCTTAAATAATTTGAATGCGCGAAAGGGCAACTTACGGACAGGTGCTGTATCTCTAGGTGCTGTCTCTGATCGCCGTATTTCCGCCATTCTCCACTCATGTTGTCACTCCAATTCTCTCTCTTGTCGCTCTAGTTCTTTCTCTTGCCGCTCATCCTGCAGCTGGATGTCTCTGATGGCATTCTGTATGGCGGTCTCGGATGGGTTGGCACCATATAATGCCAACCGTTCTCTAACTCGTTGCTGAAACAAGGCTTCCACGGACCGAGGTCCAGCATCACCATCCCTCTGATCCATCTCAGCTAACTCACTGATCAAGGTGGCCTTGTTCTTTGTCCCAGCGATCCCTCCTTGGCTCTCAAGTAAATCTTTCAGCGTGTCTCTCCTGCAGGCTGCGTAGCTGGTCATTCCTAGTTGTGATTTGGAGTGTCCCAGTAACTGGAGAGCCAATCCCACCGCTGCCACCAATGTAACGAGCCCCTGCTCGCTCTATTCTGCTCTCACGGCACTCCCTGATGTGACCACAATATCTGCTGGCCCGCCGTTGATGATCCGGCCTCAAACGACCGCTCGTGTCGTTTTAATTCTCACAGAACTAACACCAGTCAGGCTGTATGTGAGTTCAAACTGACAAATTCTTTATTGAATGCATCACATATATTTATAATGACAGTTGGAACAGCTCTTTCAATTGGTAAATTGTAAAACCCCCTCTGATTGGCTATGCAAATGAGGTAAGCAGAGATTAGTTCAAGAGCTTGGCTGGGAGGCAGATGGGTGTGGCCATTGTCACAGAGAGAGTCAAACCATGACACCTGCATTATGCAAATAATAATGCAGTATGTTCCCCCCCCCCAGGTGATCCTGCCTATGACCGCCTGTACAAAATCAGGCCGGTCATCGATCACTTTGGGGCCAAATTTTTGGAGGCCTATGTACCTGGAAGGGAGATTGTGGTTGATAAGTCTCTCATTGCTTTCAAGGGGAGACTCCTTTTTCGCCAGTATGTTCCCTTTAAGCGGGCGAGGTATGGCATGAAGCTGTACAAACTCTGTGAGAGTACCTCAGGGTACACTTACAAGTTTTGTGTGTACGAGGGGCGAGATTCCCGTATTCAACCCCCAAAATGTCCCCCCACTCTGGGTGTTAGCGGGAAACTTGTGTGGGACCTTATGCACCCACTGCTAGATAAGGGTTACCACCTGTACGTGGATAACTTTTATACTAGTATCCCCTTGTTCCAGTCCCTCGCCGCCAGATCCACGTCCGCTTGTGGGACCGTACGGTAAAATCAACACTGCCTCCCTACCGACCCCCTTCAGCTACCTATCCCCAGGGGTGAGACCCGTGCCCTTACGAGTGGAAACCTGTTGCTGGTCAGATATAAGGACAAGAGAGATGTCCTTGTACTGTCCACAATTCACGGTAACGGCATCACCCCTGTCCCTGTGCGAGGTACTGCGGCAACGGTCCTCAAGCCCGATTGTATCGTCGACTACAATCGGTATATAGGAGGAGTTGATCTCTCTGATCCAGTCCTTAGGCCATATAATGCCCTGCGCAAAATCCAGGCATGGTACAAAAAAGTTGTGGTCTACTTGGTACAGGTTGCCTTGTACAACTCTTTTGTGCTGTCCCAGAGCGCTGGCAACACATGGAAATTCCTTCAGTTCTAGGAGGCAGTCCTCAATGACCTGATCTTTTCTGACCGGAGTACCTCGGGAACTGGAGGCGCCCGGATCGTCCCTGGCCAACACTTTCCAGGTGTGGTCCCCCATACTGGAAAGAAGGGACAGTCCCAAAAAAAGTGCAGAGTGCGTCACAGGAGGGGGATACGGAAGGACACTACCACTCAGTGTGACACGTGCCCCGATCATCCGGGCCTCTGCATTGACGGTTGCTTCAGGGAGTACCATACTTCCATGAAGTACTAAATTTATAATCCCCTTCCCCAATTTTAATTCCATTTGGCCACTTACAATCGGAAAAAAAAACTATGGTTCTCAGACTTGAGACACTAAAACAAAAACCAATTTTTTTTTTTCAATAATATTTTTTTGTAAAACTAAAATAAATAAAAAAAGTAGACATATTAGGTATCCCCGCGTCCGTAAGAATCTGCTCTATAAAAATACCCCATGACCTAACCCCTCAGATGAACACTGTCAAAAAAATTTAATAAAAACCGTGCCAAAACAGCTATTTTTTGGCAAATCTTCCATTTTAATCCGTTTTTTCCAGTAACAAAGCAAGGTTTAACAGCCAAACAAAACTTAATATTTATAACCCTGATTCTGCAGTTTACAGAAACACCCCATATGTGGTCGTAAACTGCTGTATGACGAAACGGCAGGACGCAGAAGGAAAGCCATACGGTTTCTGCAAGGCAGATTTTGATAGTCTTTTTTTTTTTTTTTTTTTGGCACCATGTCCCATTTGAAGAACCCCTGATGCACCCCTAGAGTAGAAACTCCATAAAAGTGACCCCATCTAAGAAATTACACCCCTCAAGGTATTCAAATCTGATTTTACAAACTTTATTAACCCTTTAGGTGTTCCTCTACAGTTTATGGCAAATGGAGATGAAATTTCAGAATTTCTATTTTTGGTAACCTTGCCTCACAAAAATGTAATATAGAGCAACCAAAAATCATATGTACCCTAAAAATAGTTCCAACAAAGCTGCCACCTTATCCAGTAGTTTCCAAAATGGGGTCACTTTTATGGAGTTTCTACTGCCGTTCAATTGGGACATGATGTAAAAAAAACAGTCCAGCAAAATCTATCTTCCAAAAACCACACGGCGCTCCTTTCGCTCTACGCCCTACCGTGTACCCATACAGTAGTTTACAATCGCATATGGGGTGTTTCTGCAAACTACAGAATCAGGGCAATAAATATTGAGTTTTGTTTGGCTGTTAACCCTTGCTTTGTTACTGGAAAAAAATTGATTAAAATGGAACATTTGCCAAAAAAACGAAATTCTGAAATTTTATATCCATTTGCCATTAACTTTTGTGGAACACCTAAAGGGTTAACAACGTTTGTAAAATCAGTTTTGAATACCTTGAGGGGTATAGTTTCTAGAATGGGGTCATTTTTGGGTGGTTTTTATTATGTAAGCCTCACAAAGTGACTTCTTACCTGAACTGGTCCTTAAAAAGTAGGTTTTTGAAAGTTTCTGAAAAATTTCAAGATTTGCTTCTAAACTTCTTCTAAGCCTTGAAACATCCCCAAAAAATAAAATTGAATTCCCAAAATGATCCAAACATGAAGTGGACATATGGGGAATGTAAAGTAATAACTATTTTTGGAGGTATTACTATGTATTATACAAGTAGAGAAATTGAAACTTGGAAATTAGCTAATTTTTCAAAAATTTTGGTACATTTTTTATTTATTTTTTTATAAATAAAAAGGAATTTTTTTTTACTCCCTTTTACCAGTCTCATGAAGTACAATATATGACGAAAAAACAATGGCCCGGTCCATAAGGGGTTAAAGTGATTGGCCCTTCTGGGGCATTAATGGCATATCGCTAGTATATGCCATCAGTGTCAGAAAGGTGTGGGTTCTACCTCTGGGACCTGCTGTTGTCTCCAGAAAGGGGCCCATGAAGTGAAGGATAGGACAACACTCATATGCGAGGCTTGTTCTCCATTCATCTCTATAGAAGTCCTGAAAGTAGCATGCTCGGCTGTTTTCAGAAGTTCCATGTCAGTGAATGAAGAACACACATCGCATGCGCAGCCACCACTCCAGTCACCACTATGGCACGGCTGGGAAATAGTTGCACCAGGCACTTTGCTATTTTCTGTACTCCTATAGTGTTAAGGGGGCCGTGCATTCCCGGCTGCTCTCTGTTTACTTTAGGGGCCCTGTTCCAGAGATTGGAGTAGGTCTCAGAGGTGGAACCCACAACTATCTGACATTGATGGCATATCCTAGTAATATGCCATCAATGTCCCAGATAGCCCCACCCTATTAGGTACTTATAAGCTAATTTAACTCTGTTGATGCAAAAATGTTGTAAATATATATTGCGTTTAATTTTCAGGTTCCTACACAGATTGGTCCAAATCCTCTCATGGTTTCTCAGCCGATGATTTATACACAACCAGGAATAAGACCCACCAATCCATTTGCACCTGTTTCTGGAGCACAGGTAAGATTGTCACTCTTCCAAAAATGAAATGTTCACCTCCATGGGATATACCAACCTGTCTACTTGTAGGTGAATAAACTGTTTGCTAAGGACACTGCAAGATTTTAGGATGGCTTTAGTTCAACCAAATAAATTAGAGCCGATTTAACCCGGTGGTTAAAAATGGTCCTGGTCAGCAATAAATGCAGTGTAATACTAGATTTCCTTAAGGATTGAGCGGTCAAACCTGCATTGGTGACAGAATATCACCTCATCAATATTTTACATCATAAAGGGGCTCCCCTGCTTAACCCCTTAAGGACATAGAACGTACCGGTACGCCCTATTTCCCGAGTCCTTAAGGACACAGGACGTACCGGTACGTCCTAACTTTAAATAGGCATTCCGGTGCCCCAGGGGTTAATCTGAACAGGATGCCGGCTGAAATCATTCAGCCGGCATCCTGTCACAACACCAGGGGGGGGTCATGTGACTCCCCCCGTGTCGGCGATTGCAGCAAACCGCAGGTCAATTCAGACCTGCGGTTTGCTGCGCTCTTTCCAGTTTCTGATCCCCGCGGTCCCTGACCGCGGGGATCAGAAACTTTAGAGTGCCTAAAATCAGACGGGGTGTCGCAGGCGGTGGGGGCGTTGCGGGAGGCGGGCGGTGCGGCAGGCGGGATCGCGATCCCCCCCCGCCCGCCTCCCCTTGAAAATTTGTTGGTTTCTAGTGGGTTATACCAGGGTGCCAGCACATTGCTGGCACCCTGGTATAAACGGCTGACATCGGTGATGCGATGTCAGCCGTTTAACCCTTTCCATACAGCGGTCCGTACGGACCGCTGTATGGAAAAAGTTAACAGCTCAGGGAGCTCCCTCCCTTTCCTATCGGGGGGGCTGCTGTGCCTTTGCAGCCCCCCGATGGAGAGGGAGAGAGCGAGAGCCCCCAGACAGCCCCCCTCAGCCCTGTGCTTACCCTTCCCCGTCTGTGAAGTTGTGGCAGACGGGGAAGGTTCCCATGGCAACAGGACGCCTGCTCAGGCATCCTGCTGTCCATGGTGCTGAACAGATCTATGCTAAAAGCATAGATCTGTTCAGTGTAAGTAAAATACAGTACAGAGCCCTATATAGGGTTCTGTACTGTATTATACAGACATCAGACCCACTGGATCTTCAAGAACCAAGTGGGTCTGGGTGAAAAAAATGTAAAAAAAAAGTTAAGATAAAAAAAAAAACATTTATCACTGAATAAAAATTAAAAAAATAAAATACACTACACATATTAGGTATCGCCGCGTCCGTAACGACCTGATCTATAAAACGGTCATGTTACTTTCCCCGCATGGTGAACGCCATAAAAAAATAAAAACTATGAAAAAATTGAAATTTTGCCCACCTTACTTCCCAAAAAAGGTAATAAAAGTGATCAAAAAAGTCGCATATACGCCAAAATAGTACCAATCAAACCGTCATCCCATCCCGCAAAAAATGAGACCCTACTCAAGATAATCGCCCAAAAACTGA
Source organism: Bufo bufo (assembly GCF_905171765.1). Classification (NCBI taxonomy): domain Eukaryota; kingdom Metazoa; phylum Chordata; class Amphibia; order Anura; family Bufonidae; genus Bufo; species Bufo bufo. The sequence continues at coordinate 125,821,458 of NC_053396.1, forward strand.
TAAAACTATGGCTCTTAGACTATGGAAACACTAAAACATGATTTTTTTTTTTGTTTCAAAAATGAAATCATTGTGTAAAACTTACATAAATAAAAATAAAGTATACATATTAGGTATCGCCGCGTCCGTATCGACCGGCTCTATAAAAATATGACATGACCTAACCCCTCAGGTGACCACCGTAAAAATAAAAACGGTGTAGAAAAAGCCATTTTTTGCCATCTTGCGTCACAAAAAGTGTAATAGCAAGCGATCAAAAAGTCATATGCACCACAAAATAGTGCCAATCAAACCTTCATCTCATCCCGCAAAAAATGAGACCCTACTCAAGATAATCGCCCAAAAACTGAAAAAACTATGGCTCTTAGACTATGGAGACACTAAAACATTTTTTTGGTTTTAAAAATAAAGTTATTGTATAAAACTTAAATAAATAAAAAAAATTGTATACATATTAGGTATCGCCGCGTCCGTGACAACCTGCTCTATAAAATTACCACATGATCTAACCTGTTAGATGAATGTTGTAAATAACAAAAAAAAAAACGTGCCAAAAAAGCTATTTCTTGTCACTTTGCCGCACAAAAAGTGTAATATAGAGCAACCAAAAATCATATGTACCCTAAACTAGTACCAACAATACTGCCACCCTATCCCGTAGTTTCTAAAATGGGGTCACTTTTAGGGAGTTTCTACTCTAGGGGTGCATCAGGGGGCTTCAAATGGGACATGGTGTAAATAAACCAGTCCATAAAAATCAGCCTTCCAAAAACCATACGGCGCACCTTTCACTCTACGCCCCGCTGTGTGGCCGTACAGTAGTTTACGGCCACATATTTGGTGTTTCTGTAAACAGCAGAGTCTTGTTTGGCTGTTAACCCTTGCTTTGTTAGTGGAAAAAACGGGTTAAAATGAAAAATTTGACAAAAAAAATTAAATTCTCAAATTTCCTCCCCATTTGCCAATAACTCTTGTGCAACACCTAAAGGGTTAACAATGTATGCAAAATCAGTTTTGAATACCTTGAGGGGTGTAGTTTCTTAGATGGGGTCATTTTTGGGTGGTTTCTATTATGTAAGCCTCGCAAAGTGACTTCAGACCTGAACTGGTCCCTAAAAATTGAGTTTTTGTAAATTTCTGAAAAATTTCAAGATTTGCTTCTAAACTTCTAAGCCTTATAACATCCCCAAAAAATAAAATATCATTCCCAAAATAATTCAAACATGAAGTAGACATATGGGGAATGTAAAGTCATCGCAATTTTTTGGGGTATTGCTATGTATTACAGAAGTAGAGAAACTGAAACTTTGAAATTTGCTAATTTTTCCAAATTTTTGGTAAATTAGGTATTTTTTTGTGCAAAAAAAATAATTTTTTTGACTTCATTTTACCAGTGTCATGAAGTACAATATGTGACGAAAAAACAATCTCAGAATGGCCTGGATAAGTCAAAGCGTTTTAAAGTTATTAGCACTTAAAGTGACACTGGTCAGATTTCCAAAAAATGGCCTGGTCCTTAAGGTGAAAATGAGCCCGGTCCCTAAGGGGTTAAAACAGTGGCTGTCATATTAAAGAAGTTGATTGTCAAGGTGGTGGTCACACCAAAAGGCAAAATTTGCCTTCTCCCTTGCGTGTGATACTGTTCATGCTTTGTTTTTGTTTTTTTATGATGCATGTAGCTTGTTTTTAAGATGTTAAACGTTCTATTTGCGATACCTGCGCCCTTCCTATGTGTGAGGTGCGCTGTGGAGGACTCATAGGATGAAATGACATGGCACACAGTTGTCATGATTTATACATAGAATAAAACAAGGTCCAGGCAAAATGTGTTACACACGCATACAGAAGCGTAGCCACTTTTTAAGATAACAGGAGGTTTAGTTCCGTACAAAGACCTTTTTTAAACTGTGTACGACTGAAGTGGTCCGGCTAGTGGCCACACTTCATGTTTTTTCCGGACCCTGCTTTATTCTGTGTATGAAGTATTAAAAAAAAAAAAATGGTAATAGTTTCTCATTTTGCCTGAGCGGTGATTTGTGCAAAGATATTACTCAGATAATTTTTTATATTTTTTTTCCCAAGATGCAATTCATGTAAAGAAGCCAAAGCAGCAAGGAGGCATTGACAACCAAAAACTGGTGAAAAAAGGGATTTCCAGTCCTATGCTGGCATGGTCTTTACCAGGGCACCCGTGTGTTTCCAGTTTATTAAAGTCCCCTTCACTTGAGCTGCAGTGCTTCAGAGGTTGTTGGATAGAACTGTCCTCCTGCCATGGAACCTGCTCGGACTGTGCAAAAGCTGCTCCAAGGAAACCTCCTATCTTCTTTTTTACTACACTGGTGGTAGGCAAAATCGAATCTAAAACCTTTCTAAATGTGAACATTGAGGTGCCTTTGTCCAACAACATGAAAGGGGTTTTGTAGTTTTTCATTTTTATTATTTTTTTTTCCTATCCCCTCTCCTCAGTTCATTCTCAAATAGCAGAAATTAACATCCATCTTACCCTGACAATTCATGTAGCTTTTCTGAAGATTTTGCTCAGCTGAAAGTGAGCAGCCGGCTTGTCAGGTTTCGTGCTGAAAGAAGCACATTCCCTATGGTGTACCATGAGGACCAGGTTCAAACTTCATGGGAAGTCCACGTCAGGAACGTCAATATTTTATATGGAGAAAAGTAGAGCCGATGGCCATGCAATAAGATGTCTTGATTGTCACATCAGAAATTGTGCTTTAATGTGGGTCCGAGGTCATTTTGTAAAGTCAGAACTTCTGTTATATGAATAGTATCTCTTGCTCCTTGTCGCCATCAACATTTGTTATTTTTCCTGTATATTTCACCTGTGACTTCTATGTTGGAGATATTACAGATAACAGGATTTTTTTCTTTCTTTTGCCATTGCATAAAAGGGATGTGCACCATTGGGAGGCGGTGGGAATTTGGCATACTTACCTGCTTCCTGGCGCTGGCTCCCAGCATCTTTGCTCTTTGGCCTCAACTGCTCCGCTGGGCTCCATGGATGTAAACCTCCTATTTAACGCTGCCGCAGCCACTCACTGGCTGCAGAGGTGACCTCCTCACCTTTTGTCACGTGGAAGATGTTACTGTTGTGGCAGCGTCAAACAGAAAGTTTACATCCATGGAGGCCAGCGGAGCAGCCAAGGCCAGGGAGCGAAGATGGCGAGAGCCAGCACCTGGTATCAGGCAAGTATGCTTCCCTTTTGCAGGTCTGTGCAGGAGGGGGAGTTTGCCAAAAAAGCACCCAAAGGTGCACAGCCCCTTTACAGAAAATTATCCTTTGTAACCAATAAGCTGGGCAGCATACCTCCTGCTGTTTGTGCCACTTTACTTTAAATACAGTAAGTACATTTTTTATTGTGTAAATATATATTATATATATATATATATCCTGAATTAATAATTTCTTTAAAGCTGACGCATCCATATCCTTAAGTATATTTCTCCAAGCAATGTCCTTTCAAAAAGGATCTTGAAAATGTGCAGATTATTATTGAATATGATTAGTTGATGCCAAATTAGCTCAGTAGATGACATGGATCACTCTATATTTATTTAATTGCCACAAAAACAGAATATTCCCGAGATATTTTCACTCATTGCCATTATAGCCACTTGCGGCGATGGAAGTAAAGGACATCGAAGTCAAGGTTTACTGTGCCCATCTACGACAAGAATGTGGATCTCAGAGTGTGGTATTACAATACGATATCTCCAGTTCCGATTTCAAACAACTGAAATTGATTAATGTTATAATAAAATGGTATGTGAACTTTGTTGTCTGATTGTGTTTTTGCTTTAGTTTGTCGCTCTCATTAATAGAAACAAAATGTAGGAAAACAAGGTCTAAAAAACAAAAAATAAATAAACTTTGCAAGACAAAAAAAAACGCCACCTCCAGAAAACATTACACAAGAACAGAGCCCAGTAGGACACCACAGCCTACTCGAGCAGCTGATCAGTGGTGGTCCCGGATGTCTGACCCTCACTAATCCTGAGGATAGCTCGTCAATATCAGAATCTCTGAGAACCCTTTAAACTAGCCTTGATGTGTGGGTTTCCACTGCGTTTAGCAGACTGTTTTTATTCTCTTGGTGTGGATTTCTCATCTCTCAGATCTGGGTCCTGTAATATTCCCATAGGTTTTTGTTGGGCAGTTCAGATATTAAGGGCTCATGTGCACAAGCGTAACTTGCACAGTGCCCATGCTGCAGACTGAAAATTGCGGTCCGCAAAGCATGAGCACCGGCCATGTGTACATCGTTTGCGGATGTGGACCCTTTAACTTGAAAGGGTCCGTGATCCGCAAGATACTGTCCGCACCACAAAATTGAACATGTTCTATTTTTTTGCAGTACAGAGGCACGGACCGAAATCCTATGGAAGCACTTTGTAGTGCTTCTGTGGGCTTCCGATCTGGGCCTCCGCTTTGGTCTGCTCCGTATCTGGCAGACCACGAACCGCAATATGGGAATGGACGGCCTACGCTCGTCTGCATGAACCCTAAGGCTGATTCACACATCCATGCACAGTCCAGGAAATGAGGTCCCTGTGTTGGCTGCATCTCCAAGACCTACCCATCATGTGAGTACACTACAATAGACCCACGATCAGATAGGAACTGACTGCATCATAAAACACTATGATGCAGTCAGTTAAAGGTAAAGAGAGCCGCAGTCGGTGCAAGAGATGTGTCCGACACATGGTCCATGAATCCCGGACAGAGGACAGTCTTGTAAACCAGCCCTAAAGGGTACATTCACATACAGTTTCTTTTCTAGCTCGTATCATTGTGGGACACAGGACCGTGGGTATAGTTTCTGCTGCCACTAGGAGGCGACACTAGGCTAAAAAGTGTTAGCTCCACCTGCAGGCTATATCCCCTCCAGCCTAGAGAGAGCATATCAGTTTTCTACCTTAGTGTCGTAGGAGGCAGACCTCCCTACTCTGCAGGTTCAATTCTGATATTTTTTTTTAAATTTTTAGGGCTTTTTCTTTTCAGGCTGGGGGAACAGGGCCGCCTGGCCTCCCTGTTCTCCTGGGGACCATGGCCTGGGTCGGCTTCCCTCCCAGTCTAGCTCCCCCAAGAAGAAAAAGGACCAGGGCAACCTCGTTCCCCTGCTTTCCGCCAGCCAAGGGGTCACATGGATCCGGCCCTCCCTCCTTGCCAGCTTCCTACCACTTTCGGTGCCAGCAGCTGAAGAGATGACCCTGCTGGCCAATCGAGGGAGGGTGAACAAAAGAGGAGAAAGATGGGGTGAGTAGGCCGGATTGGGTGAGTATTCCCCACTGCCCGCTTCCCTTTTTTCCGTCCTTGGGGCCCAAATGTCCTCCCTTGGGGTTTGGCCCTGGCAGGGGCTCTTGGGGTACCATCTCCTGGCGGCAGCCCGGAAGCGTCTTTCCGGCCGCCCACCCCTCTAATTTGGGCCTACCCCGGTCGGCGGTCTTCCCAGTGCCTGGTGTGCGCCCTCTCTCCCGGGCAGCACCCGCTTCTCCCGTTCTGCCCTTAGTTTTCGGCCGTCCGGAAGTGCTTCGCGGCTGCCCGCCGCAACAAATTTACCCCCACGGCTTCTTTTGCCGCCTACCCCGGTTTGCAGGCGTCCCGTCCCCCGCGTGCCTCGGACTCGTTTTCTCCTCTGGTGGGGTCTCCAGTTTGTGCCCTTTCTTTCGGGCAGCCTCCACTCCTCCCGTTCCGGTTTTCGGAGACTGGAAGTGCGTCTCAGCCAGCCGCTGCAAATAATTTTGCTCCTGGTCTCTGGGCCTACGAGGCATAATTTTCTCTGGACCCCCTACGCTTGCGGGGCCACCGGACACTCCTATGAGAGCGGGGTTGCATCTTTTTCCCGTGCTGGCCCTGGGAGAAGCAGACATTCCTCTCCCTTTTCACCTCGGTCGGCAGGTAGATTAATTGAGGGACATCAGGACCTGGTTCCACCTGCAGCTTTTCTGGTAGGACAACCCTATATCCCTCCAGCCCTAGGACCAGCTCTTAGAGCCATGTCCAAACCCATGTCTGACGCCCGCCACCAGCCCCCACCCACTACCCTTGCGCTAAATGCGAGTTCAAGTTTCCTTACGGCCAGTCGGACTCCCTGTGTACCGCATGCCGTGCGCCCAGACTGGCCCAAGTCATCGCTCCCGAGCAGCCGCACTGCCCCCTGACCTTGTGGAACCGGATTGGGCCTGCGCCCTGTCCCAGGCAGTAGAGGGCCTATCAAAAGTTTCCCAATCCACCCTTTCTCTCATGGGTCAATTGGTTGACCAGTCCTCACCTGCGCATCCCGCATCTTCCTCGGGCGACCAACCTAGGTGCAGACCTTCTCACAAGCAGCCCAGAACAGGACACTTCCTCTTCTGATGCCTCAGTGTCTCCACCTCCCCCGAGGCCATGCTCGGACATGTCCTACCTTCCAGGCGAGACACTGTCCGAAGGGGAGGTACTTGATTCAGACTCTGCTTTTGATCAGGAACAATCTTCTAAGATTGCTTCCATGGTAGATAGCCTGGTCGTGGCTGTCCGCAACACCTCTTAGGTTCAGGATGACTCTCCTTCATCTAGCCGCCAGGAAGTTTCATTTCTCCGCTCGAGACAAGCCCCTAAGGCCTTTCCCTTGCATGACAATTTTTTGGTTGTCATTTCCGAGGCCTGGGACCATCCAGATCGTCGTTTCAGCGCTTCTAAGCGCCTCGATCTGTTATACCCCTTCCGCCAGACCTGGTCGCTAAATAGTCGTCCCGTCCATAGCGCGTCTCGCTAAGCATACCGCTATCCCCGTGGACGATGGCCACCTGGAGTCTTTGTCCCATTTTTGCCTCAGCGTGGGTGGCTAAGGCAGTCTCTGAATGGGCCCTTCGTCTGCACCAGGACATCGTGGCTGACCTTCCCCCGGCAGACCTCCAGTCTTTGGCCCTGCAGATCTCTCAGACGGGGAAGTACCTCTGCGAGGCCTCTTTGGACGCGGGCGCTCTTGTAGACCGCTCATCCGCTTTCAGGGTCGCCTTACGGCACGAGGTGTGGCTTAAAGTCTGTGCTGAAGACTCTTCATCAAAGCGTTCTCTTACGGGGCTTCCCTTTTCGGGTTCTCGTCTGTTCGGTACTCGTTTGGACGAGATCATCTCTGAGGCCACGGGCGGTAAAAGTACCCAGCTCCCACAGGGCAAGGCCAAGCGTCCAGTTTGCTCCAGGCCCTCGAACTCCCGTTCGTGCTCCTTTCGCCTATTCTCTGGCACACTCCGGTCGGCAGGCATGCCTCCCAGGGTTTTTAATTAAGAGAAGAGGAGAAAACCGTCCTTCAAACTCCAACCAGCCAGTAGCTCACGGGCACAACCCGCCCAGGCCAATAGACAGTCTTCAGCATTAAGAGGCGCCACCGCCCTCTCGGGTGGGAGGCCGACTCCTCTTTTTTCAGGAAGTTTGACGGTCCCACATTTCCTACGAATGGGTACTTGAGATAGTAACCTCGGGTTACAAGATCAAGTTGGCCTCCGGACCAATTCTTCCTTTCCCAGAGCTCAGGGCGCCTCCTTTGTTCAGGCTTAACAGTCCCCTGTTCCGCTTGCGGAGCAGTTCACAGGTTTTTATTCAAACCTGTTTGTAATCCCCAAGAAAGTGGGATCCGTTTGCCCGGTGCTAGACCTCAAGTTGCTGAACCGGTTTGTCAGGGTCCAGCACTTGACGATGGAGTCGCTCTGCTCCGTGGTTGCCTCACTGGAACACGGCGAGTTCCTTTTTTCCTCTGTAGATATTCAGGACACGTAATCTTTACATTACCATTGCTCCCACGCACCAGCGTTTTCTTCGCTTTGTGGTGGAGTCTCTCCACTATTAGTTCGTGGTTCTACCCATCGGCCTAGCAACTGCACCGCGAGTGTTTACGAAGGTGCTCACTCCTCTCCTCGCCCTTCGTTCCAGGGACATCTCCCTGATCCCTATCTGGACGACATCCTCGTCAAGGATGCAACCTTCGGTCAGAAGGAGGACAGTTTACTCATCACCCTGGCAGGTTTCGGCTGCCTGGTGAACTTCCAGAAGTCAGCACGGCATCCCAGCAGGCGGATTACTTTCCTCGGCATGATCCTTGACATGACCGCGGCGACAGTCTGCCTCCCCTCGGACAAGCAGTTATCCCTTCAGCGGTTGGTTCGTCTTTCCTCCAGCGCAGACGTCAGTCGATCCTGTTTTGCATGCGAGTATTGGGAATGATGGTCTCTTCCTTTGAGGCACTTCCCTATGAGCAATTTCACACTCCTCCTCTCCAGCGGGCGATCTTGTCGTCATGGGACAAGACACAAAGTTCCTTGGACCATACCATCGCCCTTCCTCCGCAGGTGCGGTCGGACCTCAGGTGGTTGCTCTCGACTCCAACCTTTGTCTCCGGCAAATCCTTTCTCCCGGTCTCATGGTCGGTCATCTTCCCACCTCAGACAGTTCAAGGCAAATGGTCTCTTTTGGAATCCAGACTGCCCATCATCATCCTGGATCTTCGGGACATTTATTTGTCCCTGCTTCATTGGACTCCTCTCCTGAGGGGACTACCGGTCCGGATCCAGTCGGACAATGCCACAGCGGTGGCGTACATCAACCACCAGGGGGGAACCCGCATTCGGGTGGTGATGGTGTTGTCAGCCAAAATTCTAAAGTGAGCGGAGGAACATGTACCTGCGCCATCTTGGTCTACATTCCAGGAGTGGAGAATTGGATGGCGGACTTCCTCGGCCGGAAGACCGTGGACCTGGGCGAGTGGTCTCTGCACCCAGAGGTGTTTGACTCCATCTGTCTGCGTTGTGATCTGATGGCATCCAGGATCAACCACAAGCTTCCCACCTTCATCTCGCCGGACAAGAGATCCTCGGGCATGTGCAGTAGACCCACTGGTGCACCCATAGAAACATAGAATGTGTCAGCAGATAAGAACCATTTGGCCCATCTAGTCTGCCCAATATACTGAATACTATGAATAGCCCCTGGCTCCATCTTATATGAAGGATGGCCTTATGCCTATCCCATGCATGCTTTAACTCCTTCACTGTATTTGCAGCTAACACTTCTGCAGGAAGTCTATTCCATGCATCCACTATTCTCTCAGTAAAGTAATACTTCCTGATGGGATGAGGTTTTGATGTTGGTGTTCTGTACCTCTTTTTCTCAACACATAGTGTTGTGTGTTTCTTCCAAACAACTCAACTTTGGTTTCATCTGTCCACAGAATATTTTTGCCAGTACTGCTGTGGAACATCCAGGTGCTCTTGTGCAAACTGTAAATGTGCAGCAATGTTTTTGGGTTTTTTTGGACAGCAGTGGCTTCCTCTGTGGTATCCTCCCATGAAATCCATTCTTGTTTAGTGTTTTATGTATCGTAAATTCGCTAACAGGGATGTTAGCATATTCCAGAGACTTTTGTAAGTCTTTAGCTGACACTCTAGGATTCTTCTTCACCTCATTGAGCAGTTTCCGCTGTGCTCTTGCAGTCATCTTTGCAGAACGGCCACTCCTAGGGAGAGTAGCAGCAGTGCTGAACTTTCTCCATTTATAGACAATTTGTCTTACCGTGGACTGATGAACAGCAAGGCTTTTGGAGATACTTTTATAACCCTTTCCAGCTTTATGAAAGTCAACAATTCTTAATCGTAGGTCTTTTGAGAGCTCTTTTGTGCGAGGCATCATTCACATCAGGCAATGCTTCTTGGGAAAAGCAAACCCAAAACTGGTGTGTGTGTGTGTGTGTGTGTGTGTGTGTTTTCTTTTCTTTTTTTTTTTTTTTTTCTTTTTTTTATAGGGCAGGGCAGCTGTAACCAACACCTCCAATCTCATCTCATTGATTGGACTCCAGTTGGCTGACACCTCACTCCAATTAGCTCTTGGAGATGCCATTAGTCTAGTGGTTCACATACTTTTTCCACCTGCACTGTGAATGTTTACATGGTGTGTTCAATAAAAACATGGTAACATTGAATTCTTTGTGTGTTATTAGTTTAAGCAGACTGTGATTGTCTATTGTTGTGACTTAGATGAAGATCAGATCACATTTTATGACCAATTTTTGCAGAAATCCATATAATTTCAAAGGGTTCACATACTTTTTCTTGCAACTGTAGTTGCCCGGTTCCTCCCTACTACCTTTCTTGTGAATGGGCACAACATTTGCTAATTTCCAATCTTTTGGGACGACTCCTGTTACCAGTGATTGGTTAAATAAATCGGTTAATGGTCTTGTTAGTTCACCGCTAAGCTCTTTTAATAGCTTTGGGTGTATCCCATCAGGCCCCTGTGACTTATTTGTATTAATTTTAGACAGCTGACTTAGAACCTCTTCCTCTGTACAGACACATGTATCAAAAGATTCATTAGTCTTCCTTCCTAACTGAGGTCCTTTTCCTTCTTTTTCCTTTTGTAAAAAACAGAAGTATTCATTGAGGCATTCAGCTAGTTCTTTATCTTTCATATAGCTTCCTTCTTTTGTTTTTAATTTGGTAATTCCTTGTTTTAGTTTTCTTTTTTTCATTTATGTATCTGAAGAATGTCTTATCGCCTTTTTTCACTGACTGAGCTAATTTCTCTTCTGCCTGTGCTTTGAAAGCTCCTATAACTTGCTTGGCCTCTCTCTGCCTAATCTTATAAATTTGCACGTCATCCTCGTTTTTTGTTTGTTTTTTATAATTACTAAAGGCTATCTTTTTGTTTTTTAATGATTTGGCCACTTCTGCTGAGTACCACAGTGGTCTCTTCCTATTTTTGCTATTACTGACAAGCCTAATGCAATTATCTATTGCCTTCAATAGTTCCACTTTTAAGTAGTCCCATTTCTCCTGGACTCCATTGAAACTGTTCCAATCTGATAGGGACTCATATACCACTAATCTAATTTTAGAAAAGTCAGTTTTTATAAAATCTAAAACTTTTTTGTTTTTGTGTGGTGTGACTCACTGTACTTTATAGTAAACCACACTGACTGGTGATCACTAGATCCCAAGCTTTCCCCTACAGTAATATCAGATACCAAATTCCCATTTGTGAATACTAAATCTAAAATGGGCTCCTCCCGGGTTGACTCCTCAATTACTTGTGGTAGAGATAATCCCAGTAGGGAATTTATAATATCGGTACTCCTGGCAGAGCTAGCTACAGTCCTGATCAAAAGTTTAAGACCACTTGATAAATGGCAAAAAATCATATTTAGCATGGCTGGATCTTAACAAGGTTCCAAGTAGAGCTTCAACATGCAACAAGAAGAAATGGGAGTGAGACAAAACATTTTTTGAGCATTCAATTTAATGAAAACAAGGAATAAACTGAAACAGGCTGCTTTTCAGCTGATCAAAAGTTTAGGACCACACCCCCAAAAAAAAACTAAACCCCCCCCCCCCCCCCGCCCCCAAAAAAACAGAAATCCAACTTCTAAACATGAACTCGGTAATGAGTAGCTCCGCCGTTATTGTTTATCACTTCAAAAATTTGTTTCGGCATGCTTGATGCAAGCGTTTCCATGAGTTGAGTGGGAACATTTCTCCAAGTGGTGAAGACGGCCACACGAAGGCCATCTACTGTCTGGAACTGTTGTCCATTTTTGTAAACTTCCCTTGCCATCCCCAAAGGTTCTCAATTGGATTTAGATCAGGGGAACACGCAGGATGGGCCAAAAGAGTGTTGTTATTCTCCTGGAAGAAGTCCCTTGTCCTGGGGGCATTGTGTACTGTAGCGTTGTCCTGTTGAAAAACCCAGTCGTTACCACACAGACAAGGGCCTTCAGTCATGAGGAATGCTCTCTGCAACATCTGGACATAGCCAGCGGCCGTTTGATGCCCCTGCACTTCCTGAAGCTCCATTGTTCCACTGAAGGAAAAAGCACCCCGGACCATTATGGCGCCCCCTCCACTGTGGCGCGTAGAAAACATCTCAGGTGGGATCTGCTTGTCATGCCAGTAACTTTGGAAACCATCAGGACCATCAAGGTTAAATTTTTTCTCATCAGAGAATAAAACTTTCTTCCTCCTTTTGAATGTCCTGTGTTTGGTGCTCTCTTGCAAAGTCCAAACTAGCAGTTCTGTGGCGTTCAAGGAGACGAGGTCTTTGAAGACGTTTTTTGTTTTTGAAGCCCTTCAGTCTCAGATGCCGTCTGATAGTTATGGGGCTGCAGTCAGCACCAGTAAGGGCCTTAATTTGGGTCAAGGATCGTCCAGTGTCTTGACGGACAGCCAATTGGATCCTCCGGCTCAGTGCTGATGAAATTTTTTTGGGTCTTCCACTTGACTTTTTTGTTCCATAATCCTCGGGATCATTTAAGAAATTCCAAATGACTGTCTTACTGCATCCCACCTCAGCAGCGATGGCGCGCTGTGAGAGACCCTGCTTATGCAGTTCAACAACCCAACCACGTTCAAAAAGGGAGAGTTTTTTTGCCTTTGCCATCACAACGTGTGACTACCTGACAGAAAATGACAATGAATCCACATCTTTGCACAGATTTGGCCTTTTTAACCACCTCCGGACCGCCTAACGCAGATTCGCGTTCCGGAGGTGGCAGCCCTGCACAGAGTCACGCATATACGCGTCATCTCGCGCGAGCCGAGACTTCCTGTGAACGCGCGCACACAGGAACGGAAGGTAAGAGAGTTGATCTCCAGCCTGCCAGCGGCGATCGTTCGCTGGCAGGCTGGAGATGTTTTTTTTAACCCCTAACAGGTATATTAGACGCTGTTTTGATAACAGCGTCTAATATACCTGCTACCTGGTCCTCTGGTGGTCCCCTTTGTTTGGATCGACCACCAGAGGACACAGGTAGCTCAGTAAAGTAGCACCACTACACTACACTACACCCCCCCCCCCCCCCCCCCCCGTCACTTATTAACCCCATATTATCCCCTGATCACCCCATATAGACTTCCTGATCACCCCCCTGTCATTGATCAACCCCCTGTAAAGCTCCATTCAGATGTCCGCATGATTTTTACGGATCCACTGATAGATGGATCGGATCCGCAAAACGCATACGGACGTCTGAATGAAGCCTTACAGGGGCGTGATCAATGACTGTGGTTATCACCCCATATAGACTCCCTGATCACCCCCCTGTCATTGATCACCACCCCTGTCATTGATCACTCCCCCTGTCATTGATCACCCCCCTGTCATTGATCACCCTCTGTAAGGCTCCATTCAGACATTTTTTTGGCCCAAGTTAGCGGAATTATTTTTTTTTTTTCTTACAAAGTCTCATATTCCACTAACTTGTGTCAAAAAATAAAATCTCACATGAACTCACCATACCCCTCACGGAATCCAAATGCGTAAAATTTTTTAGACATTTATATTCCAGACTTCTTCTCACGCTTTAGGGCCCCTAGAATGCCAGGGCAGTATAAATACCCCACATGTGACCCCATTTCGGAAAGAAGACACCCCCAGGTATTCCGTGAGGGGCATATTGAGTCCATGAAAGATTGAAATTTTTGTCCCAAGTTAGCGGAACGGGAGACTTTGTAAGAAAAAAATATCAATTTCCGCTAACTTGTGCCAAAAAAAAATTTTTTCTATGAACTCGCCATGCCCCTCATTGAATACCTTGGGGTGTCTTCTTTCCAAAATGGGGTCACATGTGGGGTATATATACTGCCCTGGCATTCTAGGGGCCCCAAAGCGTGAGAAGAAGTCTGGTATCCAAATGTCTAAAAATGCCCTCCTAAAAAGGAATTTGGGCACCTTTGCGCATCTAGGCTGCAAAAAAGTGTCACACATCTGGTATCGCCGTACTCGAGAGAAGTTGGGGAATGTGTTTTGGGGTGTCATTTTACATATACCCATGCTGGGTGAGAGAAATATCTTGGTCAAGTGCCAACTTTGTATAAAAAAATGGGAAAAGTTGTCTTTTGCCAAGATATTTCTCTCACCCAGCATGGGTATATGTAAAATGACACCCCAAAACACATTCCCCAACTTCTCCTGAATACGGCGATACCACATGTGTGACACTTTTTTGCAGCCTAGGTGGGCAAAGGGGCCCATATTCCAAAGAGCACCTTTAGGATTTCACAGGTCATTTACCTACTTACCACACATTAGGGCCCCTGGAAAATGCCAGGGCAGTATAACTACCCCACAAGTGACCCCATTTTGGAAAGAAGACACCCCAAGGTATTCCGTGAGGGGCATGGCGAGTTCCTAGAATTTTTTATTTTTTGTCACAAGTTAGTGGAAAATGATGATTTTTTTTTTTTTTTTTTTTTTTCATACAAAGTCTCATATTCCACTAACTTGTGACAAAAAATAAAAACTTCCATGAACTCACTTTGCCCATCAGCGAATACCTTGGGGTCTCTTCTTTCCAAAATGGGGTCACTTGTGGGGTAGTTATACTGCCCTGGCATTCTAGGGGCCCAAATTTGTGGTAAGGAGTTTGAAATCAAATTCTGTAAAAAATGACCAGTGAAATCCGAAAGGTGCTCTTTGGAATATGGGCCCCTTTGCCCACCTAGGCTGCAAAAAAGTGTCACACATGTGGTATCGCTGTATTCAGGAGAAGTTGGGTAATGTGTTTTGGGGTGTCATTTTATATATACCCATTTTGGGTGAGATAAATATCTTGGTCAAATGCCAACTTTGTATAAAAAAAATGGGAAAAGTTGTCTTTTGCCAAGATATTTCTCTCACCCAGCATGGGTATATGTAAAATGACACCCCAAAACACATTCCCCAACTTCTCCTGAGTACGGAGATACCAGATGTGTGACACATTTTTGCAGCCTAGGTGGGCAAAGGGGCCCATATTCCAAAGAGCACCTTTCGGATTTCACAGGTCATTTTTTACAGAATTTGATTTCAAACTCCTTACCACACATTTGGGCCCCTAGAATGCCAGGGCAGTATAACTACCCCACAAGTGACCCCATTTTGTAAAGAAGACACCCCAAGGTATTTCGTGATGGGCATAGTGAGTTCATAGAACTTTTTATTTTTTGTCACAAGTTAGTGGAATATGAGACTTTGTATGAAAAAAAAAAAAAAAATCATCATTTTCCGCTAACTTGTGACAAAAAATAAAAAGTTCTATGAACTCACTATGCCCATCAGCGAATACCTTAGGGTGTGTACTTTCCGAAATGGGGTCATTTGTGGGGTGTTTGTATTGTCTGGGCATTGTAGAACCTCAGGAAACATGACAGGTGCTCAGAAAGTCAGAGCTGCTTCAAAAAGCGGAAATTCACATTTTTGTACCATAGTTTGTAAACGCTATAACTTTTACCCAAACCATTTTTTTTTTTTACCCAAACATTTTTTTTTTTATCAAAGACATGTAGAACAATAAATTTAGAGCAAAATTTATATATGGATGTCGTTTTTTTTGCAAAATTTTACAACTGAAAGTGAAAAATGTCATTTTTTTTGCAAAAAAAATCGTTAAATTTCGATTAATAACAAAAAAAGTAAAAATGTCAGCAGCAATGAAATACCACCAAATGAAAGCTCTATTAGTGAGAAGAAAAGGAGGTAAAATTCATTTGGGTGGTAAGTTGCATGACCGAGCAATAAACGGTGAAAGTAGTGTAGGTCAGAAGTGTAAAAAGTGGCCTGGTCTTTCAGGGTGTTTAAGCACTGGGGGCTGAGGTGGTTAAAGGCATGTGGTCCTAAAATTTGGATCAGCTAAAAAACAGCCTGTTTCAGTTTAATCGTTATTTTCAATTAATTGAATGCTCAAAAAATGTTTTGTCTCTCTAATTTCTTCTTATTGCATGTTGAAGCTCTAATTGGAACCTTGTTAAGATCCAACAATGTGAAATATGATTTTTTTTTTGCCATTTTTCAAGTGGTCTTAAACTTTTGATCAGGACTGTATTTTGGTTTTTGCAGTTTACATCAGGAAGATTAAAGTCTCCTATAATGATAGCTAAAATGACATTGAAAGGGGAAGTTATTTCCTCAACTAGTAGATCATCTAATTCTTTGACTTGGCTAGGTGGTCTATATATCACACCTACACGAGTTACTTTATGATTATGAAGCTGCAACGTAACCCAAACTGACTCTAAATTGGTCTCGCTAACTTGTATTAAATTAGATTTTATGCCATCTTTCACATACAGGGCCACCCCTCCCCCTTTCTTGCCTTCTCTGTCTTTCCTATATAGAGAGAACCCAGGTATTGTTATATCCCAGTCATTACTCCCATTGAACCATGTCTCAGTAACAGCCACTAAATTTATATTCTCAGATGCCATTATAGACTCAAGTTCATTGATCTTATTCCCTAAACTGCGAGCATTTGTAGACAAGACTCTGATCTCGTAATTTCTTAACCTATGTGCTACTGGCATCTTCTGGCATTGTTCCGGGGGGCAGTCGGACTGCTGGATTATCACTCTTTTGCCCCCCCTTTCCTAGTTTAAAGGGAACCTGTCACCGGGATTTTGGGTATAGAGCTGAGGACATGGGTTGCTAGATGGCCGCTAGCACATCCGCAATACCCAGTCCATATAGCTCTGTGTGCTTTTATTGTGTAAAAAACCCGATTTGATACATATGCAAATTAACATAAAAGAGTCATATCTTACTTGTGTGACCAGAGAAGTCATATTTTCAAGCTCTGACTCATCTCAGGTTAATTTGCACATGTATCAAATCGGTTTTTTTACACAATAAAAGCACACAGAGCTATGGGGACTGGGTATTGCGGATGTGCTAGCGGCCATCTAGCAACCCATGTCCTCAGCTCTATACCCAAATTCTTGGTGACAGGTTCCCTTTAAATGCTCCTTAGCAAATACTTTGAACTGTTCACTGAGGACATTCGTTCCCTTGAAAGAAAGATGCAAACCATCTTTCTTGTACAGTTCTTTTCCATTCCAATGAGAGCTAACATGAGACACAAAGCCAAACCCTTGGTTCAGAAACCATTCACCAAGCCATACATTGAATTCCTTCATGTGCATCTTCCTGTCATGTTGAAGGTTATGCACAGGCAAAACTGCAGAGAATGAAACCGTTGATGCAACCTCCCGTAAATCATTACCAAGTGTGTGAAAAGCTTCCTTCACCTTTGAAACCTCATTGCAAGCCAGATCATTTGTCCCAAGATGGATAATAACATCTACCTCCCTTTCCTGCTTTGCTTGCCTAACAATATTAAGGATACGTCGTCTGTCCCTGCTAGCGGTAGCACCAGGGAGACATCTCGCAAAACCATTTTCCTCAAACTTCACACCTCTTATGATAAAATTGCCCACCAACAGCTGCTTACTATCAGTTCTCACCTTATCCTCTTTCTCTTTGGCTGCGGTCTTACATACTTTAGGCATAGGAGATGATTGTTCCTCACCCACTGTGCCTGAGCCATCCTCCATGTTGCTCTTGCGCTCTGAAAGTGCTGCAAATGAATTATGGAGAGCCACAGACTGTGGGACATGTCTTCTATCCACAACTCTCAGTCTACCAGAACCTGCAGTAATCCATCTTCCATTCCTAGGGGGCCTCTGTGGCAGTGGCATTGCAACATCCCCAGCCTGAGTTTGTTTAACATTTAATTTACAAATCTCGGATTTCAAAAATGCAATTTCCTGCTGCATTATGGAGAGCTGTCTACAGATCAGACAGCATCCAAACCTCCGAAGAGTGGAACCTAAAATAAAAGCACAACAATTCCTGTACAGAACCAGGTCTGCCATTTTAAATAGGGGAAAGATTTTAAACAAGCAAATCTAACTTTTTGTATCCACCTCCAGATTACCTCCTGAATATATCTCAAATGCACTTAGTAATGCTACACTTTGAGAATGCTGCAAGCTATAATTAGGCAAGCTAATATTTAGTTTCTTTATATACACACACACACTCCCACAAAAGCTCCTCCCCCAACAACAAATTTACCACCTTAATCACCCTATGGTCATTTGCAATCAGACAATAGCAAAAACCTGTCTAACAAATTCCTTACCTGTTTTGAAGCTCAGTGTCTGAGTAGCCACCAAAAAAAAGCTGAAGTTCTGCTGTTTTTGAAGCACAGTGTCTGAGTAGCCACCAAAAACACAGCTGAAGTTCCGATATAGTGGAAAAGCTCTAAGTTAGTCTCCTGAATATCTCAGATGCACTTAGTAATGTTGCACTTTGAGAATGCTGCAAGCTATAACGCGTTGTTCTATGCATAATTACTTATTATGTAAATAAAGAAGATTCACCTACAGAGACTCATTGGAACCAGTGATTTTGCGCTTGATCAGAATTTTCTCTTACTGCAAGCTATAAGGCGACCATGGGACGGCTTTTCCTTCATGTACATCTCCCCCCTCTCATACATTGGGTCCTTTGCAAGATCAAGAGGGAGGGCATCCAGACTATTCTCATCGCCCCTGGTACACCGATCTCATCCTTCTCCTGGGAGACGATCCGTGGCAGCTTCTGCTCAGGGACGATCTCTCTCAGGGACCCGTCTTCCACCAGCATTTAGAATCACTACGTTTGTCGGCGTGGCTATTGAAACCGCCATTCTGAAGCGCCGGGGTTTCTCCGATGGAGTTGTTCGCACCATGATTAAGGCCAGGAAGCCGACGTCGTCTAAGATATCACAGGACTTGGAAGTCTTTCCTGCGCTTCTGTGTGGACCGTCGCCTCCCTCACCCCAGGTGTCAGCACTTGCGATCTTTTTCCAATGACCTCTGGCACAAAAGGTCCCAGTTAAGACCTTTCTCCAAGGGGTGACTCACACTGTCCCTCCTTTACCCTCTTGGGATTTGAACCTTGTACTTGGTGCTATCCAATCAGCTCCTTTTGAGCCTCTTGACACTGTTTCTCTCCACCTTCTTTCCTGGAAAGTGGCCTTTCTGGTGGCGGTCACCTCTATCAGGCGTGGGTCAGAATTGGCTGCGCTCTCCTGTAGGGAACCCTTTCTTATTCTGCACCAAGATAAGGCAGTGCTTCTCCCTGTGCCTTCCCTTCTTTCTGAAGGTACTCTCCGCCTTCCATATCAACGAGAACATCGTTTTACCCTCATTTTGTCCCTCGCCTTCACATCCTAGGGAACGGGCCCTCCACCAGCTGGACGTGGTTCGTGCCGTGCGGATTTATTTAACCGCTTCAGAGTCATTCTGGCGTACCGACTCACTGCTTGTTATTCCTGAGGGTCCTTTCAAAGGTTTGGCAGCCCCCAAAGGAACAATTGGCAGGTGGATCCGCTTGGCCATTGCCGAGGCGTATTGCCTCCGGGGCAAGGCTCCGCCTCTCCGTATCACGGCTCATTTAACGAGGGAGGTGGGCGCTTCTTGGGCCCGTTTCCACCAGGCTGTCGCTTTACAGTTGTGTAAAGCGGCAACCTGGTCTTCCTTGCACACGTTCACCAAGTTCTACCAGGTGCATACCTTTACCAGATGCCGCTCTGGGCCACAAGGTCTTGCGGGCTGCGGTGTCTTAGACTCCTGCAGCTGTGACTTCCATCGGAGTGTAGTTTCTCCCTCCCCGTGGACTGCTTTGGGACGTACCACGGTCCTGTGTCCCCCATTAACCACCTCCGGACCGCTGTACGCACAGACGCGTCCTGGAGGTGGTTGATTCATTCCGAGTGGACGCATATACGCGTCATCTCGCGAGACGCGAGATTTCCTGTGAACGCGCGCACACAGGCGCGCGCGCTCACAGGAACGGACGGTAAGAGAGTTGATCTCCAGCCTGCCAGCGGCGATCGTTCGCTGGCAGGCTGGAGATGTGTTTTTTTTAACCCCTAACAGGTATATTAGACGCTGTTTTGATAACAGCGTCTAATATACCTGCTACCTGGTCCTCTGGTGGTCCCCTTTGTTTGGATCGACCACCAGAGGACACAGGTAGCTCAGTAAAGTAGCACCAAGCACCACTACACTACACTACACCCCCCCCCCGTCACTTATTAACCCCTTATTAGCCCCTGATCACCCCATATAGACTCCCTGATCACCCCCCTGTCATTGATTACCCCCCTGTCATTGATCAACCCCCTGTAAAGCTCCATTCAGATGTCCGCATGATTTTTACGGATCCACTGATAGATGGATCGGATCCGCAAAACGCATCCGGACGTCTGAATGAAGCCTTACAGGGGCATGATCAATGACTGTGGTTATCACCCCATATAGACTCCCTGATCACCCCCCTGTCATTGATCACCCCCCTGTCATTGATTACCCCCCTGTAAAGCTCCATTCAGACGTCCGCATGATTTTTACGGATCCACTGATAGATGGATCGGATCCGCAAAACGCATCCGGACGTCTGAATGAAGCCTTACAGGGGCATGATCAATGACTGTGGTGATCACCCCATATAGACTCCCTGATCACCCCCCTGTAAAGCTCCATTCAGATGTCCGCATGATTTTTACGGATCCACTGATAGATGGATCGGATCCGCAAAACGCATCCGGACGTCTGAATGAAGCCTTACAGGGGCATGATCAATGACTGTGGTTATCACCCCATATAGACTCCCTGATCACCCCCCTGTCATTGATCACCCCCCTGTCATTGATTACCCCCCTGTAAAGCTCCATTCAGACGTCCGCATGATTTTTACGGATCCACTGATAGATGGATCGGATCCGCAAAACGCATCCGGACGTCTGAATGAAGCCTTACAGGGGCATGATCAATGACTGTGGTGATCACCCCATATAGACTCCCTGATCACCCCCCTGTAAAGCTCCATTCAGATGTCCGCATGATTTTTACGGATCCACTGATAGATGGATCGGATCCGCAAAACGCATCCGGACGTCTGAATGAAGCCTTACAGGGGCATGATCAATGACTGTGGTTATCACCCCATATAGACTCCCTGATCACCCCCCTGTCATTGATCACCCCCCTGTCATTGATTACCCCCCTGTAAAGCTCCATTCAGACGTCCGCATGATTTTTACGGATCCACTGATAGATGGATCGGATCCGCAAAACGCATCCGGACGTCTGAATGAAGCCTTACAGGGGCATGATCAATGACTGTGGTTATCACCCCATATAGACTTCCTGATCACCCCCCTGTCATTGATTACCCCCCTGTCATTGATTACCCCCCTGTAAAGCTCCATTCAGACGTCCGCATGATTTTTACGGATCCACTGATAGATGGATCGGATCCGCAAAACGCATCCGGACGTCTGAATGAAGCCTTACAGGGGCATGATCAATGACTGTGGTGATCGCCCCATATAGACTCCCTGATCACCCCCCTGTCATTGATTACCCCCCTGTCATTGATCACCCCCCTGTCATTGATCACCCCCCCTGTCATTGATCACCCCCCCTGTCATTGATCACCCCCCCCTGTCATTGATCACCCCCCCCTGTCATTGATCACCCCCCTGTCATTGATCACCCCCCTGTCATTGATCAACCCCCTGTCATTGATCAACCCCCCTGTCATTGATCACCCCCCTGTCATTGATCACCCCCCTGTAAGGCTCCATTCAGACATTTTTTTGGCCCAAGTTAGCGGAATTATTATTTTTTTTTCTTACAAAGTCTCATATTCCACTAACTTGTGACAAAAAATAAAATCTCACATGAACTCACCATACCCCTCACGGAATCCAAATGCGTAAAATTTTTTAGACATTTATATTCCAGACTTCTTCTCACGCTTTAGGGCCCCTAGAATGCCAGGGCAGTATAAATACCCCACATGTGACCCCATTTCGGAAAGAAGACACCCCCAGGTATTCCGTGAGGGGCATATTGAGTCCATGAAAGATTGAAATTTTTGTCCCAAGTTAGCGGAACGGGAGACTTTGTGAGAAAAAAATAAAAAATATCAATTTCCGCTAACTTGTGCCAAAAAAAAAAAATTTCTATGAACTCGCCATGCCCCTTATTGAATACCTTGGGGTGTCTTCTTTCCAAAATGGGGTCACATGTGGGGTATTTATACTGCCCTGGCATTCTAGGGGCCCCAAAGCGTGAGAAGAAGTCTGGTATCCAAATGTCTAAAAATGCCCTCCTAAAAGGAATTTGGGCCCCTTTGCGCATCTAGGCTGCAAAAAAGTGTCACACATCTGGTATCGCCGTACTCAGGAGAAGTTGGGGAATGTGTTTTGGGGTGTCATTTTACATATACCCATGCTGGGTGAGATAAATATCTTGGTCAAATGCCAACTTTGTATAAAAAAATGGGAAAAGTTGTCTTTTGCCAAGATATTTCTCTCACCCAGCATGGGTATATGTAAAAAGACACCCCAAAACACATTCCCCAACTTCTCCCGAGTACGGAGATACCAGATGTGTGACACTTTTTTGCAGCCTAGGTGGGCAAAGGGGCCCATATTCCAAAGAGCACCTTTCGGATTTCACTGGTCATTTACCTACTTACCACACATTAGGGCCCCTGGAAAATGCCAGGGCAGTATAACTACCCCACAAGTGACCCCATTTTGGAAAGAAGACACCCCAAGGTATTCCGTGAGGGGCATGGCGAGTTCCTAGAATTTTTTATTTTTTGTCACAAGTTAGTGGAAAATGATGATTTTTTTTTTTTTTATTTTTTTTTTATACAAAGTCTCATATTCCACTAACTTGTGACAAAAAATAAAAGCTTCCATGAACTCACTATGCCCATCAGCGAATACCTTGGGGTCTATTCTTTCCAAAATGGGGTCACTTGTGGGGTAGGTATAATGCCCTGGTATTTTAGGGGCCCAAATGTGTGGTAAGGAGTTTGAAATCAAATTCTGTAAAAAATGACGAGTGAAATCCGAAAGGTGCTCTTTGGAATATGGGCCCCTTTGCCCACCTAGGCTGCAAAAAAGTGTCACACATCTGGTATCTCCGTACTCAGGAGAAGGTGGGGAATGTGTTTTGGGGTGTCATTTTACATATACCCATGCTGGGTGAGATAAATATCTTGGTCAAATGCCAACTTTGTATAAAAAAATGGGAAAAGTTGTCTTTTGCCAAGATATTTCTCTCACCCAGCATGGGTATATGTAAAAAGACACCCCAAAACACATTCCCCAACTTCTCCTGAGTACGGAGATACCACATGTGTGGCACTTTTTTGCAGCCTAGGTGGGCAAAGGGGCCCATATTCCAAAGAGCACCTTTTGGATTTCACTGGTCATTTACCTACTTACCACACATTAGGGCCCCTGGAAAATGCCAGGGCAGTATAACTACCCCACAAGTGACCCCATTTTGGAAAGAAGACACCCCAAGATATTCCGTGAGGGGCATGGCGAGTTCCTAGAATTTTTTATTTTTTGTCACAAGTTAGTGGAAAATGATGATTTTTTTTTTTTTTTTTTTTTTTTTTTTCATACAAAGTCTCATATTCCACTAACTTGTGACAAAAAATAAAAACTTCCATGAACTCACTATGCCCATCAGCGAATACCTTGGGGTCTCTTCTTTCCAAAATGGGGTCACTTGTGGGGTAGTTATACTGCCCTGGCATTCTAGGGGCCCAAATGTGTGGTAAGGAGTTTGAAATCAAATTCTGTAAAAAATGACGAGTGAAATCCGAAAGGTGCTCTTTGGAATATGGGCCCCTTTGCCCACCTAGGCTGCAAAAAAGTGTCACACATCTGGTATCTCCGTATTCAGGAGAAGTTGGGGAATGTGTTTTGGGGTGTCTTTTTACATATACCGATGCTGGGTGAGAGAAATATCTTGGCAAAAGACAACTTTTCCCATTTTTTTATACAAAGTTGGCATTTGACCAAGATATTTATCTCACCCAGCATGGGTATATGTAAAATGACACCCCAAAACACATTCCCCAACTTCTACTGAATACGGAGATACCAGATGTGTGACACTTTTTTGCAGCCTAGGTGGGCAAAGGGGCCCACATTCCAAAGAGCACCTTTCGGATTTCACTCGTCATTTTTTACAGAATTTGATTTCAAACTCCTTACCACACATTTGGGCCCCTAGAATGCCAGGGCAGTATAACTACCCCACAAGTGACCCCATTTTGGAAAGAAGAGACCCCAAGGTATTTCGTGATGGGCATAGTGAGTTCATGGAAGTTTTTATTTTTTGTCACAAGTTAGTGGAATATGAGACTTTGTAAGAAAAAAAAAAAAAAAAAAAAATCATCATTTTCCGCTAACTTGTGACAAAAAATAAAAAGTTCTATGAACTCACTATGCCCATCAGCGAATACCTTAGGGTGTGTACTTTCCGAAATGGGGTCATTTGTGGGGTGTTTGTACTGTCTGGGCATTGTAGAACCTCAGGAAACATGACAGGTGCTCAGAAAGTCAGAGCTGCTTCAAAAAGCGGAAATTCACATTTTTGTACCATAGTTTGTAAACGCTATAACTTTTACCCAAACCATTTTTTTTTTACCCAAACATTTTTTTTTTATCAAAGACATGTAGAACAATAAATTTAGAGCAAAATTTATATATGGATGTCGTTTTTTTTGCAAAATTTTACAACTGAAAGTGAAAAATGTCATTTTTTTGCAAAAAAATCGTTAAATTTCGATTAATAACAAAAAAAGTAAAAATGTCAGCAGCAATGAAATACCACCAAATGAAAGCTCTATTAGTGAGAAGAAAAGGAGGTAAAATTCATTTGGGTGGTAAGTTGCATGACCGAGCAATAAATGGTAGGTCAGTGTAGGTCAGAAGTGTAAAAAGTGGCCTGGTCTTTCAGGGTGTTTAAGCACTGGGGGCTGAGGTGGTTAATACAAGCGAGAAAATTAGATTTTTGTGGACTCGCCTATAAAAGCTCTTTCTCGCTGAGTTCATTGGGGGACATAGCTCCCTCCCATTGTTTTTGTTTCTAATTTTGCCGCAGGTGGAGGCAGTTGATTAACTGGTAGAGTCCGCAGTTTTGAGTTTGGATTCACTGGTTATTGTTATGTTATTTCATTTCTGATTTATTTTCCTCCTACTGCTTGTGCACAAACTGATATGCTCTAACCAGGCAGGAGGAGCTAGCACTTTTTAGCCTAGTGTCGCCTCCTAGCGGCCGCAGCAGCTGTAACAACTGTCCTGTGTCATCCAATGAACTCAGCAAGAGAGATTTTACAGGTGAGTCCACAAAAAGATTCCTTGCCCAAAAGCCGCTCCAAAAACAATTCCAATTCATCTCCATTGAATTAAATGGGAAAAATGCTTGTTAATTCATATGGGGCTTTTTCCACTTGTGGTTTTAAAAACTGTGCCATGAAAAAAAGTGATGCTCATTCCTGATGCAAAAAGTTCCCATTGAAATGGACAGGATAAAAAAATCATGTAAAAAATGCATCAGAGTAAAAACATCTTCCTGAAAAATCACGAGGAATCCAGAAGTGGATTCTACATCAGGTTAAGGCCCCTTTCACACGAGTGAGTTTTCCGCGCAGGTGTAATGTGTGACATGAACGCATAGCACCCGCACTGAATCCTGACCCATTCATTTCAGTACCTAATCCGTTGCGCTCGTGTCAAAGAGGCCTGAGGCTTTTTTCATACGAACGATACGGATTGGCTCCGGATGCATTCAGGGTAACTTGCACCATTTTGCAAGCAAGTCAGTTTTGTCTGCAATTGTATTCAGTAGTTAATTTTTTTCTGTGCGGGTGCAATGCATTTTGATGCGTTTTTCAAGCGCGTGATAAAAAAAAACCTGAAGGTTTACCGACAACATCTCTTAGCAACCATCAATGAAAAACGCATTGCATCCACACTTGCTTGCGAATGCAATGCGTTTTTCACTGAAGCTCTATTCACTTCTATGGGGCCAGGGCTGCGTGAAAAACGCTGAATATTGAACATGCTGCGATTCTCATGCAACGCAGAGCCGGGCGCTCCTCCTACTGGTAAGTGAAAGGTCTGTGCGGCGCATTGCCTATAGCACAGACCTGTCACTTACCAGTAGGAGGAGCGCCCGGCCGGTCACAGACATCGCAGGTAAGTATAATGCTTCTAAAAATTGCTAAGTAACCATGGCAACCAGGACTGCAGTAGCGTCCTGGTTGCCATGGTTACCGATCGGAGCCCCAGCGATTAAACTGGGACTCCGATCGGAACTCTCTGCTGCCAGCAATGATGGGGGAAGATGATTTTAATTAGGGGGGGAGAAGGGAGGCCGCACTGGCCACCAATGATGGGGGGGGGGGGGGAGGGGGCTATGATACGCACAATTAACCTCTCAGGTGTGGCACCTGAGGGGTTAATTGTGCGGATCACAGCCCCCTGTAAGAGATCAGGTGCTGCCAGGCAGCAGGGGGCAGTCATGTACAAAGTTCTTAGTATATTCTAACTTAAAGCGTCCCCATCACCATGGGAATGCCTCTGTGTTAGAATATACTGTCGGATTTGAGTTTTCACGAAGCTCTGAAAAAGCTTTTATGCAGACTGATCTGCGGATCCATCTGTGTGAAAGTAGCCTACGGACGCGGATGCCAATCTTGTGTGCATCCGTGTTTTTTCACGGACCCATTGACTTGAATGGGTCCGTGAACCGTTGTCCGTCAAAAAAATAGGACAGGTCATATTTTTTTTGAAAGTCAATGGGTCCGCAGAAAATCACGGAAAACGGAACAACGGCCACGGATGCACACAACGGTCGTGTGCATGAGGCCTAATACAGTGCCAGCAAAGTGTATGAGATTAGACAAATCCCACATACACTTTTTTTTTTTCCATAGGTGCGGAAATTGACCTGCTGTGCGGATTTTGAAATCTGCTGCTTGTCAATTGTTGTAGCAGTTTTTTGGTTTTTTTTCAATGGAAGGGTGAGATCTGCAGCAAAACCGAATGCACACTGTAAGGGCGCCTTCACCCTCGGCAGATTTTGTTGCAGAACTTGAGTGGGAGTTGAAGAAATCGATGGGGTAGATTTATCAAAGCTAGTGTAAAGGAAAACTCTTAGTTGACCATAGCAACCAATCAGATTCCACCTTTTAGTTTTCATCGGTCCTTTGGTAAATGATAGGTGGAATCGGACTGGTTGCTATGGGCAACTAAGCCAGTTTTCCTTTACAGCAGTTTGATAGGTCTCCCCCTGTGGTTAGTGGAATAGATTTTTCAGTCGCAAAAAGTTTCGGAAACAAAATATACAGCGTGTGAAGGTTCCCTATACCTTCTATGGTCTGTGATCCTTTGATTTTAGAACAGGTCACTGGTCCATAATACACTCGCGTAAAACTGGCCTTAGTGTATATATATATATATATATACAGTTGCAAGAAAAAGTATGTGAACCCTTTGGAATGATATGGATTTCTGCACAAATTGGTCATAAAATGTGATCTGATCTTCATCTAAGTCACAACAATAGACAATCACAGTCTGCTTAAACTAATAACACAAAGAATGAAATGTTTCCATGTTTTTATTGAACACACCATGTAAACATTCACAGTGCAGGTGGAAAAAGTATGTGAACCCCTAGACTAATGACCTCTCCAAGAGCTAATTGGAGTGAGGTGTCAGCCAACTGGAGTCCAATCAATGAGATGAGATTGGAGGTGTTGGTTACAGCTGCCCTGCCCTATAAAAAACACACACCAGTTCTGGGTTTGCTTTTCACAAGAAGCATTGCCTGATGTGAATGATGCCTCACACAAAAGAGTAGAAATCAATTTAGGATTTGTGACCTAGGGTGGACTGGAAACAAAGTGGGCCTGGGAAAAAAAATAAAATAAATGGAGGTGGGTCCAAACTGACAGAAGGTGGGGCAACACACAAGTAGGCGAGTCCAGCAATACCGTAGTACAGTACAAAATACTGCTTCAACAGAACCAAATATTACGGTGCAGCACAAAATACTGTCCCAGCAGAACCAAATGCCACGGTGCAGCACAAAATACCGCACCAGCAGAATCAAATACCACAGAGCAGCACAAAATACCACCTCAGCAGAACCAAATGCTGTAGTGCAGAATGAAATACCGCCTCACCAGAACCACATACCACAGTGCAGCACAAAATATCGCCTCAGCAGAACCAGATGCCACAGTGCAAGTCACAAAATACTGCCCCAGCAGAATCAAATGTCACAGTGCAGCACAAAATACCGCCCCAGCAGAACCACGTACCACAGTGCAGCACAAAATACCGCCTCAGCAGAACCAAATACCACAGTGCAGCACAAAATACCACCACAGCAGAACCAGATACCACAGTGCAGCACAAAATACTGCCGCAGCAGAACCAAATACCACAGTGCAGCACAAAATACTGCCCCAGCAGAACCAAATACCACAGTGCAGCACAAAATACCACCCCAGCAGAACAAAATACCGCCTCAGCAGAATAAAATACCACAGTGCAGCACAAAATACTGCCTCAGCAGAACCACATACCACAGTGCAGCACAAAATACCGCCTCAGCAGAACTAAATATCACAGTGCAGCACAAAATACCGCCTCAGCAGAACCAGATGCCACGGTGCAGCACAAAATACCACAGTGCAAGTCACAAAATACTGCCCCAGCAGAACCAAATACCACAGTGCAGCACAAAATACTGCCCCAGCAGAACCACATACCACAGTGCAGCACAAAATACTGCCCCAGCAGAACCAGATACCACAGTGCAGCACAAAATACTGCCCCAGCAGAACTACACACCACAGTGCAGCACAAAATACCGCCTCAGCAGAACTAAATACCACAGTGCAAGTCACAAAACACAGCCTCAGCAGAATCAGATGCCACGGTGCAGCACAAAATACTGCCCCAGCAGAACCAAATACCACAGTGCAAGTCATAAAATACCGCTTCAGCAGAATCAAATACCGCAGTGCAGCACAAAGTACTGCCCTAGCAGACCCAGATACCACAGTGCAGCACAAAATACTGCCCCAGTAGAACCAGATACCACAGTGCAGTATGAAATACTGCCTCAACAGAACCAAATACTACAGTGCAGCGCAAAATATTGCAGCCATGCGCCACAGTATAAAACTGTATCATCATCCTGAGGACGGCAATACAGTTGAATTCAGGAGGGCTGTGAGCATCCGATCTTTATGTACCTGGCTGGCAGCCATGATGAGGGCTCGGGGCGGCCCCCTGTGTATCTGCCCACCGGGAAATATACAACACCTACCAAATTGAGAAATCTATAATTTATTGGCAAATAACAATAATCAAATGTAATAAAATACATATAGCAGCAATAAGGAGAAGCTGGAATGTGACGAACATAAAAACACTCAGGACATAAGGGGCTAGTATTAATTACACGTATTTGCTTAGTATATTGTGACTACGGTGGCACAACATGCACACATATTGGCAAAATACACCGCCCACCACTGTGCACAGTGGGGAACGGCGACATCCTTATACAAAGCCTATAGTAGCAATACTATACTGACCCAGCCTGGAGCGTACCGCCCATCGATCGTTTCGCTATGCGCTTCCCTGTAGGGTGTATGGCCAGTCCGCCCCTGTTTGCAAAACATTAGGTTCTACATGACTAGAGATGAGCATTCCGTTATTCATTCCGTCATA